>NC_054490.1:26877089-27477089 GCF_017639515.1 Carcharodon carcharias
GACAATAATATTTAAAGTTCAAATTAATTGTTGTTTCATCTGATTTAATACGATATTGGATGTTCGGAAATGGAGGATGTAAACTGATATCAGTTGCAACTGTGCCTTGCTTTATAAGGTGCGAGAAATGAGGAAGTCATGTTCAGAGTAATGGACAGTTCACGAGGGTGTCGTATAGGCATCTTTCTTTCAGGATGCAGATTTTGTTGCAGAATCACAGGCATTCATAGGTCAGAAACGCTTTGGAGTTTGTGGTATGGTGTAGAAGGCAACTTTATTGTGAGGGTCGATGGAATGCAAAGTGAATAAGTGAGGAAAGCTATTGTGATTCTGTGTGGAAGCGAAAATTGGTGGGATCAGAGAGTAGGACATTAAATTAACAAGCCTACGAACTTTAATTCGCGATAGAGAAGAATCCTCTTCTTTGGAAAATAATAGAATACACATGCAAATGATTTCTATGGAAGGCAGCAAAGTATTCATTGTTTTATTTATTTTGTGTTCAATCGTCAGTTGTTTGCAGGGAGATATATGCCCCCTCACTCCGGGTGGAAGACCCGACTTTATTGAGGGTGCGAGCCAACCAGATCATGTGGCAGCTCTTCAATCAGGGTCAGGCAGAAAAATAATTTCATGAGTGCTAAAGAGTCTAGGTCTCACAATTGGCAGGAATATTTATTTTTCGTCACCTCAGGACAGAGAGGGTTTGGAAGAATTCAGGATTGCCTGGTGCAAATTCGGGATGTCGGGGGAAACACGTGTAGTGATAGAGGGGCGTGTGCTTTGGGGAGTGAGGTTGGCTCGTGGGAGTGGAGTGTGGGGATTGGCAGGTGGATACGGTAAAGCAGTCACCACCGGACCATTAGAGAGTTGGGGCTGTCATTCCAACTTAGAAGACAGATTCAGAAAGAGGAGCCACTTTCCGCTAGAGGCCTATTCCGATTTTTACAGTTTTCATCCACATTGCGAAATGCTTCCGCCAGCCAAATTATTGAGGCTGAGCTGGGAACTAATTGGGCACTTAAAGACTTCAACTGGGTAAGATCCGTCAGCTTGTCCGAGGCCATAACCCGCTCATTGTGGAAAACCGTTGGCAGTTCAGGTCTGCGGAAACCAAGCGTGTAGCTCATTTTTCCTATTTCAGACCCCGATCTCCACCAGCCCACCCAAAGATAATCACTGGCAGGGAAGCCAGGATCTCAGAATTTAATATTCATTATTTTACAACCATTCATAATCTTGCAAAGCAGAGATGTTGAACTTCGACCCTTCTAAAGTTCAGATCATATGTTACGAATTTACTGACACACACTTTATGAAACAACCCTCACATCACACAGAGAATCTGCTGAGATAAATCTCCCACTAGGTTTCCCCATCAAATAAGAGGTATATGCCGCCTGGATGAGTGAAATATTTGCCAAGTCCTCTCCCATAGTATCATTGAGGTGTTCCCTTGATGTGTTTGAAATGATAAAACTTGCCAGTAAGGACAAAATTTCCTGGTATGTCACAGAGCGGAAACATATGCATGATCCAGGCCCGCTTGTTCTTTGACGCCTTTTTACTGAAATGATACTAGGAAATATTGTTTTAATTGCTCAAGACTCCAAGAAATGCACTGGAAGCTCCACAATATAATTTTAATATTAAAAATAGATCACTACATTTCATCAATAACAATTGCGAACAAGGACATTAATGCATCTGCATGTTCATCTGTCAGTATCATGCCATCACCCCCAATTTGCCCTATGGATATATTTCCACTTTTCGACTCCGGACTGTAATTGCTAACATTGTGGATGGCCTAATATCCTACACTATTTTCCGTCTGATTTATGTAAAATGGCACAGTAGGTGACTAACCAACATGAGGTAAAAATAATACAAGTGCCCCTCCTCCACCAACCTTCACACAGGACTTAACTGAGGGTAACGTTATTTTTGTTTCTTTTTTTTTTAATGGCATTGGATCTGCACTAATCTAGGGAATTGGAGCACTTCTCAAAACACTTCTGAAGAGTGCTTTGCAGAAGGTTTTCAGGATTTGGGGAGGTCTGGAGGTGAGTTGATCTTCCTAGCATCTCTATCCTCTAATCTTCTCTTCTGGCGACACACTATATACATATATGGAGAGCCCAGAACCGTTTCTGGCTAATAGTAACACTCAGGAAGTTGATAGTGCGTGGATCCAGCAGTGGTAATGCCACTGAATGTCAAGTGCCGATGGTTGGATTCATTCTGTTTGGAGATTTTTATTGGCTTACACTTGTGTGGCGTGAATGTCACGTGGCACATGTCAGTCTTTCCTGCATATTTTCCAGAACTTGCTGAATTTGGACATTGACTGTTTCAGTATCTGAGGAGTCGTGATTGGAGCTCAACATTCATCAAACATCAGCGAACGTCCCCGTTCCTGTTCTTATGATTGAAGGGCATGATGACTTCGGGCAGCATTCCCGGTGCGATCATACTCGTTTTTGTTAATACCATGGCCTCGTGGTTGAAAAGATTGGGAACTTGCCCACGTTATTTAAATGTCTATTTAAATGCTGGTCGAGACAAATAATAAGCGGACAAAGGCCAAGCATATGGGCTGAAAGCAACAAGACGCCTTCAAGGTGGGAATCACGTCAGGTGTGAAACTATCTTTTTAAATTACAGACATCATGAGGCGAATTTGTCAACTGCAGCTGGGTGCAGAGCCTCAGAATAGTGCCAAAATTAGAAGTCCTCTCTCACAGTACAATCAAGCAACAGCCTGACATAGGCATCCTCATGGAATCATACAATACATATAATGGCCCAGGAGCCATTATCACTATCCTTGAGTGAGTTTTAACCCACCATATGGACAGGCCCCGCATAGGTGCTACACCGTCGTATATTTGCAGGAGGGACTTGCACTGGGAGTATGAAAAATCGATTCTTGACCCCATGGAGTTTCATGGCATTAGGTCCAATGTGCGGAAGGTAACCAACTGCTGATTACCAAGTGCCGTCCTCCCTCAGTTAATTAATTAGCACTACTCCATGTTGCAAAACAGTTGGAGGAAGCACTGAGGATGGCAAGGGCACAGAATGTGCTCTGGGTAGTTCATTAGCAAAACTGCTGACAGAGCCTGACGAGACCTAACTGGCATAGCTTTACGACTGGGTCTGCAGCAGGTGGTGAGGGAAAATCACACGACCCGATTCTCAGCAATCTGCTTGCAGCAGATGCATCTGTCCATGGCAGTATCAGTAGAAATGACTACAGCACGTTGTGGGAACAAAGTCCCACTGTCACATTGAGGATACTTCTCCATCGCATTGTGCGGCACTATCACGGTGTTAAATGGGATAGATTTTGAACAGGCCTAAAAACTGACCGGCCATCCTTGAGGTGCTGTAAGCCATCAGCAGTAGCAGATTTGTACCTGAGCACAATCTATAACCACATGGCCCGGCATATCCCACGTGGCACCATTATCATCACGCTAGGTGATCTACCCTCGTTCAACGAAGAGAGCAGGAGGGAATGACCGGAACAACACCATGCACATGTACAAATCGGGTGTTTACATTGTAGAGCAGTAACACAGCTCCACTTGCGTGCCAAACAGCATGAGCAGCAAATAACAGGCCTAATCAATTCCACAATGAACAGATCAGATCAAAACTCCGCAGTTCTGTCACTTCCAGTCGTGAATGTTGCTTGAAAAGCAAATAACGCAATGAAGGATCCACTTCTCAATTAACACCATCCTCAATGATAGAGGAGTCCAGCACATCAGTGAAAAGGACAAGGCCATTCCATTTTCTACACTTTAAAGGCAGGAGTGCCGAGTGGATGATTCATCAGTGCGTCCTCCGCAGGTGCCCAGCATCAGAGAAACAAGTCTTCAGTCGGTTCAGTTCACTTCACATCATTATCAAGAAAGAGCTGAAGGCTACGGGCTCTGACAACATTCCGGCAATAATACTGATGATTTGTTCTCCCGAACTTGCTGCACCCCTAGCCAAGATGTACCTGTGTATCTTCAACACTGGCAATCACCCAGCAATGTGGAAAATTGCCCATGTGTCTCGTGTACACACAAAAAAGCAAGACAAACTCAAAAGAGCCAATTACCCCATCAGTCTACTCTCGATCATGAGCAATGTAATGGAAGACCCTTCAGCATTTTTATCAAGAGTCACCTGCTTAGCAATAACCTGCTCACTGCCCAGTCTGGTTTTCGCCAGGGCCACTCAGGTCTGGACCTCATTAGAGCCTGAATTCAAACATGGGCAAATGGCTTCACTTCTGTGGTGTGGTGAGAATTACAACCCTTAATATCAGGGCAACATTTGACCGACTGTGGCATAAAGGGGTCCGAGCAAAACTCAAGCCAAAGGCAATCAGGAGGGAAACTGTCCACTGGTTCGACTCAGAAACTAGCATAACTGAGGGGGTTGTCCTTGTTGGATGTCAGTCATCTCAGCTCCAGGACATGACTGCAATGTTCCTGAGGGTAGCGTCCTTGGCCCAACAATCCTCAGGTGCTTCATCAATGACTTTCCTTCTATTATAGGGTCAGAAGTGGGGATGTTCGTGATATTTACACAATGCTCAGCACCATTCACGTCTCCATACATGCTGATACAGTCCATGACCAAATCCAGCAAGGCCTGGACATTATCCAGGCGAAGGGCTTACAATTTGCAAGTAACATTCGCGCTACACAAGTGCCAGACAATGGCCATCACCAACAAGTGAGAATACAAACACACCACCTTGATATTCAATTGCATTACCGTTAATGAGGCCCTCAATGTCAACTTTACGGGGATTAATATTGAGCATAAAGTGAACTCGAATAGTCATATAAGTGCTTGGGCTACAGGAGCAGGTCAGGTGCTAAGAATTGTGCAATGAGTAAATAAACTCCTCACTCCAAAAGACTGTCCTGCATCTACAAAGCGCAAGGCAGCAATGTGAGGGTTTCACTCCCAGAATTCCTGGCTTAGTGCAGCTCCCATAAGCCTCAATAAGGTTGACACCGGCGAGGTGTAAAAGAGCCCGCATGATTTGTATCACATCCACAAAGATTCACACCCTCAGCCACTGACGCACAGGAGCAGCCGTGTGAAACATTTATAACATAAACTGCAGCAATTCACGGATCCTCCTTTGAAAGCACCTTGCAAACCCATGGCCACTACCAAAAAGTAGAGCAAGAGAATGCAGTAGATTGGAACAGCACCAGCTGGAAGTTCTCTTCCATTTCGCTCAGCCACCAAAATGGGAATTATATCGCTGTTAAGTCACTGTCACTCTGTCAAAATACTGGAGTTATTTTCACCAACGCACTATCGGTGTACCTAGACCTCATGGAGCGCAGCAGCTCTAAAAGGATTCTCATGACGACCTTCTGAATGTCAGCTAAGAATGGGCAATAAATGCTAGTCCAGTCAGCGAAGCCCACAGCCTATAGATGAATGAAAAAATACTTAGAAAGTCATACGCCATTAGGTACACACTTCTTTTCCCTTCAAGATTCATTTAGAGCTCAGAGGATACTGCCAGCTGAGCGGTGCATTGTAAGGGTCTAACTTGACTTGCACGAGTTCATGGGGCTGGGTTGTTGGGCGTGGGGGAGGTGGTGGAGTTGTGAACACAGAATTTCTGTGGGTGTCGTGAGGTCGTATGGTGGCTACTGGTGGTTGTCTGAAGTCCAGGCTTACAAGTCGGAGTTACAGGTTGGAGTGGTGCAAATCCCGGTGTTTGTGCTGGAGTCGTAAACCCGGGCATTCGGATTTCTTGAAAGATTCGTGTGGTGTTGGGTCCTTGCGTGGGAGGCAGACACTCCTGTGGCATTCGTGGTCCGGGCAGACGTAAGTCAATGGTCTGTGCGCCTGGGGGCAGCGAGGTCTGAATCCACGAGGCATGTGTTGGAGCTCTGCGAGTTAAAGTTCAATCACAACATTTTTGACTATATTACTGCCAAACTCTCATAACTGCTAAATATATGTATTGATATCCGTCAGGTAGTGAATCTGCCTGCATTTCATTGAGTAAGACTTTGGACAAGAAGAAGCGGTTGACATTTAATCATCCTTGAAATGCCCTTTCAAGGTCGTAAATTTTAGCGGCAAAATGAAGAAGAATTCAAGACAGACGATCCATCCGACAGCGACCTATAAGAGGAACTAAAGTACCAATAATCGTCCAGTCAAAGCAGGGAATATGTTCCAAAAATGGACAAAGCTGTCATCAAGGAATTAATGATCAAGTTTATTTACTCATACTCGTCGAATCCCCTTTGACAGCCATGGTCAAAGTCTCATTCGTTATCATGCTTTGTCATTGTATCGGGCATACCCGCCAAAGGTGGTGCCACAGAGGTGCATTTATTCTGAAAGAATTTTCCCGTTGATCATCAAAATTGCATGCTGATCACATGACATCTAATGACGTTTGGAGATACGTTTGCAAGGCAAAGGAACTGAGGACAGCAAGGACACTTAATGTGTTAAGAACAGGGGAGATGAATACCTGTCAGAAAGGATATTGTGATACCACCACAACTGATTGAGCTGGTCTACTTATGAAGACCATATTTGCTAGATTGTGCTTGTTGCAGGTTGTGAGGGACAGAGCAGGATGGGAAAAAGCTGTTTGACCTGTCCATGATTAATCTACTAACATCCATGGATCTAGAACGCCCTGAATTCGATCGACTCAGAACAGGTAAAGCAGTTGAACGCTTGGCATTGCTGAAGACCTGTGGTTCATGACCACAAGATACATTTAATCACACAACTTGTAACCTCATCATCGGATATATTCTTCACTAAATAATTAAAATAAAGGCAGGGATCATTCCTGGTTAAATAGCAGTCTCAATCTGGCTAAACAAAAGCAAATCTATTATTTACTTCGATCATGGGATGTGGGCTTCGCTGACTAGGCAAGCCTTTATTGCCCATCCTGAATTGTCCTGCTTAGAGGGCTTTGAGATTCATTGCTATGGATCTGGGGTCACATGTAGGCTAGCCGAGGTAAGGGTGGCAGAGTTAAAGTACATTAGTCAACCACAGGTGTTTTAGGGACAATCAGAAATGGTTTTACAATCATTAAAGACTTTTAATTCCATAGTTTTATTGAATCCAAATTCCACCATCTGACCATTTTGGATACAAACCCTCGTCCCTGGATTACTAGGCGAATGACAATAGTCCTACGTCACTACATACTAGTTGCTCAGAAGTCCAAATAATGATAACTGAGATAGGTGATACTGCAACGAACAGAACAGCTCAAAAATATGCAGGCATGACACATCCAGTTATGAATCATTGTCAGCAATTAAATTTCTTATTGAAGAAAGCAAGTGTACAGTGCCAGGGGCACTAATCTTCAATTGTCGAGCAACACGACACTTCAACGAGAAAAAAAAAAGCTTAAACATTTGCTGCCATCTTAAGCCAGAGATTTTGAGTTCATCAGCTACCTCAGCTTGCATGTGAGTTTTGAAGATTTACAAATGCCTGTATTTAGCTAAATGTGTTTATTGCACTTGATGCCAGCAACGAGCTGAATGGACATGGAAAAAGAAAACAAATTGCACTCTAAAACCTTACTAGCCATAATTCTGAATAGTTCTGCACCAGAACTGAGAAGATGTTCTAGTGCAGCTCCAACAGCGGCATACACACGGCAACTTGGAGAAAACGCCTCTCCGGTGTGACCTGTCCACTGAAAGCTAGACCAAATGTAACTGAAAAGGTATCTCCCCATCAACCATTTCTCAATCATCAAGACTGTGTCACGAGGCATCGATGGCATGGCTATCGAGCAGCATTTACAAAACAACAAATTGCTCTGTCTTTGTTTGCTGTCAAAGTCACTCGAATTCTGACTTGGATAAAACATAGGTAAAAAAAAAACACAATCCAAGATGTTAGGTGCAGCTGAATGCCCTTGACAGGGAAGGGGGAAGGATGGTGGCGGGTACGTTTGACCGTGTTTGGCATGAAGGAGCCCTGGTACAATTAAAGTGAATGGAGATCAGGGAATCGTCTAACTGGATTCATTTGCTGACCGGATTATTTCCGAAACTTAGGAAAATTGAATTTTCGAGCTCGATTTCATCGCTGCAGTATTTCATCACAGAGCTGTTCCAGATCCAAACACCTTCAGTTGTTTCATCAACAATATTCGCTCCATAATAAGGAGAGAATTTAGGACATTAACTACTGATGACAGTCTGTTCAACGCCAGCCGACTTCCTGAAGTAACAAAAAGCTATAATTTTTTTGGTTTACTTGCAGGAAGGCCTGGGCAATATTCTGCTTTTCGTTGAAAACTGACAATGAACATTCGAAGCATCCAAGTGCATGACAATGTCCATCGCGCAACGAGATGCCTTAAACTTGCATGATCATATTCAAGGCAATTTCCATCGATACATCATGAAGAAGCAGCATCTTGCAGAGTCACCATTGAGAAAACACTTACCTTGCCCAGACATCTGCATCCGCTGGCTTAAGTAAACGTCAGAAGCTAGTAAACCTGGGGCCAAGGACTCACCTCCAGTTTCTCCTAATCCTCCACTTCAAATACAACGCGAAATAATGAGGGTAATGCCATAGTTTGCACTTGCCTGGAGAGTGTGGTTCCAAGTTTCCTTGCTAAATATATAGTTCAGACTGTTTGTTGCTCTCCCCTCTTTACTTCTGATATTTTATTTTCTGATACCAATTTGCACAACCTTTTTGATATTCAACATGTATGATGCATACCCTGAATAGAAAATATGATAAAATATCACCTGTTCGCCTGCTGCTGGCATCTAGTTTTGTTGATGATAAATTTGCAATGATTCTAGAGCTGATTAAGCGTGTTTTGAACTGTTCAAATGATCATCTTTGCTTTTGTTCTGCACACTCCTTGGATCTGATTGACACACTGTATTGTGTGGCAGCCCATATGTGGCAAAGTAAACAGCAAAAAAGACAATATAATTATCTGATCCAAAGGAAATATTGACGATTACTGTGTTCAAATCGATCCTTAATTAAAATGCCTCTTATCCATTCCCAGTACTTCTTTGGCAATTCAATATGAAGACATAGAACTTCACGTTCCGAAAAACTTAGGGAGAAATGTAAATGGAAATGTTGTCTATAGTGCAAAATTGGAAATACTAGATGATTTTCGATGACTTCCATGCAAAATAAATCAGGTTGCTTGTGTAGGGGTGGATTTACAGAATCACAAGTTTTACACTGTGGTTAATATTAAATTCTGAAGTTCTAATCATGTCTAACGGCTAGAAAATGCAAAAAGGTTTTTGCCTAGTGAAATACATTAAGGTTATAGAAACCAAGGCCTCTTTGAAAACTAAACTTGAAGTTGGCAATAAATGCGCCCATTCCCGATCCCAGGGAACCTTAAGATTTGATGCCATTTTGGTCATTTTCCTTCTGAATTTCATCACCAGCCTTCATATCAGACACCTAATGTGCCTCCAAAACTGGATGTTTGGACTACGTTGAGCGATACCAGAATGCTGTTATAAGGAACGTAGGGTTCATACTGTACAAATGTTTAACACGCCAAAAGTCCGTACAGAAAGCCATGTGGAGTTTCAATAATTTATTTGTTACGACAAATACTTCTCTCCCTGTTTTTCATCCATGAATGTGTGTTCCTACATTATAAGCACTTCCCTGGAATCCACAAGAAATGCATCGCCACGCTGTAAAAAAATTTGAAACGCATCTCTGACAGTGAGATGATTTCATAAATTAGCCTGATTTAGACTTAGTTATAGCCGCTCTACTACCCACCGATGCGGCCGTTGCATGGATGTGTTGCAGGATGCGCTGCTGCAAGTCACAAATATTTCTTCTAAAGCGCTTTGCTCCCTTCAAAGTTGTGAAAAAATGAAGAGCAAAAGCAACAAGGATCTCCAAATAGCTTCAATCCACACTCATCTTCCCTCGGGAAGAGATGCCCGTTGTGTTCTTGTGTTCTTCCCCAACACCGCCCCCCCCTCCCCAAGATTGAATCAATAAGTGGCATTGGACAACTGACTTCATTTCAGGTAAATGTGATTGAAAGACATGGTCGCTGCCCTGTTGATGGCACCATTGAAAGTGCAAACAATTTACATATTGGAAGAATGCACTTTCAAATGACTTAATTTCCCAGTTTTTACGCATTCTGCTGCTGAATGCAACTCGATTAACATTCCATCATCTCATTCAAATAAGCCGTAATGCTCCCTAAGATACGTCACTCATCCCAGAGGCATGAGGGATGCAAATTCCATGTAGATCCATCTTATTAAGAACCTCCTCAGCCCATGAGATCCCTACTAATAAGTTATCAAGAATACACATAGCGAGTGTTCTGCACTGCCTATTTAAAATCACATTCTGTCAGCCTTGCTTACTTATTTATGTGGAAACAGACATCCCTACCTTGTTTGGATCTGGAATATATATGGCCTGCATATCAAAGCCACATTTGTTCAGCCCGGGTCTCTTGCACATCTCCTTTACTATCTTTATCATACTTCTCAGAAGAAGAAAACAAATGCATTCCCCTCTAAATTTGAACACACATCCGGCTTTAACATATATCATTCAATTGTGAACAAGTAGGCCCTGTGCTGAGAGGGTTGTGCATATTCGCAGAATGATCCAAAGCACTTCAGAATGAATGAACTGCACTTGAATTACGTTCCGGGTTATATTGCATTTAAACAGAGGCGGACTTTTGTGCAAGCACAAGCATCGATCCTGTAGTCAATCGTGAGATAATCAGTTGGCTCAGTTGCTTTATGTCGGTGCTGTTTAAACAATATATATGTTCACGACCATCAGCATATTCCTCACATAGTGTCAGAGGATGCTTTGTCATTGATGCTCATGCAAATAGAGACAGAACATAAGTTTCGATTTTAATCCAGATTACGACCCCGATGTCAGTATAACAATCACGAGTACAGTCTGGGAAGCAGCCAAATATAGGGGGTGAGATACTTGAATAAGGGATAACAACATACGAACATTGTCAAATAAAAATAAAGCAGAGGTACGCAATTTGGCCACCTAAGCACGCTCCACCATTCAATACCATGCATGGTTGTGGCCTCGTCTCCACATCATTGTCTGCAGGCCCGCCACCTTCCATGTTTTGTAGTCCCTGTCAATCAGAAAACTGTGTGCCTTATTTTTTTGAATACTTCAAATGACTAAGGCTCCTCTATTATCCTTTTGAGGTAATAAGGAATTCCACCTTCTTTCATTGCATTTCCTTCTGTTTCCTTATTTTGAAACAGTGAAACCTGGATCTAAATTCAAACTCAATGGGAAACATCAACTCATTATTTACCCTGTCAACCCCATACAGTGTCTTATATGCTTCAATAAAATCAACGCTTATTTTTCAAAATTGCAACGAATGTAATCCCAACCTTCTCAACACTTCTTAACCAGCTAAACCTTATCCCAAGAATCTCCGAATCAACCTTAAGTGAAATAAAACCTATTCAAGTATATCTTACTGGCTCTTGATTCAGGTTGAGCAAAACTGATTACAGTACACTGGATGTAGTCTATCCAATGACCTGCACTGTTTTATCAATACTTCACGACTGTCTCATTTATTCTGCATTGCCCTTGTAATAAAGGACCATATGTCATTTGCTTTACGAATTACTTGCTTTACCAGAAAGGGGTGACATGATTGCGATTCACCTGCAATTATACGAATGCCCCACTGGGCCTTAACATTCTGCAGCCTCTTTCCGTTGAAATATGTTTTTGCCTTGCCTGTTCTTTCTGTCAAAGTGCACAACCTTATATTTGTCCACATCATGTTCAATGTATCAAATATGTTTCCAATTGTTATGCTCTCCACATATTTTAGTGTCTGCCTCAAATTGTGCTGGCCTATCGACCTTGCCTTACATTTGGCTTTGGCACAGTTGCCCTTTTCAGGCACATATTTAATACTCATCGGCAATTGTTAAGGCCTTAACATGGATTCCTCTTTCAGTCCAGTAGTTACACATGACAACTTGAAATGACCCGTTTGTGTTGAAATACCTCTATCCATGCTAGCATATCACCGGCTAATTATGTGTCCTTATTGCAATAATAAAGGAGAATGCTGGAAAATCTGAGCAGCTCTGCCTCAGAATTAGATTCATTCCTAGTCGAAACATTAAAACATTAATTCTGTTTCCCTCTCTACAGATTCTGCCCCCTGCTGAGCTGCCAACTTTTTATTCCTCGACGTTTTCATATTTCATTTAAGATTTCTAGCGTCTGCAGATTTTGCTTTTATTGATGTCCTGATCGAATGAATTTTGAAAAGCCAATTTAACTAAAACTTCAGCTCCGGCTTTATCCACCCTGCTTGTTACATTTTCAAAGTAATCCAACACATATGTAAAACATGAGTTCCCTTTCACAAGAATGTGTAGCATCTGCTGGATGGCATTATTATTTTCGAAATGATCTGCTGCTATTTCCTTAGTAATGTGTTCTAGCAGTTTCCAATGAAACACAATAGATTAGCAGACCTATAGATTCAATGTTTGCATTCTCGGTTCTTTGCTGGAACATGTAATTTGCATTTTCCTGTTTTCAAACCGCTAGAAACTTTCTAGAATTTCCGGTTTATTTGAAAGATGTCTACCACTATTGTGGTAGAAATGTAGAATTATTTCTGCAGCCGCTTTTATTTAATTCTTAAACTGACGGATATCAGGCCCAGGAAACTCAGTATACAATTCCATTAGCTATTCCTCTTTTTTTTAGAGTTAGGAACATTTTTTATTAGACACCACTCCCGAATTAGTCTGGTCCCTGATGGCTTCCAGTATGTATTGCACGAAAATGCTGTCCTCATTACATTCCATGAACTCATCCTAAAGCGTACAAAAGGCAATCTTGTTTGCCCAAACGATGTGAAGTTTCGAGTCACAACGTTTATTGCAATGCATTTTTTCCAAGCCTCAGTATTTGTTCAAGTGCAGATTGTACTATTATGTAGCTGCACTTGCGGTGGCAGTGAAGGGTGCGGGTGGAGCGGGTAATTCTGAGGGCGATGAGTGGGTGGGAGCAAGAAACCAACCCTACCAGTCACTTCATTAATTTGAGATTCACGATTTCCTTCACACAGATCTCCTGAAATAAGAGACCATCTTACTGCTGTAAGCATCTGAATGTATATTAGTCGTGATATCCCAGCCGCTTTTCATTCCATTTTGTCATTTTAAATCTCAAAAAACTCTGGATCTTTACTGTCAAACCTGGGTTAATTCTAGCCACGTTTCTGTAATAGCTATTACATTATAGTCATTTATTCTTATTTGTTCTCTTATTTCATCCATTTGCCTACGAAAGTTGTGAAAGTCAGATGCAGAGCCTGTCATTTGTTTTGTTTTAACCGATTAGACCTAACCTGACTTATTTTTTTTAGTGTTATCAAATATTCGCAGGCTTTATCGCTCACTTCTACGCTCCAGTATCATTAATTGATTCATTATCTGCTCAATTGCATTTCCTTTCTCATTAAGTCTGTGATCTCTCCTCAGATGAGCACCTCCCAACCGTAATATTTTGAATGGCTGCTTTCAAATTGGATTCACCGATTAATCAGAACATTAGTCTGAATGTGTTTCAGGAGAAGGCCGACACTATGTTCGATTACCCATGGAACTGTTGCCAGTTAACTATGAATCAAATGTCTAAGCTCCCACGCCATGTCTTGATTCAATGCATCTAACTCTGATCTTATTTACACTAATCAAATTTGCTCTTGGTTCAGTTAGAAGGGATTTTTGATTCCGAGGGATGAATACATTGGAATTGATAAGTGCCCTGCCTCGTGCTAAAGACAAAGTGCTTTTGAAGATATTTCTTTGAATACAAGTACAAACGCCATTTATTTTTGGCTTACTTTTTAAAACAGCACTGAAATAAGCGTCCCTGCTCACTTTTTCCTGAGCAGAAAGGAATAATGTTTTTTAAATAAATGTGATTAAAGCACAGCAGGATTGACAAAGCCACATTAAAATCATGTGTGCTTTAAATATTCTTCATGCTTTCCGTGGCCTGCAAATTCTGAGCTCCTGGGCGGCAACCTGTTGATAGTCCAATGTTGCTCATGCAGTCCAGTGACTACCGGGCACTCTTCCCCAATGCACGTTTTCCCATTGAGTACCCTCTGAATTATTGATCACCCACTGACAACTAACCAACTAACCATTCCGCAGCCACCCGAGCCCAACTGACCACGCTCACCGATCACCTGACTCCCTTCACTAGCCAGTCGACTTCCGAATAACGACCCCACCAACTCGCCAACATCGCTGATCACCCAACCCGCACCAGTGACCAAGTGAAAACGTCCACCACCTGAACAGACACACAAAGCTAAATCTGCCCAATTTCCTAAAGAAAAATTAAACCATGCCCCCTCTGATTTATTAAGTTGGATCGACAGTTAATCTTGCCAGTCTATCTGCAGCTGTTGCCATAAAAAATAGTCGTGCCTTCTTGACTTCCAATTTTGAGACACAACCTTCTCAACTTCACTTGATCTACGTTGGTCTCACCTGGTGTCATTCTGAAAGTCAGGTGAGAAGGTGGGGGTGGTGGGGAGGGGGTATTCATTTCAAGGTAACTAGGAGCGGAATCGCAACCTGACTCTGATTGCCACTCCATGGGCATTATGCTTCATTGGCTCTGCATGATTCTTTTGCAAATTTTCTCTTTTTGCAATTACGGTTACTGCCAATTATATAGAAAATGAAATTAGCAGTCGTGACCTTCAGAGATCGTAAAGTGCTGATGAGTGTTTGTGTTTTATTTCATTTAGACTGTATTCAATTAAATTAAATAAAAATATAGAAATATTAAATTTTAATTCGAAACTCTAGAAGTGGGATTTTCGCTGTGGCACAAAGTCAAGGAAAAACATTTGTTAAAGGGACTTTCCTTGTAGCCCAGATCAGAAAGAAGCTGCTGACTAAAAATAATTCGTTAAATACTTGTTTTATATTTAAGGACCGCTTAGAGCAGCGGTAAGTATAACTTTGAATCTGTTTGGTGATTTTCTTTTTGCTAATGAATGGCGGTTAGCCCCAACAAACATCTTCTCAAAATCAGTCGAGGTCAAATAACTATGCCCATCTTAACAACAGTAAAATTCACAATAATATATCGTGGTCAGTTAAAATGTCATCAGATAATAATATATTCAGTAACACAGTTTGCCTGATTAATATCAATGTCATCATATTTGAAATGCCTATCCTAAACGTTGACCTCACTCACCTGCATTGTTAAGGCAGAAAAAGTCCAAGTTGCGTTACCAAACTCACCTTTACACATAGGACATCTTCTTACTGAAAAAAAATAACAGCATTAATACACTGCATGATATCAGAAAAAAAAAAATTCATGTTGATTTCAAAAAAGAGTATAATAAAAGAAATGGACGTTGCAATCACTATTCGCTTAATGAATTAGCTGTAATTGCTAATGACATACTGCACTTAATCTTAACGCTAACCTTATTGAAAATATGCAAATACAAGCTTATGTCGTTGATCGTAACTAACAGTTGTACACATTCTGCATCATATCTGCTTTCTCTCAACTAGTATGAGTGCATTGATCACAGGGCACTCTTACAATATCATTAGGGACTAGTAATATTTAATCCAAAGGAAGCAAGAAAATAATCAAATCCCACTTACCTATTAGCGCTGTAAAGCCACAAGATTCCATGGTTTTAAACTGAAAACATATAGATTACTATACATAATGAGAAAACAGGAAAAAAATAACCTCTAGAATATATTTTTTATAGTTTAATGTTCATAATTAGCATGCGGTATATTTGAATTAACAGGTCAACTGTGGTTGAACGCATCCAACTGCACTTCAACAGGCAAATATGACCAAATCATACCAACAGGTTTATCAGCAATGGAACCAGGCTTCAGGGGCTAAAGTGAGTAAGGCAATCTCGTTAAACATCTGTCTCTCTCAATCCTCAATTTCGAAGATCTAGATTCGGAATTCCGTCAAATACCATTCCACTTTGGTCTGCATCAACTGGTGCTCATCTCCCGATGGTTCACCTCTTTAACTAAGATGATGTTCCACGGGATTTGCAAAGCAAAACTACCGACACAAATTATTTGTATGATTACACTTATGATGAAAAAGAAAAGCTTCACAAAGCTGGCACTGCCAAGACATTCTCATAAAATGGCCATATATTTATCCGTAGCTACATATTGCTGCCAGAGTGATTCTGATGCGTAAATGTCTCACGATGGAACAATTCACCTGACACGATTTTACCAGCTTGTCAGGACTTTCTTGAGCCATAATTGCCCAGAGCCTGTAAAAGATGCTGAGGATTCTTTGTGTTCAATAAACCAAAAGGACTCTTTATTGCAACCAAAGCCTTTTATTTCCAGGAAATACGCAAAATACTGAAAACAGTCAAATGTCTTCAGATCTACCAATCCATGATGAAAGAGGTTTTCAGAGTTCCTTGAATGTTCTGATGGAAGTTATCTCTAAAGTCCATAACAAATCACCTCCTTGCAATTCAGTAATTTGAAAACAGTGTCGGAATCACGTCTCCAGTTCGCCAGCTAACTTAACCCATATGCTGCTTCACGATTCCCTGTTTTCTAGCATGACTCTATTAAAGAAACATGGATAAGCTCCTGAAATACAATTCTCTATTCGGTGTTCTGTCAATGACCAAAACCTTTAGTTTCCTCGACTTCTCAAGCACACTCTTCCCAGAAGTAAACACAACTAAAAATGTAAACAAAACCATTAACTAGGTATTTAGCACAACATCGGGACTACATCATGGACTGTACCTGAGCCAATCAAGATAATTGGCAGATGTGGTAAATTAATCTCCTTAGCTGTCTCTCACTCTCATGACCATCCCAATTGGCTTTGCTTAGATTAAACTTCAGTCTGTCACCGTGCTTTTTGTTTAGCTTTTCAACAATATTCAGAATTCCTTTACACAGGGCCTGCCCCATCGTGTCAAAGAAGACAAGGAATGGTCTGTTTGCTCTCCTGCAAGGAAGTAAACACGTGAAAAGTTAGTTTATGTATATTGTGTTCTGATCTGTCATTAAAGTTAAAACCATCTCTTCAACATGCATCTCAGAACTGCCAATGAATTACCAAACTGAAATATGGCAAACTGAGGAAATGATGATTCAAATTCTTGTCAGAACCCCCGCATATTTAACTGCTGTCAAACAGCATGTTATGAGGTCCTAAATCTGGTCATAATCATATGGAGGGTTCTAGTAAAGTTTAATCTCGCCCTTTGATATTTTCACGTGGAGTTCCTCTCCGTGCATGTTATTTGAAAGTGCTGATTCACAAGCATTTATTTGAGTGCAAAATTAAAAAGAAATCATGCACGGTTACCTGGGTGAAATATGGTGATATGTCTCTGAGCCCTGGTAGTAGCTCACATTCCACAATCCTGTAGAAGGACCTGGAAAGAGTAATTATGCAGAATACAGAAATAAACGTTAAAGGTAAATGCGAAGGTAATGAAGAGGATGCTAGTGAATTCCCCGTATTGGACCAAGAACACGGCCAAATTAACTGAAAGCTCACCACAGTGAATGGAGAAAACTAATGAAATTATGTTATGGCAGAAATGTAACCATGGAATCTGCTCAATTGTGTTAACACACATTCACGTCAGAGAAGGACAAGTGCCACGCTAATTAGGCTGCAATGCAATGCAGTTCCAGTCAACTGATGTCTTATAAGGCAGATTCTTCATCCTTCCAGGATACTACGCATGACTTGACGAGGGCTAAGAAGAAGCTGATTGGACCTTATTCGTTCAGAATGTTCCTGCTGGCTA
The DNA here is from genome assembly GCF_017639515.1 of Carcharodon carcharias. Lineage (NCBI taxonomy): Eukaryota > Metazoa > Chordata > Chondrichthyes > Lamniformes > Lamnidae > Carcharodon > Carcharodon carcharias. The sequence goes on from NC_054490.1 coordinate 26,895,016, forward strand.
ATTAAAATTCCACAAAGGATCGCAATTCAAAAGAAGTTAATAGGTGATTGGCGTCGTGCCTAAACAACAACGGCACAATGTTTTAGTAAAACGTAATTTTCAAACTCGAACTCGAACTGAGGAAGTGTCTAGATGTTTAACTCTCGAATTGCAAACCGGCTGACACACTCTTAAGTAACTATTTTAACATTATTTCCTCTGGTGCACACAAGATACGACAATCAGTTCACTACAACACAGTTACCCTTCACGATTTCGAATTAAATTAGCCTCCTCTTCAATGCATTCAGCTTGTCCGTTGTGTTTCCAATCGAATCCAATGGAATTTATATTGATAGACATCCCAATTGCTTCACTTCGGCGAGGATGGACTTCACTCTGTCTGGAATATTTTCACATCCTGCCCCATTCATCCAGCCCCCACTCCGCAGCTTCCACTCTCCGCCGTCCCCTTCCCCTTCCTGCTCCACCTCATCGCCCACATCAACAGGCGCTTTGGTGCACCACCGCCGGCGACTTCCCCGCAAATCATATGCAATCCTAACTCAGATCGAGGTAACTTCTCCAATTTAGTTACGTAGTCGGTCGGTAAATCTCTTCTAAAGAGCTCTGGGTGTGCACAGAAACGATTCGGACTGCTGCTGTTCAAATGTTTGGCTGGCAATCGCCTTGTTAGTGACAATTGATGATAGGCAGTAAATGTTGGACTTGGAATCAATGTTTATACTCCATGTATTTCCGTGCATTACTTTCCTCTGTAATAAATTTCTTCTCCACAGATTTATGCTCCTTCAATCAGAATTCACATTCAATCTATCAATTGGCCTGCAAATGTAAAAAAAAAACTATTGTTTATTTTTAAAATTGTGACAAAAATTTCATACGGCCTACGAAGTATATAACTGTTGTTGGTTAAATTATTCATTGATCTATTTTTATGCAATTGTGCGGGTTTATGTCTTACCAAGCCAGATATCTGTTTTATCTACATAAAATTCGTAGGTCGTGTCTCCATCTACAAGACCTGGAGTATCAATAAATATCACGAGGTTAAAAGTCTTCTGTTTACATGCTCTGATCTCGTTGGCCAGGTACTTTGTAAATCTGTGGAAACACAGAAAAAGTGCCATCAGAAGCCAAAGTATCATTCTGTGCTGGCTTTTAAGAATGTGACTTTGTAGTTCATTTCCTGGCATTTGTACGACCAAAGGGTTTCATTTACAGATGTCTTTCCTTTTATTGTGCATTATTTCAAATCACAAAATTGATGTACACTTTGGAGATGTCTTATAATAGATCAGATTGATACAACATATAAATAAACCCAAAACTATTACGCAAACTCTACTCTTTTTCAGACTTTTCCTGAAGTTTTGTTTTTAGTTTGTTAGATCAATAGTAATGCATAAAAACGCGAACACTATTAAAACCTGTTCTGGATTCTGTAAAACCAATGTACTGACTCACTGACAAACCACATAAATTCCCCCACCCCAATAAGACCACCAACACCCTTCCAATGCCTCCACAGGTTAACCACCCCCCACAGCAAACACCCAGTGAACACCAGCACGTCCGGAAAGCACTTCTATTTCTCTTCATGACTTCCAGCTGATTTAATACTGCACCTCACTAGAACGATGAAAAACTTAATTCCAGTACTGCCATTTTACCCATTACCCCTTTGCTTTGATGTACTCTCCTATGGAAGATGCGGTGGAAGGATTTTAGACTTGTCATCTATAGTTCAACCACCTCCATGAACTCGCCTCTCACTAAATCTGTATTGTGCTTCTGGCTAAAGATCTTCCAAAACTTATGTCACCCATCAATTCTAATATTTACTAATATCATATATTCACTGACTCACTAATGAATCAGGTACCTTCAATTTCTTGGACATTCAACTCTGGAGCATCGTTGATTTTACATATAGCATACAGGTTTTATAGCACAGTCTCTGCATTTAGGTTGCATGGTGAAAGCTACTTCTTGTAACAAAAATTGTTGACTGAATAAACTTAATGTGCATTGATAATAAATTGTGACTGAATTGTTTATACCCCCACCAGTTTCTATTTTAGATTTTTTTCAATTAGAATTTGAATTGGCTCTAATATGTTAGATCCCTTCAGACCCAATTGATTCCATATTGCTTGCAGTGTGACTCCAACCAAGTTGTAGCTTCTGTTCGATTTATTTTCTATGCAGGTCTCATATATTTCCTATTTCACAATAATTCACCTACACCCACTCAACCCCTCCCTTCTATTTCGCATGCAAGGTATATTGACATATTTTACTAAATGAAATTAGTGTTCCTTTAGTTAATGCTCATTTAATTTCTATTCAATTCCGAATACATTTCCAATTCCACTTTAAATTCCTTAATTCGTTTGTATTATCTTGTTTATTCAATATAGAATAGTTATAATTTTGTTTCTTTAACATTTGGAGATTCCTGGCCCACTTCCTTCATCTCTAATTTTCCATTACAACTTTTATGCCCTGTGCAACGTTTACCATGCTGGCTATCTCTGATTATTCAATCTGAGCTACATTGAAATTTCAGATAAACTATATATTCGATTATGAGGGTCCGGCCATGTACACCATTATAATTTAGGTGTGATAGCATTGCTTTTAGTAGGGAGTTGTAAGGTTTTAAAACAGCGACAGTGAAGGAACAGCGATGCATCTGCAGGTCAGGATGGTGAGTGGCCTGGAAGGAGAGATCAAAGGTGGTTGTTCATGGCGTTGTGGTACTGAAGTTGGGCAAGTACTCCACAAATCCAGCATATAATGCCACGCCATGGCAGACTGTGGAACTTGAATTAAATAAAACTCTGGAAGTAAAAATCTGATGGCGACCATGAAACCGTTCTTGAATGATCTCTAAAACCTTCAGATTCAATAATGTTCTTTAAAGAAGGAAATCAGGCACCCTTACCTGATTTGTGGTACATGTGACTCCAGACACACAGGAGCATGTTCACTCTAAATCCTCTCAACAATGGCTCAGAAAACCACTCAGTTGTATCAAACTGCTACGAGGTCTCAAAAAACCAATGGAATTAGAGGGACCACACGACCACGACTTTGGCATCAGAAAAGACAACTGCATTCTCCGTTCTATCGACCCTGCAAAGTCCTCCTTCCTATCTTCCTTGGGCTAGTGACAAAATTGGAATACATTTCTCACAGGCTAGTCAAGAAACAGCAATAACATAATAATATTCATGGAATCTTAAGTGACGGATCATGCCCCTGTCACCACCATCTCCATTCCTACATAGGTCCAGCACCACCAGCACGACCGATGCCACACTGGTGGCGGCAGGGTGGAATGTATTCGGGAGGGAGTTGCTGTGGCATTCTTCAACACCGCCGCTGGCCCCCATGATAATATCATGACATCAGACCAAACATGCCCAAGCAGACCGCCTGCTGATTTCCACGTACTGCCCTCCATCAGCTGATAAATCAGCACTTCCCCATGTTAGACACCAATTGGAAAAAAGAACTGTTTGGGGCAAGAGCACAGAGTGTACTCTGAGTGAATGTCTTCAATGTTCATCACCACGAGTGGCTCGGGAGCCCCACTACTGGCTGGGCTGAGCTCGTCCTAGGAATATACTTTCTAGATTTGGCTTGTGCCAGGATTTGAAGAAACCAACAAGAGGGAAAATCATATTTGACCTGATCCTTACAAAACTGACTGCTGCAGATGCATCTGTCCATGACAGTATCAGTATGAATGAGTACTGCACATGCAATGGGGAGGCAAAGTCCCGAATTCACATTGAGATTACCATCCATGGTGTTGAGTGGCTCTACCACAGATGTAAATCTGAAAGGTTTTGAACTGTTCTAGCAACTCAAAGCTGGCCATGCATGAGGCGATGGCGCCAAAACCTTCAGCTCAAACACAATTGGTAAACTCTGGGACAAGCATATCACACATTCTATCATTATCTTCAAGCCACGGGATCAATCCTGGTTCAAGGAATAGTGCAGGGTGCATGGCAGGCGCAGCACCAGCCATACCTAAAAAATTGAAGTGTCAACGTGCTGAAGCAATAAGACAGGACTGCTGGCTTGCCAAGTAGCATAAGTAGCAAGTGCCAGACAGAGTTAGGTGATCCCATTGACAATGGATCATTACTAATCCCTGCAGACTGACCACATCAAGTCCTGTTAAACATCCCACTAGAGGAGGAGCCTCCGCAAACATATCCATCCTCAATTATGAGGGACCCCAGCACATGATTGCAAGAAATAAAGGTGAAGCTTTTTTGGAATCTTCCGCCAGGCATTCTGAGTGAATGAGCAATCTCGACCAGATCCGGAGGTCCTCAACATCACCGATGCTTGCAGGCAGCCAATGTTATTCATTCCACGTCTTACCTTGAAATGGCTGAAGGCACTAGATACTGAAAAGGCTTTGAGCCCAAAAATATTCCAGCAGTAGTAATTAAGGCTTATCTTCGAGAAACTTGCATCCCTAGCTATGCTTGGTTTGACAAGTGGAAAGTAACATTTTTTGCCACAAAAATGCCAAGGCAATGACCATTTCCAGCAAGAGGGATTCGAGCTACCGACCCTTGACTGCCAATGGCATTACCATAATGATTCCGCATTATCAATATTCTAGAGGATACAATTAACCAGAGGCTGAACTGGTCTAACAAGATAAACACTGGTGGGTAAGAACAGGTCAATGGCTAGGAATCGTGCAATGAATAATTCAACCCGTATTTTCTCAAAAGCTGTCCAACTCATGGCTCCAATGCGCAAGTCAGGAGAGTGATGAAAAATCCTGGGGGTAAGCAGCTCCTACAGCACTCAATAATCTTGACACCAAAGACAACAAGGCAGCATGCTTGATTGGCAGCATAACCAGAAACATTCACTCTCTCCATCACCGATGCATAATGACATTTTTATGTCCCAGCTACAAGATGGACTGCAGGAATTTTGCAAGGCTCCTTATACCGTGCCTTCCAAATCCACGAGCAACACCATCTAGAAGGACAAGGACAGCTGAATGATGGGAACAGCATCGCGTGGCATTTCCTGTTCAAGTCACTGATCACCCGGAATTTGAAATATATTGCAGTTCCTTCAATGTCGCTGGTTAGAATCCTACAAATCCCTACCTAACAGCCCATCAGGTGTGCCTACTCCACATGTACTGCAACCGTTCAAGCATGCAAGTTTCCACCATTCCCTCAAGGGCAATTATGCATGGGCAAGAAATGTTGAACCAGCCAACGAAGCCCACAACCTGTGCATTAAAATATTTATTTGTTTTGCTTGTCATTCTACTGTTTGGCACTCGTGGATTTGGAAGATGCTGCCTAAGGAGCCTTCGTGATTATCAGCAGTTCACCTTGTCGATGTTAGACACTGCTGCTACTTAGTTCCGCTGGTGGAGGGGCTGAAGATATATGGATCTGTTGCCATTCAACGGGCTGCTTCCTTCCGGCTGATATCAAGCTCCTTCACTGCTGTTGGGTCTGCAGTTATCCAGGAAACTACTGTGTTCCATAAAACTCCAGAGGTGTGCCTTGTAGATTGCAAACACATTTTGGGGAGTTGCCAGTTGGGTTTTTCGCTGCAAGTTTCCTTGCATCTGACCTGATGTTACAGGAAAAGTGTTTATATAGCTATTCGATCTCAGTTTATGGCCAATAGAAACGCCAGGAATGTTCAACTTGCGTGATTCAGTGATGGTAATGACATTCATTGTCAATGAGCGGTGCTCCTTCAATGACACTTGTGAAGCTCGAAAGTTATAGTCCACTTGTCAGCCCAAGCCTCAATCTTGCCCATATCTTATTTTGTTTGGACATTGACTGCATAGTACCTGTGGTGTCATATATATCGTGCCAAACATTGCACAATCATAAGCAAACATCCCCGCTTTGGACATTAGGCTGGAGTCATTGTCTTTGATGAATTAGCTGAAGATGTTTTGCTTTACAACACTTACCTGATGAACCCTTGCAGTGATTTTCTGGAAGTGTGAGGATAGACCTCCAGAAAACACAAGCATCTCCCTTTGCGATTGTTATGGATACAGCCATGGAGAGTTACGCCAATGCCAGCAAACCCCCTCCCCCCCACCCGATATCCATTGACTCCTGTCTTGGAAGTGCTCCTTGACCCAACAGTCGCTCAAATGCATCCTTGATTTCAAGACCTGTAACGGTCACCTTGCAACTGGATTTCACCACTTTTCCCCTTTTTTAGAAATGTGCTGTGATGAGTTCAGGAGATGAGTGGCCATGGCCGAACCTAAATTGGCACCGGTGAGCATTTTACATACCATAAGACCGTAAGAGATAGGAGCAGAAATTAGGCCATTCGGCACATCGAGCCAGCTCCACGATTCAATCATGGCTTATAAGTTTCTCAACCCCATTCTTCCGCCTTCTCCCCATAACCTTTGATCTCCTCACCAATTAAAAATCTATCTATCCTGGTCTTAAATACACTCAATGACCTGGCCTCCACAGCCTTCTATGGCAATGAATTCCATAGATTCACCACTCGCTGGCTGAAGAAGTTTATCCTCATCTCTGTTCTAAAGGTCTTCCCTCTACTCAGATGCTGTGCCCTCGGGTCCTAGTCTCTCCTACAAATGAACACATCATTCCCATTTCCACTCTATCCAGGCCTTTGAGTATTCTCAAAGTTTCAATCGTATCGCCACTCATCCTTCTAAACTTCGTCGAGTATAGAACCTGAGTCCTCAAATGCTACTGATATGTAAGCCCTTTCATTCCTGGAATCATTCATTTGAACCTCCTTTAGACCCTCTCCAGGGCCAGCACAACCTTCCTGAGATACGGGGCCCAATATTGCTCACAATATTCTAGATGTGGTCTGACCAGAGCCTTATAAAGCCTCAACAGCACATCTCTGCTTTTATGTTCTAGTCCTGTCGAAATAAATGCCAACATTGCATTTGCCTTCATAACTACTGACTGAACCTGCAAGTTAACTTTAAGAGAATCCTGGACTAGGACTGCCAAGTCCCTTTGCACTGCAGATTTCTGAATTCTCTTCCAATTTAGAAAAAAAAAGTATATGCCTCTATTCTTCCGACCAGAGTGCATGACCTCACATTTCACCACTTTGTATTCCATCTGCCACTTCCTTGCTGCTATAAACAACTTTTGATAACGCCTTTCAGTAATTTGCTGATGACTCAGATTAGATTGATTGGACGGTAATTGCCAGGTTTGGATTTGTACGGTTTTATTTTTTGCTGCACAGGCCGTACTTGGGCAGATTTCCACCATGCTGGCTCGATGCTAGTGTCGTCCTTATGCTGGTATGGCTTGCATAGGGCGCAACAATTCCAGGATCAAAACATTTCAGTACTATTGCAGGAATTGTGGCAGCACCCATAGCGTTTGCAACATTCAGTATCTACAAATGTTTCCTGATAACACGTCGGGTGAATAGAATTGACTGAAGCCTGGCACCTGTGATACTGAGGACCTCTGGGGGAGGCCGAGATAGATACCCACTCGGCGTGTATTGAAGACAATTTTGAATATGGTATACAAATTTGAAAAGGAAACATAGGTTCCGAGATGCATTCCTGACATGATGTGTAAGAGATTTTGTATTTTTCCCTAAAAGGAGATCTCTCCTGCCCTTTGTGACAAAGGAGTGGACTAACGTAAGTAGGAGGTAGTAGTTTCTTTGGAATACAGACAATGGAGAGCAATGGAAGCTGTGCATAGTGATTGCATAGAAAGGATTTGATAGATATAATGGAGGGTGATCCATAGAATGGAGAAGCAAGTGGGGTTGAAATTAAATGTGGAGACCGATGTACAATAGTTGTGGGAGGGAATGAAAGGGATGAGAGCAGACATTGTTGATTAGAGCAGGCGTGGTAGAGGGCATTGTCTTTCATTTTGCCAGGATCATCGCGTTGGGAAAGTGGAAGCCCAATGTGAAAATCACATATGACATGTCAGATTGTCAGATGTTATGGGGAGAGATGAAGAAATTGTGAACATGGAATAAACTCCTCAGTGGAATCTGAATGTGAGGAAACACTGTGGACTGTGGGCTTACAGTGAATATTTCTTGAATGACCATCCCAAGAATTGTAAATGGAAATATCCATGCAGGGAAGTGGAAAACACCTTATGAACGGCTTGAAACTGAGAGAGGGATGAAAGTTAGGAAAAAAAAAGTTAATGGAAAATGTTCACTCATGGCGAGATCAGGAAGCAACTGCAAATAACTGTCAAGGTACCAGAAAAAACGAAAGTAATGAGGACATTAACTGAGCCGGCTTCCAGTGTCCGAAATATGTCAGCATAAAGTTTGGGATAGTTAGGATCTATGCAGCAACTCACAAGAACTAATTTTATTTTCCGAATTCCAGTGCAATTAAATGAAAAAATGTTCAGTGTAAGAAGAAGTTCAGCCAGGTTGGGGAGTTTGTTGTTAGATAAGAACAGGATAGATTTCTAATTAGGGAAGATTCGGAAAGCTCTTACACGTTCTGCCAGCGTTTCTGCTAAGCCTCCATTTTTGCTCAGCAGGGAAAATCATCTGACCATCCACCCATTGCACGCACAACATCCCCCCGCCCCAAAACCACAACAACCAGCCACCCACAAAGACCAGCCAAACCCTCGGCTTTGTAAGTGTTATAAAACCTTGCTCCATCTATATCACGCTACATTGTTCTCTGCTATTTATCCTTTTCACCTCTCCATCGCTCATACCAGCCTAACCTTCGATTTCTTTTCCGCCACATTCAACAACATTACAACACATAGATCCCTGTCCTCCACTTTCAGAATTCCAAAGAGAACATTCCCTATGAAAAACATCCTTTCTCTCCTCCGTCATGCCCAAAAACCATTCTCTTACCAGGGTAACTCTCCTTGCAAGCACACCTGATGCAGCAAATGTTCTTTAACATCATCTTTTTTCACCATCCAAGGCCCCAATATTGTTTACAACAGGAATATTGATTTTCATCCACCTTTTCCCCCCAATTCAATTTCTTGCATTCTCATTGCAAATTGGTTGGCCAAACCGAGAGTGAGGAAGAGCATTGCAGGACACTTCTCTTCAGACTGCATTATCGACCCTCAGCTTCCTGATAATGTGATTTCAATTTATTTGCTTGCTTACTCGTATAGTTTTCCAATGATTTTCAATGCGGTCTGGGATAGCAATGCCTCATCTTTAAAGAATGCTGGACTCACGATCGAGTTCAATAACTTTGGATGGTTTCTTCCTAGTAATTTTGGCTATTTTCTCTCTTGTTTTTTTTTCTCTGTGTGATTCTTCCTTTGTTATTTCGTTCACATTCCATTCAGTGTGCTGTTACACAACAAACCAAAAAGATACTTACTTGGATTACTTTATTTGTACAATGAAGAAAAACAGCTTTGTCATTTCATCCCTTTTCCCCTTCATTCTTTTTCAGAAATCCCTACATTTTCATTCATCCTCTATCCCACACACTTTCAACATGCTCAAAATCTAATTTGTTGTTCTCTTTCCTCAGTTCTGATGAGGGGTCGTTAATGACCTGATCTGGTGAATATTTCCCGCGTTTCCTGTGTATTTTATTTACTGTTTGTAGTTAATGCATTACTGATTTGTTCTTACCATTGCATAAAAGGAAGAGAGTGAACTCACGAGAGATGGCAAACAAGAGATTTACGAGAATGATGTCAGGAATGGCCTTCTGTTATTGAAGAAGATAGATTGGATATTGTGGGATTCCGTCTCGAGTCGAAAAGCAGGAGGCATGTACAAATGAAGCTAATGGAACAATAAGAAACTTAGGCTGCGCCGATTTTGCAGACTTTAGAGGAGCTTATTTTAGCAGGAAGATCGCTAAGTAGGACGTACATAATTACTGTAAATTGAACAATAATTTAATGGCATCTGAAGTTTTGACTTTCACAGAGAAGGTGATGAGTGTGCAATAAACCGTTTGAAAGGACGAGACCAAAGGCCCCGTCCCATTTTTCCGAAATTTGCCTGCATTCACGCTTCAGGATACTTTAATTGCAAGGCAACTAGCTGATAGATGCATAGTGGCATTAGGTTGGCTAATTCTTTTTGGGCTTGAACAGGAGCTGTTGGTCAAATTGCCTCCAATGTGCTATACACTTCTATGTCTTATGGAGCATCCTTCTGTTTCTCCCTCGTTCTCATCATCCCACTCTCAATGGCGCTTGTGACTTATGTTTTTTTCTCACTCCTAGAGAGCGAAAGAGAAACTTCTCTGATAAGCACAATTCAAAAATCTGTCAGTCAGCAGGAAGTTTCAAATATGTGTGCTCCTACTCAAAATTTATGACACCTTGCATTTTCTACATTTTTCATCTAATAAATAAGGCTCTGTTATCTGGCATCGCATTTCTTTAACCTATCAAATCCTTACTGGAATACGTTAGAATCTAGATAAATCTGCAGAACGTCAGACAACTTAAAGGCAGTTAATCTAATTGTTAAATAATGTTGTATTGCGGCAACTGGCACGATGACAGCCAGCACTTCATATTCTCTCCTTAACATATTGCTAACTGTATCTTCGATCTGTTCCAGAGCCTGGAAGTGTACGTGAAAATGTAGCTTCGTATTGCCCTGGGCTAACAAAGACAAAGATTAGTGGCAGCAAATGCAGTCTTTTTCCTCAGCAATGATTATTGTATGCGTGGTTTTCGACTTTGATCGAAAACCGAGGTACATAAGTAACAAAGCACTCTTCATTCATGCGTTCTATTAGGTTTGTTCATCTGAGACAATTATTGTCATATAACAAATCAAGTTTCTGCTTTTCTAGGCAAAACGAAACTGTCTGCACATCAGTGCCCTCTAATTGTATGAGTGCTTCTGGCATGGGACAATTTAACCACTTATGAATATTTGTTTGCGTTCCAGGAATATTTCAAAAGCTTCTGTTCAGTTGTGTTGGGAGGCGGCGAAGTAGCTCCCCTGGGCATAGAGAGCCCTTTTAGCATACAAATTGGGGTATTTTTATCATGGAGCTTACATCCAAACAGCCAATCTGATAAGCAGAATGAACCAACGAATGCACTCACTCATAGGACCGTTCGCCATGATCGATTCCCTTTTATTTCCATTGGTGATAAGAATACATGCTTGAGTTTCGGTTGCAACTCCTGTTTTCCATAAATGTTCTTCAGTGTACCTAAAGGGGGATATTCTCAGAGCCACAAATATTAGGCTTGTTGCTTTCAGGAAATGCGAACAAATAATCTGGCAAACGACTTAGCCTGAATAGTTTAAGAGCTGGAAGTCTATGGGAAATTGAAGACACGGATGTTATAATTGGCAGGTATTATGGTAAAGACGTTAAATAAAGAGACGAGATGAATATATTTTAACATGTTATCCCAACAAATCATTTCAAGAAATTGCATTTCACTTAATCCTTTTTGAAGTATATTTATTTTAAATCATTTCTGCATTTTTCCTGTTATAAATATTTTAACCCTGTTGTCATAGTTGACCATTTTTTCATGGCAACTTTTCAGTTATCTAGTGGCTTAGCGGTGAACTCCATCGTCTTTCCTGCCCCAAAGCAATCTATCAGAGTCCAAACTTCAAAGTCTCGAACTTCAAAGCAACCACAGATCAAGGGAGGGGAACTTCTAAAAAAAGTAATTCACAGCTGAGTGCACGAATTACACTTCATCCCGCTATGAATTGCTCCCCACTATAATTAGTCTTGCCTGCCAAGTTGAAGAGTATACAAGCAGGTGAAACAACAATATGTGGGGTGTCCCGACCCCACCACAGCGATGCAGGCAGGAAAATACGGTGATCTGTTTACATCGGAGGTACAGGTAAATTTAGCCACTGGGAGGGGCCGTAAGTTTTTACCAAATGTATTTGCTGCCTCTCACCAATCATGGCTCATACCCAGCAGCACAGCTGAGTTTGCTATAAAAAATCATTATGCCAACTAATTCGGTTTCTGAAATCATGTGGATTGTGTAATTTAAAGTTAAATAATAGAAATAATAGACATTATGTAACAATGAGGAGTGGGACATTGTTCTAAAACGAGACAATAGCAATAATAAGAGTTAACTCTACTCCAAGTATGAGTCCTGCGTGGATTGTTGGCGAAGATTGAAGTTGTGGTCTCCCCATGTTTCAGCTGCCCTTGCCCTTTGAGTGCCTAGTCATAACTATAACTTATTAAGAAATACTTTCAGTGGAATAAATAGTTGGCAATATAAATAATTCATAACCGTTGAAAACATTCATGTCATATTCGTTACAATGGCACAAAATGAACTTGGTTGGGAAGATGTGGAATCGTTATAGATGCTGGGGTGAAGTAACATGGGCAATAAGTCACTTTTGGGAGTAGCTTATAACCCACATATCATTAGCTATATTGTAAGACAGAGAATAAATCATGAGATAATGAGGACTTGTAAATGAGACATATGCATTAATCATGATTCATTTAATCTTCATTTAGATTAGGAAAATCAAATTTACGGAGTTAGACAAGAACAATAATTAATAGGGTATGCTGGGAACAGCTTCCTAGACCAATATATTGTGTATCCAACCAGGGCCCAGGCTATTTTGGATCCGGTAATATATCATGAGACAGGGTTAATAAATGATCTCAGAACAAAAAAAAGTCCTCTGGCATCAGTGACCATAACAGGGTAGAATTTTGCTTTCATTTATACAGTGAGACACTTGGGTCGGAAATAACTGTGCTAAACTTACAGAGGGGTAAGTAAAACGGATTGAGGACAGGGTTGTCTGGAATGGAAGAGGAAAAGAGGAAAACAGTTGATGAACTATGGCAGATATTTAACAAAATAGTACATGACTCACAACAAGGATATTTCCTCATGAGTATGAGGGATTCTAGGAAGGGGATAAACAAACCATTCTTAACCAAGGGAGTTAAGGATAGCAGCAAATGGAAAGAGAAACAAATAATAAATCTGCAAATATTGTTTGTAAGACAGGGGATTGAGAAAGTTTTCAAACTAACAGAAGATGTTCCAAAAAAATAAAAAGAAGGAGAAAAACTAAGATTTGGGCGAAAATTGGAAAGCCATATCAAAAAAAACAGACACAAAGACCTCATTTAAATATATTAAAATAAAGAGAGAGTCCGAAATGAACATAGGCTAATTAAAATTAGGCTTGGGAAATAATAATGGGGAACCAGAAATTAGCGGATGAGTTAAATTAATATTTTGCTTCAGGGATCATGGCATAAGACACTAATAGTTTTCAAAAAAAATAACCATTCCTTGACAATCGGGGGGTGGATGGGGAGATGGCGGGATAAATAAAATGGCTAGCACAACTGTAAAAGTATGAAAGAAACTACTTGGGCTGAAGGCCAATGTGCCTCCTAGAAATGATGGGCTGCATCATAGTAGAGAAAAGGAAATAGCTGCACATAATACATAGACGTAATCTTCCACGAATCCTTAGATTTCTGCGTTGGAAATCTGCCTAAGTAACAGCTGTATACAAAAAGGGAGGGAGACAGGGAGAGTAAAACAGGTAACCATAGACCAAAGTATAATGATATAAAAGCAAAAAATCTGCGGATGCTGGAAATCCAAAACAAAAACAGAATTACCTGGAAAAACTCAGCAGGTCTGGCAGCATCGGCGGAAAAGAACAGAGTTGACATTTCGAGTCCTCATGAACCTTCAACAGAACTAGGTGAATCCAAGGAGAGGGTGAAATATAAGCTGATTTAAGGTGGGGGGGGCGGGGGGCGGGTGGTGGGGTGGGGGGAGAGAAGTGCATGGGGGTGGTGTGGTTGTAGGTTGTTTCTGAAGTGCTAAGGAATGCTTCCATCCCTCTTGTTTCGAACCCACCCACGATTACAGGTATCTCTGGGACATAAAACATTTCTCGGATTGCTGTTCCCATTACTTTCTGAGATCCACACTCAGTGCCATGCACCGCCATATGAATACACTCGACCTCTCTCTCCAGCAGCATCGCCATACCCTTCTTCAAAGCTGCGTGTGCTGCCAATTTCATTTTGTTCTTCGTCTCATCTGGCACCTCAACAAGAATCTTTTTGTCTTTCTCTCAAGTGCTAAGGAACACACCACCCATTCTTAATTAGCACATTCGTTTAGATAACATCACTACCTTCAACACCTCTGTGTTCTTTTGTTCTTTTGTCTGTGACATCTTTTGATTATCTGCTCCTATCACTGCTTGATTCTCCCTACAACCACACCTCCTCCTCCACTACTCTCTCCCCACCCAACCGCTCCCCCCCCACCTTAAACCAGCTTATATTTCACCCCTCACCTTGGATTCATCTAGTTCTGTTGAAGGGTCATGAGGTCTCGGAACGTCAATTCTTTTCTTCTCCGCCGATGCTCGCAGACCTTCTGAGTTTTTCCAGGTAATTCTGTTTCCCTTAACCATAGATCAGTTAGATCAATATCTGTCATTGGAAAAATGTTACAATGCATTGCAAAGGGTGTAATAGCAGAGCATTTAGAAATGCATATAATAATCAAAAATGCAGCTTGGCTTCATGAGAGGGAACACATGCATGAAATTTGTGTTTTATTGTTTGAGGAGGTAACGCGCTGTGATTGATAAGAGGGAACCTCTAGATGTAATATATTTGGAATTCCAAAAGGTGTTCGATAATCTATCATCCATACGTCTGCTCAATATGATGAGAGCCCATTCTGTTGGAGATACTATGTTTGCCTGGAAAGTGGATTGGTTATCTAATAGAAGACGGAGGGATGGGACTGAGGGATCATATCAGGATCGCCAACCAGTAAATAAAGACTGCCTAAGGGGTTAGTGCTTGGTCCATTATTATTAACAATATATATCAGTGCATGTATGAGGGAAGTAGCTGTTCGTTTGGCATGTTTGCGGATGACACAAAATAGGTGGGCAGCTAAGTTGTCCCTGGGCAACAGAATGTCTGCAGCGAGGTACAGAGAGGTTAAGCGAGTGGGGAAAAACTTGGCAGATTGAATATAATTTGGGACAATGTGAGTTTGTGCATGATATCAGAAAGAATTGTGAAGCTGAATATTATGAAAATGGAGTAAGACCGCAGGAAGCTGCAACACTGAGTGATTCCGGTATCTTCATGCATGAATCACAAAAAAAAACAACATATAATTGCAGCAGCAAACAAGGTTGGCAATTGGAATATGGACCATTAATTTAAAGGGAATTGGGAAAAATGGCGCCTTGCTAAAAATATGCAAGACACAAGTTAGAACACACATTTAATACTCTGAAGAGTTTTGGTCCCCTTAACTAAGGATATATATAAAAAGGCATTAGAGACAGTCCAGACAAGCTTCACTAAATTGATCCAGGCTATGGAGAGATTTTCTTATGAGAAGGACAGATAGTTTGGCCTGTACTGATGGAGTTTTAGATGAATACGAGGCTACCATCTTGAAACATATAAGGTTATTAGACGGCTTGAAAAGGTAGATGCTAACAGGTTTCTTTCCTTTTCGAGGAGTCCATTACCAGTGGACTTAATCTCAGAATAAGTGGTCGCCAGTTTAAGACAGAGATAAGGAAAAATTTATTCTTCAGACGTTAGTAAATGTGTGGAATTATTTACAGCAAAGTGCTATAGAGTCTGTATCGTTAATTGCATGAAAGGCTGAGATAGGTACAATTAGTCAGTAAGGGAGTCATTGGTTAATGGGAAATACAAGAAAGCTGAATGGCAGATTATCAGATCAGCTATGATCTCTGTGACTGGCGGAGAAGACTCAATAAACTTCCTCTGCTACGTCTTACGGGTTTATGGTTCTCTTTCTGCTATTCATACACATAACTGCAAAATTATTTAAAGGACATGCAATAAGGTATCACAGTATGTATGCCCCATAAACAGATTTTGCTTAGGGCCACTGAACCTACGTCAAAATGCACGTTTATTTGCATCATAAATGAAATAGGCAATTACTGATGTTTAATCTATTCGAGTTTTCGACAGAAACAGCCCTTCTTCTCCTTACACAATCGTCTTCCTTTTTTGAGAACGAAAATGTCATGCGGAAAATCGCTGAAGATAAAGGCCTGAAACTTCCAGCTAATGTCGGAAAGATACGGTCCACACTAATTAAGAGAAATAAATGCATACCGAAGTGCCACTGAATGTTACACAGTCACAATTGTTCCTTGGAACCATTTGGTCACTAAATTAAAGGGAACTGGCAGGACCCAACGAAGTGCACCTTCAGAGAAGTCAAATATGCCACACCCAACTTTTGCAAAGTTCGAGCAGCTCTTAAGATGGGAAGTTTGAAGAGCTTCTGAAATTGACAAAACAGGAAGTAGGTAATTAACTAAGATAAGTCGAAATGCTTTTTAGAGGGGCGGTGGGATTGGAGTGATGGTGATTGGATGCTGGTAGATGGTTGAATGATCGGTGTTGGGGACAGAAACAACGGCAGTTTATGAGTGTGAGGAAAAGGGGAGTCAAAGGTCCATGCTTTGCGGGGGTTCAGAAGTTATGGCACAAGGGTGGGTCTTACTTCTAGGGGTTGGGTTCAGAGTAAAATCAGATGAGTATGTTGGAAATTTGGTCGGTACTGGTTTCGGCATTCTGGGTGGGGAGAGATCGGAATTTCGGAGGTTGTGGTGGTTGATGGTCAGATGATAGGAAGATTGGATGTCTGGTATGTGGTGGCTAGGATTTTGGGGTATGTGGCGATATAAGACCGGGAGACACGGAGACAAGACATGTAGGAGGACGCTTGGGGTGATTGGAGGTTAGGAGCCGGGCCTTCGAGGTCGCTGGCGTAGAGCTGAGACACCTGGCGCGTGGATGGCTGAGCAGGGATGGGCATGCTGAGGTTTATGATACTGAAAATAAGGGGACCGTCTGTGGTTGGGGTGATGATGGAGGTATGGATCTGGATGTTTCAGAGTTCGGAGAGAGGTCCTGTCCAAATTCGGGGATGATAGTGCGATCGGAGGTGGTGAGTTTTGTGATATGGAATTTTCAGTGCTTTGTTGTCCGAGGTCCGAGTTGTGGGTCAATATGGTGGTCAGGGTTGGTGATGCACTCAGAAGATGGTGGTATGTGAAGTGCAGAGTGTGGGAGGCTGGTCTTAAGTGTTTTGGGTGGCACTGATTGCATGGGAATAGTGGGGGTCTCTGCGTTTGGGAAATGAGGGCAAAAATGCAGGAATTTTGGTTATCCAGTATGGGTCACGATTGTGAGTCTCAAGTGGTGTGGGCGACTCGGGTTCCGGGGAGCTTGGGTGGCTGCTGGGGGCGTTGGAAGAGGACATCTTGTGGGGGCTTGGAGTTCGGAGGGGTGCGCGAGGTTACATTGGTGACGTGCTCGGAGCTTGGGTTGATGGCTTTGTGGAGGCAATGCTAAATTAATGTTGGAGCCTAAATATCATAGGAATGTGCCTTAGAGAATGAGGAGGATGGAATTTGAGGGCTGTTGGGGTGTTCAGTTGTTGGGCGGGGTGGAGGAGGGTGTCTCGAGCGACCTGGGAGTCATGGCGGGGTGAGGTCATGAGTTGGGTTAACCGGATGTATGTTGGTCTTGGGGAATTGGAAGTTGGGGGTGTTGGGGTTGGCTGGCTCGATTATAGAAATGCTTAGCGGAGTCCTGTGCCACCGATCTTGGTCTTTACAATAATTGGAAAAATTATTGGTGCAACCTTGGTGAAACCATCCAAAGATTGTGATTTATACGTATTTTCAATTGGTTCCCAGTGCAGGTCCATTGTCTAAAAGGAAGTATGCATTGATGTGCAATTGTCGTGCAAACCCTTACCTGAGAACTTCATGAGAGATGGCCCAACACATCTGTGGGGTATCCAATGACCTTACGTCACCAACACCTCCCCTTACCAATTCCGACGCTCGGATCTAAGAGGGTACTGACTATCATCTTCAACTAAAATACAACTTGTGCCAAGATATAAAAAGCACTTTAAAAGGATATAAAAACCCAATGTTGGAGATAGATTGCCAAGTTCCCTAGGCATAGAAACACCATAAACTTCGAAAATGCTTTCTCAAATAACTCTCAACTTATGCAAAAAGTTGTTGGCTCCAGTAGAGAAACAGAGGATCTGCGATAGCAACATGCAAAGGCCATTAACATCGTAATTAGATCAGTACCACACAGATCCAGCGCTTTGATAGCAATAAGGAGCCATTAAGCTGGTGGAAAGCAAATGTTTGCCGAAAGCAACATCCTGCAGAAAGTAACGTCAAAAAGTTGACTTCCTGCCAGTCTGCATGAAACCCGAGAGCCGAGTGACTCAGTAAAAACAAAATAAAGCTGCCAGCTGCTCTCTTTTGCACACGTGCAACAGAGACTGTGTTGCGTGCTGCAAACATGTGATGAAAATATAATTCGCTCTTGTATTTAGGAGAAATGCACCCTTCTGCTCATCGTGTTTTGTGTCGATGTAGAGCAAATGACAGTCTCTGAGGATGGTGTCATTAACGGAGAAAATGAAACTTTCGGAAGGATTTGCAGTGGATCTCAACCTGAGGATTCCCGACATTATGTCTTTGGATTCACACAAACCAGCGATATGCAGGCTCACAGCTGACAAGATCGTTATACAGACGTTTTATGTAAATAACACTCATTCATATGTGAGTGACATAACATGTGTTTGAGAATTCGAACATGATTTTTGTGTCACCCGTCTGTGTCCATATCAAATAGTGTTAGGTGACAGGCTGTTCCAAAGTAATTCGCACGTTAAATTTAATAACAATATTTTAAAAGGTTTAAACAATCTCTTGGAATTTAGTAAAAAGGCTAATTTAAAAAAAAAACAGAATTCTGAGAACACAATTTGTTCCTAGACTAAAAGTAATTTGATAAAATTAATCAATCTGATAGATCATTTAATGCAGCTCAGTACAATGTCTTAAACGGAGACTGGTAGCGGTTAACACGCCATATATCAACTTTCATTCACAAGAGATTATAATACTATTTGCTAATATTACAGACAGGAGGGCGATGAACTTAAGTTGCCTGATTTTTTTTCTTCTCACTACGAGTCCTTACACTGAAAGTAGTTTTTGATTTCAGAATTTCCCCATTATAACTGGTGGCTTACTTTCTCAAACTACGTGATGGGTTATGCACGAAAGCTTTGGGCAGATGCCACAAAGGCGCAATGGGGAAATGTCGCTGGCCAAGAGCTTTCTGCCAACGTGCACTGTGGGCCTGGAAACTGCTGAGAGACCCTTGAGCTGTACAGCTCAAAATTAATGTAAGCAGTGAATCATAATTGTCTTACAAATGTATTGAAGCACCTCAGAGCGCAACATGATGTATTTTGAAAATCAACTAGCATTGTCTGATTGTCTGCATTGACCATCTTGAAATGATTGTAATATTCATTGATTGTATTGATGCACCTTGGGATACATGTGTAAAAGTTGAATCTGATTGTACTTATGTGATGCTGATTTTGAAATGTTTTGGACTGATCTTCCGGATAATTTATGAATAAAGTATATTTAAAATAAAATAATGGGAGAAGTCACTGCAGCCACTGCGACTCAGGAGGGAGTCGAGAAGATGGACTCTTGCACTCAACAGGAGGAAGAGCATCCAACAGAGGGCGCTGAGGGGAAGTGACAGAAGCATTCTGGGAGAAGTCACCACAACCACCGGGACTCAGGGGGGAATTGAGGAGGACCCACTGTAAAACAACGGAATAGCCCCAAACATTACATTGCTCCAGTGTTTCCATCCCTCTCTCCTCCACAAAACCTAAAGAGAAAATAGAAAGGAAGAGGCAGTGCCTTCAGAAGTGCACGAGACCTGCAAGGGACAATCTTCTGAAACCGGATTTTAAAGAAAAAAGCACTGATTGGTTATTAAATCCTGGGATCAGACTCAGAGGTAGGAGGACTGGAGCGCTGAGTATAAATTTAACTTACCGTCGGGATTCACAGCCTTTTCTCCAGGGACAGTACTCGGAGGGAGGAGCACCAGACCGGTGGTATCGGGGCACAGAGTAACTGAAGCCAAAACTGAAAAGTGGCATCACAGGAAATCTGTGACCTAATTGTTTGGTAGCAAATCTGCACGAAATTTGAAAAAGAAACACTGCAAAGTGAATTAATAAATTAATTATCTAAGCCGAGATGGCTGCGCATGTGATGTTCTGTAGCTGTTTTATGTGGGTGCTGGTAAATCCCTTTCTGAGCCGCAGTGACTACATCTGCAGCAAGTGTTGCATGCTGGAGCAACTCCATCTCAGAATTGATTAGCTGGAATCCGAGCACTGGACACTGCGTCACATCCAGGAGGGAGAAGGTTACTTGGGCGCTTTGTTTGAGGAGGTGGTCTCACCGGTAGATTAAGTACTTCAAGTTTGGTCAGTGGTCAGGGTCAGCAGGATGTGATTGCAAGTGAGGCAGGTAGAGGGATTCAGTCTTCAGGAACAGCGGAGCCTCAGCTCTTGAACCTGTCCAACAGGTACAAAGCACTTGCTCCCTGTGTTGATGAAGCACAGGGCTGAAGGCAGGATGAGCCAGCTGACCATGGCAGCGTGGCACAGGAGGCCATTCAAGATGGGGGAGCAAAAAGATAAGAGGAAGTTCTAGGGGCTTCTATAATTAGGAGAATTGATAGCATCCTTTGTATGAAGGATCAAAAGTCCCACAAGTCATGCTGCCTTCCCGGTGCCAGGGTGAGCGACATCTCTGACAGGCTTGAAAGGATATTGGAAAGGGTGGGGGAGGATCCAGTTGTTGTGGTCAACTTCAGGACAAATAACATTGGTAAGACGAGGAAAGTGGAACAGTTTGGGGAATATCAGGAACTAGGAACTAAATCAAAGATAAGGTCCTCTAGTGTTATAATCTCCAGATTAATACCCGAGTCACGTGCAAATTGGCATAGGGACGCGAGAATAAGGAAAGTAAAAATGTGACTAAAGGAGTGGTGCGGGAAAGTGGGGTTCCTTTTCTTGGGTCTCTGGAATCAGCACTGGTCTAGGAGGGATCTCTACCGTTCTGAAGGTCTCCACCTGAACTGATCTGGGACCAATGTTCTAGTGAACAGTGTAAATAGGGTGGTCAACAGCATTTTAAAATAGAATGTAGGGGTGTGGGAGGGAAGGGTAAAACTCCAGGAAGTATGACTATTGGGAAACAGAGCAGCAGGTTAACGTGTTGGGGGTTGGAGGGTGGGTGGGTGGGGGAGGGGGGTGCTGTATTCAACTTCATAGAAAATTATGGAAACAATGGAAAGAAATGAGAGCCCAGGCGAGGTTATTAAAGGCCCCAGAACACAAAATAGGAGAGGGTGTTTGAAAGGGCTAGAAATCTACCTTCAAGCACATCAGATACAGGGACAACAATGAGAAAGGGGCCAAGAAATACTGAACTGAAGATGTTGTATCTAAATTTGCGCACTGTACAAAATGAGATAAAATAGCTTGTGGTGCAGGTTGAATTGGCAGGTATGATTTGGTGGGCATCACTGAGACATGTCTGCAAGTGGATCAGGACTTGGACCTAAATATCCAAAAATATGGAACCGATCGATAAGATAGGCAGGTTGGCAGAGGGGGTGTGGTTGTTTTGTTAGTAAAAAATGAAATTAAAGCGATAGCAAGCAATGACGTAGGGTCAGATGATGTAGAATCTGTTTGAGTAGAGTTCAGGAAAAGCAAAGGTTAGAAAAAACATAACGGGAGTTATGCACAGATCTCTGAACAGTAGTCAGGATGTGGGGCACAAGATACACCTGGGGATAGAAAAGGCGTGTAAGAAAGGCAAGTTTACTGTGAACATGGGGGATTTCAATTTTCAGGTAGACTGGGAAAATCAGGTTGGTAGTGAATCCCAAGGAAAGGAATTCGTGGAATGTCTATGAGATAGCTTTTTGGAACAGCTTGTGGAGGAGCCCACTAGGGACAAGGTAATTCTAGAATTAGTGATGTGTAATGAGGCAGATTTGATAAGTGAGCTTAAAGTCAAGGAACCTTTAGGAGGAAGGGACCATAACATGATAGAATTTACCCTGCAATATTAGATGAAAAAGCTGGAATCAGATGCAACTCTATTACAGTTGAATAAAGGCAACCACTGAAGCATGAGGGAGGAGCTGGCCAGAATTAACTAGGAGTTGAGCCTAGCTGGAAAGACAGTGGAACAGCAATGGAAGTAGTTTATGGGAGTAATTTAGGAGACACAGCAAAAGTACAACCCTAGGATGAAGAAGCATACTAAATGAAGTACGAGGCAACCATGGCTAGAAAGGAAAGGCAGGGACAGCATAACAGCTAAAGAGAAAGCATACAATGAGTAGAAGAGCAGTGGAAAACTAGGTATTTGAGAAGCTTACAAAGACCAACAGAGGACAACTAAACAAAGAAAAAGCAAGGGAGGAGATTAAGTATGAGGGAAATCTAGCCAGAAATTTAAAATAAGATTGAAAGAGATTTTTTTAGATATATAAAGGGTAAGAGAGAGGTAAAGGTGGACATTGGAGCACTGGAAAATGACGCTGGAGTAGTAGTGGTGGGGAACAAAAAAATGGTACAGGAACTGAATAAGTACTTTGTGTCAGTCTTCACGGTGGAAGAAACGAGTAATATCCCCAGAGTTCAAGGGAATCGGGGGCAGAGTTGAGTTTGGTGGCCATTACCAAGGAGAAGGTGCTACGAAAACTGAAAGATCTTAAGGTGGATAAATCAACTGGGACAGATGGATTACACCCCAGAGGTCTGAGGGAGAAAGCTGAAGAGATAGTGGTGGCGTTAGCGGTGACCTTTCAGGCATCACTGGAGTTAGTGAGGGTCCCAGAGGACTGGGAAATGGATAATATAACATCCCTGTTTAAGAAGGGAGTGAGACAAAATACGGGGAATTACAGGCCAATTAGCCTTGACCATTAAGGATGCGATTTTAGAATACTTGGAAGTGCATGGTAAATAGGGGAAAGTCAGCTTGCTTTCATCAAGGGGATGTCATGCCTGGCAAATATGTTAGAATTATTTGAGCTGGTAATGAGTAGGTTTGACAAAGGAGAGCCAATGGATGTTAAATACTTGGACTTCCAGAAGGCCGTTGACAAGGTGCCACACAGGAGGCTGCTCAGTAAGATAAGAGCCCTTGGTGTTAGATGCAAAGTACTAGCATTGATAGAAGATTGTCTGTCTGGCAGGAAGCAGACAGTGGAGATAAATAGGTCCTACTCAGGATGGCGGGCGTTACTACTGGAGTTCCGCAGGGGTCAGTGGTGGGATCACAAATTTTCACTTTTTGTATTAATTATTTAGATGAAGGAACTGAGGGCATCCTGGATAAGTTGGCGGATGAAACAAAGATAAGTGGAGGAATAGGTAGTATTGAGGAGGTGGGAGGCTGCAGAATCGTTTGGACAGGTTAGGAGATTGGGCAAAGTAGTGGCAGATGGAATACAACCCGGCGAAGCGTGAGGCCATGCACTTTGGTCAGAAGAATAGTGGCATAGACTTTTCTAAATGGGGAGAGATTTCAGGAATCTGGAGTGCGAAGGGACTTGGGAATCCTAGTGCAGGATTCTCTTAAAGTTAACTTGCAGGTTGAGTCGGTAGTTAGGAACACCAAGGCAATGTCAGCATTTATTTCGAATGGACCAGAATATAAAAACAGGGATGTGCTGCTGAAGCTTTATAAGGCTCTGGTCCGACCACAGTTAGAAATATTGAGCAATGTTGGGCGCCATAACTCAACAAACTTGTGCTGGCCATGGAGAGGGTCCAGTGGAGGTTCACGACAACGATCCCAGGAATAAAAGGCAAAACATATGAGTAGCGTTTGAGGACTCTGCATCTATACTCGATGAAGTTTAGAATAGTGAGGGGGGAATTGATTGAAACTTGCAGAACACTGAACGGCCTGGAAAGAGTGGACGTGGGGAAGAGGTTTCCTTTAGTAGTAGAGACTAGGGCCCGAGGGCCCACCGTCAGAGTAAAGGGAAGACATTTTAGAACAGAGATGACGAGAAACTTCTTTAGCCAGAGCGTGGTGAATCTATGGAATTCATTGCCAAAGCAGGCTGTGGAAGACATGTCGCTGAGTATATTTAAGACCGAGATGGATAGGTTCTTGATTGGTAAGGGGATCGAAGGTTATGGGGAGAAGGTGGAAGAATGGTTTTGAAGAACTTATCAGCCATGATGGAATGGCGGAGCAGACTTGATGGGCCGGATGGCCTAATTTCTGCTCCTCTGTCTTATGGTCTTATGGATGGGTCTTAAAGGAGTTTGAATGTTACAGTGGTGCAAATTTTAGCTGGCAGCCAGACAATATGCCTGGACAGAGCTTTTGTTGCAGAATACTGATAGATGGTAAAATGGTAGACTTTCTGGGATGAGTTCCAAACAGCAACATTACAGCTCTCGGGAGCTTAATTCGAAGTCATCTGACAGGTGTCCAACTCCTTCTACTGGGATTCCGACAAAGCATGTATTTTTATTCTGGAGTTGTATTCATGTGGGCTTGAATGCATGCGTCAGGGTCCATTTAATTGCCACAGACCTGCAGTCTCCCTCGACCAGAGCTCTGCCTTGGAAATTTGAAATATATTGGTGCATTAATTTGCAGTTTGATTTTCCGCAGCGCTGGCAGCAAAAACATTGTTTAAAAGGTAGTAAGGTCCTTTACTCATTTCCAAAAGTTATAAATTCCGGAACATTAACGTCATAACAGCTTCAATAAGCGATCCTGCGTTTGACTTTTTTCAAATAGTGAGCATCAAACCCTGGTGAATCATTTTATGAATCACAGGAAAAGGTAGTTTTGTCTATGCGGCAAATCAATCGACTGGTCCTTACAGTCACATCGTCACCTCCAAATCTTACGTGCTCAATTTAATAAACTTCTCTCCACAACAAAGCACAACAATTATAATTCCATGTGTGCATTGAAGCACTTCTGAAGAATCCTCTCATTGTCCAACAGCTGGCCTTTTACTCTGCACACGGTGGATACTCTATGGTGCATTTCAGTGGAACATTGCTGGAATCTTCCTTAACTCTTCATCTAAAGGCGACCTGAGCCGCGTATAAAATACGTTTTAAAAGTTATAGCAACACAATCTATATGTTTCTGGAGGTGTGAGCTAGCATGGAGGATTAGCTTTTTCTAAAAT
This sequence comes from Carcharodon carcharias, assembly GCF_017639515.1. NCBI lineage: Eukaryota > Metazoa > Chordata > Chondrichthyes > Lamniformes > Lamnidae > Carcharodon > Carcharodon carcharias. The sequence continues at coordinate 26,920,205 of NC_054490.1, forward strand.
TGGAATGGGCTGGATGCAAAGTGTTCCCAATGAACTGTGAGCTCCTGAGAGTGAAATACAATTCCTGTGCGTGTGCTGATTGTACCTCCCTTAAGAAGGGAATTTGCTTATTCCTTGTTGGGGCCATGTTGCACACGAAATGAAATCTAAGTCGATAAATGTTTTTCGTGTACCTAGGAGATATAAGCTATTGTTTGAAGTTGACCACCTGAGTTGCTCACAGTGGCAACATTCCAGATGGGATTTGCTTGCTCTGGCATTTTGCAACTGTTTGGAAGACATATTGAAATGGAAAGCGTTCTTCCTTGATTTTATAGAAAGGTGTTGACTGTTTTACTTGAGGCCCATACCTTTTCTTTTAATTTTCCTGCTGCTGTTCTGCTTCCGAGCTTCGAAGTGTGACAGCTCATTATAAATGCACCATGGGTGAATTATCCCCTTCATAATCATTGGCGAGCATTTTATTTTTGAACTCAGGGATTGTAGGAGACGTTGCATATGGCTAACGAAGATTTATAGCAGGAGCAATTTTGTCACTTCACTGAAGTGTCTCACCACTGAAGCTTTAAAAGCTGACATTTTAGATTGATAAAAGAGAAGCAGCTCAGGCACTTTTAGAATGTTGTATTACTCTATGAAAATCACTCTCTCATTCTCTGTTTCTTTCTATCTATCTATATAGCTTATCTATATGTATATATATATATATATGCATCTAAATTTCTATCTTTTGGTATATCTATCTCTCTAACTATCTAAATACGTATGTAGCCACCCACATAACTAACCAATCTATCTGCCGATCCACATGTCTGCATCGGACTGCCCCTCAGATTAGTGACAAGCCTCCTTAGTTCTCCCTTACTTCTGCCCAGTTTATGATTAACCTCCTCAGATCTTCTGATCATGTAAATGAATTCTTCAGAGTGAGTTTCAAGAATGCAGTGCCCCAGCACCTTGGAAAGGTTCAATTATGGCTTGGCAAAAATGCTGACTCAGCCAACCACGCCTACATCCCAGGGAACAAATAAAAAAAAACGCAGCGCCTGCAGAAAATTTTTGTGGGAATTTATTTCAATGTGGAAGAATGCCTTTTAGTGGAACAAACAGTTGTCAGTGACTGTGTAATAATGTTGATCTTAATGCCTATGATTTTGTGCCAGACGTTTACAGATGTAAATGTTGACATGTGAAGAAATAAAACAATCAAAGCTCTTCATTTTTTCTCGGAGAAAATGAAACGGTTGTTTAGCGGTTGTATAAATCAATAAATTTTGAATAAAACTTTAATAACGTTGGGGAACAAATACCAATGGATGAATTAAACAAAATGTACCACTGTGGAGATTGCATCGCATTCGGAAAAAAATAATGTTTGTAATATATATATAATGGTGCAAAAACGGCAAATGAAAATGAGGTGATTCGTACACTTATTAGGAAAAAAGTCCCTCAAAATAAACTAGATTTTTTTCATAAGCATCGTGGCAACGGTGAGGAACCTGGAACCCCTATGGTTAGACAAGTGCAAAGTCTGTTGGATAATTCAAATTTGACTGGACTTACTCATTAGTTCTGTGATAATGAAAAATTCAAATTCTGACAATTGGAAGTAGAAACATAAATCTTTCGGATTGGAAATTTGCAATGTGTCCCTTCAGATAATACTTTCCTATGTTTGCTGTTGGAGCATATTTCAGAGAACTATAATATAATATTTTCTTTCTGATAATTGGGCCTCACAAATTTTGTTTGCTCAGGCAGGAAAGCTGTTAATAGTCATTAGAGATAAAGGATCAACCCAGTGACTGATGATAGCAGGTCAAATTAAATTACCTGCAAGAATAATTAAAAAAGAAAAACTCGCTGCATAAATAAATGTTGATTTATTTTGTTGGGATTTCTTTGTTCAGTCCTTTCTATGAGGTTGACTTGAAATGTGGACATGCTAATGAGCGTGTTACTACAGGCAGAGTTCGTTATTTACCTACGGCGTTCCTGGTTTCATTTTTGAAATGGCTTTGCTAAAGCGATGACCTATTGCTGCCTGCAGCGATTTAGGGAAGTCCTGCCGCAAGTGAAGTTTTGCAAGGATATTTGAGGGTTTTGAAACAAATTGCATCATTATTTTGTGTAAACGTGATGATAAAATCGATATTCTGACTAATGATGTTGGAACTGTGAGGAATTCGCCGTCTTGATTCAAACACCAACCACAACCCGTGGCTCAGCCCACCATCGACGCGCCTTGGCGTCAGTGTGTACCATCTGCAAGGTGCACTCCAGAAACTCACCAAACCCCCTAAGGCAGCACTTTCCAATCCTGCAAATTCTATCATCTAGGGAGGCAGGGGAAGGAGGCACATATGACCCCCATCCCCTGGAAGTTCTCATCCGAGGCTCTCACCGTCCTGACATGGAAATCAATCGCCGTTGCTGTCCTCATGGGACTCCTGCCCTGATGGTGTACATTCCTGCAGTGAACTAAAGCGTTTGAAGAAGATAGCTATCCATCAAATTTCTTAAGGAAATTAGGCACGGACAATAAATGCTGTCCACACCAGTCACGTCCACATCTCAGAAATGATAAAAAAAAGAAATGCAAAATTCACCTGATGAGCACATGGAATTTGGGACAATATTTTATGCTGAATTGACGTTTGTTTGCGGCAAATTGAGCAGAGATGATACATAAACAAATCATTGTTACCTCAGTAGATGAGTGCTGAGCAAACAATTCTGGTGATTCCCTGCTAAGCAATCTAGGTTATTAACTGAGGCATAGCGATTTATTCAGTTTCGCTGAAAAAACAAAGGTTGGCGGGAACAGGATTTCTACGGGGCATACAATCGCTGTCATTAAGCAAATATAGGTGGAAGCAATGGGTAGGAAGACAGAAGATTGAACAACATTTATGAAAGCCCAGGTCGCTCAACTTGGAAGGAAAATTAGTGAAGCAAAACATTTTAAAACTCGTCACTTAAAAAAAAAATCGATGCATATAGAGGCCAGCTGCGCTCGTGCATAGAAGATGAATAGTCAGCATGTAATTACTTCAAGTAATAAAAAGAGAAATTCGCATATTGGCCTATCTGTCAAGAGAAATGATTTTGAATTAAAATGAAGTCTTACATCCATAGCTTCGCCCTATGTGGAGACCATAAAATGACGACTGTGTGAATTAAGAATTCTATATCTAATTATATATTTTTCTTCAACAGGAGGAAACATTTTGTTACATGTAATGACATGGCTGAGAGGAAATGTAAGAATGAGCACCGTGAGCCAAAACACTCTGGTGCTTACATTAAAGCAAAGTAATTATTTGAGGACATGCAAGATTGGAAGGGGCTTCACAGTTTGTACACTGATTAGTTGTTTATTTTTTATGGAGAAATCTAGTGAACATTTTCCATGCCATCTCCAATGCAAATATAACGCTTGTGAAATATGAAGACTACAATTGCACAGAATTCCACTTGCGGTCTCAGCAACATGATATAATGGTTGAAAAACTTTGCAGTTTCTATACACCTATCCTGTTGAAATAAATGGCAGCTTGATAATTTCCTTTCAAATTGCTTGACGTGCCTGCATGCTATATTTGGTTGTTCCATATCCGAGCACCTAAAAACCTAACTGAGACCAAATCTCTTAACATTATGGCACTGTGCAAGTAACAGTCTGCAAACCTGAAAAGGCCGCATGTAGATCTAATGGTTATTTCCAGCTCCTGAACTAATCCATTGGCCATTTTAATACGTTGACACAATTACAACTCCACAAGTCGAATGCCATATTAATGCTTTCTCATAGCTTGTTATCGAATCACTTTATGGTATTCCAGATAAAATATACTGAGCTGTTCCACTTCATCGAATCCCTAAATTTCTGCTGTAAAGTACCTTTCTACATTAAATTAATAGCAAGGAATATATTGATGTTTAAAATATTTTACTGTGCCATTTCTTCGTTTACTAAACCACAAAGCCACTATAAAAAAACAACAACAATCACATTCAAGGGGACTTTCAAAGCCCCCAGAGTGGATGCATGACCGATGAAGAGACATATAATTGATTGACATCTGTTACACAAGACGCCATTCGGCCTTTCTTAACGTTGCTAATCATAATTGTCTGGCGAGGCTAATTCCATATCCCCATAAAAGAAGTGTCCAGGAGGACAAAGCTCTTGAATCAGAGGTGAAGGAACATAAATAATGCAACATCGCTTTCTGCCTCAACACCTCAGTCAGATAATGAGTTCCACAACCCTACCACACTTTGTGTAAAATTGTTTTCTCATCTCAATATTGCAGGATTAATTACTTTAAATATATGCCCGGTGCTTATTTGCAATTCAGTAGGTACTGAACAGTAGATGGTAAACTGTATTCAGATAGTGAGGAGGGCTTGATCTAAGTGCGAGAGAAAGTTCCAATGGCCACATGAGTTCAGTTGCAGGAAGCTAGATCTCCGTCTATAAAATATTGTGGTGTTATTAGGCTCCGATGAGGATTCTTAGGTTATACTTCACTCTCGGGCTCTGGAGCTCCTCTGTCCATATGTTAATAATTCACCGAGGTTTCTAGAACGTGGGACATGTATTTGCCTTCCACTTTAATTATAGACCCTTTGTTTTTAATTGTGCCTCCTTCATCATTAGTGAAGAAAACACTGTTGGTTGTTCTTTTTTTTTGTTCGTCAGAATGTCCCTTTGCTGTGTTTTAACCAAGAAATAATCGCAATGACTTCAAATAGTGCTCCCAATAGAAAGTCAGCCATGACTAACTTGAAGATAGTTCTCGGTGATTCTTCAATTATGGCTGTATAGTAGAATCCTATAAATTATATTATGAATTTGGAGTAGTCAAAACCTACCACCTGTTAAACATTTTTTCAATTCAAATAATACTAATTATAACAAATATTCATGCAGAACGTAAATCAACCATTGATCTCCTGTGAATATATCAATATACATTTTGCATTCCTGAGCATTTGCGGCAGTGTTTATTTTCCATGCCAGATGATCATTGCCTGTGCACCTTGCTCATTCATAAACATCGCGAGAAACTTGATTTCATATATGGTTGGAGTCTCGTATATCAGAGAAGAATGTCTCCTGTGCTTGAACTGATTGAAAGTTTCTATATTATGTAGAATAACAAGTTTTCATACCTCTCAACACTGAATAAAAATGCAATTTCTTAGACTGATATTAATTTAGACAACGTCATCTCTTTCTATTTCTGGACTTTGTCTCATTAAATTTTCTGTTTATCGGGTGAATTGGCAATAATTGATGTCTACAGTTCAGCGAATCCTTTATGTCAACAAGTTCCACTTAGCAGTTGAAGTTATATTTTTCTCAACTTATCGTCCTATGAAGTCAGGACATGGCTCTATTTTTTCTTCAGTTTCTAGCGAAATAAGCTGTGAGAAGCAAGGTTTTGAATTAAATTTATCATTAAGAAGGAATGATTCAAACATATGAATCAACTAGATAAAATGAACGACTTAAGCAATCAGAAGCATCTCCGTAATCGTTTTTTTTTAGGTTAAAGGTAGTGCCACTTGGAGCTAATATGTCCATTTTAAAGTCTAGTTAATAATGGCTTTTGTTGTTATATATGGTAAATGATTGCTAATTTTGTATGTGCATGACTACAAGGTCTCTATGGTAGATTCATCCTTTGGATAAATACGCAATTTCACCAGCTGTCCAGATCGCCAATTCTTGTTCTTTCATTCCATAATCCCGGAGTCAATGTTTCGGAAATAATTATGATTAGAAATATTATAAGCAACACTGATATCCACGCCAGTGAGGTCAAGTTTACCGAAATAATTGTTATTATTGAAGGAAAGAGCTAAAACGTTAAATGCATTTCTCTTTTTGGAGATACCAAACTCAGACTGGGTGACCGTGTTGTGGAACACTTTCGGTCTGTTTTGCAAACATGATCCAGAGCTTCATGTCACTTGCAATATCAACATCCCATCTTGCTCTCAGGCCAACATGTCCTTCTTTGGCCTGCTCTAATGTTACAGTGAGGCACAACGCAACATATAGGAACAACACCCCATTTCCCAACTAGGCACTTCACAGCCTTTCAGACTTAACATTGAATTCAACAATTACATAAAATAAGTTCACTTCTGCCCTCACCCACTCTTTATCCCCATTTTTCAAAATTCATTATCGTTTTTCCATTTTTTTATTCACTTGTTTTTTCTTTTATTTAATTTCTGTTTGTTCAACTCACCTTTATCCTCACCTTTTATCCGATGTTCAATCTTTTTCTCATCATCGTCCCCTCCCCCACCTCACCCTAACAAGGGAAATCCATCACTTGTTCAACTAATTCTTCCCAGAGGGCTTTCCCTTATCATGCCATTATGAAATTCTGATTTCTAACCCTAAAGCCTTGATCACCATCTGCTTTAGCCGGTATAATTAGCATTAATACACCTTTGCCCTTTTGTCCATGCCCTCTCCTGCAATACACAATATGCCTCCACAAATCACTGGCCTTCTATCCAGCTTCAGCCTTTCCACACCCTTAAATTATAAATTTAATCATATTTTTACCTCTGCAGAAGAGACATAAGGAATTGAAACATCAACTCTGTTTTTTACTCTCGGCAGAAGCTATTACACCTGCTGAACTTTTCAAGAATTTTCTGATTTTGTTTGAGATTTTCAGCATCCGCAGACTTTTGCTTTTAACTTCAATTGTCTGATAACAAAGAAAACAAAGGCAAAAACTCTATCTTTGGAGGATAGCTTTGCTAAAAAAAAAATCAAAGTTCCCGTAGTCCAACACACCGGGCATTTAATTCAGTTTTATCTGTGTATGGTCTTGTTTTTGTTTGTTTCCTTTCTGACACAAACTGGAACTGAATGGAACACTCATTGCTATTACGGCAAAAAATTGGCTTTCACCAATTTCAATGTTATTCAATTCTCCATTCACTCTTCAGCAATTTTTTCACGGTTTTGTTATTCTGCTGTAAATTACGTTCCTCGTCATTCTGATGTTTATGCACACAAGTGAAAGCATGTCTGACCCATCTTGAATTTAATAGAATGATCTAGATTTCTGCTTCCAGCGCCTTTCTGCCAATAATTATAAACAAATCTCCACTCAATGCTTCAGTCCTTCATGCCATTCATACATATTTCATTATTGACTGCCTTATTTTCTTAAACACTCATGTTTTTTTTTAATTTTCTGGTAATATTGGGACACTGTTCTGCTTTATATGAATCCCATTTTTCAGCTCTCTAAGCATTATTCTACTCCTATTGTAATGCCAGTGAAGTTTACAGGGAGTTAACAACACCATCTCATGACGAGTTGCAATATTTTCAATCGCCCATCGTTTTGTAGGCTGTAACCTGAAAGGCAATTAGTGAATAGTATTGGCGAACGGATATTCAAGCTGCCTTGGCATCATAGCCCAAGCCTGCCCAAAACAGAACTGGACAGCCATTTGGAATGCGCCCTCAAGTGTGCCCTAGATGGTTCCTTTAAATTTAATGGGGCATGAACATTTGAACCCTCGTTTATTTCAAATAGGAGCTGGATGGTGGAAGCACGTCATTTGGAACACTTGAGTGCGTTGTACCCTTGTGTTTCAAGTGAATGTCTCTCGTGCATCAACTTCTCAATTTTGTTCAAATCTCCCGTATTATGTAATTTCTCCAGTTATCCTTTGTGGCTCTATGTACGTCAATAAACTTGCTAGCAAAAATAAATAACTGATGTCATAATTAAAATGACTATTTGAGATTGCACTATTTTTTGCTGTTGACAAGATCACTATTTGTATTACACCATGTGTGAGTAATAATATTTGAGTCTTGAGTGGCTTAGACCTGAACAGAAGGTCAGTTCCACTTGCCGAGTTTGCTTTTGAAAATGGAATATCATGCTGCACATTAATTCCAGTTTAAAGTACATTAAATCAACTAAAACCCTAAGATAAATTCAGCCAGATTAAATGCTTTTTTCCATGATTACGCAGCATTCTTTGGAAATATCTGCTCCAGAAATGACCTTTAAGAGCCAGGTGAATCCGGAATGCATATCATCGGGAAACAAGCTTTTATTTTTAATATGCCATTCCCAGAACTCTACACTGTAATGAGCTGATCAGAACAAACATATTGCTAAACGTGGTTGTCGTTTTCTGCATGGTAAAGAACGAGGAGCTGATGGTGAAATGAAATGCACAGATGCTTTATAAAGGTTTGTTAGAGAAAACGTTTCTATTAGTGCACCCTGCAGCTCAATTGCACAGATCTTTTGAGTAGTTGTCATATTCCCTGAGGCCCTTCTGCAAACCATGGCCGGTTATAATATGTTTTTATTACTTCCATCAGTTGAGGCATCACGCTCCAAAATGTCTGCCTTGCAGAATTGTTCGCTCCTCTGTAGGGTTCTGAGAGTCAAGCACACCACAGTGACATGCCAGATCCTTGCCGGCGCATATTGAATGGCTCTAGAGATCCAGTTAACAGCTGGTCAGCGTGTTCAGAAGTCCTGCGGACTGCTTGATGGCCACACACCTTGCCTGTGACAGACGTGGAAACTCTCTTGCAACTTAGCATTGAAATCCTCATTGACGTTAGTAACCACGTTTTTTTTTTTGCCCACTTTCAACGTTTGAAGAGGTTGACGAACCGTGGGTGTTGCTTTGAGTAGCGAGGCTGATAAGCTATAGCATCAGAAACTGGTCGAATGAGAACTCATCGCGGCAGCTTCCCGAAGAAGTGCACAAGCTTACTCCATTTTGGAGGTCGCTGATAAAGAATAAATGCAATGATTGGAATTCCTTCCTGTTTATGTAGGTGGCAGCCTGGTCCACGAGAGACATGAAGTTTGCATGTGTTCACCCAATGTGAACTTTAAATGTTATGGGCCTCCTAGCCCAAATATCAGCAGCGTACTGAAAGCAAATGCATTCGCTGGCAGAACATACGAAAACATAACAACAATGAGCACAATTCGGCCATTCAGGCCCTTAAAACTGTACCATTATTTATTAACATCATGGCTGCTCTAATTGTAAACTTATATCTGCATCCCAACTAGCGCCGGCAACCAATCGCCCCCTTGAATCTACCGGTTGCCCTTTATCCACAACACATGTTACTTCTTCAAAGAAGTCCAATACGTTGGTTAAACATAATTCCCCAGTACAACAACAGAGCTATCGATCTAATTTGCTTGAGATTATCCATTTACCCTGCTATAACTTAGAGAACAAAGAAAACTACAGCAAAGGAGCAAGCCCTTTTCCCCTCTCTATTGCCTGTCAAACTAAAACATTTTGCAATTCCGGGGTCCATATCCCTCCATTCCCATCCCATTCATGTATTTGTTAAGCTGCCTCTTAAACAACACTACCGTACCAGCTTCCACTACCACATCTGGAAGTGAATTCAAGACACTCACTACACTCTGCATAAATAAAGCTGTCCGGCAAATCATTTCTAAAGATTTCTCCTCTTAACTTAAATCTATGCCTCCTAGTAAATGACTCTTCCAACCTGGGAAAAAAGCTTCTGACTATCTATTCTGTCCATGCCATTCATAATTTAATACACTTCTAATAGTCACCCTTCAATCTCTGTCGCTCTAGGGAAAACAATGCAGTTTGTCCAAACACTCCTCATAGCTAATAAACTGCAAAACAGGCAGCGTCCTAGTAAACCTCCTCTGCACCCTCTCCAACGCCTCCAAATCCTTCTGGTAATGTGGTGACCAGAATTGCATGCATATTTCCAAGTATGGTCTAAAGAATGTTCAATACAGCTGCAGCTTGACTTCCCAGATTTTATACTGAATACCCCTGCTGATGAAGGCAACCATGCCATATGCCTTCCTGAGTAACATCCACCTGTGTTGCCACTTTCAGTGACCTTTGGACCTGTACATCCCAATCCCTCTGCCCGTCAATGCACTTAAGCATTCTCCCATTTTCTTTTTAATTCCGACCTGTATTGGACCATCCAAAGTGGATTACCATGCATTTGTCCGGGTGAAACTCCATCTGTCATGTCCCCGCCGAAGTCTCCAAACGATCAATATCCCATTGCATCCTTTCACAATCCTCTTAACTATCTGAAACTCCTCCAACCTTACTGTCTTCTGCAAACTTACTATTTAGCCCTCTTAGATGTTCTGCCAAATAATTTATGTATACTAAAAACAGCACCGGTCCCAGCACTGATCCCTGTGGAAGACCACTAGTCACAGCTCTCCATTCTGAAAAGCACCCTTCCACTTCTACATTCTGTCTTCTATGATCAAGCCAAATCCTTATCCATCTTGCCAGCTCACCAGTGATGCTGTGGGGGATTTTAGTCTCTGTACCAGTCTACCATGAGGAAACGTGCCAAAGGCCTTACTCAAATCCATGTAAATAACACCCACTGATCTTTCATCATCATTCATCTTTGTCACTTCCTCGAAAAACTGGATCAAGTTAGTGAGACACGACCTCGCCATCAGAAAACCATGCTCCCTCTCACTAATTCGCCCAATTGCTTCCAAGTGGTAGTAAATCCTGTCATGAAGAATCTTTTCCATTAATTTGACTACCACTGACGTAAGACTCACCGGTCTGTAATTTCACGGATTACCCCTTATTGCCTTCTTAAACAATTGAACAACATTTGCCATTCTCCAGTCCTGTGGGACCTTACTTCTTTAATAAAAGCTTCTAACATTTTTACTACGGCAGAAGTGATATTTAGGGTCCAGCTGTTTGCCGCTTTCTGTCTCTCTCACTTTTTGACTAATGGAATTACATTTGTTATCTCCGAATATAATGGGGCCTTCCCAAAATCTAAGGTGTTATGAAAGATTAAAACCATTGCAACAAATATATCACTGGACACTCCACTTAATTCCTGAGGATAGCATCCAGCAGGACCCGTGCTCTTGTCAGTGGTTAGCTCCAACAATTTTCTCAGTAACTATCGTTTGGTATCTAATTGTCCTGGCTGCATTGCCCACTTCCATCTCTTGGACTAGAGCTGCTTTGGGAGTTACTTGTATCCTCTATAGCGAAAACTGATGCAAAATATCTGTTCAATTCATCTGACAACTCCTTGATTTTTGTCAATTCTCCGAACTCACTTTCTAGAGGGTGAACGCGCACTTCATTAGCTCTCTCCTTGTTTAAATATGTAAAACGTGGTCACAATGTCCGTTTTTATATTTGTAGCTATTTTTTTTCTCGTACTCCATTTTTATCCAATATATTAGCCTTAGTTATTATTTGTTTTTCCTTAAATTCTGTCCAATCTTCTGGCATTCCACCAATCGCTGCACAATCGTATGTTATGTTTAAGTTTGCTACTACATTTAAACTTTCTAGTTAACCACGAGTAGGGTGCCCTGCCCTTGGACTTCTTAGATTCAATGGACCCATTCTGTGCATTCTGAAACACCCACTTACGTTTTACTCACTGTATCTGTATTGAGCTATATGTTAATCTAATTTTGCCAAATTCAATTGGCAGCTCAGTTTGCATGGCCTTAGAATGGCTCTGTATTATGTTTTAAAAATTAGACTCAAGCCATACATTCTCTCCCTCAAACTGCAAATAAAATGCAATCATACTGCAGCCACTGCTACCTAGGGATACCTTAACTAAGAGACAATTACGTATTCTGATCACATTTCACAATATCATGCCTAGTAGAGTCTGCTCTTTTGTTGCCTCCAGAACATGTTGTTCTAAGAAACTATCTAGAAAAATCAATGTACTTCTCATAAAGGCTATCTTTGCTCAATTGAATTTTCCAGTCTACATGTGAATTAATATCTCCCATGATTATCACCATTCCTTTCTGACAAACTCCAATTATTGTTATCCATTAGGATGCCAGCATACTGCTTCTACAGATGAACTCCTTCCTTCACCATTTCCCATTTCTACGAAAACAGTTTCCACATCCTGTTTTCCTGAACTTAGACCATCCGTCGCTATTGAGTGAATATCATCATCACATAACAGATGTATCCCTCCGCCATTTTTTTTTTGCCTTGCTTGCTTCCAAGGTATCCTATAATCTTCAATATTGCTGTCCCAATCCATGTCCTCCTGAAGCCATGTACCTGTAATGGCTATTAGGTCACAATTATTTACTTCTATGTACAATCACAGTTCATCTGTATTGGTTCAAATAGTACTTCCATTTAGATGTGGGGGTTATAATTTTATCCTTATAATACTTTTAAAACCTTTCACCTCACCTGCTGATTTACTTTTAGGTTTGGACTGACTGTCCATAATACAATAAGGTGTGAGAGCAAATGTAGGCCATAGTGCTTTTGTTGCTGGGCTGGTAATCCAGAGGCCCATGGCAAATCATCTGGTGAACCCTGCTAGAATCAATACAAAATTCAATAAAAACCCGGAATTAAAAATTTAATGAGAACCTTTTTTGTTTGTTCGTTCTGGTACAGGTAACATAACATCATTGAGGAAACAAAATCTACCAGGCCTACATAGGATTCTGGACCCACGTCAATATGGTTGACTCTTGAAAGCCTTCTGTAATGGCCAAGCTAGCCACAAATTCACAGAAATAAAATAAAACTAGAAGGCCACCCGACATTGGCATAGGCAAGGGAAATTAAATGGCAATCAAAGCCCTGTCGACACTGCAAAGTTCTCCTTACACACATCTGTTGACTAGTGCCAAAACTGGGAGAACTGCTTCAAAGATCAATCAAGCAATATTCTGATATAGTTATCCTTACGGAGTCATATGATATAGATAATTCCTCACACACCAGCATTACCATTCCTGCTTATGTCCTGTTCCACGGAGAGGACATGCGAAGCAGAGGTGGTTGCGTTTGGTACTCAGTCAGGAGGGATTGCCCTGGGAGCCCTCAATATCCACTCCGGATCTCAAGAACTTTCATGGAAACAGGTCAATTATGGGCAAGGATAACTTCTGTTGGTTACCATAATCCGCCCTCTTCCAGCTGTTGAACCAGTGCTCTTGCATGTTGAACACAACTGGGAGGAAACACTAAGTGTATCAAGGGCGAAAAATCTAATCTGGTTGGGGGACTTTAATGTGCACCAACAAGAGTCCCTCGGTATCGCCACTATTGACACAGTTGTTTGAGTCCTAAATGACATAGATGCTACACTGGGTGTGAAGCAGGTGGTGAATGTACAACAAGCAGGGAGTAACATTCTTCACCACCTGATCATCATGCCTGCCGCAGATGCATCTGCCCATGACAGGATTGGTAGGAGTGAGAGCCACACAGTCATTGTGGTGATGAAGTCCAGCCTTCACACTGAGGACATGCTTCATTGTGTAGTGAGGCACTACCGCCGTGTGAAATGTGATAGATTTCTAATAGATCGAGCAACTCAAGACTGGTCATCCATGAAGTGCTGTGGGCCACCACCAGCAGCAGAATTTTATTCAAATGAAGTCTGAAATCCCATGGCTTTTTATCTGCCAATTGCCATCAATCCAGTGAATCAAAACATTTTCAATGAAGAGTGCTGGAGTTCATGCCTGGAGTAGAGACTGGCATACCTAAAAATTCGATTTCACCCTTCTGAAGATAGAATACAGGTCAAGTTACATGCCAAGCAGCACAACCATCAAGTGATAGAAGGGCAAAGAGATCCCACAAAAAACGGATCAGATACAAATTCTGCAGCCCTAACACATTCAGTCCTGAATGATCATGAACAACTCCACAAAGATCCCCATCTTCAATGATGGAGGGCCCCAGCACCGAAGTCCAAAAGATAAGGCTGAAACATTAGTAAAAATCTTCATTCAGTTGGATGATCCACCTCGGCCTCCACCAGAGGTAGCCAGGCTCAGAGATGCGATTCTCAAGCCACGTCTATGCACTACACGTGTAATCAAGAAAAGGCTTAACTCAATCTATACCACAAACGCCACGGGCCCTGGCAATATTCCCAGAAAACCATTGTAGATTTGTTCTTCAGTACTTGCTACGCCACTAACCAAACTGCGCCAATGCAGTGTCAAACTGGCATCCACGCAGCAATGTGCAAAATTTTCCAGGCATGCCCTATGTACAAAAGAGCAAGACAATCCAGCCTGGTCAATTATCACCATATTAGGCTAGACTCCATCATCAGTAAAGTAATAGAATAAGTCATTAACCATGCTATGGCTTGGCATTAGCTTGACATTTACCAGCTCACTGGTGCCCAGCTTGTGTACTTGTTTGTTTTTTTCCTTCCCCGCCGAGGCCAATCAGCTCCTGAAATCATGATATCCTTGTTTGAAAAATGGACAATGAATGTAAAATCCCGAGTTGAGGTGAAATTTACTCACTTGAACTGAAGCACAATTTGTCCAAGTGTGCCATCTAAGACATGTAACATACCAAGAGTCAGTGGGAATCAGGGGGAAACAAACTGCTGCTTGGAGTCATACTAAGCATAACGTAAGGCAATTGTGGTTGTTCGAGGTCAGTCATTTCAGCTGCAGGGCTTCACTTTACCAGTGCCTGAGGGTATTGGCGTAGGGTCAGCCATCTTCAGCTGCGTCATAAATTAACTTCCTTCCATCATATGGGCAGAATGGGGATCTTCACTGATGATTGCATAATGTCCAGCTCAATTTTTTATCCCTCAGGTACTGAAGCAGTCCATTGTAAAATGCATAAGGACCCGAACAATGTCCACGCTTTGGCTGAGATGTGGCAACTATCATTCACCCCACGCAACTGTCATAGTACGGCCATCTCCTGAAGTAAATAATGCAACCTGTAACCTTTGATGTTCAATGTAATTTCCACCACTCAATTCCCCACGATCGTCGTCCTGTGGGTTGCCATTTACCAGCAACTGAGCTGGACTAGCCAAGTAATTCTGTGGTTACAAGAGCAGGTCAGGTGCTAAGAATCGTGCGACAATTAAGTCACCACCTGAATCCCAAAAGACTGTACAGAGCCTACAAGGCTCAAATCGGTAGTTTGATGAAATATGCTCCACTTCCCTGGCTGAATGCAGCTCCCACAACACTGATGAAGTTGCACACTGTCTGGAACAAATCAGTTCTCCTGATTGGCACCACACAACCATTCATTCTCTCCACTAGCACTGCACAGTAGCAGCCCTGTGCACCACCTGTATGATGCAGTACAGGAATTCACAAAGTCTCCATAGACAGCACTATCCAAGCCCATGAACAGTACAATAATGAAGGGAAGGGGCAGAAGAAAGATTGTAACACCAACATCTGGAAGTCGCCTTCCAATTCAATCACCACACTGATTTGGGATTACATTGCAGCTCCTTCACTGCTGCTGAGTTAAAATCTTGGAGCTCCGTGCCTAACAACACCGTGTCTGTAACTTTGCCGCATGCAATGCAGCAGTTCAAGATGGCAGCGTACTACCACATTCTCAAAGGCAAACAGAGATGGGCAAAAAGAACCTGGACCAGCCAGTGAATGCTACGCACGGTGAATTATTATTTTTTTTAAATAAACGACCTTTCGAGTCTACTCCGCTATTCAGTGAGACAGTAGATAATGTGACAATCATCAGTTCCTCTTAAAAACAAAACAAAAAAACAACTGCAGATGCTGGAAATCCAAAACAAGAACAGAATTACCTGAAAAATCTCAGCAGGTCTGGCAGCATCGGCGGAGCAGAAAAAGTTATGATGAAGGGTCATGAGGACTTGAAACGTCAACTCTTTTCTTCTCCACGATGCTGCCAGACCTGCTGAGTTTTTCCAGGTAATTTTGTTTTTGTATCAGATCCTCTTCCCTGACTTCCTTACTGCTTAATTAGTTGTCTATCTCAGCCTTGAATATACTTAACAACACAGCCTCTACAGGCATCTGTGGTAAAGGATTCCTGAAATTCACTGCACTCAGAGAGAACAAATTCCTCCCCATCACTGTCTTAAATGGGCAACCCCTTATTTAGAGATTATGGCATCTGGTCCTGCACTCTCACATAAGTGGCACCACCTCTCAGCATCTTCCCTTTCAACTCCCTAAGAATATTACATGTTCCAGTAAGAGTTCATCTTATTATGCTAAACTCCAAGGAGTACACTCCTAAACTTCTGTTCAAATTAAACTCCCCCGTACTCGTCCTAAAACTAATAAACCATCTCTGGACTGGTTCCACCGCCAGCATATCTTTCCTTAGATAAGGAGAGAAAAACTGTTCACAGTGTTGCAGTTGTTGTCTAACTAACACATTGCATAATTCAGCAAGGCTTCCCTATTTCTAGACACGATTGCCTTTTAAGTAAAGATTTGCACTTGAGTTGCCTTCCCTTTACCTGCTGAACATTTCTAGAAGCGTTTAGTGATTATTGCAGGAGGGCAACAAATCCTTCAGTGCTGCAACATTCTACAGTATTTCACCATTTAAATAGTATCCAGTCCCTCTCTTGTTCCTGCCGTCGTGCATGCCTCACATTTTCAAATGTTATTTTCCATCTGCCAGATATTTGCCCACTCACTTGACATGTCTGGATTCCTCTGTAGACTATTTGTGTCAACTTCAGCACTTGCGTTTCCACCAATTTTTGTGTCATGCGGAAACTTTGTGAAAATTCATTCACTCACCTCCTCCAACAAATTAACATATATTGTAAATAATTGTGGCCAAAGCACTGATCCCTGTAAAAATTCATACTTACAGTTTGCTATCCTGTAATTACAGCACTTATCTCAAATCTCTGCCTTCTATTAGTTTGCTATTTCTCTACCCATGCTAATGTAATGCCCCCAACAAGATGGGATTTTATCCTCTAAAGTAGCCTTGTGAGAGCTGCCTTATCGGACTCCTTTGGAAATCGAAATTTACTACCTCAACTAGTTCCCCTTTATCTATCCTTCTTGTTACCCCCTCAAAGCTTTCTAATCATATTGCCAGGTAGGATTTCCCCTTTATGAAGCCGGGCTGCAGCTGCTTGATTGTATTATGTATTTCTAATTGCGTTGCTATTGGATCCTTTACAATCAATAGCAATATTTTCGAAATCGCAGATGATAAGCAGATTTTATTACCTTTCTTTGCCTCCCTCTTTTTGGAATATAATGGGTACAACGACACACTCATACAATTAGATCTACACTAAGGGAAAAACAATCAGATAGAAACAGGGCGTCTGCCACAAGCAGGTGCAACGAAGCCAGAATTATTTAGAATATATGTTAATGTGTTGGAGGAGGGGAGTGCATGTACTATCACAAAGTATCCGCATGTCACAAAAATTGTTGGAAATGCAAGTGCTGAGGTTGACACAAATAGTCAACAGAGCAATACAGACATGTCAAGTGAGATGGCAAAAATCTGGCAGATGGAAATTAACGTGTGAAAATGTGGGGCTTGCACTTTGGCAGGAATAACAGAGGAGCTGGATACTATTTAAATGTTGAAATACTGTAGAACGTTGCAGTACACAAGGATTCTGGCCCTCTTTGGCATTGGCATTTTTCTGATCCTCTGGGAGTTTTCCTGAATGTAAAGATTATTGCAAAAATCACTTGCAGTCCCTTAGTGTCAGGGTCTGCTTTTCATTTGCCTTAATAATGTTTTTTCTCTTTTGCTATATCCCTATTCTTTTGTTTACAACATCTTCCCAAATTTGGGTAGTGGTGTACAAGTTGATGAAGCAAACAGCTGCAGAACACGAGATCCTGCACAGACCTTCAGTTGATAATGCGTATAAAGGCTGTGGTACTATGTACTACATATTCTCAAGCAGTGGCTGAACCCAACATCTAAATGGTCTCCGTTTGTCCCTCACTATGACACCCAGATCTGTGGCAGTTTCCGAATGAAGTAGACCTGTAGATGACTATGCGGTTTTGACATTTGAAGATAGCTGACACTCGATCGGGAAAAATTGTCAGTATATATGTCGCGGGAAAACGTTCTTCCTATACCAGGCTGGCCTCTTGCACCTCTGATCACTCCTCCTGTGTTACCTTCCAGTCGCAAATTTTAAAATTGCTTCTTCGACACAGGTTGTCGATGCAACTGCTTGTGGCAGACGCCCTGTTTCTATCTGATCGTTTTTTCTTCACCATAGGTCTACTTGCATGGGTGTGTCGTTGTACCCATTCTGAAGTGCAGGTTGCCTCCCACCGCCCCACCTCTGCCCCACAACTCCAAGCAGAGCACCGCTGAAGACATGTTAGGACATTTAAGTGACAGCGCCGGGATTGCACTCACAGTGTCTGAAAGATAATTCTTATTTCTTCTGTAGCATTCTGAGGCTTTCGTCTGTAGCATTCTATTCCAGCATAATATCCAAACTGACCTTGGAAGCTTCGCTCTTTGACTGGCTTTCAGACAAGCTTGTGATTCTCCAAAATTAAAATAATTTGCATCCACACTGAGTCAAGTAATGCGAACGATAATGCAAAAACGTGCTTTGTTGTTCTTGTTATTTTCATCAGAATGATGAATAGGAGTTCTCATGGTTTGAGTTAATATATTTTAACAAGATACCAATGGCAATGACATAACCAACTATTGCATCAATGAGATAATCTCATTAACAACAACAAAAAAACAAGATGCATCGTTTATTCTGCATAATGGATCCTAATATTTCAGAAAATATATATCAGAGCCACAAGTGAATATTTTAAGAAAGCTAAATAAATGTTTGTTCCAATTATTAGTTTTGTTCAACCAGGGAGGAAAGACATGGCTCTTGGATGAGAGTTGGCTAATGGAAAATTTGATTGAGTAATGTAAAATAGTGAGCTGCCGAGATATAATGAATGAGACTGGTCTATTTAGTATAGCAGGTGGGTCACCAAGGAGCGGGTATAGGCAAAATGTGATTGGTAGAATGACTGGAGGGAAGATTAGGATTTTTATTTTCACTTAGTGGATAGTGGTGGTCTGGAAAACACTGTCTGAAAGGGCAATAGAGGCAGAAGTCCTCAACTCATTTAATGGGAGAGCGGATTTGCGCCTGATGTGCCATAAACTGCAGGGCCAGGTTCAAATACTAGAAAGTGGGATGAGGCTGAATGCTTTGTTATTCAGCTGGCGCAGACATGCTCAGCTAAGAGAACATTTTTTTTTTTGTGCAAACCATTTCCTATTCCTGTTCCATGAATAGAAATTATTAGTTTATATTTTTATTAGTATTCAAGGCAGTGCCATTTCTCGCTCAGAGATGCCCAGCCATAAGAATGGATGTTCTTCTATCGTATGGGATTTAAGTATGGCTCTGCCTCTTTGCCAACTGTAAATTTTATCGCTTTTTTTCTATGATCAACCAACCAACCATCATTCAAAGCAGAGCTTCAATGCCTCGATTTATTTCTGACCATTCAACCCTGGCTGAATACTATTCAACAAGGATGCAAGCTAAATAAAATGCATATATTTAAAATTCGCCTTCATGATATGCATCTATGCATAATTAGTGATATCGACAATAATTTCAGCAACCTTCCAATTAACTTGGCAATTTTGAGGGAAATGTTGGGTAATGCTAGACAGGAACAACAAGAGCTCAGAACATTGCAAGAGGTAATAAGGCAGTATAATATGAAAATATAATGCAGCAGGTGCAGTCAAACTGAAAGGATTTGTAGTAAATTCTGAATTAGGGTTACTGCGCATGAAGGTGAATGGACTGTGTGCAGGAACTGAAGAGGTGGCTTGAGGTAGCAGGATTTCAAGTGGAAAAACAAGGTTATCACGATATTATGAAGAAGCGAATTAAATGCACATGACAGATGTCAAGTGGATATAGCAATTAGGAACCCTGCTGAATTGAGAAAAAATGAAAGACATACTGTTAAAAAAAATACAAATAAATCAAGCAAACAGAGAGTATGAGATGAGAGTGTCAGGTTACGTAAATGGAAATCCAAATGAGATCTATAGATATTTAACTATGAACAATTGTCGTTTGGTGAGTCACAGTTTTGAGTATGGCTGAAAAGAATAAACAGTATTAAAGCTTTTCCCATTACACTCATTGCAACTGATACACGAGATGCTTTAACAGTAATGGGAAACAAAAAAGCCAACTACATGAAAAGAGAGTGTTGTTTGTTTGGCAAGTAGAATTTGGTTGCCAGTGGCATTGGCTTGAAGAATATTGGAGGGAACTGTTAATTGTTTAATGCCAAGCTTCTGTTACAAGTTCCGAACAGTAGTTTCGACTTTGGTAGGGAAATTGCCATGGGGAATGAACTCGGAATGATTTTCTTTATTTGCAAAAGGCGTCATGAATTGATATGACCGTTCTGAGTTCAAATGTAAGTTCCCTGTGCGTGAATACGTCTACTATCTTGCATGTATAAGTGAGCCACACTGCGAATCCAACTGAAAACTTTAAATTGGTTTCCATTGCCATTCTTTGCACAATCGGGATTGTTTAGCATTGCTTTCTAATCACAAAATTACTTTTCACGTTGGGAACTATATTTTGTGTTTTGCCAGCATGGGTTTCCAATGTCTGCTCAGTACCTTTTCTAATATTAATGTCTGTAGCAATGTGCTTTTTGAAATAATTCGCCAGTTGTTGTCAATTTTGGCCTCCAAACTCCACACCGCACCAGTACTTTTGTATTAATATAGCAAATTTTAACTTATGCGAGAGGCAAAACGTCATTTTTTGTTGCTTTACAGACAGCATTCTGTTGCTTAAGAAAAACACATTTTATTGATAGTGCATATCAGCAGAGTGCAGCCCCTAGCTTGACCTGTTACTCATTTTTTTTAAGGAACCTTACCTGCCCTTGGTAACTTTTCTCACTGTGAAAACTGATGCTGTAATATTGCTTAACAAGGGCACCCAGAAGGATAGTGGCAAGCCTGATTGATCATTTAACGCCCAGTATTGCACAATCCCATCACTGGACCTAGGGCCAGCACTTTCGGCTCTGAAAATTGTGAAGCCTAACTAAGTTTACTTACTTACCTTCCCAGTTACTTCTCCCACCCTACTACTTTATTAAGTCATCCTCTCACCGTTCCACCCCTTCAAACACATTCAACAATTTGTTCAGTGTCTTACATTTGGACTCGATGTTTAACTGTACAATAAGGTGGGGGGGAGGGTTGCTTTATAAAAGGGGCACTCTGAGACTTCTCCCGACAATAAAGCACTACGGCGAATTTCGCCGAAGCACCCTGCTCTCCTCGTTCCTGATAGAGGCCAGATTCGATGATCCAGAAAGATACAAAGAGCAGTATTCAGGGAAACAAAAGCAAAGTTCGAGCGGATCGACAATGCAATAATAATTGCCACTCAGTGGAATATTTATGCCTCCCAGCCATTGTTTTTTTTTTTTCTGTTTCCATTCCTGACAGCAGGCTATCTTTCATTATGTGTAATAAATCCATTAACTCCTGTAAATATTTCGACTGCACTTACCTACACTGCACCGCTTATAAGGCCCTAATCCATTTTCCCCATTTCTCCATTTCCGTCCCACTGCTGGCTATGCAACAACTCATCAAGTGCATCTCATATATTTCATTTGCCCACAACATCAATTTACGCAAGAGTTTTGACTGTCTCGTCCAACCCCTCCTTTCCATTTCCTACACTACTTCCTCAAATGTACAAACCCACCAACAGCTTCTATTACTCTATCTTTAAACACATGCAACATTTACATTCCACCCATCAGTTCTAGTTATTTTGGTTAGCAAACGCAAGCTCATCATACCAAGGACATCACCCCTCGGCTATTCATTTCATCATTCAATAGTGAACACTGCCTTCGGCAAAACTATTCCTCTCCTTTACTACCCCCAACACAACCTTCTGTTCCCAAAGCATTCCTGGTGCAAGGTCGAAACATGTTGCATCAGGCTTCTTGCTTTTTCCATAAAGTCCGCAACCAAGTTTGCCATATGTGTCATTTGATTAAGTAACTGCATTCTCTATCCACAGTATATTTTCCGTGGCATCAGGGAGAATAAATACCACTTTTTGATTCACTTCCATTTAGTTCACAAATGCGACCCCCGATCACCTAGTCGCATGTAATTATAATTTTCCGTTGCACTCAGACTCATCTGTCTGCCCACCTTCATTTGCAGTTTTCCAAAGGAGCTAGGCGAAGTTTTGTTTTGGGATTAACAGCCTTCTGGACCCAACTACACCCGAGTTAAAAATCAGATTCATTTTTGTTTTGTTTTCTGGTATTATACTATTTGTTTCTTGAATGGCATTTGGTACAACTGATTTGTACTTTACTCTAGCCAGGACAATTTGCTGGCTCATTAAACGTTCTTCCCTTAAGAACATGAATTTTAAAAGCTGAACCACTTGGTGTGCTGCATTTTTGAACAAAATCAGGGCAGTTCTTCTACGTCAACTCTTCATTCCTGTACTATATCCATTTGGCTTATTTCACTTCATCTATATGAAGTGTCGAATGGATGAGCGTCCTCTGTGGGAATGCTCCAGCATTTCAAAGGAGCACAACCCTCTGTATAAAGGTGATATTGAAGATTCACAACTCCTCGCATTAGAAGAAAAGTCACGTCACTCCATTCCTCACTGGCTCATATCTTTTACCGTGATGATGACTACGTGTCCTAAGTTTCTCAATCAGGGGAAACTGTTCATGAGCATGCAACCCATAAAATCCCTTGAGAACTGTAAAACATTCCATTGGCACATTGCTATTTTTTGCAAACCCGGGTCATAGTAGAACTAGGCAATCAATTGCTCTGCAGAGGTCAACTCCCTTAGCCTAGGAGCTAGTCTACTAAACATTCTCTGCACGTTCCTGCATCAGAGGTGTTCTTCCTTGGATAAATAATCCATAATGTCTTGTATAATTGTCAGAAGGTTTGTTTAGTTTTGTAAAGGTATCCAATTATGTGAAGTGCACTATAAAATTGGATACTTAATTGCATACCCTGGCTTAATGTCATCTTTCTGCAATTCATTTAGTAGAACTCGTAGGCCCTCTCAATTCGGATACACATATCCAATCTAACATATTTCATCTTTGTTCATTTTCAAATAATTGAACAACATCCCATTTTTCCAAATTGTATTCGACCTTTCACGTAAATGCACATTCATCATTTTTTAATCATTTTTTTAATTCATTCATGACATGTGGGCTTCGCTGGCAGGGCACGCCTGTATTGTCCATCACTAGTTGCCATTGACAAGGTTGTGGTAAGCTTCCTTCTTGAAAAATTGCAGTCCATGATATCTGGCTACAGCCACAGCGCAGTTTGAAAGGGAGTTTCAGGATTTTGATGCAACAACAGTAAAGGAACGGCAATCTGTTTCCTAGGGAAGATCGTGAGGGCCATGGAAGGCAATTTCTAGGTGGTGTGTATTCTAACAATATACAACCCTTTTCCTTCAAGATGTTAGTACTTGTGTATTTGGAAAGTGCTCCTGAAGGAACCTTCGTGAATTCCTGCTGTGCAGTTTTTAAATGTCATACACTGTGCGTCGGTGATGGAGGTAGTGAGTGATTGTCCATTTTCTGCTAATCAAGCAGGATGTTATGTCTTAGATTTTGTCAACATTTTTGGAGTCTTGGGAGAGCTGAACACATTCAGGGAATTGGGGATTATTCACTCACACTTCTGACAAGTGCCTTGTGGATGGTGGAAATACTTTGTGGAGTTCTGAACTGGATTATTGGTCGCACTATTCCAAGCTTCTGAAATCCTCTTGTACCCTCAGTATTTATATGGCTAATAAAGTTCAATTTCAGGTCAATGGTAACTCCCAAGATAATAAAAGTGCGGAATTCAGTGATGTTAATGAAATTATTATCAAGTGGTGGTGGTTGGATTTTGTCTTGTTCGAGATGGTCATTGCTAGACAATGGCGTAGCTTGAATGTTACTTTGCACTGCTCGGCCGAAGCCTCGATATTTTCCAGATTTTGCTGCAATTGCATATGCAATGCTTCAGTATCAAGAAGTCATGAGTGGCGGTGAATATTGTACAAACATCAACGAATGTCTCCACTTTTAAATTTATGATGGAGGGAAGGTCATTGATTAAGCAGCTGAAGGTGGTTGCGACTAGACCATTATCACAAGGAACACTTGCAGTGTTATCATGGAGCTGAGTTGGCTTGCCAGCAACAAGAGCAACAATCCTCAATTAATCTGAGTGTGACTCCAACCAGAAGAGAGCTTTCAACCTGACTAAAATTTACTCCAGGTTTGCAAGGGCTCCTTGAAGCCGCAGTCTGTCAAATGCTCCCTTAATGCCAAGGGCAGTGGAGCTCATCTCACGCTGGGAATTCAGCTCTTTAGACAATGTTTGGACTAAAGCTGTACTGAGGTCACGAGCAGAGTTGCTCTTGGGGAACCCAGACTGGGCATTACTGAGCAGCTCATTGCTAAGCAAGTGCCACTTGATAGCATTGTTTTTGAACACTTCCAATTCATTACCACTGATAGAGAGTAGCGTGATGGGGTGGTACTTGGCTGGATCGGAATTCTCCTCTTTTTATGTACAGGACATACATGGGCAATGTTCCACACATCTGGGTGGATGCCACTGTTGTACCGGTACTGGAACAGCAAGTTTAGGGTAGCAGCAAATCTCCAGCACATGCCTTTGGTGCATTACCAGGAATATTGTCAGGGCCAATAGCCTTTCCAGTATCTATTGCCTTGAAATATTTGGTGATATTACGTGGAGTGAATCTAATTGGCTGAAGACTGGCATGTGTGATTCTTGGGGACCTCTGGAGGATGCCAAGATGGATCATTCACTCGGCACTTCTGGCTGAAGAGTGTAGAACATGCTTCAGCAATGATGTACTGCCCCCTCTTCCCCCATTATTGTGGAGAGGACTTTTGTGGAAACTCCTCCAATTAACTGTTTATTTTGGCACCACTATGGCACTTCATAGCTCACATGGGATCCGTTGGTATTGTGATCCCTTAGCTCTGCCTATCACTTACTGCTCATGCTGTTTCGCACACAAGTCGCCCTGTGTTATCGTTTTACAAGGTTGGCGCCTCATTTTCACTTATGACTGGTTCTGTTACAGGCTTGCACTCCTGCACTCATCAATGACCCAGGATTGATGCCTTGGCTTGATCGTAATGGTGGTGGAGATGCTGCTGCTGCTGACCCACAGCGCCTCAAGGGTGCCCAGTCCTGAGCTGACAGGTGTGCTCGAGATCTGTCTCGTTTATCACAGTGTTAATGGATGGACGGCTCCCTCAATATTACGCTGGGACTTAGTCTCCAAAACGACTTTGCAATGTTTACTCCTATCGATATTGTAAAGGACTGATGCATCTGAGCAGCTAGATTATGTGAACCATGTTTTTAACTCTTGTTGGTACCCTCAACCCTTGCTACCCCAGCCTAGCAACAGCGCCCTTTAGGTCTTGGGCAGCTGAGGCAGTACTGGTGCCAAGGAACTTCTCTTGGTGGGGAGCTTGATGTCACCCACCCATAGAATATTATGCCTCATTACCACCCTGTGTGTTTCCTCCAAACTGGGTTCAACATGGAGAAGCACTATTTCTTCAGTTGATTGAAAATGGCACGTGGTAATCAACAGGATGTTACCTTGCCCATATTTGACCTGATGCTATGAGGTCGGAAGCCAGGTTTGATCAACTCCCTTGCGACTGTTAACAATTGTGCCACCAGCTCTGCTGTGTCTGTCACTTCTGTCCCTTTGTTCCCTCCTCCTTGCCCCAATCTGGTAAGTATACCTGTGTATACCATAATCTGCCCCCACATTTATGTCTTAATATGATTTCTGATTCTCTAACGCCCAAGTATTCATCATTTTTGTACCAATATTAATCGATAAAATCCAGGGAAAGCTTTACATAACCTTTTTGTATTTTTTTGTCCATTAAATGATATTCAAACATGTTGAAATTCAAGCGTAAACTTGAATCAGAATATATATATTTTTTCTACTAGTCTGTTCTATTTAATGGAACAGCAGCTGCAGTGCCTTTCAAAAATGTTAAAATACACAACATCCACTTTTTCCCGTTTATCCATCCTATTGGTTACATCCTCAAAGCTGCTTTTGTAAAACGAAATTTCCTTTGAAAACTCATTTTCGAAACTGGATATCATCTTTTGAACTTTTGTGTTTTTCATAACGACTTTCCTATTGAATTATTCTAACGGTTTGCCTACTAATGATATCACACTCATGGACTTATAATTTTCTAATTTAGTACGAAAATCTTTGTCACTTTAAAATGCTTAGGAAACTTACTGGAATATATGAACATATGGTTGTATATGGTTATATATTAATATATGGTTGCTAAAACAGTTTGCACCAACAATCTCTGCGCCAACCTCTATCAAAAATCAACAATGTGTGTTTTGAAGTTCAAGGAAGTTATCAAGCTGTAATCATTTTAATAGGCCCAGCAATATTACTTTACTTCTACCGATTCATGTGATGCTTGTCTTCACTCGATCCATGGTTCCTTATTGTCTTTTGTTTTTTTACTGTCGACATTCATGTAGAGTGGATGTATTTATTCCCTCTGCCCTTGCCTTATTCACCATCATTATTTCACATTGTTCGAGTAAGTGGCTCTAATGGATTTTCTCTTATACTGTCACCTTTATGTCCCTGTTAAGATGCTGGTAATTTTTTTTCACCGTGTGGGCTATCTGTTCGTTATGTAATGTACATTTTGTCTGTGGTAAATTATAGACTAATTTCCTAAATTCTAGTCATTACATGCCTGCCATGTTATTCTTCTTTATAAAGTCACAATATGCTTCAAACAACTTGACCTTTATGTCCATGCAATTGGAGTTCTTGGATTTAAGGCTCATATTTCCCTCATTACTAAAGAATTTGTGAACGAGATTAAATTTATCCCATTCACGGTGCTACCGTAAATTAGGAATATGGGTGTTATTTTGTAGTAAAAGAACCTTCCGTGAAGCCATAAAAATAATTTCAGCCCACCATACAAATGTGGTATAGTTTGATATGATTATAATGCCATTGCGATGCCAGGACCGCAGCCCATATGTCCCAAAGCCTGCCAGATCTGACAAAACAACACGTTTCTGCGATGTTGGCATGACCCAGGGCATTCGTCCACGTCTACATGCCTGTGATTGCAAAACTTCAGAACCTAATATCTAACGTTAGATGTAATTCTGCGATTGGACAGCAGGTGCGGGAAAATCCAGAGAGGGCCAAGAATTACTCTGACAGCCATCATAGATTTGCAAGCAGGCCTGCAATCTAATTAATTTTCACTTGCTCCCTAGAATGTCCTATATTAATTCAGACAAGCCTGTCATCTGTAAGCAAAAGCAATATATCCAGCCATTGAACATTTTTTTTTCGAATCAAGCATAAATGTAGTGGCTCGGGGTTGTGGAGAGGGGGTGCGGTGGACAGATATATTGCAATTTCTCAAGGGCAAAGGTTCAGTGAAACAGTGCCCACTTACCAACCAATCAGAACACCCTTTTTGTCAGGGACTATAATTTATTTGACTTAAAAAAATTGTCATTATCATGTATGGCACGATGATTTCAAAAATATAATTTTCTAAAACATTGTCTGTTTTTACAGCAGTTATCAGCTGAACATGTATGAAAATGTAACCACTCTTCCAAAATGACAATTTATTGCGAATTTTTATGAACTCGGATTAAACACGTTCGAAATCCCTAGCGGCTGCTTTCTCCTACTGTACACAGTCTCATAGAGACACTGTTAACAACCTATACAGAGGTTTTCAGCCCGTTGCTGCTTCTAAGCTCCAAAATGCTGATTATGTTATAAATGTCTTTCCATTAACATTGTGTTATAAGTTGTATCATTATAAATTTGACTATTTAACTTCACCTGACTTCAACTGGATCATAGACCACAGACCAAAGGAAATGTTGTGCTCCTCCCATGTCTTTACTCTCTACCCATTCATATGTTTAAAGGTGTTTATTTTCTAACACTTATATTCTGAGAGAAGATGATCGAAATGAAAACAGCACAAATGTCTCTCCCACCCAACAAATATCCAGATGAAAACACAATTACCTGGAAAAACACAGCAGGTCTGGCGGAGAGGAAAAGAGTTGACGTTTCGAGTCCTCATGACCCTTCGACAGAACTTGAGTTCGAGACGACCTTCTGAATATATGTTGCATTTTCTGTCTTCTTACACGGACTTGATGTTTAGCACCTGAACTCAAGGGCACTAATGCTGGTACAAAGAACATCGCAAAAGTCTAGAACATGAGAGACCTTGACTGAACCAAGGCTGGATGGGTTCAGCATGATAGTGAAGGGCGACGTTTCTCATATGGCTCAATTGCAATTTACCAACAAGGAGATCCCACAGAAAATTTGCCAGAAAAATTGGGAGTAGGTGAGGGGTGTGTTGCTGTTTGTATGTAAGTGTGGGAAGACAATTGGGCCAAGATATTGCTTTAATTATGGTTGATGCTTCCAAAGTATTTTTTTTTTCAGCAAGTCAAGTTATACAAGTTGAAAATTATATTGTTTGGAATCCAAATTCAGTACCATGAAGAGTAACAATTTGGAAGATGCTGTTAGAAAATTCTATGGATATCAATGCTTATAACCGTCTGTGGTTTAGTTTAAAAACCTACTTTTATGACAAAGAAGCAGTTCAAGGACTTCAACGTGTGTTAATTTCGAAAGTCCACTTTGTTTTTTGCAGTTTGTTTTCCACGTGCTGATGTTTGTAGACGCTACTTGTTCGATGTAGCTCATGGGATCTCCCTTGTGTTATATAGTTGGGGATTGACTCATGCGTTGTTAATGTTACCTGCCATAATGCTTGATTCAATATATCTTCCTGAAATCCTGAAATAATGCTAGCTCTTGGTAATCAATATCCTATGTCACCCAGAAGCTGAAGTCAACCAGACCATTTCCGAAATACGAGAAGTGGAATTGGCTTAACTGCAAGAGGTTTGGCAGGGATAAACTGGATGTGATTTTAATAATGACCTAAAGTGGTTAATGTTGCTGGATTCAGACGATTATATGCCGATGAATGCCTTTCCTTTGGAAATTTTACTTGATTGGCAATTGTGTGACGCAGTTATACCTTGTAAATTTGTTTTGCTAAAGTTATATTTTAAAAATGAATTTTTGAATCCTCGCTTGATTCCCTCCGTTATCTATATGTGAAGGGATCCTGTCACTACGTAATGTTCACTTCACAGTTCCGAATCAAATCCTATAACTGTTAGCCTTGAAAGCAGACTAAAACATTGCAGCTATCATATTTGTGCCTGAACATGCAGTGCCCTGTTGTTTTCTTTTGAATTCATTTAAAGACAGTTCCATGCAAAATTTAATCACAAAGAAGGCAAGGAAAATCCAACCAAAACATGACTTTTCATTGCCTTACAAAAGTTTCACAACAGTAAATCCGTACAGGTTAGCACACTTTATGTATTTGTGCTAAACTGAAGAAATTAAAAAAAAAACATTTGCCCTAATGGATATCTTAACAATTGAAAGGAGTCTTGGATATCTTATGGGCTCTGTTAAGAATTCAAGAAGTACCTAATTGCTTAAATATGGTTCGATCAAACTAACTCATTGTCGCTAAATAATAAGATTGACAATTTAGAAAGATCGGACGATGCTACAGCAGAGTCCAATTGCACAAGCTAAAAATTAGGATCCAACTTCAGTGAATTTGGTGTCAGCCAGTGGCGCAAAACAGTCTGACACAAAATCGATGGTGTACTGAAAGTTAAGAGCTGCATATTATCAGAGGACACCCTTTATAAATCGATGCGTCTGGCAGAGTTTATAACAAGTTTTGTCGTTACATAATTAGTTAATTGTTTGCAATAGAACAGCTGCATGTTCAAGGACTTGATAATGCATTAATTTATGCAGTTTAATTTTTATCTTTTCTTAATTTATTCATGTGGCATTAGAAGTCTGTAGTTTTTACTGTTTTTAAAACTATTCCCAGGTGTCACATCAGCGCTATACTGTTGGTGAATGCTGCAAAATTTGCAAGTTTTGTCTTTCATGACTTTTGTTCCAAGATGTCTTGGGGCGTTCTCAGAAACCTGAAATGTGGGTTAATACTTGGGCTCGTGCATGCCATCTAGTAGAACTTCGGAACCTAGCATATAGCGTTTGTGTTATAACATGAAATGCTCCGTTCTTATTAATATAATTCATTTATTGTCAATTCCAGGAAAGAAAGAAAAAAGCGTTGCAATGGATCTCTTAAATGCAATCTATGTAATGGCTCTATTGGCACAGAGCAGTAATTTCAGATCACTAAATTCATATAGGATAGGTTGGGGTCTGCGACTAAAAATTGCACCGGATATATTTATTCTAAGCAGCCACCCGTATGAATCACTTAACATTTGATGAAGGTCGAGCAAATTGTAGCCTACCTTATGATCTTCTTCAGTCAAAACCTTTGCAGGTGCGAGCGATTGACTAAATGGCTCGCCAAATTCTTCAGTTGACTAATTTATGACGGTACAATAAATGGTTCTATGGAGCTGAGCATCCGTGCACACCGCCGGCATTTGTATGAATTTAGCATTCTGATGTTCTTTGAACGTTAGAAATATGACTAATTAAAATATAATACACCCAAGTGGACACCCTAAATACTGATACTTCAAAGATTTGAATGCATTGACATGCATAGTGTCGCCTCGCGTTGGACTGAAGAACAAGTAACACTTTCATGTTTGTAGATTGTTAGGAAAGGAACAAGCAGTGTAAAATATTTGGTCCAATAAAAATAATAAAATAGTAGAAAAAGATGTGACAATGTAAACAGTACACAAATCGCAGCTGGGAGCACTTTGTTTGTAGTCTGGAGTACAAGATCTGTTGTTTTAATGAGATCAGCAAGTGGCTAAAAGACCTGGTGTATAGCTTCGCAGATGGGATGCAGAATGTAGAAACTGTGTTGTTGAAATATCGTTGTGGATGGTAGGGCGAATTCACTAATGATTGTTTTGGGTCAGAAACGAATGTTATGCCAATCCAAGTAAAGCTGATGACAACCTGAAGTTTAAAATTGGCAATTTGAAATCGAGTGGAACGCTCACAAAGCATCGATAAAGTAATCCTAATTATGTGTATGTGTAATTTCCACAAAACATTTAAATACTGTTTCTGCAATAGGTAGTTGACAGCATTAATAGGTGATATTGAATAATTAATCATATTGGTGTTCTCTGCTTGTTTTCCCGAGAAAAAAAACATACATAATGCAGAATAAATAGAATTTTTACTGGAAATCAAGCACTAACGGTACTATTCCATTATCCAACTCAGGTGCAAAAGCCTAAGAGCTAACACTATTAATAAAAATACACCTGACATCTAAAATAGCATTGCTATGAAGCATTTAACAAGTAGTTGTAAATATTCCAAGTCAGCGAAAGGAAAAATTTCACGTCACGTCGGAGGAAAGATGCAACGAGGGCGAATCTAAAATTGCACCACGATTATTAAAAATGTTGAGTGGTCGATATAGTTAGGCTAAACCTGAAGAGAAAATTGTGGAGTAACTTTCTCCACTGCAAATCCAGTTGATTTTGTACATTTTATTCATGTAAGGAAAATCAACGTAAATGCACATTTGCAGCCTGCAGCCTCTGTTATCAGGCAGCACTATTTTGTTCCTTAAGCATTTTTTTTTATTATTAATGCCATCTATGGAGACGACACTTGTGGGGATCAGCTTCATCCGTTTCCAGCTTTAAAGCACTCTCATCTATCTATAATAACGGATAAATTGTATCATTGTCAAGTAAAGGCCTTAAATAACCAAAAATGATTTTGAAATCTTTAATTTGCACGAAGGAATATCAGAAATCTCAACGTATTTAGTGTATAGTTAGAGTCCATGTATTAGCACTGCGCATGTCAATTTAATTGCATAGTTCTGTACGCTGTCTAGATAGGCAATTAGATTTACATCTGTGACTTTATATCACTTTCCCTCCAGTTGGTTGTCTGCTTATTTCTTCTTTGGGCATTCAAATGTTGGCAATTTGTAACAAACATCATATATACCTTCTTCCATCATCAGGTCAAAAGTGAGGAATTTCGCTAGTGATTGTGGAATGTACTCCATTTGGGACTCTTCAGATAGTGAAGCTGGCCCATTTCAAATGCAGAAAAACTTGGGCAATATCCAGCTTTGTGCTGACAGGCGGCAAGTAAATTGATGCCACACAACTGCTGGACCATGACCAACTCCAACAAGAGAAAAAAATAAAAACAAAAAAACTGCGGATGCTGGAAATCCAAAACAAAAACAGAATTACCTGGAAAAACTCAGCAGGTCTGGCAGCATCGGCGGAGAAGAAAAGAGTTGACGTTTCGAGTCCTCATGACCCTTCGACAGAACTTGAGTTCGAGTCCAAGAAAGAGTTGAAATATAAGCTGGTTTAAGGTGTGTGTGTGGGGGGGCGGAGAGATGGAGAGAGAGAGAGGTGGGGGGGGGGGAGGTGTGGTTGTAGGGACAAACAAGCAGTGATAGAAGCAGATCATCAAAAGATGTCAACGAGAATATTACAATAGAACACTTGGTGTTAACGTTAAAGTTGGTGATATTATCTAAACGAATGTTATAATTAAGAATGGATGGTAGGGCACTCAAGGTATAGCTCTAGTGGGGGTGTTTTATTATTTTATTTTATTTCTTATAATGGAAATAGGTGGGAAAAGGAAAATCTTTATAATTTATTGGAAAAAAAAAGAAGGGGGAAACAGAAAGGGGGTGGGGATGGGGGCGGGAGCTCACGACCTCAAGTTGTTGAATTCAATATTCAGTCAGGAAGGCTGCAAAGTGCCTAGTCGGAAGATGAGGTGTTGTTCCTCCAGTTTGCGTTGGGATAAACTTGAACAATGCAGCAAGCCAAGGACAGACATTTGGGCAAGAGAGCAGGGTGGAGTGTTAAAATGGCAAGCAACAGGGAGGTTTGGGTCATTCTTGTGGACAGACCACAGGTGTTCTGCAAAGCGGTCGCCCAGTTTACTTTTGGTCTCTCCAATGTAGAGGAGACCACATTGGGAGCAACGAATGCAGTAGATTAAGTTGGGGGAAATGCAAGTGAAATGCTGCTTCACTTGAAAGGAGTGTTATGGGTCCTTGGACGGTGAGGAGAGAGGAAGTGAAGGGGCAGCTGTTGCATCTTTTGCGTGGGCATGGGGTGATGCCATAGGAGGGTGTTGAGGAGTGGGGGGTGATGGAGGAGTGGACCAGGGTGTCCCGGAGGCAGCAATCCCTACGGAATGCCGATAAGGGGTGTGAAGGGAAGATGTGTTTGGTGATGGCATCATGCTGGAGTTGGCGGAGGATTACCCTTTGAATGCGGAGGCTGGTGGGGTGATAAGTGAGGACAAGAGGGACCCTATCATGTTTCTGGGATGGAGGAGAAGGCGTGAGGGCGGATGCACGGGAGATGGGCCGGACACGGTTGAGGGCCCTGTCAACGACCGTGGGTGGAAAACCTCGGTTAAGGAAGAAGGAGGACATGTCAGAGGAAATGTTTTTGAAGGTAGCATCATCGGAACAGATGCGAAGGAGGCGAAGGAACTGAAAGAATGGGATGGAGTCCTTACAATAAGCGAGGTGTGAGGAGCTGTAGTCGAGATAGCTGTGGGAGTTGGTGGGTTTGTAATGGATATTGGTGGACAGTCTGTCACCAGAGATTGAGAAAGAGAGGTCAAGGAAGGGAAGGGAAGTGTCAGAGATGGACCACGTGTAAATGATGGAGGGGTGGATATTGGAAGCAAAATTAATAAATTTTCCAAGTCCCGACGAGAGCATGAAGCGGCACCGAAGTAATCATTGATGTACCGGAGAAAGAGTTGTGGAAGGGCGCCGGAGTAGGACTGCAACAAGGAATGTTCCACATACCCCATAAAGAGACAAGCATAGCTGGGGCCCATGCGGGTACCAATAG
The DNA here is from genome assembly GCF_017639515.1 of Carcharodon carcharias. Classification (NCBI taxonomy): domain Eukaryota; kingdom Metazoa; phylum Chordata; class Chondrichthyes; order Lamniformes; family Lamnidae; genus Carcharodon; species Carcharodon carcharias. Next base: position 26,954,165 of record NC_054490.1, read on the forward strand.
CCACACCTTTTATTTGGAGGAAGTGAGAGGAGTTGAAGGAGAAATTGTCAGCATGAGAACAAGTTCAGCCAGACGGAGGAGAATAGTGGTGGATGGGGATTGTTCGGGCCTCTGTTCGAGGAAGAAGCTAAGGGCCCTCAGACCATCCTGATGGGGGATGGAGGTGTAGAGGGATTGGATGCCCATGGTGAAGAGGAAGCTGTTGGGGCCAGGGAACTGGAAATTGTTGATATGACATAAGGTTTCAGAGGAATCACGGATGTAGGTGGTAAGGGACTGGACAAGGGGAGAGAGAAGGGAGTCAAGATAACGAGAAATGAGTTTTGTTGGGCAGTAGCAAGCTGAGACGATTGGTCTACCGGGGCAGTTCTGTTTGTGGATTTTGGGTAGGAGCTAGAAGCGGGCCGTCCGAGGTTGGGCGACTATCAGTTTGGAAGCTGTGGGAGGGAGATCCCCAGAGGAGATGAGGTCAGTGACAGTCCTGGAAACAATGGCTTGATGTTCAGTGGTGGGGTCATGGTCTAGGGAGAGGTAGGAGGAAGTGTATGTGAGTTGATGCTCAGCCTCCGCGAGGTAGAGGTCAGTGTGCCAGACAACAACAACACCACCCTTGTCAGCGGGTTTGATGACAATGTCAGGGTTGGACCTGAGAGAATGGTTGCAGTAAGTTCAGAGAGAGACAGGTTAGAATGGGTGAGTGGAGCAGAGAAATTGAGACGACTAATGTTGCGCCGACAGTTCTCAATGAAAAGATCGAGGGAAGGTAAGAATCCAGAGGGAGGCGTCCAGGTGGAGGGAGAATATTGAAGATGGGTAAAAGGATCCATTGAACTGGGAGAGGTCTCCTTTCCAAAGATGTGAGCCCGGAGACGAAGATGGCGGAAGAAGAGTTCAGTATCATGCCGAGCCCGAAATTCATTGAGGTGAGGGCGTAAGGGTATGAAACTAAGTCCTTTGCTGAGCACTGAACGGTCAGCATCGGAGAGGGGAAGGTCAGCGGGTATAGTGAATACATGGCTGGGGTTGGGATTGGAAGAAAGGGTGGGGATGGAGGGACAGGCAGGGGTGGAGGGTCCTAGATGGGTGTTGGTGTCGATGAGTTGTTGGAGCTTGCGTTCCTTAGCACTTGAGAGATAGAGAAAAGGTTTCTTGTTGAGGCGTCGAATAAGCTGAAGGTTAAAATGTAACTGGGGGCACGCGCAGCTTTGAAAAAGGGTATGGCGGTGCTGCTGGAGGGAGAGGTCGAGTGTGTTCATATGGCGGCGCATGGCACTGAGTGTGGATTTCAGAATGGGATGGGAACAGCAATCCGAGAAACGTTTTATGTCCCGGAGATACCTCTAACCCTGGGTGCGTTCGAAACATGAGGGGTGGAATTTCAGTTGAAATCCACGTGGGGTAAGTAGGAGACGGAGACAGTCACTGAGAAAGGAGATATGGCTGTGAAAGTGGGTTTTAGTAAACACCTTGTCAAACACCAGGAGCGAAATGGAAAGCAAGGGAGGTGAGCAAGGCAACAGAGAGATACGGAAATTTTGTCGCAGAGTGGAACAGAACATTTTCAAGGAGGTAGGCATTTCTTGAAGAGCAGTGGCAATCAAATAAACACAGAGATAAAAACAAAAAAAAAAACTGCTGGAAATCCAAAACAAAAACAGAATTACCTGGAAAAACTCAGCAGGTCTGGCAGCATCGGTGGAGAAGAAAAGAGTTGACGTTCCGAGTCCTCATGACCCTTCGACAGAACTTGAGTTCGAGTCCAAGAAAGAGTTGAAATATAAGCTGGTTTAAGGTATGTGTGTGTGTGTGTGTGTGTGGGGGGGGGGGGGGGGGGGGGGGCGGAGAGATAGAGAGAGAGGTGGGGAGTGATGTGATTGTAGGGACAAACAAGCAGTGATAGAAGCAGATCATCAAAAGATGTCAACGACAATAGTACAATAGAACACATAGGTGTTAAAGTTAAAGTTGGTGATATTATCTAAACGAATGTGCTAATTAAGAATGGATGGTAGGGCACTCAAGTTATAGCTCTAGTGGGGGTGTTTTTTTTTATTTTTTTTTAGTATGGAAATAGGTGGGAAAAGGAAAATCTTTATAATTTATTGGAAAAAAAAAGGAAGGGGAAAACACAAAGGGGGAGGGGATGGGGAGGGAGCTCACGACCTAAAGTTGTTGAATTCAATATTCAGTCCGGCAGGCTGCAAAGTGCCTAGTCAGAAGATGAGGTGTTGTTCCTCCAGTTTGCGTTGGGCTGTCCAACAAGAGAAAATCTAGCCATGACATCTTGACAATCAGGGGCAATACTTTCGCCTAATATCACACTATAAACATCCCGGGGCAAACATTTACCAGAAACTGAAATGGAATATATATATAATTACTGTGGCTACAATAATTCTTCAGAGCCTAGGAACCTCCTGGTGAGTTGCTCACCACCTAACTCCCCAATGCCTGTCCCTCATCTACAAAGTGCAAGACAGTAGTGTGATGCAATACCCCCAATTGTTTGAATGAATGCAGCTCCCACAATTCACGAATTTGGCAAAAGGACAAAATGCCCAGATGTGTGCCACCCCATTCTCTCCCTCCATGACCGATGCATAGTGGCAGCAGCATGTACCATCCACAAGTTGCAGCGCAGAAGAAGAGCAAGCCTTATTCAGTACCTTCCAAACCCATGGCCAGTACCTCCTAGAAAGTCATGGGAAAATCGCCAATTGGAATTTCCCCTCCAAGCAACTTACTATCATGACTTATAAACATATTGCTTTCATTCACTGTTGCTCGACCAAAAACAATTGAACTCACCCTCCCCACCAGCATCTTCCCCCCTCCCAACCCTACCCATGCTCTAATGCACAGTTCGTATTCCTGCACCATATGGGCGGCATCAGTTGGTACAAAAGCTCACCAGCACCTTCAAAATTGCAAATGGGGATGGGAAATGAATACTGGTCTGGGCACCGAGGCCACCATCCCATGAATGGTTGTAAGATAACAGCCCATGGTCTTAGAGGCATGGTACTAGCATGGATAGAAGATTGGCTGTCTGGCAGGAGGCAGAGAGTGGGGAAACGGGGGTCCTTCTCAGAATGGTGGTCAGTGACTAGAGGAGTTTCTCAGGGGTCACTGTTGGGACCACAACTTTTCACTTTATATATTAATGATCTAGATGAAGGAACTGAGGGCATCCTGGCTAAGTTTGCAAATGATACAAAGATAAGTGGAGGGACAGGTAGTATTGAGGTGGCATGAAAAATGCAGAAGTATTTGACAGGTTAGGAAAATGGGCAAAGAATTGGCAAATGGAATACAGCCCGGGGAATTGTGAGATCATATACTTTGGTAGGAAGAATATAATCATAGACTAGTTTGTAAATGGGGAGAGAATTCAGAAATCTGGAGTAAAAAGGGTTTCCAATTACAGGATTCTCTTAAGGTTAACTTGCAGGTTGACGCAGTAGTTAGGAAGGCAAATGCAATGTTGGCATTTATTTTGAGAGGTCTAGAATATAAAAGCAGGGTGGTGCTACTGAGGCTTTATAAGGCTCTGGTCAGACCACATTTATAATATTGTGAGCGATTTTGGGCCCCGTACCTCAGGAAGTATGTGCTGGCCCTGGAGAGGGTCCAGTGGAGGTTAACAAAAATGATCGAATGATTGAAAGGCTTAACAGATGAGGAACGTTTGAGACTCTGGTTCTATACTTGATGGAGTTTAGAAGGATGAGGGGGGATTGATTGAAACTTACTGAATACTGAAAGGTCTCAATAGAGAGGACGTGGGGAAGATGTTTCCATTAGTAGGAGAGACTGGAAACCGAGGGCACAGATTCAGAGTAAAGGGAACACCTTTTAGAACATATATCATGTGTAATGAATTTAGCCACAGAGTGGTGAATCAATGGAATTCATTGCCACAGAAGGCTGTGGAGGCCACGTCATTTACTGTATTTAAGACCGCAATGGATAGGTCCTTGATTGGTAAGGGGATAAAAGGTTAAAGGTAGAAGGCGGGAGAATGGGGTTGAGAAACCTATCAGCCATGATTCAATGGTGGAGCAGACTCGATGAGCCGAATGGCCTAATTTCTGCCCTTATGTCTTCTGGTCTTCTGGAATGAATTCAGAAAAAAAACCCAGATCTGCAATGGAAGATGTGTTAATGAGCCTCCTTTCCTAATACCCGCTCCTATTGCTTCTCAAAGAAAACCACAAAACCAAATTTCAATTATACAAGCTGAGATCTAACCACAACTTTAAAACAAGCCAACAACAACAAAAAGAAAAATCCATTCAAAAGTGAAGACACGTTCACCCTAGTCTAAAAAAAGAGTATGGAATAATTGAGTGAAATGGCTGTGTTGTGAAAGGGTTCTATATATATATATTAAAAATATTCATTTTAAGATCCTGACACTATGTTGAGACATGAGTCATAATGAAAATCATTTACCGTGCCTGATATTTTTTTCTGATATCACTGTTTTTGTTAATTCCCTAATAATAATGCTGAAAGGAGCATCTTATGCAATCATCCGTAATGATATTAGACATTTGTGTTTTATTTAATTGAGCCTTTGAATACATGTTTATGAACGTGAACACAAGCGTTCAAAAAACAGGACAGCTACAGCAAGGTGTTAGAAACAGGGTAAAACTTCCTCTACACTGTCCCCCTCAAACACTCCTATGATTGACACTGATCAGCCTTCCCATCCTCCTGGTGTCAAACCACATCTAAGCCTCATTAAGAAAACATTCTGTCTCAGCAAGGCTGTTACCTGTGTAACTGTGTATGAAGTGCATTTCCGGATTCATAAGGTTTCATGAGTATGAGTGAATGCAAATATCTACGTGTATGCATAGGTCGCTCCGTCTCTCTCTCTCTCTCTCTCTGTCTCTCTAATTCTCTCTCTCTCTCTCTCTCTCTCTCTCCTTCCGTCTCTCTCTCTCTCTCGCTCTCACTCTGTTTGTGTAATCTATTTGTGTGTTCTTGTACATACATAGGTTATAATGTCAAAGTAAGATTTTATCATATTTGCGAGTGTAGTGCAGCTTAACACTTCTGCAAATGCACAAAAGCAACATAGGATTTGAGGCAATGGTCAATTTCGGGAAGTGCAAGATGCAAAGAAATCAAGTCAGTTGAATAAAAAAGGAAGGGCGCATACAACTCAATGTAAAATAAGTGAAGAATATGTTGCCCACAGTTTTATATGCACAGTGATTTCGAATGTCACGCATTTTCTGTTAAACTGTTGAATCTATTTATAATTCCATAAACTTGCGTACACATATAGTCCACCTTTCTTCATAACAAATAATCTAGCTGCAAAATTTGCTGAGACATGGAAGTTAAATTATTCATTTTAAACAGTCTGTTATGAAACATTTTAACCGATCATTTCTGCATTTGTATTAATTACATTTAGTGGGAAATAATTAAAGTTTCGGCAATACATTAGCCTTTTGAGTTTACATTGGAAATAAGGACCAAAAGTACAGCAACAACATTAATGTCGATTGCCTAGTGTGCATTGCTCGCTAATTAATATTGATAATCTCACTAGAACTGAATTTCCCGCAAAAGGTCCTGTAGATGAATTGCATTTCACTGAATTAGACCTTAACCCGAAACATCCTCCATAAACACACAACGAGTATAACCTACAACATCATCAACAACAATGAGTGATATGCCTAGAGCGTGCTTAATGTAATGAAACATTCCAAAGCGCTTGCCAGCAACATTAAAAAAATGTATGAGGTCAAGCTACATTTGGAGATATTAGATCAGATGATCAAATGCTTGGTCAAATAAGTAGGATTTGTGAGGCATCATAAAAGAGGGAAAGTGAAACAGAGATGCCGAGAAGCATAGGGAGCGAAAACGAAATGCTAGGACACAGGAAACTGCAGGAAACATGTCGAGAGCAGTGGTGCAAGAGAGCAGGTGGACTGCAACTCTTTAAAGGAAATGTTTGGAAAGGGGAAAAATAAAGTCCCAGAAACCCCTTACCCCATACACCAATAATAATAATGATGATGATGAGCTTCATGATGATTGGTAATAATGCCATTATTATTATTGCCTTCCTTGTTAAAAACATTTTTGCATTAATGTAGGAAAATACCTTTGTCAAGTTTGTTTTTGAAAAAATGTTTCAGATCAATTTCTCTGCTTGCGCTTGACCTACCCTCCTCTGGCAACATGCTTTTATGCTTCTTTTCCTGCAGCTCATGAAGTAGCGTCCACAACGTTTTTTCGCCATTAGCTCCCTTGTCCAGCATTGTAACTATAATCAGTTGGGAAACTTCGTTTCTGGATAACGATTCAGCTCGACATTTCATTTCCTTAAAACATATTACAACGGTATTAAAACAAACAATGAACAAACCTAATGAGTACCATTGATTTATTTCTTTCTTTGGTAGCGTTTCGATTTAAAAACTACAAGGCTGATCATACTGAAGAAAATATTTTTTTATTAATGACCTGAGGACGGGAAAACCAAAAGATATCGAAAGGGGGAGAAAAACTGCGTTTATATCTTGCTTTCAAAGAAGTAAAACACAGAGAGTTGTTTCATAAGATAAATTACACAGCACCAATTAGCAGCCAAGCCACATTAGGGCAGGTGAACAAAAGTTTCGTCAAAAGAGCAGAGAATGCTTGGATACCTTTTGGGATTTGAATACTTTTCACGATTGAATTCCAAGGTTGGACATAGGTATCACATGGAACTGCTTTCGAAATCTAATAAATAAAATGAAGGCGCTCAGCAAATTAGGTTGAATTTGAGGAGGCGGGAGGCGCATTAACGTTACAGCACTGCGATATTGACCTAAACAAGAAAATATTTTGTTATTCGTGAGGCACAGAAATTTGGAAATCTGAAAGACAATATAATTTGTGGAACTTGGAGATCTCTGGGGAGTTCAAGGACGCAGGGAGTGAAAGAGATCAAGGATTACCGATGAGTCATGCAAAAACGTAAAATGAAAGTTTTAAGGGAAAAAATATGCGACACATGGAATAGGGTTCAGTGAAAAAAAACATCATTATTGGCTAGAATGTGGAAAGATCGTGAAGTGGTTTCATGAATTTAAATTGAAGCTGTATTAAATGAATACTTCTCCTCAATATTCACCAAAGAAAAGGACTTAGTGGTCAATTTGTCAAGGCAAGAGTGTGTAGATAACCTAGATCATGGTGAGTTAAAAAAAGAAGAGGTGTTAGTTGTCTTGAAGATCATTAAGACCCAAGGGCCAGGTGGGATCGACCCCAGAGTACTGAAGGAGGCAAGGGAGGAGATTGGTGGATAAATTATTGGAGAAGATTCTTCGTGACAGGATTTACTACCATTGGAAAGAAAACGGGAATATTAGTGAGAGGCATCATGGTTTTGTGAAGGGGAGGTCGTGTCTCAATAATTTGATCGAGTTTTTCTCGGAAGTAACAAAGATGATCGACGATGGAAGGGCAGTGGATGTTATCTACTTGGATTTCCGTAAGGCTTTTGACAAGGTCCCTCAAGGCAGATTGGTACATAATGTAAAATCGCATGGAATCATAGTTGAGCTGGCAAGTTGGGTACAGAATTGTCTTGGTTATAGAAGACAGTGGTTAGCAGTGGAAGCATGCTTTTCTGAACAGAGAGGTGTGACTAGTGGAGTTCCGCAGGGATCAATCCCTGGACCTTTGCTGTTTGTAGTATTCATAAATGATTTGGATGAAAATGTAACTGGGCTAATTAGTAAGTTTGCAGGTTGGAGGAGTTGCATATAGTGAAGAGGATTCTCAAAGGATAAAACAGGATATTGATCGTCGGATACTTGGGCAAAGATATGGCGGATGGTGTTTAATCCGACAAATGCGAGGTAATGTATTTTGCGAGGTCTAATACAGGCAGGAATTATACAGTAAATGTGAGAATGCTTAAGTGCATTGACGGACAGAGGGATCGGGTTTACTGGTCCACAGGTCACCGAAAGGGGCAAGGGAGTTGGATAAGGTAGCCAGGAAGGCATATGGCAAGCTTGCCTTCATTTGCAGAGGTATTGAGTATTACGGCTGGGAAGTCATGCTGCAGCTGTATAGAACTTTTATTAGGCCACACCTGGAATATTTTTGTACAATTCTGGTCGCCACAATAACAGAAGGATATGGAGACGTTGGAGAGGGTGCACAGGATGTTTCCCAGCATGCTGTCTGGTCTGGAGGTTATCAGCTATGAGGAGAGGGTGGAGAGACTCGGATTGCTCTCACTAGAGGGACGGAGATTGAGGGGCGACTTGATAGATATTTACAAAATTATGATTGTCATGGACAGGGTACATAATCAGAAGTTTTTTTTTTCCCCCAGGGCAGAAACGTCAATTACTAGGTGACATAGATTTAGGATGAGTGGAAAAAGACTATAGAGGAGCTGTGCAGGGCAACTTTTTTTATGCAGAGGGTAGTGAGTGTCGGATATTCCTTGCCACAGGAGGTGGTGGAAGCATGTATGATAGTGGTGTTTTAGAGGCAGCTTGTCTAATACATGAATAGGATGGGAATAGCGGGATACAGACCCTGGAAGTGCAAAATGTTTTAGTTGATGGGCAATATGATTGGCGCAGGCTTGGACAGCTGAAGGGCCTCTTCCTGTACTTTTCTATGTTTTTGGTCTTTCAATAGACAGCTGTCATGTTTGCAATTCAATATAACAAAGATTCCTATTCGTCAAGCAGCATGGGACGTATTGATAATGCACTAGCAGCCCATCTAACGGTCCATTAACACCATTGAATGTTTAAACTTATTTCTAGCATCGAATTAATTCAACATGTAGGAAAACATATAAAATCAATTAATGATCTTCATAGGTATGTTTCTTTTCATCGCTCTCATTTGAGCAACTATTTTAATTACAACATTCTTTCTTCAAATTTGTCTTATGATGGATGTGGTACACGCGTTCATTATGCATTTACTTCCTGCAGCAACCTTTATCGTAACCTCACTAACTAGCATTTCCATTTGTTTTCGTGCTTCAAATATGCATTCAATAAAGCCCATGTAAATAAGAGTCCCAGATAGGATCTAATTACCACAAACAATTTTCTATGTTTTTGACAGCCTAATGCCTATATCACTTCAGTACCATCCTTACTAAGTTTCCTCCATCCCAACCACACTGCTCTTTTTCTGTTGCTATCCCAACATATACCAAATCATATTCAGCTTCTGACGGATGTGAGGTACATTGATCAATAAGTATCACAGATGTACGCATCACTGATGCAAATAATCCCTCACGTCAATTTTCAAACTTGTTATTGCAATTTATATAGATAATGTTAATAAATCTGTGTTTTGATTATTTAATTTTCCTTCCCAATTACCGTTTTGGAACAAGGCATGTTAGTTTTGCCCTTCCACTAACTACTTTGCCACTCATGACTTTGTGCACATCGTAGAAGTTGGCCAGAAGGAGAAGAGGATCTTAGGTATTTAGAGACAGCTGATAACTCACGCATTTAATCAAAAATGCAAATAGTAACTTGTATTTGTATTGCACTTCTCAAGTCAAGCGAATTTTTCAAAGCACTTTATATCATATATGGTTTTATTTTTTCCATCAATGTAGTATATTTTGAAATGTGGGATGCAGGTTACCTAATTTGAGCTCAAGAAATTCTCGCAAACAACAATGTGAACACGATTGCTTTTAAAGGTACAACTTGATGTGTAAATAGTCAAATGGACGCCCCTGCTTCTCTTCGAAATAGAGCTATGTGATACCTTAGATACACAGGCAGATGAGCCGTCGATTTAAAATCTGAAGCAAAAGATGGAATTTCAGACAATCGAGTGCTGCACTGAATTATCAGGACTGATAATTGAGCTGGATCACTGTTCTGCGAATTAAATGCGTAAATTTGAGATACAGATGGCAGCATGCCATCAATTGAGCAACGGATAAATCAATCGCCCATTAATGGGAAACATACTACTTTTAATTATGTAATCGTTTGTTACTCTTTCTATGTACTTAAAACTTCGAGGGTGATGGATTATATGGCATTAAAGCAACATGTGCGATGAGGGTCATAAGCATTCATATTTGATTCCTTGCAGTTTTCTACCTTCAATCAAGCTTCTGTTGGAAGATACCAAATTGGATTCAGGTATCTGTGTAGGAAGAGTAAATGAACATTGCTTTTGTCCTGGGGCAATCTTGCCAATCAAGGTCACCACATTTATTTGGGGTTAAGGTACAAGATTACATATGTCATGAACTGGGTTAATCTTGCGATTGGTCGCTTGCATGGCTGAAATTTTTGATTTTATAATGAAGAGTGTTTTCAATTCGGTGTGAAAATTGTGCACGTCAAATGTTAGACAAGTGAGAGGCTACAATGATCTGAAGGGATAATGAGAACAGGAATGTAAGATATTTCTTAGTGAAAACTCGACTAGCAGGAGCTCGCACCATTCTGAACTGGAAACAAACGGGTGCTTTATTAGTGCATGAAAATCACAGGTAGGCTTAGACTTCATCAAAACTTGAATATTATCATCGTTATCCTGAATTTGTTTCCTGATGTGAAAATAGATGTACATTGTTATTAGAGATTTGATAAAGATTCACGGTTTTAGTTGAAGGTGTGCTGAGGGCGCTCAATATATGAAAACGCAGTGAAATCTCACGAAATCATAACAGTCGAGGCAATATGAAAGCTCCTCTGCACTCTAGCTATTAAAGTCAATTGTTCTTATGGTAGGACGTCATATCTGTAGGCAGCCAAAATCTAAAGTGCACCAAGCCACTTCAAAGAGATCCCCCCGTAATTAATTTAAGGACAAAACATTTGGGAGGCAAATATCAGAGCTGGATTAAGTGCTGTCACTAAGAATTTGATACTGTTGAGTTTGTCGTTGGAAATGTCAGCGAAAGTTAATGGGATGCTTTCGTGGCACTCTTTTTGAAGGTGGCCAATCAGTGCTCTTAACCAAGCCATTCCTTTCACCAATCCAAAATATCGTGCAGGTTTTCCAGCACCTGGCCACATTCTCTTTCGTTATGTGGGGGTGTATGAACGGAGATTAAATTGACTGACCTAGTGAAGAGTGGAAAAGCTGTTTGGATGTGGGAATTTCATTGATCAGGCAGTGCAAAATAATTGCGCCCAGAGAGGGACAAAAATGTTATTCCAAGCTAGACTATTGTGTTACAATTTACTGAATGTACTAACATTGCCAGATTTTTTAAAAAAATAATAAATGTGGCAAGGTATAGTGAAAGGGCAGTTTCAACACTTTTTACACTGAAACCTAAGATTAAATTCATCGATTTCACCAGGGATAGAGCAAAAGAGCGTTGGCCATTTTTTTTGCTTGCATACACATTTGCTACACACTGTAATCTAATGTAGAAATTATCATGAAGCCATTTTATTGGGTATGGAACCCACCTGATACACAGATTCACTAAACACACTTTCATTCAAGAACTACCGTAGGATTTTTTAAAACGAAATTTCTAGCAACACACGCTGGGAATCGGTGTGCTGGTGCAATTGGGCATCCGTGCTATTCGCCAGCATTTCCATGATTTTCGTAAACAATTACCCTGGAAAAGTGTTCATCAAAACAGGTTAAAATGTAACCCTTGATATGTGCCAATGCTTATTATTAACTACGTAAGTCGATTGTATTAATACTTCTTTGGCGCATTACAGCAGGGTACTGGGGTCTCACCGGGCACAGAATGAACACTGCCTCCTGTCGATCATGCAAAGTAAGCGACCCTGCCCTCAAAAATCTTTGAGTGTTTGCAGTTGTCACGATGCAAAATGATTGATTCACGTAAAATTCGATTTACAGAGAGTGGATTTACATCTAAAACACTCTTAAGCAGAGCGAAGAACTTGTAAGAGAATTGAGTCAGGAAAGAGGATTAGAAATTCAGCAGAAAATGTGAAGAAGGCTGACGGGATAAGGTTTATTTGTGTAAAAAGGAGTTAGCGAAGGATTAGATTCGAATTCGAAATAAAACTATTGCTGAATGTGAAAGGAGATTATTTATAAACTGACCTGACGATGGATATTGTATCCGCTATCACTAAAATATGATAAATGGGCAATGCTAAAACCAACTTAAACAATTTTGTTGAAAGCTGAGAAAAAGGTGAAAACCTAATGTACCTTTGGAGACATGTGTTAAGAAATCTAATCTGACATTATTTCGGAGAGAAAACTGATGCCATGAATGAGGTTTAATAGTTTCAAGTTATGTGTTGTGAAAGACTAACCACATATCAACATGGATCACGCATGTTTACTCAGATATCTAAGATTTAGCTTAGGCAGGCCTTTTAATGCAATAACACATGCTATTTTCTCATTTATTTCTTCCTTTTACACTTCATTTCGGTTTGTTTCAAATTAATATCTAACGGACTAGAGAAATATTATTTCTGAAAAATGCATAAAGAACGTTGAAGCATTAGAACATACGTTTACTGTCGTGGGTTTCAAGATACTGAGCAAAGGAGAACAAAGAGTGGAAAAACGCTTAGAGATGCAGCAATAAATAAACATGCATTCACGAATATTGCAGATAATCAACATTTATTTAATTTACTCAAAACATGTGAGCTTCGCTGGTTAGGCCAGAATTTCTTGGCCATAACAAATTGCCATTGAGAAGGTGGTGGTTACCTGCCTTCCCGAAGAATGCAGCCCATGTGGTGTACGATTACCGATATAATACATGATGCATTAAATATTTGTGTTCAGGGAAGTTTGCATGACATGTCGTGTAGCACTGGGTTTTCATGATTATTTTACATAACTGTAAATAATTCACTATCGTGGTGTGAATGAGATTAACCGATTGTGCACAAGACATGTTTGCATTCTCGATCTTAAATATAACTAATATTAGGCAAAAAGATAAAAAACAAACAACTGCGGATGCTGGAAATCCAAAACAAAAACAGAATTAACTGCAAAAACTCAGCAGGTCTTGCAGCATCGGCGGAGAAGAAAATAGTTGATGTTTCGAATCCTCATGACCATTCAGCAGGTCTCCTCTATATTGGAGAGAGCAAATGTAAACTTTGCAAAACATCTGCGGTCTGTCTGCAAAAATGACCAAACCTCCCTGTCGCTTCCCATTTTAACACTTCACCCTGATCTCTTGCCCACATGCCTGTCCTTGGCTTGCTGCATTGTTCCAGTGAAGCCCAACACAAACCGGAGTAACAACACCTCATCTTCCGAGTAGGCACTTTACAGCCTTCCGGACTGAATATTGAATTCAACAACTTTTGATCTTGAACTCCCTCCTCCATCCCCACCCCCTTTCTGTTTCTTCGCCCTTCCTTTTGTTTTTTCCAATAATTTATATAGATTTCTCTTTTCCCACCAATTTCCATTATTTTTAAATCTTTTATGCCCCTCTCCCACGCCCAAAAGAGCTATTCCTTGAGTGCCCTAAAATCCATCCTTAATTAACACATTCGTTTAGATAATATCACCAACGTCAACACTTCTGTGTTCTTTTGTTACTTTGTCTGTGACATATTTTGATTATCTGCTCCTATCACTGCTTGCTTGTCCCTAAAGCCACACCACCCCCCTCCAATTGTCTCCCCCCACCCAACCACCCCCGCCCTCCGCACCTTAAACCAGCTTATAATTCACCCCTCTCCTTAGATTCACCGAGTTCTGCTGAAGGGCCATGAGGACTCGAAACGTCAACTCAATAACTCTTATCTTCTCCGCCGATGCTGCCAGACCTGCTGAGTTTTTCCAGGTAATTCTGTTTTTGTTTTTAATATTAGGCAAATTGTACCTTGTTCATCGTCAGTTCGTGCAAATCCGGCGGTTGTAGTATCTTCAACCCTCGTAATGCACGTTTTGCTATCACGATTCAAAAGAACTCAAGTATAGTATTCTGCAGGTAATCATTTTTCCTTGCACAGAGCGCTAAATTTCCACAGTCCTATCATTAATGTAACAACAGAAATCAATGTAAACTGTAGAAAGTTATTGAACAATTAAAAAAAAATACTCTTTGAAAGTAAAGTCAGTCCAACTTTGAACCCTGTACACTCGTTACATTGCATGTATTACATTTTCCTGCAAATATTTTAACACTTAATGCTGATTCCACGATTTGTTATCGTCGGCTGACCGGGATAGTGCACATTGAACAAATTCTGGAAATAATGAATTCACAGAAATGATGAACTACAGAATAATCAGAGATAGATGGGAATTCTGGCTGAATTCGCTGTTATTGCATGATTTGTGTCCATAATGTGGGCTATACTTTTTCCAATACCTTCGTCAGAAAAGGAAGAGAATCAAAATGGATCTGACATTTATCTTATCTTTATGACTTAATTGTAGTCAAAAATGTATGGGACTTTCAAAGCTCAACCTATCACGTTAAAGCAGCATTCTTCGAACACTGGAGACATGAAATAAAGAAAGGAAATTGTGTAATACTCAGCAGTTTAAACGTCAAATACGGTGCAAATACATGGTGCAAACTATTTAGGCCCATTAAAGCTATCTAAAGCTTCGATAAATGAAAACACAAGTTCCACAAAATAGTTAAGTTCCATAGGACGGAGTATTATTATTTTAGTATTCCTATGTGCATAAGGCAGTTATAATTATTAAATTGAGCTATTGACTTCTCACCTTAAGCTGAAGGCAGATCATACCCATAGCACCACGAAATCCACGAAGGTTAAGCAAAGGAGGCAGGTTCCAAAATCAGCCCAAACCAATGATATCGAAAACAGCAGCATTCCACCCAAATGATAACAACGTCTGGCTCCATCCCCAACCCGGCCCCCCACTTATACAAACACCAAAATTCACTATTGACAATTGTGAGCATAATGCACTAGAGTTTACGATTTGATTTGGAAATAAATTAAATTTGGACAGGTTAAATTGATAACCTTGTCGACAGTCAGGGCATAGACGTTTAGACATGAAATCGAGAACAATTTAGAATATGCTTTGAATGGCAATTATAAACATTTCAAATATGTCTGAAAGCGTTAGCCCACATCATCTTACATCAATATCGTAAAAATGAAACATTAATGTTGTACTATTGACATAATCAGAAATTACGAGTTAGTTTAAACAGGCGAGAGGCACGGGCCAAAATGTGAACTGCATGACAGGGAAATGATACAATGCTGATAATAGAAGTCAAGCATACAAGTAGTCAGCAAAAGAGTGACTGAAAATAATTGCAGAGGAACCCAAATACAATGTTTAAGTCTTCTACATGCTCAAGAAAAAAAAAGATTGAGAAGGAATTTGTGCAATTATTGGACAGCAAGGATATAATTACGGGTAGAAAATGGAAAATGAAACATTTCTATATTTCAGATCATTATTTTACTTCAATATTTTGCAAGAGGGCCGATCCATTCGAAAGTTTATGATAAGAAGAAATTAAAATGCTAGAGCCACTTTTAATTTAAATACTAATAATGATAAAAAATATTTACAGAGTTAATAAACCCGCTAAATCATGATGGAGCGTATCCTCATATTTTAAGAAAATTAGCAAGATAGCAACGAGCAGTAGGTAAAACGTGTAAAAAAAAACAGGAGGTTGTTGGGTCGCAAATTTTTAGTAGTATGTCGGTTAAAACACGTATGACATAGCTACTGCAATTCAAAGGTGATGGGTTAATTATTATCACGAAGTGCATAATGCCAGCAGCCCACCGACCGCCCCCTCCGCCCCCAGCAAACCCCGCCCCCCCCCCAAAAAAAAGAGAAAGCATGTCAGCATTCTGGTTGCCGGGTTTGAAAACCAGTAGTGCATTTTCAATTCATCAAAAATAATAGGTTTTGTAATAAAACATGGCGATTGTTGTAAATGCCCCTCAGGTTCACGAACACCCTTTTGTTACGAAAGCTGCTTTGCTTAGCAGGTCTGGAAAACATTTTGACTACAGGGCCACAGAAGTGTGGTTTGTTTTAAAGTGCCTCGTAATCCACTAAGATATCAAAGAAAAAAACTGCTAAAAAGTCCCAAAAAAGGAAAGAAAGCAGACAGACAACCCAACATCGGCCGAAGCAGAGGAAACAAAAATGGAAATTGCAGCCCTCTCGGCCCTGAAAAGTGCGTTTTACTAACTTCTGAGAAAGGAACTGGGAGAGCGGCCTCAACGACTCGTCAAAAACAGCCTGACCAATGCATCTTCACGGAATCATACCTGATGGTTAATATTGTAGCCGCCACCATCACAATGCTTGGCTCGGTAGCAGCACTAATGACCAAGCT
This sequence comes from Carcharodon carcharias, assembly GCF_017639515.1. Classification (NCBI taxonomy): domain Eukaryota; kingdom Metazoa; phylum Chordata; class Chondrichthyes; order Lamniformes; family Lamnidae; genus Carcharodon; species Carcharodon carcharias. The sequence goes on from NC_054490.1 coordinate 26,970,486, forward strand.
GGCTGATTACTAAACTAAATGACTGTTAGACTGTGTCTGTGGTAGGTTATGAGGGACCCAACACACGGGAAAAAATACACTTGACCTCATGCTCACCAACCTGCCTGCCATAGGTGAATCTGTTGATTACAGTATTGGTAAGAATGACCACCGCTCAGCCGTTGTGGAGACCAAATTCCGCCTTCACATCGAGGATCTATCGTGCTGTGTGGAACTCCTACTATTCCAAAAGTGATACATTTCCAATTTATCTGTGAAAACAATAGTGGACGTTCATGAGGCGCTGAGGTACATCAGCAGCAGTAGAATTGTACTCGAACACAATCATTAACCTCATGGCCCGGCATATCTCCAAATCTCCAATTAGCATTCAAGCCAGGTGATCAACAGTGGTTTAAAGGAGTGTGCGGGAGGACCTGTGCGGAACAATGCCAATCATATCTGAAATGCAGACATCATCCTGGTGAAGCTAAAGCACAGGACTACTTGTGTGTCAAACAACATAAACAGCAAATGATATGCAGAAATAAACGATCCCACAGCTAATTTATTCAGGCCTAAAATCTGTAGTCTTGCTACATCCTGTCGTGAATGGTGGTGGAAAACTAAATAACACACTAAAGGAAGAGGGTCCTCAAATCTCCCCATCCTCAGTTATGGAGGAGCCCAGGACATCAGTGGAAAATACAAGGCTGGAGTGTTCACAAAATTCTTCACCTGAAATGTCGACTGAGTAATCCATCTCGGCCTGATCTGAAGGCCCCCAAAATCACATATGGCAGTCTCCAACCAATTTGATTCGCTCCATGTGATAATAAGAAAAGGTTGAGGGCACTGGATACTGCAGAGAATATGGGCACTGACAGTATTATGACAATAGTACATAAAAACTGTACTCTAGATCTTCCCACACACCTAGCCAAGCTGTTCCAGTACAGATACAATACTGGCATCGAACCAGCTATGTGAGAAGTTGCCAGTGTAAGTCTTCCAGAAATTTGTGGACAAATCAAACCCATCCAATAACCACCCCGTCAGCCTACTCTGGTACTTCAGTAATGTGTTGGAAGGGATAGTCAACAGTGCTATCACGTGCCGCTTGATTACAAATGCTCTGCTCACTCAAGTCCAGCTTCGGTTCTGCCACAGTCAATCCGCTACTGACCTCATTGCTGCCCTAGATGAAACATGGATGAAAGATTTGAACTCCCAAGGTGAGTTTACAGTGACTGCCCTTTACATCAAAACAGCATTTGACCGAGTTTGGCATCAAATATCTCTAGCAAAACTGGAGACAATTGGACATAGGGGGGAAATTTTTCGCTTGATGAAGTCATTCCTAGCAAATAGGAAGATGGTTGTTGTTGCTGTTGGTCAGTGATCTCAGCAACAGGACATCACTGCAGGAGTTCCTCAGGTAGTACCCTCAGTTCATCCATTTCAGCTGTTTCATCAATGACCTTCCGTTCATCGTAAGATCAGAACTGGGGATGTTCGCTGATGTTTCCATAATGCTCAGCACCATTCTCGACTCCTCAGGTACTGAAGCATATCCATGTCCAAATGTAGCAGACCTGGACAATATTCACACTTTGTATAACAATCGTAACTCAAAATTGTCAGGTAATGACTACCTTCAACAAGAGGAAATACACTTTTCGCCCTTTGATGTTCGAGGGAATTACCATCACGGAATCAACATCCTGGGTGTTACTATTAACTAGGAACTGAATTGTGCTAGCCAACTTAATACTGTGGCTGCAAGTGGAGGACAGAGGGTAGGAATTGTGCTACGGTAAAAACACGTCCTGACTCCCCAGTGACTGTCTACTCTCTACAAGGCATCTAGAGTGTGAGTGATATCTCTGCACTTTCCTGGTTGATTGCAGCACTCACGACACTGAAGTGGCTTGGCACCTCCCAGGAAAAAGCAGCCCGCTTGAATCCACAAACTTTCACTCCATCCACAAACGATGCACAGCAGCCGAGTATGTACCATCTAGAACATGTACTGCAGAAAATCATGACCATGCCTTCTACAAAAACTTCCAAATCCACGACCACGGCTACTACCTCTTAGAAGGCCAAGGGCAGCCGACACTTGGGAACATCACTGCTTGGAATTTCCCCTCCAACTTAGTTATTACAGTGCTCCCAGTGCCTACAAGAATACGGGAAGCTCTTAGATTTTAGGAGATTAGAGGATTTCGTCGGACCTTCATGTCAAATTTCAACAGTGTAGCTACTCCACTGACTGGATCGTGGAAAACGCACATGACATAGCAACAGGTATGTACGTGTCAAACTGTGTTTGACATCTTGAAGGCTGTACTACCTACTACACCTCTTCTAGCAGCGCCTATTTTTACAACGCAGCCTAATAGTTGGTGCCCGTGAATCTGGTGCTGAGTTACCACCAGACGATGAACTTGAACGTAAGAAACCAGTCGGGTGTTTCTCATGGAATTTTAATGTGCATAAAAAGATGGAATTAGTCATGTATAAAATGACTTTAATTTGGTTTTAGGTTAGAAGCATGTCGAATTACATGTTCCAAACCACTCTTCAGTCACAGTTGCTCTTGCTCACCCCATCTTTTTCAAGTATCTGGAAATGTTTCGAGATTAAAGCGCTGGTCTGTTCCGGTATAGTGTATTAATGCAACCATTGAATTTAGAAAGTGTACATCTGGCAGAAGCTTTGTGAAGAGTTTAAATTCATAAGGGACTGGACGTTGCAAAATAGTGAATGGAATGGCGTGATCTTTTGTATTGTAAAAATAATTCCATATTTGTTTACTTGGTTTAAAATATACAACATGGAGTAATGTGCTTAAGGTGTAGATGTGTATGATTAGAATTACGTAGTTGCTTTGAAAATACAAAAAGCGTTTTTGAAATAATACGTTTCATCATTTTCTGTTCAGGGACCTGTGTAGCTGGATGTTGTTTTTGAAACACCTTTGGGATAATGTTGGTGTTCTGGGATGAAGATCGTGCCTGTGTGTCTGTGCATGCATGTGTGTGTGTGTCTATGATTAATTAAACTGTGGGTGGGGTGGGGGGCGAGGCTAGAAAAGACTGCTGTTCCTTGGGAATTAAATCTAAAGGTCCCAGTTGCTTGCATTATTTATTCTAGTTTCTGGTGGAATCAATTTAAAAATAAATAGGTGGGTTTAATAAACTTGCATGATGTGTTAGTATCAGCTTGACTTTTCAGCTGTTAGATTGCAAAGGGAACTTTTACAAATTTAAAATGCTTCTTAGTGAAAAAAGGAAGTTCATTAAATTTTGTTTTCCCGGAAGTGAAGATGATAGGTAAAAATTCCAGATTTTTTTTTTCATATTTTGGAAAAGTTGAGTTGGCATAATGAAATCTAAGATATAAGGGGAAAAACAATATTGAATGGAATATGTTGATCTCAGTAGTGTGGCTGTGAGTGGTAGACGCCCTTATATAAGCTTTCTGCTGAGAAAAAGAAAAATAATTTTAAGCAGCCATACATTTTCAACCAAAAGAGGCAAATGATTTCATACTGTAGTCTGTTTTTGAACTGGTTTCTATTTCCACAACAGAGTGAAAGCAATTGAGAAGTGGTGTGGTTTACCACTCAGTAAATTGACAGAAGTTTTGCCTTGGGTATTACTGCCGGATTTTAACCATTAACAATCTATACTCGAGCTGTTGTCAGGCTGTTTACCAGGTTGTTTACTTGTGTATTCCTCCCAGTGTATTTTTTTTTTTCTATTGGAGGAGGGGCGAGGTGTGTCTGTTGGTGGGGGCAGTTGGGCGGTGTTGGTGACTGTATTTTATTAAGACTGTTTTAAATGTGTAAATTAATATTTCACACTTAACTATATTTTCTTGGTGTTAATAAGTTTGAAAAAATGGGAGACTGTGATTTTGGGTTCAGGCATTCGATCCCTTGTTTCCCAGATAAAAAAGAGAGGTTATGATCATAAAGACAAATTTCCCTTTTGGATTTGGCTTGCTCAGCTAATAACATCACCAGTTGTCGTAACACCAAGTAAGTTTTTATTGCTTCAATGCCATTAAATCAATTCTTCTCCGCTAAACCTTTTTTTTTTGGATTCGTGTATATTGCTTACCTGTGCATCTTGCTTTGTGTTCATCATGACAACCACTAGAGCTGACCTCGCCCACCTTACTGCCCTTCCCATACTCCGACTGTCACCCCAGAACATTCACAATGTTGAATCTTAAAAGTTGAACGTCTATGCAATAGGCAGATGGAAATGGTTGCCAGCTATATCACATCGAGAATATTCTGGATGGACTGAGTTCAGGTAAATAATACACACACAGATAGCTCACAACGCTTAACCGGTACATGTTGTCATTAAACCACGAAATGGAAGAGAGAAATGTTCAGTCTGCAAGGAGCCTGATGTTCCTTGTTTCACTGTGTTTCAGATACAGTTATTAATATTTTCTACCTGACACCTGATTTAAATGCATTCTTTCGTCTTTCTCTTAAATTCAATCTCCGTTTCCATCCAGGAATTATTAAACGCGTTATTAAAATGAAAACATAGAGAAGACAGCATAGCCCTGCCACATCAAGCTGACATATGATCAATTTTAACAACAAGAAGACAATCATTCTGAGATCGATGTATGTCAATCTGTCCTCTCTGAAAGCCTTAGATTCCCGTGGTAATTTTGCATTGTGTTGCATTTTTAATCTTCTCAAAGCCTAAGTGTGTGGGGTAGAGGTTCTCTGATGCGGTGGGCAAAACAGACAGTTTCGTCGGCTGCAGCTTATATGCATGTGTTCTTAGTAAAATAAATCCTTGAACTCAGTTTGAAGCACCTGGACAAAGGGAGCGAATGAGGTACCACCGGTCAGTCCAAAAAAAAAGGTGGCAGGTCGTGCTTGGGCGCCCTGGGCTCTAATCACAAATCGGTTTTCTGTCTTGGAAGCTGGCGAGGCCTTGGATTCCTCATGAGAGTGCAGTCAGACACAAATTTGTGGAACACGAGAGTCTTGGCTGCAAAGGAGGGGAACAAGACATAAATAGCAGTGTGATGGGGGAATGAATCAATAAGAGAGCAGAAACGCGTTTCGCTGACCATGGACGTTACTTCAGTGTATAATGTTGCCCCCCTGGTGCAAAGGTTGAGTGCTATCAATCGGCTGCAGTATATTCTTTGGAGGCGGGGTGGGGCGTGGTTGGGGATGTTGGGCGTAGGCGATCTGTTCAAGTTCATCGCCAAAATTTGGACCAATCACTGAGGTATGAAAAGGGAACATTGAGAGCCAGGAAGGAAAATAGAAAGCAAGACGTCAAATGTTATAATCTCCTGGTTATTCCCACTGCCATGTGCCAGTGAGTACAGAAATAGAAGGATACGACAAAGTAATGCAGGGCTGGAAAGATGGTGTTGGACGGGCGCTTTAGTTTCCTGGTGACCTGGGACTGGATTTGGCGCTGATGGCACCTATAAAAGCCAGATGCGTTGCATTGGAACAGTGCTGGGCTGCATTTCTTACGGGATTTTGTCTCGTGCTGTTCGGAAGACCTTAGAACCACTCGGCAGTGGTGAGTGAAACAAGCGGATATATTACAGAGGAATCCCGGTTTGCACAAAATAGTGTTGGGACAGATAGCACTAGTATAGAGAATATTTAGTTAATAAATAAAGCAGGGGTATGGCAGGAATTAACAAAATTTTAATTAGGGTAATATGCAATTATGTGGATGCACGGCGTATAATAATTAAGGTTGGGGAGTTACAGGCACAGATTGACATGTGAAAATATGATGTTGCGCCGATAACAGGGATTAGGCTCTAGAAAGGACATAACTTGGGGTTCCATATTACCAGTTACAAGGTATTCAGAAAATATAGGAAATCAAAGAAAGGAAGAGGGGTTGTGATTGTGGTTAAGGGGAGCATTGCATTGCTGGAGTAAACAGATATTCCGGAGGTTTCAAGGGCAAAAGCACTTTGTTGGAGCTAAGCAACAATAGAAACATGCAGGACATTGCCCAGTATAGTCTATGGACGGCCTAATCTTTAGATGGACATTGAATACCAAATCTGCAGCGAAATTACAGAGAGATATAAGCATTATAGTGTTTTTATAATGATCACTATAATTATCCGAATGTAGACTGAGCAGTGTCCGTAGAGATGCAAAAGTTCCTAGATTGCGTTCAGAAGAATTTTCTGCAGTTTTTGTTCAATCCATCAAGGATAGGCATACATTTGGACCGGGATTTTGAAATGTGGCAGGCAAAGCAGATCAAATGTCAATGTGGGAACTTTTAGGAGACAGTAATTTTGTGCGTTATAGGATGATGATAGAAATTAAAGTAGGCAATCCAGAGGAAAAAAAAAATAATTAAATGTTCGAGAGACAACTTTGATGGGTCAAGCGAAGAGATGTTACAGATAGAGTGGAATGATATTTTTGCAGGGAAATCTGTCGCTGAACAATGGGTTATGCTAAAGAAAAAAATGGTTCAGGCACAGGCAAGGTATATTGTATCAAAAGGGATTGGCAGGACAAACAAACCAACGACTTCCTGGATGGAAACGGAGATTGAATTTAAGAGAAAGACGAAAGAATGCATTTAAATCAGGTGTCAGGTAGAAAATATACATGATAACCAGGAGGATTAAAAAAAAATGTTCAGAGCCGACGTGAAAATGCATCTTAGAGAGGCGAAGAAGGCTTACCAAGGTAAGACTAGCAGCCAATATAAAGGGGAATCTGATAATCTTTTTAGGCATATAAATAGTAAAAGTTTGATAAAAGGAGTGCTAGGACAGGTTAAGGATTAAAAACACATTTTGCATATGAACAAAGGAGCCATGTTTGCGGTATCGAATGAAAACATTGCATACCTCTTTATCAAGGATTTAGATGCTACCCAGGGCATGGTCACAGACAAAGAAGCTCCGTCAGTAGAAAAGGTCAAAATTGATTAGGAGGAACTGTTGAATGGACTGGCAAGGCAGTCGGACTGGGTGGAATGCAGTCCAGGGTTTTGAAGGAAGTGAAAATAGGAATTGCAGGGGAACTGGCCATAAACGTTCAATCTTTCGTTGATTGAAAAGTGTTGCCCTATGACGGGAGAACAGCAAACATTTCCCATTGTTTACAAATGTTTGTAAAGATAAGCTCAGCAATCACCGACCAGTGAGTTTAACTTCAGTGGTAGGGAACGTTCTCGGAAAATTTATTCTGGACAGAATAAGAAAACATAATATGTTGATAAGGAAGAGCCAGAATGCATTTCTGAAAGGAAAATCCCTTTTAACTAGAATGCTGGGGTCTTTTGAAGATGTAACTGAAAATGTTGGTGACGGTAATGCTGTTGATGTGGTGTACATGGACTTTCAAAAGGCTTTTGAGACAGTGCCACGCAATAGATTGTGAGAAAAAATAGTGCACATGGGTATACGGAAGAATAGCAACGTGGATACAAATATGTCAGAAAAATAGGAAGCATAGAGTAATGGTCAATGGATTTTTTTCTGTGTTGGAGGAAGGTTTGTCGTGGAGCGGCCTAGCGGTCGTTACGGGGACCCTTGCTTTCCATGCTATATATTTATGTTCCAGATCTTGATGTGGAGGGGGAATTTTTAAAAAAAAATTATGGAAGGTACGAACTTTGGGAATGTTGTGAACTGTGAGGGGGCGGTAAGGAGCTTCACAGGGAAAAGGACAATTGGTGGAGTGGGCAGATATGTGGCAGATAACGTTCGATATGGAAAAGAGTGATGTAATACCTTTTGCTAGGAATAACATGTAGAGACAATATAAAATGAGGGGTGATAGTTTGAAAGGGGTACAGGAGCAAAAAGGCCTGGGTTTATCAGCCCATAGAACATTGAAAATTGTAGGTCAGGCTGAGAGCAGTTCATAAATTGTATAATATGCTGGGCTTTATGAAAGTTGTCATGGTATACAACAACGGTTAGTTTATGCTGAAATTATATTAAACACTCGTCAGAGATCAGCTGGCAAATTGTGTACAGTTCTGGGCGCCACGTCAGAAGGAGAATGTGAAAACATTGAAGAGAGTGCAGTAAAGGCTTAAACAAATGGCTCCAGGGATGAAATGCTTCAGCTATGAGGATCTATTGGGGAGGTTGGGGCTGTTCTCCTTGGAGAGAAGAACCTTAAAAGGAGAGTAGATAGAGATGTTCAAACTCTGCTGGACGGAGCAGATGCAGAAAATTTGTCATGCTTGTGAATGCTGAAGATTGAGAGGGAACAGTTTTAAAGTGAATTGCAAAAGAAGCAAATGTGAGATGAGAAAAAATATATTTTTTAAACAACGAGCGGTTCAGATCTGGAACGCACTGCCTGAAAGTATAGCACAGTTACGTTCAATCGATGCACTCAGAAATGCAATAGCTGCTTACTGAAAATTCAGGGAAACGGGAAAAAGGCAGGAAAATGGCGCAAGGTCAGAATGTTCAATTAGGATGCCAATGCCGACAAGCTTGGACGAATGTTCTCCTTCAGTGCCGTTGAATTACTGTGATTCTGTGAATTTCAATCATCCCCTCCGTTTCAAAAAGTCAAGTAACCACGGGTTTTGATATGTTTTAAGAAGGTAACAACGTTTTTTTTTTCGCAACTTGCGTAAAGGCCAAGCCCGCGCATCACTTATTCATAATATAATTCCATCGTCAAAGTAATAAGTGGGCTATGCCTTCTCTGAACTACTTCTAACACAATTATGGTCTCCCTTATATGCTGCCCCGCTGTCGGGATTGTAGGCCTTGCTGATTGCAACTTTCCACGAATGGACTTCCCGCTCGGTTCCCGCCCACACCGAGCTTTCTGAAGCTTCATACTGGGGCTGGCGAGCCTTTAGTCCTGCCCCAGTTGAGGCATTAAATGGCCAGTTATTGACCACTTAATGTTGGTCTCACGCAATCTCAAATTTTACGCCGGCCAGAGGGCTTCACTGGTTTTTGGTAAGCCCTAAAATATTCCGGCTCAAACCTCGTGCTGCAGTTGGGGAGGGTGAGGTCTTCATCAGGAGAACACTTTTAATTTCGGGCGCCCACTCCTGATGATCAGTTTCTCACTAGAACACAGTCCACCGTTCAACACCGGCCAAGCAGCACTGCCAAAAGCCACAAGCCGCCCCATCCCTCCCCGCCCTGATAAACCCAAATCATACCACCAGGTAAATCCAGAACCTCTGCTCCGGTGACTGCATGAAATCACGGTCCTGTCCACGGCAGCTCCTGGAGCTGCAGGGACGAGAGTGTTGCAGAATGTTCGTATCCTTCAGGCGTATTGGCTACCGAATGAGGGGCGAAGGCTCCACCTACAGCAATTTAGGATCGCTGGAGCAGTAATTCACTGCAAAACGTTCCGTTTTGGTTGAATGCGTGCACCTGCTGAATCTGTGCAGTTTTTTACACCACGCCATCGTTAATCAGATAGCTAACCCATTTTTTTTTTGTACAACACGATACACAATTTTGGAGGTGTGGTCCCACCGAGACACTGTGGAACTGCAGTAAACCCCTTATTTAACTTCTTAATTCAATTTGCAGTAAATTCCCCCTTTCCATCAGCCCTGCAGTCTTACTGTGTATCTGCGGATTAATTTATTTATGGTTCATTTATCAGTACGGCCTGTCCCTTCATGCTTTACTATTTCTACCCAGATGAATATTATTCTGTTGTTTAGTTCTCTGTGAAAATGGACAGGTTAAACTTTTTCACGTTGTGCCCCATCTGCTAAACGTCTGCCCATTCCCTTAACATTTCCTTTTCCAACTCTATTGTTTTTGCTTGCAACGTATTTTGATATCTATCTTTGTATAATCGTCACATATAGATAGCATGCATTCTCTCCCTACATCCAAGCCATTGGTGTAGTTTGTAAATAATTGAGAGCACAGTTACGTAACCACGCAACATTGAACTCGTTTGATAAACCAAAGATACTTTCTGCCTAGAATAATATATTTTCCCCGACCCATGAGCTCGCTGTTTTCCGTGGTGGACTTTGATGTGTCACAATATCATTCGCCTTTTGGAACTCATATTCCACTGGAACTGCATGTTCCTCTTTAACCACATTGATCGTTACTTCCACAAATGAGTCTACTGAATTACAAAATTAATTATTTCCATTTCATAAAATCCTATTGACCTGGTTAATTCATTAAGATGTTCTAAGTTCCCGGCTACAACCGCCTTCATGATAAATTGTCCTTGTCCCAGTGACAGGCTTTTGTCTAACTGTCATATTTCTAACAGATTTCTGTCTCCATCAATTTTTTAATGGATAATTTATATTTGCAATATTCCAAATAACCTTTCTTATTCAATTGAATATGTTTTCATGAATAACAAAATAATTCACTAAATTGTCTTTCACTGGATTTCTCTTGACCTACAATTCAAACTATTTCTACAGTTCACTTTAGTTAGGTCCGTCTTCACAGCCTTGTAAATGCCTCGATTAAATTTAGGACAGTGGCGATTGAAACAGCCCTCTCTTCCATAAAATTAAAGAAAATGTTTGATCATGCTATGACGACTTTGAGATGTTGTAATGCTGCATAAATGCACATCACCAGGCACAGGATACCATATTCTATGTTTTACTGGACGTCGTGCTGCTCTAATAAGGTGATTAGAAAGCAATCTATGAGTTTCTCTTCCCGCCTACTTATCTGAAGTAAATGTCCATTTTAGTGCAGGGTTGTTCTTAATGCCATGGTAATTGCAATTTGTCTTAGAATCTCCTAAAATCTATTCCTGTGTACCCACTTTGGCTGTTGCAAAAAGGCCTGAAAGTAATCCCACAAATGACTTCTCTACTTTAATATTGCATATTGTTGCCCTGAACTGATTCTCAACATTGTTCTTGAGAACTAATTGCAATTCTTAATTTTGCACTAATGCAATACTTAATTAATGGATCAAAACCATGACAATTATTTTCAGTTTTCCTGTCCTTCCAAAATGCCAATTACTTTTGAATATTCACGTTCCAGCATTGTTTACACCTGTGAGACATCATGTTGATTTGCTTTTTGAAGGATTAGTATGATATTGAATCAGTTAAACTTTTTGAGTTTCAATTTATGCCTTGCTGTGCATGCCCACCAAGAAAGTTGAATTGATCATATTGCTTGCCCATCTGTGCAGTCATGATAGGTGTGTTGTAAGAAAGGAAAGAATGTATTGTGTCTGTGGCAGTTGACGCACACAGATAACATCAAGGCCTTTGGTTAATGCCTATTTCCCAGGAAATTGCTCTATGCATGAAACTGCTGTGAAGGACTTTTTCAAAGATTTCGATACGCTTTAGCCTCTCCACTGAATGCTTGAAATAAATAATACCACGTTCAGCTTAACACAAACTTTCAGCGCCCCCTTTCACCTAAACAAGCCAATTGTTTCGTTAGCAATGTAATGTGCAGGCAGTTGTAGATTGCTTTGTTCTGTATTTTTCCGGCTTTCTGCAAACACTTGCTGGTGCAATTGTACATTTTTACACACAGATCCTTCCTCCCACATTTTTATTCCAAATATACCTTTGGCAATATTGCAGTCTTGCATTGTACTTTTCTTTTTATTTACCTCATTTTCCCTCACGTGACGGTCGCCCAGAACATCTTCTCCATCATTTAGACTGAAACAAAGCTTAGTTCCACCCTCCCAGTTATAAGTCTCACCAGGAGACTAGTTCCAGCATTGTTTACAAGGAAGCCTGTCCCAGAGGCACAGCACCCAATATCTCCAGTATTGGTGCCAGTGTTCCATGAATTAAAGCATATTTCTCCACCAGTTCACATAGAATCATGCTTCGAACTCCCTGGTCTCATTGTACCTATGTCAATTTGCTTGTGACTCAGATAATAATTAAGAGGTTGTGACCTGTAACGGTTTCCTTCAGAATGTTGCCCCATCTGATCATATTCCCTTTCAGAACCTTGTTCCAGACACGAGCCTTGTCGTTCGTGCCAACGCAATTTAATTCAAAGCCCACTTCAAGCCAAATTCCAGCACCTAAATGATTTGCAAAACACAGTCAATGGACAGCATCAGAACTGTCCGGACTCTCTTTCTCAGCTGCACATAAATCTTTATAGTCCATTGACCATTTTGTCTCCACGACAAGTACACCCCTATTCATTCTCATCGCTGGAAGCGTTTTCAATGCACAGTGCCATGACAAGCATGGTCATCAATCTTGCATCAACCGCATCCACACCCACAGCCCCCACCACCTCCACCCCAAAGTCACCAACCTCACTCTGCTATCAATTGTACAAGTCGCAGTGAACTTGGTTTGATCGACATTTGTAATGGCTGAGCTCCTCTACTATTATGTTATATTTTTCCATACATATCTCTTTCAATGTTACACCCTCTTGTTCCTGAAAAAAAAACTGCAGACCCGAAATCTCAAATTGGATTGTTGTGACTGTGTTCTGGAATAAATTGTCATAATATCTTCCCTGCTCCATGAACCATTACTATTTCTGTACCTCAGCCTCCTGCTCAATAGATCTAAGCCAAATTTCCTGAAGCAGCACAAACTTAATTCTGAAGCTGTTGCCCAGATGAATTTTTGATCCAGGGTAATGCACATTCCGATGTCAGATCATATCAAATGTCCTGTGACACTTTGTGTGCTTGAACTAAATAATAATTATTTTTTAAATACATGTGTCCGGCCTTAATAGTGCTTATATATTTGTAATTGAAACAAGGTTCCATTGGGCCAAATGAAATATCCGAGCTGAGATAAGATGAGTAGCCAATACCGATGCACCAATAAGACACCCGGTTCCCTGAGATGTCACACCACAACTCTGGTTTCACAATGCGTACTTTGAACTGACATACAAACAGCTAACGCCGCCCTCTGTCCAATGATGTTCGCTCCTCGCAGGCCCGTTTAAGCTGCGCTGTGACTACATCATTTCCCACTCTCCTATGTCATTCCTTGAAGCCCTGTTGTGACTCTGAAGTCTTTTCCGCTTTTCCACGCACATCCTAGTGCCGCTGTGTCCCCGAAGGGTAGACATTTGTGCCTGTCTGTGTCGTGAAACAGGTGGTATCACTTCGGTGGCCAGTTCTACGCAGCGTTATATATTGATTTACTTTCATTGTAATGGGACCGAGTGTGCGACACAAAGTTGTACAGCTCGGCGATTAAACATCGCCACTGTTGCGCCACGTCATGAGCATAATAATTGTTTCTTCATACATAAACTTATGTTAGCTGATGAATACCTATCAAAAGTATTTACAATATGATTTTTTTAAAATGATAATAATCAATGATTTCTACAGGGTCAAAACCTTAGGCAGCACATTCCGAACCCACATCCGCTATGATCTAGAAGGACAAGGGCAGCAGACGTGTGGGAATGCCACAACCTGGAAGTTACCCTCCCTACTACACAATACTGAATTTGATATATATCGCCTTTTCTTCACTGCCGCAGATGAAAAATCCTGCTAGATGCTCGTGAACAGCACTGTTGGTGTACCTACACCACATGGACTGCAGCGGTTCAAAAGAGCAGCTCACCAGCAAAATGTCAACCGCAGTTAGGAATAGGCCTTTAATCCTGGCCTATCAAGAGATGCCCACATCAGAGGAATGAATTAAAAGTGAAGCCTAACCTGTTCATCAACAATTAACTGCTACACTGATATTCAGTGATAGCTCAACTCCATTACATCAAAACAGAATGATTGTTCGCCGTAAATTCCAGCTCTTACCTTCTTCTGAAGATTGGAGGTCCGTTTCAAATTTTCTGTGCAACTTATTGTTAAGCTTTCTGTAGCTCACCGAATACACCATGGTAAAAAGTAAATCATGCCAGATCGAAATTTTAAAAATCCACCATCGGTCTTATGTGAACAGGCGCTCTCTGCTCACACTGATCTGTCTAGAAACCTATGCCATTTAGATCATAATAAAATTGAAAGGTGAGGGTCGTTTTTCTTGCTATTTCACATCAATTGTTAATATTTTGTATCAAATTGATGAATATATTGGATTGCCACTTCAAATTGCGATTTAATCAAAGTAATTATAAACCTTCTTCTGTGGGTGGATTCACTCCGTACCTACACAGTAAAGTTGTTCATTAACAGAACATAAAGGGAAAAGTCTTTCAAAAAGCAATGACTATTTTCAGTTTATGTGAGGAACAAAAGTCATCCAGAGTAATGCAACGGCTGAGCTATTTGAATTAACACGTTCAGAGATTTAACATTTTTCGTTTCATATTGATCATACCTTCCAAATTATTAGACTTATTCCATCGCTATGAAGGCGTGACATTGTTAACATGCTAGAAATATACAGGAAAAGACAACTTCACCCTGTGAACCGAGTTTCCCAGTCAATCATCTAATCTGTATTATCACTTAGATTATTCTCCACTCCACCCACCCCCATTTCATTGCACGCTTACCGAACAATGCCTGGTTTCTAATTGAAATAGATGGCACACAAGTTCAAGGTGAAAATTAACATAGATTTGAATCTCATTGTGTCCATTAGTGCCTTCAATAATGATCTCTTTTTTTCCCACCTCTAGCCATCTTGTTCCTTCCCCTTGCTGTGAATTCATCGGGTAGAAGAAATGTGCTATCCTTTTTAAACCTCTCGAACTACATGAAACATACTGTCTGCACTGCTGCTTATTAGTGTACATTGTTAAGTTGTGGGTTTGTTGAATTAGGGAGATTTCCGAACTTGAGAAATGTGAATGAATTACTTAAAAAAATAAATGTAATTAACGGAATGAAATCACAGGATAGCTCATGTGTCATGGCTGCAGGAAATGGCGTCCCATGGTTGCCAAACCTATCCATGGCAACCACATCAGCAGTATGCTGAGCTTCCTTACAAGCTTTGGAAAAGAGTTGAATATCTGGAGGCCAAGGTGCAGATATTGTAGCCTATCAAGCCAGAGGAATGTTTCCTGGTCATTTAGTTCCAGAAGGCAATCAGACTCCTTAGGTCTGTCTTCTCTCATTTAGTCAGTGCTCAGGAATGGGAATCTGTGACTGCGAGTCACAAATATTAGTACATCGAGAAGTTGGGTGTAGAGGACCATCAGGGGTGAAATAAGAACAGACTAATCAGGAAAGAAGAGAGGGTATGAAATATATTGCCTGGTAAAATCAAATAAAGCCCAAAGATAAAATGCCAGTGAAACAGGTACAAGAGAATAATTATAGAAATGTTGGACTCGAGCAGAGATGTACATGGTAACTTGTGTCGTGATGCTGAAGATGTGGCAGAATTCTCAATGATTAGCTGGCCTCTCTTTTCATTAAGAATATTGAATGAGCAGGCTTTCTACATATAGAACAGTACAGTTAAAAAGTAAGGGTAGGATTGGCAAGAGTCAAAATGGAAACGCAAAACTTGATTAACAAACCTGTTGCCGTTATTGAAGATGTAACGAGCAGAATAGGTATGGCGAACCATTCTGAATATTTTTATGTAGATTTTCAGAAAGCTTCAGAAATGAACCCGGAGTAAGGTAAATTAAAGCACATCGGATTGATGCTCTATATGCTGACATTGGGTTGAGAACTCGTTCATTGACAGGAAATAGAGTAGGAATATATAGGCCATTTTCATGGTGGTAAACTGTGGTTATTGGATTTTCGAAAGGATCCTTGGTTCTGTCGAAGCTATTCGCAATCTAGACCAATGGTTTGGATGTTGGGTTAAAATGAAACTTGTTCACCGAGTTGAATTACACAAACTCAAGTGGTAGGCTGAATTGGGCAGCGGATCCCAGTGCAGTTCAACGATTGCGAACAGACTAAGTGATTGGGCAAACAATTGGAAGATGAAACAAAATGTGGACAAATGTGAGGTTATCCACGTTAGCAGCAAAAACAGGAATACAGCATATTTCTCAAGAGGGAGAGGCTGGAAAGTTTTGAATTTCAACGGGACTTGGGCGCTCTTGTTTATGAGTCACTGAAAGCTAACGTGCATGTACAGCAAGCAGTTAAGAAGCCAAATGGCATGTTGACATTTATAGCAACAGATTTTGGATATTTGGAGTAAATATGTTTTACTACAATTGTATAGGACATTAGTGACATAATGCCCTGAGTATTGTGTGCGGTTTAGAATTTTCTACAATGGGAAATATGTATCTGCCAGATAAGGAGTGCAGTGATGCATCACCAAAATAATCCTAGGGAGGGACGGACTGTCCTATGAGGAAAATTAAAGAGATGCAACAAAATTATCTGTAGGTTTGAAGAATGAAATTTCACATCAGGCAAACAGGTATAATAGACTCATCAGGGTAGATACAGCAAGGTATTTCCCCATGCAGTGTGTGCTACAACAAGGTGACATTGATTCACAATAAAGGCAGACCATTTAGGAGTGAGATTGGAGGACTTCCATCCCTCAGCGAGTGTTGAACATTTAGAATTATCTGCCTCAGGATTTTCGAGTCACTGACGTTGTGTACGTTTATGCCTGAGCTCGATGGAATTCTACATAGTAATATCATCAAGGGCTGCAGGGAAAGTGCCGCCAAATTGTTCGGAGAGAGAGGATCAGTCCTGAACTCATTGAATGCTTCAGAGGACTGGAAGTTGTGTAAGACCTATTGTTGCTCCTATTTCTCATTGTCCAAGAATCCGATGAATCACCTATGATATTGTGTTTTGTTTCCAATACTCAATGTCTTTGACGGACTTTAAGTGGGTAATGGTGGGATTTCCCTATATATATATAAACAAAAAAAATACTGCGGATGCTGGAAATCCAAAACAAAAACAGAATTACCTGCAAAAACTCAGCAGGTCTGGCAGCTTTGGCAGAGAAGAAAAGAGTCGATGTTTCGAGTCCTTATGACCCTTCGACAGAAATTGAGTGAGTCCGAGAAAGGGGTGGTTTAAGGTGTGTTGGGGCGGGGTGGGTGGGGGGGGGGGGGTGTTGAGTGGGGGTTTAGAGAGAGAAGTGGAGGGGGTTGGTGCGCTTGTAGGGACAAACAAGCAGTAATAGAAGCAGATTATCAAAAGATGTCACAAACAACAAAACAAAAGAACACATAGGTGTTAATGTTGGTGATATTATGTACACGAATGTTCTAATTAAGAATGGATGGTAGGGCTCTCAAGGTATAGCTCTAGTGGGGTTGGGGGGAGCATAAAAGATTTAAAAATATTTAAAAATAATGGAAATAGGTTGGAAAAGAAAAATCCATATAATTTATTGGAAAAAAAAAACAAAAGGAGAGGGAAAACAGAAAGCGGGTGGGGATGGAGGAAGGGAGCTCATGACCTAAAGTTGTTCAAATCAAAATTCCGTCTGGAAGGCTGCAAAGTGCCTCGTCGGAATATAAGGTGTTGCTCCTCCAGTTTGCGTTGGGCTTCAGTGGAACAATGCAGCAAGCCAAGGACAGACATGTGGGCAAGAGAGCAGGGTGGAGTGTTAAAATTGCAAGCGATGTTCTACATACCAGCTATACCTGTCTCTTTATTGGGTATGTGGAACATTCCTTGTTCCGGTACTACTCCGGCCCCCTTCCACAACTCTTTCTCCGGTACATCAATGATTACTTCTGTGCTGCTTCATGCTCTCGTCCGGACTTGGAAAAAAATACTAATTTGATTCCAATCTCCACCCCTCCATCATTTTCACGTGGTCCATCTTTGACACTTCCCTTCCCTTCCTTGACCTCTCTGTCACAGTCTCTGGTGATAGACTGTCCACCAATATCCATTACAAACCTACTGACTCCCACAGCTACCTCGACTACAGCTACTCACACCCCGCTTCCTGTAAGGACTCCATCCCATTCTCTCAGTTCCTTCACCTCCGTCGCATCTGTTCTGATGATGCTACCTTCAAAAACAGTTCCTCGGACATGTCCTCCTTTATCTCCCGTGCATCCACCCTCATGTCTTCTCCTCCCTCCCAGAAACATGATAGTCCCCCTTGTCCTCACTAATCACCCCACCAGCCTCCGCATTCAAAGGATCATCCTCCGCCATTTCCACCAACTCCAGCATGATTGCCACCACCAAACACATCTTCCCTTCACCTCGCCTATTGGCGTTCCATAGGGATCGTTCCCTCTGGGACACCCTGGTCCACTCCTCCATCACCCCCTACTCCTCAACCCCCTCCTATGGCACACCCCATGCCCCCGCAAATGTTGCAACACCTGCCCCTTCAATTCCTCTCTCCTCACTGTCCAAGGGCCCAAACACTCCTTTCAAGTGAAGCAGCATTTCACTTGCATTTCCCCCAACTTAGTCTACTTAATTCGTTGCTCCCAATGTGGTCTCCTCCACATTGGAGAGACCAAACGTAAATTGGGCGACCGCTTTGCAGAACACCTGCAGTCTGTCTGCAAGAATGACCCAAACCTCCCTGTCACTTGCCAAATTAACACTCCACCCTGTTCTCATGTCCACAGGTCTGTCTTTGGCTTGCTGCATTGTTCCAGTGAAGCCCAATGCAAACTGGAGGAACAACTCCGCATCTTCCGACTAGACACTTTACAGCCTTCTGTACTGAATATTGTATTCAACAACTTTAGGTCTTGAGCTCCCTCCTCCATCCCCACCCCCTTTCTGTTTCCCCCTTCCTTTTGTTTCTTCCAATAAATTATATTGATTTTTCTTTTCCAACATATTTCCATTTTTTAAAATATTTTAAAATCTTTTATGCTCCCACACCGCCTCTCGTAGTCTACCTTGTGTGCCCTACCATCACTTATTAATCAGCACATTCGTTTAGATAATATTACCTACTTTAACACCTATGTGTTCTTTTGTTCTGTTGTTTGTGACATCTTTTGATGATCTGCTTTTATTACTGCTTGTTTGTCCCTACAACCACACCTACCCCCTTTACTTCTCTCTCTCTCCCCCCACCCAACCCCCGCCGCCCCCCCCTCCCCCGCAACACACCTTAAACCACCCCTTTCTCGGACTCACTCAAGTTCTGTCAAAGGGTCATGAGGAATCGAAATGTCAACTCTTTTCTTCTCCGCCGATGCTGCCAGACCTGCTGAGTTTTTTCCAGGTAATTCTTTTTGTGTTGTGTTGGGATTTCCCTTCCCGCCATCTGTTTAATTTGCAGTGAAAATGTCACTGCCAAATCTGCTGTCATTTTACTCTCCCAAAAATCGGTAATTGACTTCAGTTCGGATTTCCGCACCTCTCCCGGGAAGAAGTCCTGCCTTAGACAGCTGACTGGTAGTTATCTCGCCCCTGCAGCGCCATAAACCGCAGTGGACAGCACCGGGACTGCAACCCGTCCATAGTGCGAAAATCCGGCAAGTCTTGAATAGGTCGGTTGTGTTTTGTTTAGCTTGGGAGCTGATGTGAGTCTGGGCGGTGGACAGATGGGGTTGGAGTACCGGTTGCGAGATGTGTCGGGTGTGTGATAAATGGTGGTTAGGGAGGTGGGGTACTAGGGGATGGCGAGGCGGCCGGAGGGAGAGTCCACAGATTTCAGACCATTTACTTGACCCTTGGTGTTAACCAGTGATGGGTTTGTGAGACAACTCAGCGCCAAATCTTCCATTCCCGCTAAAGGCCTGAAGATGGTTAATTTTAGGGCTTCGGCCTGCCGCTGAAGTCCTCCCGCAAGCCTCAATGTAGAGGCTGAGCATAAAATGCCCCTAGGGTTGTAAACAATTTGCCATTTAAGGCCGTCAAATTTGGAAATGGTGAGCGGATCCCAACTGAAATTTGTGTGTTGGCACAGGGGCATTATCATAAACGATAGGAAGGCCTCGAACAGGTTGTTTTTGATATTGCAAGTACGTAGAATAGAGAAGAATGTAAATGGCTGCAATTACAACGTTATTATATCCGGTAATCAACACGTTTTCTGACTTATACCTGTACAGCCTTAGTTGCATGACAAAATGTAAAGCCTAATATCATCCTGAATAAAAAGTTGGAAAGCTGTTTTAAGGTACGAGTTGTTTACGTTCGTGGGCTCAGTGTGCACTTTTTTTTTCAAGAGACTTAAGTGTTGCGTCTTTTTTTTCTCTTTGGAGCAAGCAACACTAATGTTCGAGACACACACATTTAATAATGAATACAATTGAAATACAGATTTAAGAATGTAAAACAGTGAAATTGTTTTCACCACAGGGGCAGGAGGCATTATCATGGCTGGGAAAAAATGAAACCATGCAGGAGGAAACAGGAGGCAGGCAAACTTTACAAGGACCTATATACAAATTCATTAAAGGGAGACAGACATCTTGGCTACTGAAGCATTTATTGCCCAACACTAGTTTGACTTGGTGGTGAGCAGCCACCTTGAACCCCTGCTGTTTGTACGCCAACAGTGCTGTTAGGGAGAGAATGTTGGTATTTGACTAAGTGGCAGTGAAGTAACAATGATATATTTCAAAGTCCAGATGTTGGGTGGCTTGGAAAGGAAGGTCCAGCTAGTCGTGCTTATTTCCATTTGCTACACCTTTCTTTCCAGAATTTGGCAGCCACTGGTGTCTAAAGTGCTAAGAAGATTTGCTGAGTTTTTCTATTGCATATAGTGCATCCACTGATGGCGCAATGGGCTGAAACTGTGCTTCGGTGCTTGTAGTGAATGTTTCTGGATGTGCTGTCAACCAAGCGGGCTGCTTTGTCCTGACTGCTTGAGTGTTTTTAATTTTACTTCAGTTTTATTTTGATTCATTGACAAGATGTGACTGTCGCAGGATTGGCCAGTATTATATTTTGTATTCCTAACTGTCATTCCGAAGGTACTGATAAACCACATTTTCTTGCAGATGGAGTAGCGGCAACCATATTGTTGTTAGCTAGGGATTTTCCAAATTTTTGACTCAACGCCAGTGAAGGAACAGTTATTTAGCTCGAAGTCAAGCTGACATTCTGCCAATGTAAATAACTTGCAGCTGGCCGTATTCCCATGCATCTGCTATGCTTCTCCATCTAGGTGGTAGAGGTATTGCGTTTGGGAAGTGCTGTCGAGAATTCAAGTGACAAGTTGGCTCAGTGCATCTTACAGATTGTACTCACTTTTGCCACTGTGTGTAGATTGTCGTGTGCCTACTTGGTTGAATTGGTTGACGCCATGTCACCAAGAGGGCTTCTTTGTTTTGGATGTTTCGAAATTCTTGAATGTTGTTGGAGCTGCACTTTTTAAGACAAATGGAGGGCATTCCTACAGATACTTGACCTGAACGCCTTGAATGGTATTAACGCATTGGGGATCCAAGCTTTGAGTAAGTGTCTACTGAGTTTCCCTAAACTGATCTCTCTTTATGGCAGCTTATTTATGTTGATGGTCCTGTTCAGTTTCTGATTAATTCTAATGCGCAGAATGTCGAAAGAGGTGTTTTTTTTTTAATACTGATGGCATTGCATTTGAAGGGGAGATAGTTTGTTCTTGTGTTTTTAGAGATGGTCATTGTCTGGCACATGGGATGTGCGAATGTTATTTCCAGAAGCCTGAATTTGTCCTGTTCTCCTGACATATGCAGACGGACTGGTTCCGGACCTAACAAGTTGGTAATGGTGCTGAACATTCTGCAATCGTCAATTAACATACACACTCAGACTTTCTAATAAAGGGAAATTCATTGATGAAGCAACAGGATATATTTCGGTCTGATGTACTGCACTGGGAACCCCCTGCAGTGAAGTTCTGCAATGCAACGTATTCAGCTCCATCAAGTAAAACTGCCTTCCTTATATAAATGTATGAACCTTACGTTAGAGATCATCTCCCTGGCTCCCAAACAAAAAGTGAGTGAGCAGATTATTCCTGATTGTGAAGCACCTGATAGCACGGTCAAAGGCTATTTCCATCACGTTGGTGATTATCGAGATTGTACTGAGGGAGTTGTCATTATCCAAGCTAAATTCACTGCAATATTCTTGTGGACAGATGACACCTTGGATGTGTGGTTACTAGTGATATAGCTATACTGGGAAGTCTTGGATAGGTGGGCAGCAATTTCTCGAGCACAATTTTTCAGTGCTACTGCTGGAATATTGTCAGTGCCCAACATCTTTGTTGGATCCAATTTGTTCATCTGTCTCTTACTATCAGGTGGAGTGAACCGAATTTACTAACAATTGTCATCCGTGAAGCTGCAGACCTCATGAAGAGTTCAAGATGTATCATCCACTAGGCACTTCTGGCTGAAGATGGTGGCAAATGCTTCAGCGTTGCATTTTGCACTGGGCTGCAACGCTCTCCCATGATTGTGGATGGGGCTACTGTGTAGCATCCATGGCTGTTTGATGGTCCACACGATTCACGACTCGTAGTAACCAACATAACTTTTATTTCCCCTTGTTTAACCTGATCATATTGTATTTCATGGGATCCACAATCGATTTGTTTTGCCTACAAGTAACTATTTCCTTATTGTATTCCCCTGTGCCACCCGCATTTTTATTCACGTTCATGGAATGTGGGCATTGCTGGATAGGACAGCATCCGTTTTCAGTCCTTCATTGCGCTTGTTCAGATGGAATATAAGAGTCAATCAACTTGTTGGGGGTCTACATCCACATGTAGGCCAGGTCAGGTAAAGATGAAAGGTATACTTCACTAAAGATAATTAGCAAGCTAGATGGGTTTTTACAACAATCGTTATCATAAGACTTCTAATTCCAGATTTTTTTTTAAACATAAATTGAAACCCCACCCTCCGCGCTGGTGGGATTCCTAACCCAGAGCATCACACTCTATTAGTAAGCCATCAGTGCTCCATGAGTGGGCCTGTCTCAGTATCCAGGAATGTGGGTGCTGATGTGAGTTATAGGTGCACTAAACTGCGGATGCTGTTAATCCAAAAGAAAAGCACAAATTGCAGGAAATGCTCACCACCTCAGGAAAGAAGTACAGAGTTAACGTTTTGAGTCCATCTCACTTAGTTTTGGTTTGCGAATAACAAGTCCTTTTCCACCAGGCAGAAGTATAGTGGTACATGGATTCATATTGTCATCGATTGTTTAAACAAAAAAAAAATCAACGCCTTTGTGCCTGCAGCTGGCCTTCCGTTTTTTCTGTATATTTGCATTTAATTTTCTGCTGAGGTAATTAACCAATTCTTGTTTGTAAAGCTGGTGGATATCAACCGCCATGCCCTTTTCAGGCAGCGCTTTCCAGTGCCCAGGAATGTGCTTCATAGAAATAAGGAAATAATTAATTTCTTTGTGTCTCAGTCAGGCCTTTTACCGTGTAAATAAAAATCATCCTTTGGTCCTTACTACGTCTACCAGGAGTAAAGGTTTCATCCTATCCATCAATTCGAACAATAAAAGCAGTGTTTCCTTATCCAGCCCCCTCTTAATATTAAAACCTTTTTCAAGTTCCCTTTCAAGTTACTTTTTCTAAGGAGGACTAATCTAATCTATTTACATATCTGAGGTAAATCGCCTCTGGAAAAAAATGTTGCAAATGGATTCTCCACCTTGTATAGTTCTTCATATGCTTTGTTAATTCCCTTCGTATTGCCTACTGGAATTTAAAAAAGAAGAACTTCGCTATACTTATTCTAGCTTAATACTAAGCAAAATGCACACAGAGATCAGATGGTCCGTTGCCCCAATAAATGAGCTCAATATTTCATTTGGGGATTTGAACTCTGTAACTTAGAATTTACAAGTAAAGAAAAAAAAATGTTCCATTAAATGTTAATTTGCTTTTAAAATATGATGGGGATTTATTAAGAAAGTAGCTCATAAATTCACAGTCAACATTAATGTTTCCCTTTCCCCATTATTACTCTCTGGATTGCCGTGCATTTTTGCGGTGATTTGTACAACTTCTCAGGACGATAAAATAATTTTTAACCCCTCATCTGCACTATAAAATCAGAACGTTGGGATATTTTAACTGTTTATACCACTTTCTCCGAAATTCATGGTAGGCCCATGTTTCTACAGACTGGGGAGCTGTATCATGAATTAGTGTGGAAAAGCTATTCATTAATGATGCGCCCAGATCAATTCAGAGCTTAGGAAGCACTTAAGGGAAATGATTCAGGTACTCCTGATTCAGGAACTCGCCGCTGTTGCACAGTATGTATATATAATTTTAAGCCTGGAATCTAAATCAGTGCTTTATGAGGGGTGTTTTAGATGAACATCGAGCCTGCCAGCTGTTGAAGCGACGGAATAATGTATGTGGATCCTGTGAGCTGAGTTTTGGATTCATGTGGTCTATCGGAAGATTGTCAGGTTTTAAGCGTTTCCAAAGTGCATGAACGTCCTGCCAGATGGGTATTGGTTTTCAAAGTGGTTCGGGAAACAGTCAGCTGTTTGAGAGAGTTCACCATATTTTGCCAAAATGTGGGGTGTGTGTGGACTTTCGTGGTAAATCTGCATCCTCCCAAATATGGAGTAACAGTGCATTGATATCCTAAATTGTGAGTATTACATGTCACAGTGTTCCAGGATACTGACAATGTGTATTAGGGCTCCAAGCATAATTGCATATCACCAGTCGTGTTAGCGATTTCACAGTTACACTGCTTCTGACGTGTATGATCAGTATTTTTTGTTGACCTCTAGTGGTCCGGTCATCTATATCGGACTCTCAAGGATCAAATTGGACTTGCAACTGTCACAAAAATCATCCTCAGCATTGGAGGAGCCCAGAATGTCAGTGCAAAAGAAACTCCTGAATTATTTGCAACCACCTTCAGCCAGTCGTACCAAATACATGATTCACCTCGCCACAATCTTGAGTCCACAACATAACAAATTGTAATGTTCACACCCTTCGATTCACGCCATGTGTTCTATGGAAACGATGAAGGAATTGCATACTGCAATGGCTTTTTCAACATTCCAGGAATTATGCTAACAATTTGCTCTCCTAAAGTAACAGCGCCCTAACCAAACTGTTTCAGTGCAGAAGAAATACGGGTATCTACACAACATTTTCGAAAATTGACCAGCTGTCTCCTATCCAAAAATAAAAACAGGAAATTTCCATCATCGTCAATTACCTCCCCATTTTTCTTCTCTCGATTACCATCTAAACGCTATCAAGAGCCGCCACAGTGCTATCAATCAACATTCACTCAATTGTAGCGTTCTCACTGACCATCAGTTTGGTTTTCAGCAGCAGCACTCAGCTCCAGACAAAATTACAGACTTTGTTAAAAGATTGACAAATGATCTGGATTCAAATGTTTAGCTGAGAATTCACAGTTAAACAAATGTTTCATCAAGGACCCCTAGGAAGATTGATGTCAAATGGAATTGGGGGAGACTCAACTATTCATATACTTATTAGGCCCCACTGCCCAGCAGAAGGGCTGATGGTTGTCGTTGCTGTTGGTCCATCATAGCCGTCACGGGGAATCACTGCAGGAGTTATTCAGAGCAATTTTCCAGGCCCCACATTATTTTGTTGTTTCACCAATGGTGTTTAGTCTATCGTAAGCTCAGAATGCTCAGGATGTGAAATTCTGCTGATGAATGCATAGAATTCAGCAGTATTCTCAACTCTTCAATGCTGAAAGAATCCGTGTTCAGTCAGCAAGACCGGAAGTCACTGAGACTAAGGCTGTTAGTAAGGCAATGGCATAGTGTTATTGTCGATGGACTGGTTATCCAGAGGCTCAGCATAATGGCCTGGTGACTGACCTTTGGCTCTCATAACGTCTAAATGTGGAATTTTAATTCAATCGAAATTTTGAGTTAATTGCCCAATATACATATTCATGTAATGTTTGTTAGAAAAAAAAGAACACCTGCTTCACTAATGCCCCATTTGGGAAGGAAAACCTCCATCCCTACTTAGTCGGACTTATATTTGAATCCTAACCCACAGCAATGAGGTTGATTCGCAAATGTCCTGTGAACAATGACACTTTGGGGCGGGCAATAAATGCTGACCAAAGCAACTGGTAATAGCAATGAAACAAAGCGAGTGAGCATTGCCAAAAATGAAACTACCTAAACATCCCCCTTGACGTCAATTGTATTGAATTTGCTGAATGCCCCTATTATCAACATCCTGGGATAGTTGATCACATTTTGTTACAGCATGTGCATTTCAAGGCTGGGGATCCTGCATGATTTAACTCACTTCAAAATCCGAGATAAAGAATTCACAGTATTTACTATCACAATAGTGAAAACAATAATTTGTCCATCGTGTAGGTGTTTTGCAAGGCAATGTTAAACTCGTTTTTCAGGGGAGCTTGTTATTGCTCAGTGTAATGTAAAAAAAAAAAAATTCTCTCAAATGATCAAATTATAAGAAATAACTGATTTACTTCATAATTTATTGAGTTCAATATTGTAGCTTCCAAAGTACATAAAGTAAGGTCTGAGTTTGGCAGGTAAAGATTATGGAATATTTATGATATGAGTGCAGTGAAATAGACGAAAACATTGTTCAGGAATGTTTGAGTGCGCCATATACAGTGCTTGATGAATGTCTTGACTGTAGTATTATGGACGCAAAGAGAGAAGACGGAAAATAATTAATGGTCATTAAGTGGAAATTAGATGTGTGACTGCGTAAGAGACCTCAGACTATTCGAAGAAAGTGTTTCCAATTGTTTATACCTAGACGTGCCAGATGTTATCATGGATGTTCTGAGTTAGGCATTGCACAATGTTATTTTCTCCACGCTTGTCCTTTCTATTAATGCTTTTTCCAATTTCTTTTTCTGAGACACACTGATAAATATACATTTCATACAGATGCGTCTGCTAAAAAAACAATTTTATAAAATAAAATACATAAATACAATATATTGCGATATACATTGTCGAGACAAACATATGTGCATTAGGAATGCATAGGAATTTAATGCTGTAGTGAATATAGGGAAAACAGGAGGATACAACGAATCAGAGAAGTAACAAGGCAAAAGCTGACAGTGACCTTTTCTCCACCACAACATATTGGGCGTAATCACAAAATGCTCCCAGTTGTTTTTACTCCTCCATCAGTAGGGTGGGTTGCATGCTGAAAAATAGGGACAGAAATTCAGAACAGTCCTGCATACCGTGTGACGCTGAGCAGTTGCTCATTATCCTCAATGACAGACCATAATTATTTCGTACCTGCCAAGCTGAAACTGCAGAAACTCTCCAAAATTAATTGTTTAACGAGAATGTGATGAACCCTATAATTATCGATTGGTGCAAGGGGAAAGGGGTGGCTGAAATACATACTCGCTAGACTACTAATCCAGATGCACAGTATTGGGACCTGGCTTCAAATCTGCGCCAAAGCAGTTACTGGAATTTCAATTAAGTATGCACCTGGAATTTCCGTTCTAATGAAGAACATTGTTGTGTGTTGTAATAAAAAAACACATCAGGTTCGCAAATGCCCTTTTGGGAAGGAAATCTGCCGCCCTGACTGGCCTATGTGTGACTCTAAACCCGCAGAATTGTAGTTGACTCTTAATTGTCCTCGAAACACGGGCAAATAGGGATGGGAACTGAGGTCATACACATCCCATGAATGAAAAAAAAAGTCTGCTGAACTTACAAAAGTAATATTGATTGAAATCATTCCCATTTCACATTCTTAGAAGAGATAATATTCTATTTCTTCGTGCATCACTATTGCTGGCTCTTTCTCGCGCACCCCTTTCTCTTCATAGTCCTATCTCGTCATTTCTCAGTATCACAGAATCACACTATGCAGAAAAGGCCCTTCGGCCCATCGATCCTGCGCCAAGTAAGAAACAAATGACCTACGTTCCCATCCCATTTAAACATCTGTCTCAATATTTTTGTTGCTCCCTATGTTCCATTTCTTACAGCTGTCCTTTAATCTTTATATCTCTCGTTATATATATTTTTTTTTAAATTTTTTCCCAGATCCTCATGGCTGCCTTTCCTAGTGAGCACTCTGTATCTGATCTTCACTTTCTCCCTCATTGGCCTCATTGTATTTTCGTAGTTCTATATTTTTAACAGTGTCACTGATTGTGTTGTCCTTTTCTCCTTCTAATTGGCTCAAAAAGAGAGTCACAAGACGACATCAGCCAAGGAAGTGTTACAGAAAAGTTGCATAACTACGTGTACAGGAAAGTTTCCTCTAAACTTCCGAATTAAATACTCCCAGCTGAGAGACACTAAGATTTGGTGAAGATTTATGTCACCTGTTCCTGCCCAAATGTCTATATTATTTCCGAGGGCATGCACAAGATATTGCACATGTGCAATAAAATATCCTCTGTAATGTTGCTCCATTGAACACTCAAATCCCCTCCATCAGCTTAGGACAGTAGTGATTACTGACTTCATGCGGCTCCCACATAATGATGCTCCACACATGTTGCGCCAAGAAACACTCCAGGGGCAAAAACATCACAATTTATTGGAGAACAAGGTCCTTGAACATTGTGCCTTGACACAGCCCTGGAGTAAGTGAAGTAAACTATGAGCAATTTAAATGCTGGAAACAATCAGGAGATCCAAGGCATCAGTGGAGAGAAAGTAATGATTTACGTATTCAGGTCGCATAACCTGAAACCTTCATTTATTTGACAAACGTTATGCTTGCACAGAAGGGTGGAGGGATGGGGTGGCAGGGGATTTCTAAAGCTTTCAGCTGTGCGAAATGAAGGCAGGAAAGATCAATTCGCAAACATTATGATGTTGCAGGGTAAAATAATTTGATAATGGAGCAAATCTAGCGTAGCAAAATATGGGTTCAGTCGTGGTGTAAGTGGGAATTACCATAATATTATGCAGTTCATGTCCAAAATATTGAAATTGCGGTTAAGATCTGAAAATGTTGATCGCTGTTTTGAGCCAGGAATCTTGAAAAGTGATTAATTGCAAGATAAAAACAAAAAAAAAAACTGCGGATGATGGAAATCCAAAACAAAAATAGAATTACCTGGAAAAACTCAGCAGGTCTGGCAGCATCGGCGGAGAAGAAAAGAGTTGACGTTTCGAGTTCTCATGACCCTTCAACAGAACTGAGTGAATCTTAGGAAAGGGGTGAAATATAAGCAGGTTTAAGGCGGGGGGTGGGGGGTGGGGGGAGAGTAGTGGAGGCGGGAGTGTGGTTGTAGGGACAAGCAAGCAGTAATAGCAGCAGCTAATCAAAAGATGTCACAGAAGAAAGAATAAAAGAACACTTAGACGTTGATGGTGGTGATATTATCTAAACGAATCTGCTAATTAAGAATGGCTGGTACAGAACTCAAGGTCCAGCTCTACTGGGCTGGGGTGGAAAGGCTAGCAGGGCATAATAGATTTAAAAATAATGAAAATAGGTGGGAAAAGAAAAATCGATATAAATTATTGGAAAAAAACAAAAGGAAGGGGGAAGAAACAGAAAGGGGGTGTGGATGGAGAAAGCAGTTCAAGCTCTAAAGTTGTTGAATTCAATATTCAGTCCAGAAGGCTGTAACGTGCCTAGTTGGAAGATGTGGTGCTGTTCCTGGAGGGCATTGGGCTTACTGGAACAACGCAGCAAGCCAATGACAGACATGTGGGCAAGAGAGCAGAGTGGAGTGTTAAAATCGCAAGTGAAATGGAGATTTGGGTCATTCTTGAGGAAAATTGCAAGATCGGGTGCAGTTGCTGTTCACATATTGTGGAGCAGTCAGATAGTGTAAGACACTGGTGATACATTCAACGAACAGCAATGTTGAAAAATGAAATCCCAGAAAACTGGAATCCTGGGGTCACACTGGCTAAATGAATGGATGTGTTTAGAAAGCCTTGAACCAAGCTCAGCTTGTCCTCCAGTTCTAGAAAATTCTACATGTGAACAGCAAATCTACTGGAGTGACCTGTAAAGGACAATAAGATTTAAACTTCAAATTAATGTTCGTTTCATCTCTAATGAATATGATATTGCATGTCGCCGATGGAGACTGAAAACTGAAATCAGTTGCATTTGGTGCATTCCTATGTAAGGGGCGCAAAATGGGGAAGGGATGTTTGGAGTAAACGGACAGTTCAAGAGGGTGTCGTATCGGTAACTGTCTTTCAGAATGCAGATCTCTTTGCAGAATTACAGGTATGCTAAGGCCAGCAATGCACTGGAGTTTGTGGTGATGGTGTAGGAAGGCTTCTTTATTGTGAGGGTTGATGGAATTCAAAGTGAATAAGTGAGGAAAGCTATTTTGAATCTGTCCGGCATGGAAAAGCAGTATGATCAGAATAGTAGCAAATGAAATTAAAATGCCGAGGACCTTTAAATCGCGACGGTGAAGAATCCAATTATTTGGAAAAGAACTGAAAACATATGCAAATGATTTATACGGAAGGCAGCGAAGTATTCTGTGTTTTCGTTTTTTTTTGTGTTCAGTCATTAGTTGGCTGCCTGGGGGATATAAGCCGTGTCAAAGATATGAGTTATTGAGCTGCCAGCCAAGGGGGCTGTGTCGCAGCTCTTCAATCACTGCAGTGACAGGATGTTCAATGGGCAGAAAAAATAAGTTCATGGTTCTCTGGAATGGCGGGAAGATATATTTCTCTTGAATGTAGAGGGTTTAGCAGACTTCAGGATTTTGGTGGGGAATCGCATTGTTGGTGTAAACACCTGTTAGTAATAGAGTGGAGTGTGGTTTAGGGGGATTAAGGTAGGGTCAGGGGAGTGGAGGGTGTGATTGGCAGGTAAATACTGTAAAACAGCAGCTACCGGATCATTAGAAAGTGGCGGCTGACTTCAAATTTAGACGGGGGGGTTCAGAACGTGAAGCCCGCTTTCCACCCGAGGCCTATTCCCCAACTTTTACGGGCTTCATCTACATCTGCGAAATGCTCCCGCCAGCCGATTAACTGAGGATGAGCTGGACACACCCTTTAATCGGCTACTAATTGCCACTTAACAAATACAACTGTGGAAGAACCGTCGGCTAGTTCCAGGACCTCACCCGCCCCTTGTGGAAAGCAGTTGGCAGTTCGGGTCGGCAGAAACCGAGGGGGTTGCTCATTTTACCTATTTCAGATCCTGATCTCCAGCGGACGACCCAAGGAAAAATGTCGGCAAGGAAGCCACGATCTCAAAATTTAATATTCATTATTTCACGACAATTCATAATCTTGCAAAGCAGAGACGTTGACCTCTCTTTCTAAACTCCAGATCGTATATTGCCAATTTACTGAGAAACACATTAGGAAACAACACTCAGATCACACATAGTATCTGGTGAGCCAAATCTCCCACTAGATTTCCCAGTCAAATAAGAGATATATGTCGCCTAGATTAGTGATATATTTGCCAGGTCCTCTCCCTTTTTATCAGTTAGGTGTTCGCTTGATGTCTTTGAAATTATAAAATTTGCCGGTAGGGACCATGATTCCAACTATGTCATGGAGTGAAAAACATATGCTTGATCTATGCCGTCCTGTTCTTCCACGCCTTTTTACTGAAATGATACTCAGAAATACTATTTTTGTTAATACGCCAGAAAATCCACAATATAATTTGAACATGAAAAATAGGTCGCAGAGCGACATTACATTTCATCAATAACGATTGAGAACAAGGTCATTACTTGAGCTGCATGTTCATCTGTCAGTATCATGCTATCATCTCCCATTTGTTCTATGGATATATTTCAAATTTTAGACTGAGATCCGTAATTGCAGACAGCCTAATATGTTACCTTATTTTCCCTCTGATTTATGTCAATATGCATAGTGGGTGTCCAAAAAACATTCAGGGCAAAAATAATACAAGTGCCCCTCACCCACCAAACAGCACACATGTTTTGACTGAGAGTAACGTTATTTTTGTTTCCTTTTTTTAACAATGGTATTGGAGCTGCACTCATCTAGGGAATCGGAGCACATTCCATCACACTCCTGAAGTCTGCTTAGGCAGAATGTGTTCAGGATTTGGGGAGGTCTGGAGGTGAGTCACTCTTGGCAGCATGACTTGCCTCTAATTTTCTCTTCTGGCCAAACTGTGTATATATATATGTAGAGTCCAGAACAGTTTCTGGATAATCGTAACACCCAGGAAGTTGATGGTGGGTGGATTCACCGATGGTAATTCCATTGAATGTCAACTGCTGATGGTTGGACTCTTTCTTTTTGGAGATGATTTTTGGCTTAC
This sequence comes from Carcharodon carcharias, assembly GCF_017639515.1. Classification (NCBI taxonomy): domain Eukaryota; kingdom Metazoa; phylum Chordata; class Chondrichthyes; order Lamniformes; family Lamnidae; genus Carcharodon; species Carcharodon carcharias. Next base: position 27,002,528 of record NC_054490.1, read on the forward strand.
ACTTGTGTGGCCCGAATCTCATTTGGAACCTTTCCGGCTTACCTGCATATTTTACTGAACTTGCTGAATTTGGACATTGACTGTTTCAGTATCTGGGGAATCGGGAATGGAGCTCAACATTGCGCAATAGTTAGCAAATGTCCCCATTTCTGTTCTTATGATTCAAGGGCGTGGTGACATCAGGCTGCGTCTCCAGTATGATCATGCTCGTTTTCGTTAACACCATGGCCTGGTGGGTCAAAAGGTTGTTAACTCGCCCACGTTAATTAAATTTCTATTTAAATGCTGGTTGAGACAAGTAAGAAGCGCACAGAGGGCAAGAATACAGGATGAAAGCAAGGAGACACCTTCAAGGTGGGAATCACGTCAGCTGTGAAACTCATTTTTTAAAAAATTACAGACTTGATAGGGCGAATCTGTCAACTGCAGCTGCGTGCGGAGCCTCAGAATAGTGCCAAAATTGGGAGCGCTCTCTCACAGTGTAATCAAGCAATAGCCTAACATAGGCATCCTCATGCAATCATACAACACATATAATGGCCCAGGAGCCTTCATCACCATCCCTGAGTGAGTGCTATCCCACCATATGGACAGACCCACATAGGTGCTGGCACGGTTGTATATTGGTAGGATGGACTTGCACTGGGTGTCCGAAAACTCGCTTCTCGACCCCATGGAGTCTCATGGCATCAGCTCCAACTAGTGCAAGGAAACCACCTGCTGATTACAGAGTGCTGTCCTCGCTTAGGTAATGAATCAACACTCCTCCATGTTGAAAGCCACATGGAGGAAGCACTGAGGATCTCAAGGGCATAGAATGTGCTCTGTGTAGTTCGGTAGCACCACAGCTGACAGAGCTGGATGAGACCTAAATAGCATAGATTTTAGACTGGGACTGCAGCAGGCGGTGATGGAAAATCATACGACCCCATTCTCAGCAATCTGCCAGCTGCAGATGCATCTCTCCTTGACAGTATCAGTTGAAATGACTACAGCACGTTGTAAGAAAAAAGTCCCACCGTAACATTGAGGGTAACCTTCCATCCCATTGTGTGTCACTACCACGGTGCTAAATGGGATAGATTTGGAACAGGCCTGAAAACTGACTGGGTACCACTGAGCTGCCGTAAGCTATCAGGAACAACATAACTGTGAGCACACTATGTAACCACATGGCCCGGCATTTCCCATGTTGCACCATTAACATGAAGCGAGGAGATCAACCTGCCTTCAATGAAGAGAGCAGGGGGTAATGACAGGAACAACACTATGTGCACATACAAATCGGATTTTAACCTGGTGGAGATGTAACACAGCTCCACTTGTGTGCCAAACAGCATTGGCAGCAAGTGATGGACAGATCTAAGGAATTCTACAATGAATGGTTCAGATCAAAACTCTGCATGTTCTGTCACTTCCAGTCGTGAATGTTGGGAGAAAAAAAAAACAACGCAATGAAGGGTAAACTTCTCAATTAACCCCATCCTCAATGATAGAGGATTCCAGCACATCAGTGAAAAGGATTAGGCCGTTCCATTTGCTACATTCTAAAGGTAGGAGTGCCGAGTGGATGATTCATTTCTGCGTCCTCCGGAGGTGCCCAGCAACACAGATGCGAGTCTTCAGCCGGTTCAGTTTACTCCACGTCATATCAAGAAAGAGCTGAAGGCTACTGGCCCTGACAACATTCCGGCAATAATACTGACAATTTGTGCTCCCAAACTTGCCGCACCCCTAGCCAAGCTGTCCTTTTGCATCTACAACACTCGCATCAACCCTGCTATGTGAAAAAATGCCCATGTATGTCCTGTACGCAAAAAAGAAGATAAATACAAAAGAGACAATAACCCCATTAGTCCACTCTTGATCATGAGAAAAGTAATGGAAGTCCCATCAGCAGTGTTATCAAGTGTCACTTACTTAGCAATAACCTACTCACTGCCCATTCTGGGATTCGCCAGGGCCACTCAGGTCCGGACCTCACTAGAGCCTGAATTCAAACATGGAGAAACGGCTGCACTCCCGATGTGATGTGACATTTAAAACCCTTAACATCAAGGCAACATTTGACCGGCTGTGGCTTCAACGGGACCGAGCAAAACTCGATCCCACGTGAATCAGGAGTGAATCTGTCCGCTGTTTGCACTCAGAATCTAGCATAACGAAATCGGTTGTGCTTGTTTGTTGTCAGTCATCTCAGCTCCAGGACATGACTGCATTTTTTCTCAGGGTAGCAACCTCGGCCCAACCACCTTCAGCTGCTTCATCAATGACCATCGTTCCATATTAGGGTCAGAAGTGGGGATGTTCATGATGTTTACACAATGCTCCACGCCATTCATGTCTCCATACATACAGAAGCAGTCCATGACCAAATGTAACAAGATCTGGACCATATGCAAGTAATATTAGCTCCAATCAAGTGCCAGGCAATGACCATCACCAACAAGTGAGAATACCAACAACGCCCCCAGCTATTCAATTGCATTACCGTTAATGAGTCCCTCAGTGTGAACTTCAAGGGGTATACCATTAACCATAAACTGAACTCGAATAACCATATCGGTGTTTTGGCTACAGGAGAAGGTCAGATGCTTAGAATTGTGCAGGAGTAAATAAACAACTCACTCCCAAAAGACTGTCCTGTATCTACAAAGCACAAGGCAGTAGTGTGATGGAGTAATTCAGAAATTCCTGGCTAAGAGCAGCTCCCATACGTTTCAATAAGCTTGACACCCTCCAGGGCAAAACAGCCCGCATGATTTGTACCTCATGCAAAAAGATTCGCACCATCTTCCCCCGATGCGCAGGAGCAGCATTGTGAACCATTTATAAGATACACCACAGCAATTCACCAAAAATCCTTTGAAAGCACCTTGCAAACCCATGACAACTATGCAATGGAAGAGCAATGGAATGAAATAGATTGGAACAGAACCAGCCAGAAGTTCTCTTCCATATTGCTCAGCTACCCGAATAGGAAATATATCAGTGTTATTTCAGTGTTAATGTGTAAAAATATTGGAGTATTTCCATCAAAGCACTATGGGTGTACCTATACCTCATGGACCGCAGCATCTCTAGCGGCCATCTCACCACCACGTTTTGAATGTCAGCTAGGATGGACAATATATGCTGCCCCAGTCCACGAAGCCCACGGCCTATAATTTAATGAAAAAGCACTTGGAAAGTAATATTCCATCTGGTCCACATTTCTTCTCCCTTCGAGATTCCGTTTGGGCTCTGCTGATACTGGCAGCTAAGTGGTGCAGTTTAAGGGTCTAAATTGACTTGCACCATGTCATGGGGTGGTTTGGCGGGGGAAGGTGGTGGAGTTGTGAGCATGGAATTTCTGTGGGTATCCTGCCGTCTGATTCAGAGCTTCAGGGTCGCTATTTTGTGGTTGACCGAAGTCCAGGGTTTCTGATCGGAGTCAAAGGTTGGAGGGGTGCAGATCCCCATGTTTTTGCTGGAGTCGTAAACCCTGGAGTTCTGAGGTCTGGAAAGAATCGTGAGGGGTCGTGGCCTGGCGTTGGTGGTGGACAGTCCTTTGGTATTGGTGGCATTCACGGTTGGGGCTGAGGTCAGTCGACGGCCTGTGCGCGTTTGGGAAGTGAGATCAAAATACACGGGCCGTGTGTTGGAGCTCTGCGAGTTAAAGTTCCATCACAACAGTTCTTGACTATGTAACTGCTAAATTATCATAACTGCTGAATAAATTTATTCATATCCGTCAGCTAGGGAATCTGCTTGCATTTCATTGAGTGCGACTTTGGACAACAAGACACGGTTGACAATTATTCATCCCTGAAATGCCCTTTCAATGTTTTAAATTTTAGTCGGAAAATTAAGAAAATTTCAAGACAGATGATCCATCTGACAGTGACGTATAAGAGGAACTAAAATACCATTAATCGCCCAGTCCATCCTGGATATATTTTCCAAAAGTGGACAAAGCTGTCATCGAGAAAATATTGGCCAAATTCATTTATTCATAATCGTCGAATCCCCTTTGACAGCCATGGTCACAGTTTCATCCGTTATCATGCTTGCCCATCACACTGGGCATACCCGCCAAAGGTGGTGCCCCAGATGTGCATTTTTTCTGTACGAATTTCTCCGTTGGTCATCAAGGTAGCATCCCAATTCAATGACATCTAATCACGTTAGGCCATACATACACAAGACAAAGGAACTGAGGACAGCAAGGACCCTTAATGTGTTCAGGGCAGGGGAGATCAACACTTATCAGAAAGGATATTGTGACACAACCACAACTGATTTAGTTGGTCTATTCATGAAGACTATATTTGCTAGACTGTGCTTGTCACAGGTTGTGAGGGAAAGAGCAGGATTGGAAAAAGCTGCTTGACCTGTCCATGATTAATCTACCAACATCCGTTGATCTAAGAACTTCCTGAATTAGATCGATTCAGAACATATCTAGCCGTTGAAAGTTTGGCATCGCTGAAGCCCTGCTCTTCGTGACTGCAAGATGCATTTAATCCTGCAAGCTGTAAGCTCATCATTGGTTATATTCTTCACTACATAATTAACGTAAAGGCAGGAATCATTCCTCGTTAAATTGCAGTCTCAATCTAGCTAAACAGAAACAACTTTTTTTTTTCTTCGTTCAGGGGATGTGGACTAGGCAAACATTTATTGCCCAATCCCAATGGCCCTGCTTAGAGGGCTTTCAGATATGTTACTGTGGATCTGGAGTCACATGTAGTCTAGCCCAGGTATGGTTGGCAGAGTTAAAATACATTAGTGAACCACAAGGGTTTTAGGCACAATCGGAAATGGTTTAACTTTCATTAAAGACTTTTAGATCCTTTTATTTTAAAATCCAAATTCGACCATCTGTCGCTTTAGGATACAAACGCTCGTCTCTGGATTAGCAGGCGAATGACAATGACTCTACCTCAACAAATACATTTTTTTTTCAAATATCCACCTAAAGATAACTGAGATAGGTAATAACGCACTGAACGACTCAGCTCAAAAATATGCAGTCATTTCACATCCAGTTATGAATTGTTGTCGGCAAATAAATTTCTAATTGAACGAAGGGGTGGTGGTGCTGGGGAGGGGGGGGGAGTGTCGGTGGGGTGGGGGGGGGGGGGGGGGGGTGGGCACTAATGTACTGCCATCCTCAATTGTCGAGCAACATAACACTTCAATGAGAAAAAAGGAGGCTGAAACATTTGCAGCCACCTTTAGCCGGAAGTTATGGGTTCATGAGCTACCTCCTCTTCCATCTGAGTTTTGAATTTTCTCAAATGCCTGTATTTACCTAAATGTATGTATTGCACGTGATGCCAGCAACAAGCTGAATGGACTGAAAGAAGGAAACACAATGCACTCTAAAACCATACTAGCCATAAACTTGAATACTTCTTTGCCAGAACTGAGAAGATGTTCCAGTGCAGCGACAGCACCGCCATGTAACCGACAACTTGGAAAAAACCTCTCTGTGGTGTGACCTGTCCACTGAAAGCCAGACAAAAACTGAAAAGGTATCGCCCTATTGGTCAATTCTCAAACATAAAGTCTGTGACAAAGGCATCGATGGCGTTGCTATAGAACAGCATTTACAAAACTATAAATTGCTCTGTGTTTGGGTTCCATCAAAGTCACTCGAATTCTGACTTGGTTACAAACATGTTGCATACAGAAAAAATAACACGTTTCAAACGTGAGGTGTGGCTGAATGCCCATGTTATCAACGGGGCGGGGAAGAGGGAGGGGTGGTGGCGAGTATGTTTGAGTGTGTTTGGCATGAAGGAGCCCTGTTGTAATTAAAGTTAATGGAGATAAGTGAATCGTCAAATGCATTCATTTGCTCAATGGATTTTTACCGAACAGAAAGGAAAATGGCTCCACATCGACCCTGTCAAGCCCCTGCAGAGTCTTATATACTTCCATAAAATCAACTCTTCTTTTTCAAAATTGCAACGAGTGTAATCCTAACCTGCTCAACACTTCTAAACAAGGCAAACACCTTATCCCGAGAATCTCCGAACCAACCTTTTGTGAACTACTTCCAATTCTAATTTATCTTACGGGCCCTTGATTCAGCGTGAGCAAAACTCAATACGGTACACTGGGTGTTGTCTAACCAATGACCTGCACTGTTGTATCAAGTCTTCACTACTGACTTCCTTATTCTGCACTGCCCTTGTAATAACTGACCATATATATTTTGTTTTACTAATTACTTGCTTTCTCAGTTGGCTGACATGATTGTGATTCACCTGCAATTATACGAATGCCCCTCTGGGCTAGAAGACTCTGCAGCCTCTTTCCTTTAAAATAGGTTTTTGTCTTGCCTGTTCGTTCTGCCAACGTGCACAACCTCATATTTGTCCACATCGTTTTCAATGTATCAAATATGTGTCCATTTGCTTATGCTCTCCATTTACTTTATTTTCTGTCTCAAATTGTACTGGCCTATCGAATCTGCCTAACATTTGGCGTTGGAAGAGTTTAAACCACGTATTTGAGACGCATCGGCAATAGTTAAGGCCTTAACACTGATTCCTCTCTCAGTTCATTAGTTACACTTTATCACTTGAAAATGGCCCATTTCTGTCAAAACATCTCTATCCATGCCAGCATATTGCCGGCAAATTATTTATCCTTATTGCAATAAGGAACGAAAATGCTGGAAAACCTGAGCAGCTCTGCCTCACAATCAGATTCAAGCTGATTTAAATTATTAAATTATTATCCCTGAGTCTCTCTCTAGAGATTTTGTCCACCTGCTGAGCTTCCGACTTTTTATTGCTCAACGTTTTCTTATTTCATTTACGATTTCCAGCGTCTGCAGACTTTTGCTATTGTACATGTCCTGATCGAATGAATTTTGAAAATACAATTAAGTTAAATCTCCTGTTCGGGCTTTATCCACCCTGCTTGATACATTTTCAAAGTAATCCAACACGTATGTAAAACATGAGTTCCCTTTCACAATAATGTGTAGCATCTGCTGGACTGTATTATTATTTTCGAAATGTTCTGCTACTATTTCTTTAAAAATGTGTTCTAGCACTGAAACAAAATAGATTAACTGACCTATAGATTCATGTTTGCATTCTCGGGCTTTTGCTGGAACATATTTTGCATTTTCTTGTTTTCAAACCGCTAGAGACTTTTTTTTTAGAATTTCTGGTTTATTTTTGAGATTTTTATTACTATTGTGGTAAAAATGCACCATTGTTTCTGCAGCCGCTTTTATTTAATTCCCAAACTGTGGGATATCAGGCCTAGAAATTGCAGTATAAAATTCCATTAGCTATTCCTCTTCTTTTGTTTTTCTCTAGAGTTAGGGAACATTTTTTTATTAGACACCACTGCTACAGAATTGGTCTGGTCCATTAAGTATTGCACAAAAATAATGTCTCCGTTTCATTCTATGAACTCATTGTGAAGCCTTCAAAAGGCAATCTTGTTTGTCCAATCCATATTTCGAGTAACAACATGTATTGCAATGCATTTTTTCCAAGGCACAGTATTTGTTCAAGTGCAGTTTGGCATACCATGTAGCTGCACTTGCGGTGGGAGTGAATGGTGGGGGCGGGGCGTGTGATGCTGAGGGCTATGAGTTGGTGGGAGCAAGAAACCAATCCTACCAGTGACTTCATTAATTTGGGATTCACTATTTCCATTCAAACAGATCTCTTTAAATAAGACAACATCTCACTATTGCAAGCATCTGAGTGTATATTAATAGCGACATCCCAGCCCCTTTTCATTCCATTCTGTCATATTAAATCTCAAAAAAGCCTTGAATATTTTTGGTCAAATCTGGCTTAATTGTAGCCACGTCTCTGTTATACCTATTACATTATAGTTATGTATTATTTTTTGTGCTCTCATGTCATCCATTTGGCTATGGACGTTGTGAAATTCAGATACAGAGCCTTTAATGCGTTTTGTTTTTACTGATTACACGTAACCTGACTTATTTTTTTTTCGTGTTCACAAATATTTGCAAGCTTTATCCCTCATCTCTACGCTCCAGTATGATTAATTGATTCATTATCTGCTCCATTGCATTTTCTTTCTTTCATTTATTCTGTAAAACACACCTCTGACGAGCCACACCCAACTACAATATTTTTTGACTGGCCCCTCTATAAGTCTCATTGTGGGATTCACAGATTATTCAGAACATTAGTCCGAATGGGTTTCAGGTGAAGGCCGATCTTGTGTTCGATTTTGCTTGGAACTGTTGCCAGTGGATCATGAATCAAATGTCTAGGCTCCCATGCCATTTTTTGATTCAGCGCATTGAACTCTGATGTTATTTACAATAAACAAATTTGCTCTTGGTTTGGTTAGAATGGATATTTGATTCCGAGGGACGAAACATTAGAATTGATAATTGATATTTCTTTGAATAGAAGTGTACATGCCGCTTATTTTTCACTTAGTTTTTAAAACAACACTGAAATAATTGTCCCTGCTCCATTTTTTCTGAGCAGCATGGAATAAGGTTAGCCGAATAATTCTGCTTAAAGCACATCAGGATTTTCAAAGACACATTGAAATCATGTGCACATTATATATTCTTCATGCTTTCTGTGGCCTCTAAATTCTGAGCTCCTGGGCGGCAATGTGCTGATGGTCCAATGTTGCGCTGGGACCACAGCACAACTTGAATGCCACGAACCAAAAGGAAATTATTGCACGACACTTGCTGCGAAGTTTAAACTTCCGTTGGGCAATCACCCAACGTTTGGAATCATCCGATCCTTAAACAGGATGCAATTCTCAAAATTGTATTGGATCTCATTGTCTCCCATTAATTGTTCGACAGAAAATGTGAACAGAATTAGAAAAAATATAGTTATAAATTCTATTTATCAATTGTGCATTTTCATCCCCCCACCAGCACCCTTCACCCAGCTCACATCCCGAAGCCCCATGGGATGCAACAGCTCCAGGGAAGCCCACAGTGCCTCCATGCCCACCATATGACTCACAGCACTCCCAGGACTCCAAAGTGGATGCACCAATCTCTTTCCCCGATTGGGGCTTTATCCAACACCCTAAATCAGCCACGCAGACAACCTGCACCCCCTAGAAACATCCACACATCCCTACTCACCACACAGCCCAATGACTACTGGGCACCCTTCCCAAATGCACGTTTTCCCATTGAGCAACCTCTGAGTTAATGATCACCCGCTGACAGAAAACACTTCACCAAACCGTCTTGCAGCCACAAGAGCCCAACCGACCACACCCACTAAGCACCTGCCTCCCTTCACTGACCACTCGGCTTCCCAATAACCAACCCACCCACTGACAAACATCGATGTTCACCCGACCCCACCAGTGACCAACTGAAATCTCCTACCCCCTCAGGACACAGAGAAAGCTAATTCTCCTCAATTTCCTGAAGAAAAAATGAACACACGCCCCCTCAGTTTATTAAGCTGGCTCGATCGTTAATCTTGTCAGTCTTACTGCAGCTGTTGCCATGAAAAAGGGTCGTGACTTCTTGACTTCCAATTCTCCAAGCTTGAGACACAACTTTCTGAAGTTCGCTTGATCTATATTGGTCTCACACGGTGTCACTCAGAAAGTCAGATAGGAAAGTGAGGGTTGCAGGGGTGGGGGGTGGGGCGGGGGGGCGGGGTGGGGGGGGGTTGGTTTGGGGTAGGTGGGCAGGGCGTGTTCATTTCCAGGTAAATTGGAGCCGATTTTGACATTTTGACTCTGATTGCCACTCTATGGGCAGTATGGGACATTAGCTCTGCTTATTGTTCCATGATTATTTTGTAAATTTTCTCTTTTTGCAACTACAATTATTGCCAATTCTATGGAAAATGACATTGGCAGTCTTGAACCTCAGAGATAGTAATGAGCAGGTTATTATTTGTGTTTTATTTTATTTAGATTGTATTCAATTAAACTAAATACAAATGTAGAGATATGAAATTTTAATCCAATTCACTAGAAGTGGAATTTCCATTGTTGCAAAAAGTCACGGTCAAGCTGTTGTTAAAAAAAAAACTTTCCTTGTAGGCCAAACCGGATAGATGCCGCTGACTAAAACATTGCCTCAGATGAAGGCGGAAGGTGCTGAGAGGTATTTAAGAAAACTTACATGTTACAATTTTAATAAGTTTGGCCATATAGCATCAATGTGCTGCGGGTTAAATGCGAAACCTTGTGAAATTCTAAGAACTAAAAGTTTCTGTAATGTCAAATGATAAGAACAAGAGAAACTCGTTAGAATTTGATCAAATAGAAAAACAAGCCCAAGTGTTAGCCGAAGGTGTGAAAGTGGATTCACAGTCTATTCAAAGGGATGCTGAAAGAAAGGTTGCAGACATGTTTCAAGATTTCATTTGTGTTCCTCATTATTATAGATGTTAATAAGGGAGCTATTCAGTCCTTAATCTGTGGTTTAACGATACTCATTGTCCTGAGGATATTTGTCAGATAAATGTATAAATTAAATGAATTCATGCAAAGACAATACATTTCCTTTGGTAAGGAGAATTGAAAAGAAGCTTGAAAACCGGTGAAGTGATTGGAGGAGAAGCTGAAAGCTTACCTATTGCAGTGGTAAAACTTATCTTAGGAAATTATGTAGCTGGGTCATATATGTTGCTGACACATATTGTATTTGAACTGCCAGTGGAAAGGCCATACGCAGAACTGTTGCGGCAAAATTAACCTGCTTATTTTCAGGCTGTGTGGGAACACGACTACAACGTCATCAGTTGAGAAACAAGTACGATTCTGCAAGACAGCGGAAAGAAATTGAAGTACTAGTATCTGATACAATATTTGATGAGATTGATCAGGAAGCGAGAAAGGAGGTGAATGATGCTGAAGTGTTTAGCGCAAGGAAATTAATAAAGTTAAAGCTAAAGGACCGAAAATCAAACGGTTATAGTAAACAACTTATTCATTAACCACGCTCTTGGATTCTTTAACAAAGTTCATGGAACGATTGAACTGGGCTTTTGAGTTACCAAAGGAACATTTCAATACATCACAGCAGGTGATGAAGTCCCAGACAGAACGTAAAGACACAACACATAGTTTTGCTGCGGGGGAAAGCTCTGTAAATTTTATTGCGAGTTTTGGGTGAACCATTATAGATAAGTTTTATGAGAAATACAAGATTGAGAGGAAGATAGTGAAGTGAGCTATTTAATAAAGACTCAAGATAGAAGAATGAAGCAAAGGGTTCATCATGTAAATATGTTAAAAGTGCCTTTCACAGCGAAGATGATCAACATAAGGCTTTAATGGTGATAAATAAGGAGGTGGGGTAGAAATGAAGGATTCTAAAATTGACTTTCCTCTAATCAGTTTTCACAACGTGGGGATGCTAAAAATTTTAAATGTAATATTGAGTTACCTTCCAAACAAATGACACAGTGATTTGTAGAAGCTGTTGCAACCACACAAATCTGTGCAGGAATAAGCATGGGGAAACAGAATTAGCTAAACATGATGTATAAATAGGTAATTAGTTGTAGATAAGGCAGGGGCAAAATCGATTTTATCGAGTGTAGTTATCGCACGTAGAGAAGGAAATTGAATTCATTCGTCAAAAAAAACCTTTGACCCTTGTTGTTGAAATTTGAGTTCGACCATTGTAAAGGCACCAAAGTAAGATGGATCATAAAGACTGATTATAGATTATTGAAAAGTAATCAATGTGAAAAACAAGGATTCATATCGCATTCCACGTTTGGGAGATTGCATAGACGCCGTGGGACAATCACACTTTATCACAAAAGTTGTCACCCTGTGAGGATATTATTTAGTCATCTCATCGGATAGACCAAAATAGATTTCGGTTTTTGCGATGGCAGATGGGCTATACCAGTTGAAGTTATTTCATTTGGTATGAAAAGTCCACTAGCCAACTTCTGGTGACTAGTGAATAAGTTCATTATTGGACTGAGTCACTGTGCTGTGTGCATTGATGACTCTGAAGGTAATCAGTCAAACATCGGAGGAACATTTCCGTAAGCTGGGAGAACAATTTGATCTTCTGCAAGAAGCTAATTTGGTGGCCAGTTGGTTAAGGCAGAATCTGCGAATGTACAGGTCACATACTTGAGCTAAAAGGATGGACCTGATCACATAACCAACCGAGATGTATAATTGAAGCAGCTGGATAGTCGGCTACAAAGAAAAGGGAAGCTTTACAATTCCTTGGCATGACTGTTTTAGACAGGAAGACGGTGCCAATTTTTAGCATCGTGGTTCCCACATTAACTGAGCTCTTAAAAAAAATACAACTGGACATTTCTGTTCCCAAATACACTCAAAAATTTGAAAATGTTTTAACAACAACACCTGTTTTAGTACATCGAAATATGACAATTACTTTCAATAAGCAATTGATGAAAATGATGTGGGCATCGGTGCTGTATTGTTGCATGGAGACGAAACAGGCTTTAAAGAGAGTATACAATATGTTTCAAAGAAGTTACAAAACGATCAATAAAAGTGTTACACTTTTGAAATGAAAACATTGAGTCTGGTTTTGGAATCGCAACTTCTTGACAATTATGATACTAACAATTCATCAGAAACGTTTGTTAGCACTGACCATGCCACAGCAATACGTTTAGAATGTTAGACTGTTAAAATTGAGTCAATTATTTACAACCATTTAATTTAAAACTAATGCATTTGGCTGGACAATGTAACCTAATTACAGGTGCATGAGCAAAGGCTTAATTGTAAGGAAGATTGGACATGTGAAACCTCGGGAAAAATTGATTCATTTGCTGTCAAAATCTTCGGCCTATTATCACATGAATGCATGCGATTGATTTTATAATGCTCTAGTGTAAAAAGTTAAGTAGTAATTAGGAAATTGCGGTGGAGAAATTGAAGCCATCTTTTTGGAGTATGACTGTTCAGCTTCCGGTAATACCACTGTCATATGTCTTATGAATTGGAAAACTTTTTTTTTTTTTCTGGCTTTAGCTATGATAATTGGAGCAAGATCCTGGGTGACTGCAAGAGCCAAAACAACAGTAAAGACTGGTTTTGCATATTAGTTAGCCAAGAGGAACTTCAAACAGAAGTGTACTTAAAGAAATAAGAGAAGTTTTAATTTGATTTGCTTTGGTTCAAAGATTGATATGTGAAGGTTATAAAAGCTCCAAGTAAGTACGGTAAACAGTAGGGTATTTACTTATGCCTAAATGGTAGAGTAAAGGATCGAGTAATCCATCCTGGAAAGAAAGGATTTCTGTTGATACTAATTAAGGCAATAGAGAGAATAAAATGAAGGAACGTATATAGGGAAATACTGAAACCTTCATGGGGGGGGGGGGGGGGGGGGGGAAACAGCTGTTTAGATCTCGCAGAAGACAGCAGGATTGATGGTCAGAACTTGCGGAATGCACTGCAAACAAGGCTAGAAATGGAGGACCAGTTACTGTCAGCTTCTTCCGGCACAACAAGGGGAGGGAAAACAGTCTGTGATAATAATTATTGGGAATATCTAGATTTTAAAATCCATATGGATTGTTGCATAACAGCAAAATGGGAAAATAGGTATGATGGTAGTTAAGTTATGAATTTGTGAACGCTTTTTCTAAGTACTGCTTACTCTACAAACTCATTCATGTGTTTAATTGTAATTGTGGTTTTGTTGGCCTTATTATTTACACAAACATTTAATCGACTATAAAATTATCACAAATAGCCAGTAACATAATTTTCTGATTTCAGGAACGATCCTCACTATGCAAATTGCAATACCGATTTCGAAGGAGTTTCAAATTTGGATTTGGAATTTTGGAGTTATGCATTTATCATCCGCCGTACCATAACACAGTAAAAAACATCATCCAATAAATTATTGTCTATGTCACGCAGAAGTGAAGCTGGATGAAGTCAGAACAGGGCTTAGATCATAGTTCACTGCAGGAATTCTGGAATGCAGAACGTCAACCACAGGGAGACATCAGAAAAGGGTTTGTTTGTGCTAGAAAGAAAGTTTGATAGAAGAGGGTTGGCGTGTTTAAACAAAATATGGTTTTATTGTTGTTGATACCAGTGAACGCCCAGATCGAACAGAGATTAACTTAGATTGTGTTTTAAAATCTAAATTATTTACAGCATTAATTCCAATGGTAAGATGAAATCAAAGTAAAAAAAAAAATAGAATTGAAGATTTTTTAAAAATGGAGAAATGTGCAATTTATTTGTATTAACACAAAATGTCTGCACAATAAATTTTACCTGCCTGATTTTCCTGGCAAAGGCAGATTTGCTATCATTGGATTCCATTTAAAATGAATGAGGTTTACAAATAAATCAGCAAATTTTAAGCACATATATAAGTTGTTCAGAAAAAAAAAATAGATACATATATATGCTGGAGATTGTAGTTTAATTGGCGATTTATGTATTAAAGCATTTATGTAACATTGCAGAAGGTACAGAGGATCAGGACGACATATTTAACCCATGCTCTTTAATTGGAAGGAAACAGGTAGATCCTGAGTTCGGAGAGCTGTATCAAATAGGCTGCTCAGAGACGGAATCAGAGCCAATGTGTGAGTACTATTATTTAACATCCGAAGGGCGAATAAGAAAATGGATACCATCTCAGATACAGATAGAGGGGAAATGGGCTGGAAGTCGCTAGGCGATAGTTCCATCTGAGCATCGAAACAAAATTTTATGGGTGGCTCACGGAACGTCAATAGCAGGTAACTTAGGTATGGTGAAAATGCAGGATTAAATGTTGAAACAGGTTTATTGGCGAGGATTACAGAAGGACGTGGTTAAATACTGCCAGAGATGCTATTCATGTCACACAATTGAGAATACCATTCACCAATAAATCTGCACCACTAATTTCGAAACCAGCGTTTGAAGAAAAGGATAGCAGGGCCTTAATAAATTGTGTACGCACACTACCAGAATACCAGCAGTGATAGTCGGTATCTTGCAACAATTATTGATATTTAACTGAAGAATTATAAAACTGTGTTTTACATATTGATGGTTTGGGTGTGTTCAGGCAAACATTTGACAGCAATTTACAAAAGATTAATGATTTGTTTAATCGGTTACAAAGAGTCATGAAAGTGTTTTTTTTTCGAAACAACATGCCTTATTTGGCCACAATGTGAGAAAAGCCAAGATTATTTGGTATATTGGAATGGGTGCACTGCTTCGAAAGTTCGTTACGTATTTCAGCACTACTGTGGCGCCCCTGACAAGCTTGCTAAAGAAAGAAGACATTCGGATGTGTATAGGAGGGCAAAAGTGCTTTGAGAGCTTGACATTTGTACTGACTACCACATCGATCATCAGAGTGCAAACTTATGCTAAGCCAATTGAACAGCTCCTAATGCCAGAGATGTAGTTATTGGTGCCGCTTAAATACAGGAGGACAGAATGGGATTCAAATGGCCCTGAAGTTCCATTTCTTGAAAGTTTAATTTTGTCCAGCAGAGTTTCTCAACTGTTGGAAAATAGGTTTAGTGTTTGGTGCTGGCTCCAAAACATTTTGAAGTCCACATGTCCAAAAACTCTTTGCAGACTTTTTTTGTAAGGAAAATAGCCCGTTTACACCCATTAGCAAAATTTATTTCTACGAATGTGTTACTATTTCCTTTTATATTAACAATATAACAATTCAAGCTGAAAATCATTCATGCAGCAGAAAGGGACATTTTCATACCAGATGCTTTAAGAAGCACAAATATGAAAGAGTAATGAGATGTGGTCAAGATGAACTTGTGCACAATATGATAGTAATGGAAATGTCTTATATATTTGATGGATATACATTTTCACTGCTAAACTAAAATCTGTATTATTAAAATAGAGAAAGCGATAAGAGGAGGTTGTAAACGATTGTAAATGCTTCTTAAAGATAACTTTATAACTTATTTTTCTGCTGGTAGGTCTTAGAAAGAATGTCTACCTGTCGGATTATTTTATATATTATATTTTGTTGCTAAAACAGGTTAAACATGGTATTACTTTAATTTGGCATTTTTTTGTGACTAGAGCTGCCAATATTCTAGAAGCATGTTTTTATACGTGTACTTTTCATGAGTTTTTACAACTATTTGAACGAGCAGATGGGATACCAAAGGGTTAATACTTTAGTGAAGGTAAAAATAAAGAAACTACAACAGGAAACGTTGCTGTGGCTTAGCGAAATGGGTCCAGAGATACACGCACGCTGGCAAGGAAACTAAAAAGATCGGTTACATAATTTATGTTTACCAGAGACAGAAGACAGAAAGTTTAATAATTCTCCTAGGAAATCATACATCCTCCTGGGGCTAGTAATTTAAGCATCTCATATGTTTGCTCCGAAATTAATTAGCAGTGATTTAAGATTGTGGTTTGGGGAACTCCAGGGAGTGGTAATAGCTGAAGAAAATCATTTTGAGAAAGCTGAAAAGCCTGCCAGAAAAAAAAAAAAAATCGAATTTAAGTAAATATACCCATGAAAGCTTCATATTGTGACAATGGAAAATGGTTAATTATGTTTTGTGCCTGATAGTGTTGCTGGCATAAAAGGCAGAGCAAAAGTTTGAAACATACTCTATTAACTGTATTGAAATGATTTCAGCATTTTAATTTAGTGTATTATGGTGTTTTCCTTTCTAGAGTAATAGAAGTGTTATTCCTAAACAGTGTCAAGACAGCCTCGTGTGAAATACTTGAGGAACTGAAATCCACGGTTTCAAAAATAAAAGATCAGGACGAACCAAGTCAGGCTTCACTGTTACTTGTCTAGTATTAACACAAGGTGGGACCTTTACAAATATAATTTGTTTTAAGAATGTGAATTCTCATGGCTTAGATATATTTGTCAACACAACCTATTGTGTTTTCAAAGGATTGTTGCTCCCTCAAGAACCTAAGAAACTCTATTGGACATTGGACAGAGCACAGATATGGAGCTGTACAGGGTTTTTTACTATCTAAATAATGATAGGGGTTGAATAATAAATACTGGTTTGAGGAGATTTTCTTGCCGCTAAGAGGCTTGAGATTCTTGACATTTCTCCAACCCGACGTGTAGTGCACACTCCGTATTTGAGTACATTGCAGGTCCAAATAGAATAATTGGTTATCGCTCAGGGAGTCACATGATTAGTTGGAATGGCCATGAAAGCCGGTTTGACGTGGATGAGATGTTATCATACCGAATGCTGGATCAGGTTCAAGAGCAAATATTTCCTACTTCTGACCTTATTATTTATGCTCTATTCATATGATGCATTGCTATCCATTTTATGACAACACATGACGGTGAAGTTAATAGATGTAGCAATCGTTAATTTTTGTGGTAATTACAGACTTGTGAAATATTGTGTATTGGAGCCGACTCTAATTTATAGCAGCTTGGCAAGTGGTTGACATGTGCAAAGCTTTCAGAGAATGTTCCCGTGATGATAATTGTTATGTCCCTTTCCTAAGACAGACAATGCACAAGTTGATCCAGAAAGATGGATTGGGTTTTGGGCAGCACAGATTTACAGCACAAAAGCCTGGTAATCTGCTGAAAATAGCTTCGATGCAGCGACACGCTGCACTTTAAGACACTTTAAAGGTGCTGATTGGAATAAGAAGTTTTATATTTTATTTTATGCTCATATATTTTATTTCAATGTAATACATCCTTCAGTTAAATAAATCAATAGGGGTTGACCGTTTGTGCTATAGTAAATGGACAGGAAGATACGATAATAAGTAAAGTTGTGAATCATCCCTTTTTTTGTTTCAAAATATGCAACAAAACAAGAAAAAATAGTTCGTTGAATAGTAGCTTATTCAAGAAGGATAACTGATTTTTAAAGGTAGACGAATATCAGATTGTTCGGAGAACAGAGGGGCAGCTAATGGAAACTTTCTTCCTTAGAGATTATTGAAAGCTGTTAGTAGATGTGTTGACAAATATAACACTGCTATTTACAATAGGGAGTTGCATCGAAAAAGCCCTGTTAAGATAGTCGTATGAAAGTTGGAAACTTATAAACGGTTTAAAACATTGTGTCTAGAAACGCGATTTATAAGCAGTTGCAGTGACTATCATTGTACGAAAGAAGAACCGTGCTTGAAAAATGCATTCGAACTTTGATAAGCGTGTAACAAAAGGTACATTTAAAAGGGAACAAGTGCACACAATATGCCAGGTTTTCCATAGGCTCTTAATAACGTAGTTCACAATGGGTTAATTTAGCGTAAGAAAGCACGGAAAAAAGAAAACAAAACTGGAGTCAATGGTAATTGGGGGGAAACATTGCGCTAGTTGGTGTCCGACCCAGCACTTCTGAAGAAGGGTGTAGAAGTTGCAGACTAATCATTACGTTCCGGAATATCACTGTAGTAGAAACTCAGCCTGGTTTCCTGGACCAAACCATTTCCAACTACTTCAGCAATGACCTTCCTTGCATCTGAAGATGAGAAGTGCGGACGCTTGATGATGGTTTCACAATTTTCAGTACTATTCCTGAATCCTCACGTCCTGAATTAGTCCATGTCCAAATCGAGCAGGACCTGGGCGATGTCCAGGCTACGTCTGGCAGGCGGCAAGAATCATAATGTGTGTATATATATATATATATATATATATATATATATATCATGTTTTGTTATTCTGTAGAAAAGAGTGTGTGTGTTTGTGTGTGTTTTTTTTGTGTGTGCTTGACTTAATTAAGATGCTCAAGATTAACCTGAGTCTTGTTCTTTGGCAGGTTGAAAGCGTCAAGAGGTTGGAAATGTTAGGTTTGATGTTCCAATGAGTAGGTTTAACAGAAATTGCAATTTTTCATTAGTTAAGAGTTCGCTTGAGCATCAAACGGAAACCAAAGTTTCAAGAAATTTGCGTGTACCTTGCATCTGATGCATAATTAAAGAATAGTGGGAATGCTATATTGTATTGATAGTAAGCAAAGGCAAGATCAAAACCTGGATGAATTTATATTTTGAAGGATCTGAGTTTCAAAGAGTTGTGAAAACATTGGAATCTGATTTAAAACGGTGGGTTGGGTGGGGGTGGTGTGGGGGGTCGGGGAGGGAGGGATGTTTCTGTTGTGGAAGCTATGGTTGATAACTGTCGGGAGGGTAGTGCACCTATAACTGGAGCTGCTGTTGGGTCGGAGCTGTTGGAACTGATACCTCTTCGCTGTGAGAAAATGCAGTTTGAAATAACCACCCAATCAACGCAGAAAAAGTCTTGGGATGTAAAAATTATTTTTTCATGTTTGGTTTTCCACAGTAGTCTGGAAGAGAATTACAGGCCATCTGGTAACCCTGTATTAAAGCTACTACATATTGCATACATAACATTATTTCCATTTTTTGTAGTTAAGCAGCTACAACGAATGATGCCTGGATGTTGTTTAATATTGAGTCTGAACGTGAAAAGGGATTTTTTTTGGCCGGACATGGTGTAAGACTAAGTTTAACTATGAGACTGAAATTTGTGTGCTTATGTATTATTTTACTTTTGTTAAATTAACCATTTTTCCTTAAATCACAGAAGTGTTACTGCAGCCTTAATGTGGAGATCAGAATGCCTTCTTCTCGTGTTCGAAAAGAAGCCAAGGGATTTGATTTGCGCAGCAGTTAACACCAGCTGTGGACATAACAATGACAACCACCAATTAGAGAGAACCTAATAATCTCCCAAAACAAAAATAAAAATACCTGGAAAATCTCAGCAGGTCTGGCAGCATCTGTGGAGAGGTGGACAGTAAATGTTTCGAGTCCGTCCGCTTGACACTTCAACAGGACAAGGGAAATAGAGAAATGTGGCGAAACGTAAGCTGCTTGAAGGTTGAGGGTTTGGAGGGGGGGGGGGTGTGTGGTGGGGGATGTGGTGAGACAAGAAAAGCTGGGTACAGGGCCAGTGGTAGGTGGAGATAACCCGAAGATATCACAGACAAAAGGACAAATAGGCATTGAAGATGGTGATATTTTCTAAAGGAATGTGCTAATTAAGGATAGAAAGCAGGACCAACAAGGAACAGATAGCCTTCATGGGGATTGGTGGAGTGTAGGAATCGAAAAAAGGCTAAACTGTAGAGATAAAACAATGGATGGAAATAAATTTAGAAATAATGGATATAGGTGGGAAAAGGAAAATCTATATAAATTATTGGAAAAAAAAACAAAAAAGAGGGGAAAATCTGAAAGGGAGTTGGGATGGTGGAAAGAATTCGTGATCAAAAATTGTTGAACACAATATTCATTCCGGAAGGCTGTAAAATGCCTAGTCGGAAGATGAGGTTTTGTTTTTCCAGTTTCCATTGAGCTTCACTGGAACAATGCAGCAAGCCAAGGACAGACATGTGGACATGAGAACAGCGTAGAGTGTTGAAATGGTAAGCAACAGGGAGGTCTGGGTAATGCTTCAAGACAGACGAAAGGTGTTCTGCAAAGCGGTCACTCAGTCTGCATTTGGTATCTCCAATGTAGAGGAAGCCGCATTGCGAGCAATGAGTGCAGTAGTCAAAGTTGAGGGAAGTGCAAGTGAAATGCTGCTTCACTTGAAATGAGTGTTTGGGAACTTGGACGGTGAGCAGAGGGGAAGTGAAGGGGCAGGTGATGCATCTTCTGCCGTTGGAGAGTTTTGAGGTGTAGTGGGTGATGGGGTAGTGGAGCAGGGTGTCATGGAGCGAATGATACCTATGGAATGCCGGCGGGGGGCTGGCGGTGAGGGGAAGATATGTTTGGTGGTGGCATCATGCTGGAGTTGGTGAAATGGCTGAGGATAAGCCTTTGAATGCGGAGGCTTGAGGAGTGATAAGTGGGGACAAGCGTGTCCCGATCATGTTTCTGGGAGGGACAAGAAGTTGTAAGGGCACATGCATGGGAGATGGGACGGAACAGTTTAGGGCCCTAACAACCACCGTGTGTGGAGCACCTCAGTTAAGGAGAATACAATACATGTCAGAGGAATTGTTTTTGAAAGTGGCATCATCAAAAAAAATGCGACGGAGGCAAAGAAACTGAGAGAATGCAATGGAGTCCTTACAGGCATCCAGGTGTGACGAGCTGTAGTCGAGGTAGCTGTGGGAGTCGGTAAGTTTGTAATGGATATTGGTTGACAGTCTATCAGAAATTGAGACAGAGTGGTCAAGGAAGGGAAGGGAAGTGTCAGAGATGGACCATCTGAAAATGATGCAGGGGTGGAAATTTAAAGAAAATTAATAATTTTTCAGGTCCAGATGACAGCATGAAGCAGGACCGAAGTAATCATGGATGAACCAGAGAAAGACTTCTGGGAGATGGCCGGAGCAGGACTGGAACAACGAATGTTCCACATACCCAATAAAGAGACAGGCATAGCCCGGGACCATGCGGGTACCCATAGCCACCCCTTTTGTTTAGACGTGAGAGGAGTTTAAGGAAAAATTTTTCAATGTGAGAACAAGTTCAGCCAGACGGAGGAGAGTCGTGGAGGAGAGCGTAGTGGAGTAACAGGAGGGAAAACACATCAGCCTCAGACTAGGAACTTAACAGCCTTCAAGACTGAATATTGATTTCAACAATTTTGGATCATGAACTCTCTCCTCCCTCCACAACCCCTTTCCGATTTTTCACGTCCCTTTTGTATTTTCCAATAATTTATATAGATTTTTATTTTCCCAACTATTTCCATTATTTTTAAATATATTTCCATCCATTTATTTTTTCTACCTTTCAGCCTTTATTGATTCCTTCACCCCAGCCAGCCCCCAATGGGCTATCTGTACCTTGCTCGTCCTTCTTTCTACCCTTAATTATCACATTCCATTAGATTATATCACCACCATCAACACCTCTTTGTCCTTTTGTATGTTATGTACTTTGGTTATCCTCACCTATCATTGGCCCTCTATCCAGCTCCTCTTGTCCACCTCCCTTAAACCATATTTCACCCCTTTTCTATTTTTCCTTAGTTCTCTTGAAAAGTCATGCGGACTCACAACGTTTGCTGTGCTCCTCTTCACAGATGCTGGTAGACCTGCTGAGATTTTCCAGTTATTTTAGTTTTTGTTTTGGAGTTCCAGCTTCCACTGCTTTTTGCTTTTATCTTAGTGTTTAATTGACTGCCAATTCTCTTCAAGAAATGTCTAACTTGAAGACGTTTTGCTCTTCTCTCCGTCATGATGTTCCAATCTCTCTTTTGCCTTGTTCACCTTCATTCCTTTCCATTTCTCTCCTGGTGTTTGACAAGGTGTTTACTAAAACCTGCTTTCACAGACATATCTCCTTCCTCAGTGACTGTCTCCGTCTCTGACTTAACCCACGTGGATTTCAACTGATGTTCCATACCCACATGTTTTGAACCCACCCAGAATTAGAGGTATCTCCGGGACATATAACACTCCTCGGACTGCTGTTTTCGTCACATTCTGAGATCCACACTCAGTGCCATGCGCCACCACAAGCATACGTTCGACCTCGCCCTTCAGCAGCACTGCCACACCCTTTTTCAAATCTGTCCGTGCACCCAGTTTCATTTTATACTTAGTCCCCTCTAATGCTTCAACAAGAAACTTTGTCTCTTACTTTCAGTTGCAAAGGAACGCAATCTCCAACAACTCATCGACCATCCAGGACCCTCCATCCCTGCCTGTCCACCTGTCCCCATCCCGTCTTCCAATCGCAGCCCCGTCTGTGTATTCTCCATACCACCTGACATTCCCCTCTACAACGTTAAACGTTCAGTGCTCAGAGAAGTCTTTAGGTTCATACCCATACGCCCTCATCTCAATGAATTTCTCGCTCAGAACAATGCTGAACTCCACTTCCGCCGCCTTCATCTCCGTGCTCACTTCTTTGGGCAGGAGTCCTCTTCCCGTTCAACGGATCATTTTACGCACCACTACCTGGACTCCTCCCTCTGGATTCTAACCTTCTCTTGATCCTTTCATTGAGAACTGTCGGCATTACATTAGTCATCTCAATTTATCTGCTCCTCTCATACATTCTAAGCTATCTCGTTCTCAAGTTGCTGCATTCCGTTCTCTCAGGTCCACCCCTGAAATTGTCATCAAACAACCTGCTGACAAGGGTTGCTCTGTTATTGTCTGGGGCACTGACCTCTAGCACACAGAGGCTGAGCGTCAACTCGCAGATAAATTCCTCCTACCTCTCGCTGGGCCATGACAGCAACACTCAACCTCACCAATTCTTTCCAGGACTGTTACTGACCTCATCTCCTCTGGAGATCTTTCTTCCGCTGCATCCAACCTGATTGTCTCACAAACTATTATGGCCTGCATCTAACTCTTACACAGAATCCAGAAACAGGACTGTCCTGGCAGGCCGATCATGTCAGCCTGTTCCTGCCCTCGGAACTCATTTCTTCCTACCTTGACTCCTTTCTATCTCCCTTTTTTCCAGTCCCTTCCCACCTACATCCGTCATTCCCCTGCCATCCTATATTATATCAAAAAATTCCATTTCCCTGGCCCCAACAGCCTGCTCTTCACAATGGACGTCCAATCCCTCGACACCTCCATCCCCAATCGGAATGATCTGATGGCTCTCCACTTCTTCCTCGAACAGACGCCCAAACAATCTCCATCCACCAGTACTCTCCTCCGTCTGGCTGAACTTGTTCTCACACTGAACAATTAGTTGTTAAACTCCTCTCACTTCCTCCAAATGAAGGGTGTAGCTAAGGGTACCCGCCTGGGCCCCAGCTATGTTTGTCTCTTTATGGGCTATGTGGAACATTCCTTGTTCCAGTCCTGCTCCGGCACCCTGCAACAACTTTTTCTCCAGTACATCGATGATTAATTCAGTGGTGCTTCACCCTCTTGTCTGGACCTGGAAAAAAATATGAATTTTGCTTCAAATTTCTACCACTCCATCATTTTCACATCGTCCATCTCTGACATTTCCCTTCCCTTCCTTGACCTCTCTGTCCCATCTTCTGGTGGTATCCTGTCCACCAATATCCATTACAAGCCTACCAACTCCAACAGCTACATCAACTACAGCTCCTCAAACCTTACTTCCTGTACGGACTCCATCCCATTTTCTCCTTTCCTTCGCCTCCGTCGCATCTGTTCTGATGATGCCACTTTCAAAAGCAGTTCCTCTGATATGTCCTCCTTCTTCCTTAACCGAGGTTTTCCTCCCACAGTGGTTGACAGTGCTCCCAAAGGTGTTGTGCCCATCTCTGTTGCATCCACCCTCACACCTTCTTCTTCCTCACAGAAACATTATAGGGTCCCCCTTGTCCTCCCTTATCACAACACCAGGCTCCGCATTCAAAGCATCATCGTACGCCATTTCGGCCAACTCCAGCATGATTCCACCACCAAACACAACTTACCTTCACACTCCTGGCGGCATTCCGTAGGAATCGTTCCTTCCTTGACACCCTGGTTCATTCCTCCATCACCCCTACACATCAAACCCCTCCCACAGCACGTTCCCATGTAAACGCAGAAGATGCAACACCTGCCCCTTCTATTCCTCTCTCCTCACCGTCCAAAGGCCCAAACAGTCATTTCGAGTCACATAGGATTTCACTTGCACTTCCCTCAGTTTCGTGTACTGCATTCGTTGCTCTCAATGCGGTTTCCTCTACATTGGAGAGACCAAACTCATACCGGGTGACCGCTTTGGAGAACAAATTTGTTGTGTCTGCAAACATTACCCAGACCTGCCTGTCCCTTGCCATTTCAACAGGCCAACCTGCTCCCATGCCCACATATCCGTCCTTGGCTTGATGCATTGTTCCAGTGAAGCACAAGACAAATTGGAGGAACTGCACCTCATATTACTTCTAGGCACTTAACAGCCATCTGGACTGAATATTGAGTTCACCCATTTTAGATCATGAAATCCTTCGTCCATCCCCACCCTCTTTCAGATTTTTCCACCTCCTTTTTGGTTTTCAAATAATTTATATATATTCTCTTTATTTTTCTACCTATTAACATCATTTTAAATGTATTTCTTGGATTGTTTTGTCTCTACCTTCTAGACCTTTTCGATTCCTTCACCCCACCCCTCCTATGGATATCTGTACCTTGCTGGTCCTGCTTTCCACCCTTAATTAGCACATTCCTTTAGATAATATCACCACCTTAATTACCTCTTTGTCCTTTTGACTGTGAAATATCTTGGTTATCTCCAGGTATCACTGGCCCTCTCTCCTGCTCTTCTTGTACCACCCACCATCAAACCAGCTTATATTTCACCCCTTTTCTATTTTTCCTTAGTTCTGTTGAAGATTCATGTGGACTCGATACATTATTTGTGCTCCACTCCACAGATGCTTCCAGACCTGCTGAATTTTCCATGTATTTTTGCTGTTTTTCAGATTTGTAGCATCCGTAGTTTTTTGCTTTTATCTTAGTGTTTAAGTGATTGCCAGTCTCTTCAAGGAATGCCTACCTTGAAGAAGTTTTGCTCTTCTATCCGTCAGGATTATTGTATCTCTCTTTTGCCTTGTTCACATTCATTCCTTTCCATTTCTCTCCTGGTGTTTGGCAAGGTGTTTACTAAAACCAGCTTTCAAAACGACATTTACTTCCTCAGTGACTGTCTCTGTCTCCGACTTACCACACGTGTATTTCCTTTGAAATTCCATCCCTCATGTTTTGGACCCACCCAGGATTACAGGCATCTCCGGGACATTAAACTTTCCTTGGACTGTTCTTCACGTCGCCTTCTGAGATCCACACTCAGTGCCATGCGCCGCCATATGAACACACTCGACCTCTGCCTCCAGCAGCATCTGCGCGTGCCCCCAGTTTCATTTTATTCTTCGTCTCATCCAACAACTCAACAGGAAATTTTGTCTCTTTCATTCAGGTGCCAATGAACGCAACTCCAACAACTCATCGACACCAACACCCCTCCACGACCATCCTACCTTTCCCGCTCCCTCCAGCAGAACCACTGCACCATTTATCAAATCTGCGTGTGCCCCCAGTTTCATTTTATTCTTCATCACATCTGACCGCTCAAGAAGAATCTTTATCTCTTTCTTTCAGGTGCATATGAACATATGCTCCAAGAAGTCATCGACAGCGAGACCCAACCAGGAGCCTCTGCCTCTTGTACTGTCCAATCCCGTCTTCCAATCCCTGCCCCAGTGGTGAAGTCAGCATACAGCGTAGCATTACCCTCTCCGACGCTGATCATTCAGTGCTCAGCAAATGACTTAGCCTCATACACTTAAGCCCTCATCTCAATGAATCTTGGGCTCGGCACAATGCTGAACACTTCTTCTGTAGCCTTTATCTCCTTGCTTACATATTCGGGCTGGAGTCCTCTCCCCATTCAACGGATCCTTTTTCCCACCTCGAATATTCTCCCTCCACCTGGACCCCTCCCTTTGCATTCTTACCTTCTCATTATGATTTCATTGGGACCTTTCGGCATGACAATAGTCGTCTCAATTTTTCTACTCCTCTCACCCAATTACAACTGTATCTCTCTCAAATTGCTGCACTCCGTTCTCTCAGGTCCAACCCTGACATTGCCATCAAACCCGCTGACAAGGGTGGGGCTGTTGTTGTCTGGCCCACTGATCATTACCTCCCAGAGGCTCAGTGTCAACTCACAGACACTTCCTTATATCTCTCCTTGGACCATAACCTGACCACCGAACATCACGCCATTTTTTCCAGGACTCTTACGGACCTCATCCTCTCTGGACATTTTCCTTCCACAGCTCCCAACCTGATAGTCCCCCAACCTCAGTCGGCCCACTTCTGCCTCTGACCCAAAATCCACAAGCAGGACTAACCCGGCAGACCGATGGTGTCAGCCTGTTCCTGCCCCATGGAACTCATTTCCTGCTATCTTGACTCCATTCTGCCTCTTCTTCTCCAGTCCCTTCCCACCTACATCTGTGATTCCTCTAACACCTACATCATATCTACAGTTTCCAGTTACCTGGCCCGAACCACCTCCTCTTCACCATAGACGTCCAATCCCACTATACCTCCATCACCCAACAGGATGGTCTGATGTCTCTCTGCTTCTTCCTCGAACAGAGGTTCGAACAATCCCCATCAACCATTACTATCCTCCGTCTGGCTGAACGTGTTCTCACACTGAACAATTTCTCCTTAAACTCCTCTCACTTCTTCGAAATAAAAGGTGTGGCTTTGTGTACCAGCATGGGACCCAGCTAAGCCTGTCTCTTTATGGGATATGTGAACATTCCATGTTCCAGTCCTACTCCGGCCTCCTCCCACAACTCTTTCTCTGGTATGTCCATGATTACTTCGGTGCTTCTTCATTCTCTCGTCTGGATCTGGAAAAAAAAAATACTTCCTTTTTCCTCCCCTCCATCATTTTCACATGGTCCATTTCTGACTCTTCTCCTTTCCTTGATCTCTCTGTCTCAGTTTCTGGTGATAGACGGTCCACCAATATCCCTTAACTGCTGAACTACTGCCACAGCTATCTCGAATTGCACTCCTCATATCACACTTCCTCTAAGGACTCCATCGCATTCTCTCAGTTCCTTCGCCTCCGTCGCATTGGTTCTGATGATGCTATTTCCTCTGACATGTGATCCTTCTTCCTTAACCGAGGTTTTCCAGCCCATCTCTCACACATCCACACTCACATCTTCTCCCTCCCAGAAACATGATAGGGTCCCCTTTGTCATCACTTATCACCGCACCAAACTCCTCATTCAAAGGACCATCGACCACCGTTTCTGCAAACTCCAGCATGATGCAACAGCAAAACACATCTTCCCTTCACCCTACACCCCTAGCGCCATTCTGTAAGGATCGTTCCCTCCGTGACACCCTGGTCCACTCCTCCATCACCCCCTGCACCTCAGCCCCTTCCCATGACACCTTCCCATGTAACCGGAGAAGATGCAACACTTGCCCCTTCACTTACCCTCTCTTCACCATCCAAGGGCCCAAACTATCAATTCAAGTGAAGGAGCATTTCAATTGCACTTCCTTCTACTTAGTCTACAGCATTCCTTGCTCACAATGCGATTTCCCCTACCTTGGAGTGACCAAACGCAGTCTGGTTGACCAATTTGCAGAACACCTTTGGTCTGTCTGCAAGCATTACCCAGACCACCCTGTTGCTTGCCATTTCAACACTCCATCCTGATCTCATGCCACATGTCCGTCCTTGGCTTGCTGCATTGTTGCAGTGAAGCTCAACGCAAACTGGAGGAACAACACCTCATCTACCGACTGGGCACTTTACAGCCTTCCGATCTGATATTGAGTTCAACAATACTTGATCATGAGATCTCTCCTTCATATGATGATTCCCACACTTTTTTGTCTTTTTTCCATTAATGTATAAAAAAAAATAATTTCCCACCTATTTCCATAATTTTTCAACATATTTCCATCCTTTGTTTTAATTCTAGCTTTTAGCATTTTTCGATTTCTTCATCCAACCCCACCCACACTAAGGCTATCTGTACCTTGTTAGCCCTGCTTTCTACCCTTAATTAGCACTTTCCTTCCTATAATATCACCACCATCAACACTTCTTTGTTCTTTTGTCTGTGACATCTTTTGGTCTTCTCCACGTATCATTGGCCCTCTATCCAGCTCTTCTTGTCCCTCCATCCCCACTTAAATCAGGTTATATTTCAGCCTTTTTTTTATTTTTCCTTAGTTCTGTTGAAACGTTAAATGTGCTCCTCTCCAGAGAGGAAGCAAGACCTGCTGAGTTTTTCCAGGTATTTTTGTTTTTGTTTTGGATTTCCACCAATGCAGTGTTTTGCTCTTATCTAATAACCGCCCATCGACATTCAATTTCATTATTTGCTGAATCCAGCACCATGAACATTCTGGGCGTTAACATAGACCAGAAACTGAACAGGACTTGCCACATAATTTCTTGACTACAATTCAGGGCCTAGCAATCCTGCAGTGTTCAACTCACCTCTTGGCTCCCAAAAGTCTGACCACCCAATAAAATGCATAAATTGGGACTGTGGTGGAATTCTCTTCAATTACATGCATGGGTGCTTCACCAACATCACTCAAGAAGCCTGACAGCATAAAGGAGAACTCAGGTCTCTTGATTCACACTACAACCAGAAGCAGCCGGTCAGCCAACTTTCAACGTGCCTTGGCAGCAGGGAGTACCAACTGCAATGTTCACCCCAGAACCTCACCAAATCTCCTTAGGCAGCACCTTCAAATCCTGCAACTTCTATCATCTAGGAAGGCAGCGGAAGGAGGCACAAATAAACCCAGTCCACAGAAAGTTCCGCTCCGACTTGAAAATAAATCACCTTTGCTGCACCCTCACCTGCCAAACTCATGGGACTCCCTCCCTCAGGGTGTACATTCCCGAAGTGAATTGAAGCGTTTGAAGAAGGTAGCTATCTATCACCTTTCTAAAGGAAAGTAGGCATGGACAATAAATGCTGGCCACACCAGTCACGTCCACCTCCTGGAAACGAAACAAATAAGTAAAACTCACGTTACAAGCGCATGGATTTGGGGGCAATAATTTAGGGTGAATTGACGTTTACTTGCAGCAAATTGAGCAGAAATGATACATAAACAAAGCATTGTTATGTCAGTAGAGGAGTGCTGAGCGAACAGTTCTGACTATTCCTTGCTTTGCTATGTAGGTTATTAACTTAGGCAAAGCGATATATTCATTTTCGCTGATACCACAAAGTTTAGGGGGAGCAGGATTTCTAAGGGGCATACAATCGCTGTAATTAAGCAAAGATAGGTGGACGTAATGGATAGGAAGGCAGAAGATGGAATAACATTTATAATGGCTCAGATCGCTCAATTCGGAACGAAAATTAGTGAAGCAGAACTTTTTAAAACTCGTTACTTTGAAAAAAAATCAATGTATAGAGCGGCCAATGTGCTAGTGCATGGAGGATGAAACGTCAGCATGTAATTACTTCAAGTGATAAAAAGAGAAAATCGCATATTGGCCTATTTTTCAAGAAAACTGACTTTGAATGACTTTGAAATGTCTCTTACCTCCAGAGCTTTGCACTTTGTGGAGATCACAAAATGACGACTGTGTGAATTAAGAACTCTATATCTAATTCTGTGTTTTTCTTCAACAAGAGGAATCATTTTGTTACATGTAATGACATGCCTGAGAGGAAATGGGAGAATGAGCACATTGCGCTAAAACACACTTGTGTTTACATTAAGGCAAGGAAATTATTTGGGGACATGCAACATTGGAAGGTGCTTGACAGTTTGTACACTGATTAGTTATTTATTATTGATGGACAATCTATATAAGTGGGAGCAGTTACGTAACTTGTAAAGAAGTTTTCTGTCTTGCAGGATAAAATTCAATGTCAGCATGCATGAGGTCTAACCGTGGACTAATTCCGCTCATGTTTGTCGTGGGTTCACACATTCATATGATTTGCTGTTGCCCGTTGACTACACATGAATCCAGAAAAAAATAAACACGTGAAAACTGTCTGTGCATAAGGAGTAGGCCAGTGTAACAGAAAACATTGAACCTGTGCGCTCTTTGCAATTTCTGAACAATGGATCACAGCCGCCTAGGCATGTTCTGGTGATGACAGTTTCAATAGCTCTCAACGCTAATTGTTTAGCTGGGGATGGTGCAGCCGTTCGGAAAAGAGACCCACCTGCGGAGGACGAGAATAAAGGGAACGGCCGAGGGGTAGTGCAATGGAAGCAATCGACTACTTACACCGTTTTTTTTTTTCAGATGGGGCAAAAGAATGATTTCCGCACAGGCCACCGCATCACTGATGTGGCATTTACAGATATGCATTAATAATTTCAAATCATTCCAAATCTATGGTAGATTAAGGAGAAACGGAACGTATGTTGTTGATTTTTCAATATCAAATGTTCATGCAAAAACAGGCGATTGCAACACAGACCCTCAAAAAAAATCCAACTACGAGTACGAGCTGATTATACAGTTCATTGCATCGTCTCAGCCATTCAGAGTAATCACAGGTGACCTTGGGATTCATCTGCACTTTACCACCGACTCAACATATCCCCATTTACCGACAATTTTTCATTCTCAGCTTTCAATGTGTTAAATAAATGTCACTTCCGCAATTGTTTGGGCTACAGAATTCCAAAGATTCACAACCGTTAGAGGAGAATAATGTCTCCTTATCGTAGCTCTAAAGATGACTACCTAATCCTGGGATTGCACCCTCGTGTTATGTCGATACGAGGGTGAAGAAGAAACCGCTCAGTGATTATCATGTCTAGCACCTGCAGCAGTTTGTATTTTTCAATACAGGCTGCTCTCATTCTTCAAAGCTTTCAGAGATCAAAGGCCCTATTTGCTCCGTTTCTCATCATAGCACAAACAATTCTACTCAGGGAACAATCTAGTGAACATTTTCCATGCAATCTCCAATATAAATATATCGCTCATGAATTATGAAACCAAGATTGCACAGAATTCTACTTGCGGGCTCAGCAATATTGTATAATGGCCGCAGAACTTCACAGTTTCTGTAGACCCATGCCGTTGTAATGACAGCTTGCACTTTCATTCCAAACTGCTTTCTGTGCCTGCATGCTGTCTTTCGTTGTTCCATGTCTGAGCACCTTAAAACCTAACAGAGACCAAAGCATTCAACCATGTGGCACTGTGCAAGTAACAACCTGCAAACTTGAAAATGCCACATTTAAATCTAATAGCAATTTTTTGCTCCTGAATTAATCCATTGTCCACCTTAACACGATAACACAATTACAACTCCACAAGTATTTTTGTACCTTAGTAATGCTTCCGCATAGCTGCTTATTAATTCCGTTCTTGGTATTCGAGGTAAACTATTCTGCTCCGCTTCGTTTACTTCATTTACTAAGTAACCTCAAAAACCTAAACAAGTTTGGACTTCTGTAAAACTAAACTGCTTTTTTAGGAATAAACACTCATTTTCAAGGTAGTATTAAGAAGTCCATAATTCCCGATTCCAACATTTTTGTGCCATTCAAGAAAAGTGAGTGTCTTGTATTTTTTTTCTCTCTCTCACTGTCACTCCGTACTTGAATAGCGGAGTTAAAGGAAACAACTTGTTGGAGCCCTTGCAGAATTTACAAAATTGTATGAAATCGCTGCACCCTGTCTCAGCTCCAAAGTTAACAACAATTGTTTTAACCATTCCCTTCCTTTATCACTAATCTTTTCATGCTTATAAGCCTCTTAGTTTAACTTAATACTATTTTGCAGTGCCTGTGCAAGCCATGGGTGAAACATTCTTGCCTGCGTGTATGTTTTTCAAGGAAATGCATTTTGTTGCATAAAATTGTTTATTGTTCCATAAACAATCTTTCAACGTTTATGTAATGACAGATTGCAGTTTATTTATTGCATTAACTTCAGTCAGTTCTCCACTGTTACCTACTTAATTGGTTTTGCTTAGTTTCTGTTTGTGATTGGGTTGTATCGCTTTCAATATTAACATAAAATTAAATTGCTTTATAATCACTTTTCCCAAAGAACATTTTACTTGTGAGAAGACAAATTAAGAATTCGTCATTTCGAAATAATTTATCTAATATAAATATGTTATATTATATCTAATATAAATATCGAATATAACTATGACTAATCTGTTCCATAACACATTCTGGAATAAAATATTCTGCCATCATATCTTCTAAAGAACACTTTCAAATTTGATTAGTTTGCTAAATATGAAGATCATTCTAGTCCGCAGTCATTAATTCATCGTTGGTATAAGCTTCAAAATTTTTGCTATAAGCCTCAATAATTCTCTTTCCAATGATATAACTGCTCTTCTGTTGCCTATAAAACACTCTCACTTCTGTTTTCTGACTCTTAACATTCATAATCCTCAGCTATACTTATTCAAGTTAACGTTTTTCTAAACAATTTCACTAATGTATTTATGTCATTATTTACTGTCACTTATTTAATTGTAAAAAAAGTTTTTCTAACTTTATTGCTAATCATCGTTCTGCATTCTCTCTGTCATTCTAAAATCCTCTAGAACTAGTTTACTCTTCAGCTTCATTTGCAATGTTTTTATTTATCCTCGATGGAGATTAGCTCTATATTTTGTCTCTTTTTGCACTAGTTGTTTACATTTTGTATTGTGGATACTTCACGCATCCTAATAACCAGCCTTCAGTTTTAGCGGTCTTTTCTACTACTCGTTGATAAATGGACATTACTCTCTTACCCATAATTGGGGTTAAGCTATATATTCATTGCTTTCCCACTCTCCTTGCCTTTGACAACATCACTATGCTGTTCAAACACTTGAATTGTCTGTTTGGATTTTTAACTTTCCCTTAGACTAAACACTGTGTACACCCCACAGTCAAACCACCCGCAAACCCTCTTGCTGCCTTCCATTAGACTAAAGCCTAGTCCACACCGCCCAATGCACAATTCACCAGAACATGAAACCCATTCGAGATACATGCTGTGAATACGAAAAGTAGGGTACATGTTTCCTGCCTAGTGGCGACCTCATTGAAACCCATGCTTCATCCGCCAATGTTTGAGCGACGCATTTATGTGCCTAATGTACTTGACCCTATGCTAACAGATAGGTGGTGTGTCAATGTTCGAGTGATTATTGCCTTCAAAACCCTACTTTTGAAATTACATCCCAACTCCTCACACTCAATTTATGGGTTCTACATATTTCGATGCTCCCACATGAAATATTGCAAGTTATCCCTCCCTCACCCTGCCCCACTCCCTATCCATTTTCTTCTAGCCCTGTGAAAGGATCTTCAACCATGTCACCGGACAAGTATATGCAACCCCATAGGGCGCAAGTATGGAGAGTATCATGTATCCCCCCGCACCGTCCCGACTTATTACCTTACTATTTTATCATGATCAGTGGATATACCAGTTCAAGAGGAATATAACTCCCAACAAATCTGCTTGCACTTTGTTCAAAGATGAGATTCATCCCATTCGATTTGTTCATGCAGTTCTTGGGTAATATTTTATGTTGTGCAAATGGCATCACAAGTAAATCCGGTCTGCAAAATTTCTGGTATAAAGTATCTTTCTATATCAAATTAATGGCAAGAATATAGTAACGTTTAAAACATTTTACCAATGCGTTTCTTAGCTAACTAAACCTCAAAGCCAATATAAAAAAAAAACAATCACATCCATTCGGAATTTGCAAGCCCCAGACTGGATGCATGACCAATCAAGAGACATATAATCGTCTGACACCTATTACACAAGAGACCATTCGGCCTATATTAACCGTGCAAACCATAAATTTCTGGCGAGGCCAATTCCACGTTCCCACAAAAGAAGTGTCCAGAGGGAAAAAGCTCTTGAATCAGATGTCAAGGAATGTAAACTATGTGACGTGGCTTTCTGCCTCAACAGCACAGTCAGATAGTGAGTTCCACAGTACTAGCACAGTTTGTGCAATTTTTTTCCTCATCTTAGTATTCCAGGATTAATTACTTTATATCTATGTCCAGTGGTTATTTGCAATTCAGTAGGTACTGAACAGCAGCTGGTAAACTGTGTTCAGAAAGTGAGGAGGGCCTGATTCCAGTGCGAGAAAAAGGGTCAATGACCTCATGATGTCAGTTGCAGGTAGCTAGATCTCTGTCCATAAAATATTGGGGTGGCATTAGGCTCCGCTGAGGATGGTTAGGATCTTCCTCGCTCTCGGGTTCTGAAGCTCCCCTGTCCCAAAGCTAAGGAACTATAGTTTGCTGAGTCTCCCTATGTTTCCTTCGTCTACTCATCCCTCTTCGC
This sequence comes from Carcharodon carcharias, assembly GCF_017639515.1. Classification (NCBI taxonomy): domain Eukaryota; kingdom Metazoa; phylum Chordata; class Chondrichthyes; order Lamniformes; family Lamnidae; genus Carcharodon; species Carcharodon carcharias. Next base: position 27,037,232 of record NC_054490.1, read on the forward strand.
TGCGTCCTCCTAATCCTTCAACTCCCCACACAGTTGGCATAGTCTCCAAATAAAACATAACACTCATCCTTCCTGGACACTATTCAGCTTTCACCCCTGTGTTACGGGAAAAAAAAAATGGCTCCATCAAAAGCACCCTCTGAATTAGAGGCTAGTTCTCCTAATTAAAAAAGCAAAATAATTACTCTGTCCACCAAAATGATCAGTATCTGCAATTGAAAATATTTGAACTGCATAGCTGATCATTTGGTGTTAGCTGCAGTTTTAGACCCCGTCCAAATAACCTGTCCATGCAAAAATGCTCACCCCCCTCCACCATCGAAAATCTAGCTTTGAAGGCGTATTACTGCACTCTAACCACACTATTGAAGTGAGGTGGACAATTAATTAGCTGACTTGGCTATTAAATTAATATATACTAACGCACGATGGTTCCCCTCTTGTTGACATCGGCTTAATGGTGGCATAAACGGCAAAGGTCGACCTCATATCCCATTATATTCTACGTAAATCTGAATATGCTCTTAGCCTTGGGCGCAATAATTTGTCTTTAATGAAACTAATTAACGCGGAGGGTCTGCAATTTTTATGCCTGCCCGCCTCCCGTCTTACGCGAAGCTGGCGTGATCGAATCGAGAACGCCAACCAATGCCATCATCCCTGGCAATACTTTTCGGAGAAATGAACGGTCCAGATTTGTTATCTTTTTCTAGCTACTCTAGACAAATACTTTTTAAAAGAGGGATCATTTCACCAAGCAATCTGAAGATCCTGCAATGAGCATACAGTCAACACAGCTGCTCCAAACGAAATTTGCGTCCGCAAATTCTTCCGATGACAGAAATTACCATTTAGGTGGAAGGCAGTTTCTAATGTGCACTAATTTTTCATTTGAGAAAGCAATCGAGAAGGGGCAAGATAGAGGTTCAGAACGAATACAAATTTTCAAGACGTTTCGAAGATTAAACACCCATCGATGTTAAAGTGCTTAAGCTAATCCTAACACAGAATACGAAAGAGCTTGGGGCTTACAATTAGGCAGGCTATAACTACAGATCCGCAAGGGCCTATTGCAAGCACGCAAATAATTCTCCTCTCTATCAATGATTTTGACGAAGTCATTTGGTGCAGTGTATCAAGTGCAAAGGGGCCGAAAATTCTGCTCAATTTCGCTGCGACTGACAGCAACATTTTGCCAAAAGAAGTTGGAACTGACTGAGAAAATGCTGCCTTATGGGGCGGAATGATGCATCCGCTCATGGACTGCCGGTGCCGCAATCGGTAATAGACGACATTCCGACGTTTTGGACGCTCATCAGTGCATAGCAGATAATGCGCTATTTGGCTGGAATTAGCGTTAGGGGTGGCTTACAGACCGTCACCTCGCCCAAATTGTGCTGGTGTCCTGTCACGAAACATGAGGGCAACTGGAGCAAGGTAGTGGCTAGCATCTTTAAGGGCCCCCGGTACTTGACAGTGTCAGCTGACCTATCAGATGTTCAATTGTGTGCATCTACTTTTCAGAATGGAGATTAGTGCAGAAACAATTCTGATCATGGATTTCGATTTCAATTTCCGCTAAGATTAAGTGGAAATACTGCAAATATTAGAAAAGTGACCTAAAACGAGAAAATGCTGGAAGATCTCAGCAGGTCAGGTGATTTATTAGGAGAGTGGAACAGGGTAAATATTTCGGGTCCATGTGACTCTTCTTCAGAGCAGAAGAAAGTTAGATACTTCATGGTTTTAACATGTTGAGGAGAGGGTATGGAGGAAGAAGGCCAGAACAGAAGTTTATAGCTCAGGAGAAACTTGGCAAAGCTCTTAAGAGCACGAGACAAAAAGGGCCGTATTTTTGTAGTGCAAAAGATTTAGGAAGTTACTAATGGTGACAGAAAGATCAGAAATAAGATCGTAGTAATCTCAGAAAAAAGAGTCTTGGTTCCTTGATTCAAAACCTAAGTTATGGACTGGCTCTGCGGTGGGGAATGTTTTGGGAAAAGCAAAACAACATGGAGGGTTGATTTCATGATCTCAATATGTTCAATCTAACATTGAGTGCAGAAGTTTATAAATGCCTACTTAGAAGATAAGGTGTTGTTCCCGTAGGTTCGCAAAGCAACAAGAGAAACAACTCATCTTCCAATTAGGCACTACTCGGTCTCCTGCAATTAACTTGAATTGAACAAATTCAGACCAATAACTCAATACTCCATGTTATTATTTTTTCCCAACCCATTCCCAGGAAAAGTCCTGTCTGCAAATTGTTCTCAATTGCTCTTTTGAAAAGCGTTGGCCCTCTTCCCGCAATTCAGAAATAGTGTTCTCTAATTTGTATGAACCTCTTAGCACTTGCCTTAGTCTTTAACATTATCATTAATACTCCCTTTGTTTCGTGTCTGTGACATATTTAAAAAAAAACTGTCCTGACCTCCCGCCTATATCTGAACGTTTTTTTATTCCATCTGCTTCACCTGCTCTGTTCAATAACATAAGCCCACAACATTTCTATCTCACTTCAGCTTTGAAGAACTGTCACATCAACTCGATCGTAAATCTGTCTATACCTCCACAGGTGCTATCAGGGCTGCTGATCATTTACCAACATCGTGTTTATATTTTGAATATTAGATAATTTTAATATTCAAAGGTGACAGGATCTTTAAATTTCTGCAACCCTCCACCTTTTGACCATGAAGTGTTTTACATCTATTTGTCTGTGTCCACTTGATGTTCTACACCGCCCTCCTTGGGACACTCACAAGCTTTGTATCATCCTCAAATTTTTAAATTGCCCCCTGCGCAGCAAAATAGTAGAGATCAGGAACACTGGGGGCCCCAAAAGAGACCTCTGGGGAACTCCAGTAGAAAACTGTCTCCAGCCTGAAAAATATCCTTTGGCTATTACGCACTGCATCCTACTTTTTAACCATTTTTTTTTATCCACGTTGCTGCCGTTCCTTTTATTATTTAAGCAATAGTTTTTTCTTGTAATTATGTGTGTGCCATTTTTTCAAATGCTTTTTGAAATTTAATTTAAACAAATGAACAGCATTACCTTCATCAATCTTTCTTGTTGCATCTTTAAAAATAACGTCATCAAATTATTTGGACACGATTTCTCCTTTAGAAATCAAATCTTTCTCTTCCTTATTAACCCATATTGTTCCACTTGACGGCTAATTCTATACCGAATAACTGCTTCTAGAATCTTGTCCACTACTGAAGTTAAACTGACTGGTCAACAATTGTTGGACATATGCATGCAACCTGTTTGAACAAGGGCGAAACGTTTGCAATTCTGCAGTCCTCTGACACCGCCAATGAGTCTAGAGAAGACTGAAAGATTTGGCCAGTTCCCCTACCATTTCTAATCTCAATTTCTTCAATATTATTGGATGCATCTTAGCCGCTCCCTGTCCTTTGTTAGTTTAATTACTGACAGCCTATTCAATGCTTCCCCCTTCTAATTTTGAACCCTTTTAGTGACAGAGATTCCTCGTCTGACACCAGAACCTAAATAGCCTGTGCCTCCTTGCTGAAGCCAGATGTAAAGTATTCATTTAATAACACAGTCATGGCCCCCCTCGTCAATATGCAAATTCTCTTTTTAGGTCCTTAATCGGCCCTAGTCCTACTTTTAGCACCCTTTTGCTATTTAAATGCCTAGAGAATACTTTGGGATTCCCCTTCATGATGACTGCCAGACTTTTTCACAATCCCTGTCGGATTCTCTTAATATACCTTTTCACCTTCACGATGAAATCTCTGCATTTATTTTGTTTCTCAATCGTATTTCCTGCCTAATACCTGTAAGAAGCACATTTTTTCTTGTTTATCTTAATTTCGATCTCTTTCTGCATCCAAGGAGCTTTGGATGTGTTTGCCTTATTTTTCCCTTTCGATAGAATATACTTTAACTGTGAACGAACTGATTCATTTATGAAGGAGGTCCATAGTTCACTTGCATTTTCCCAGCCAATCTTTCGTTCTAGCTTATCTGCCGCAGTTCCTTTCTTGCCCCATCAAATTCAGCTCTTGGACGGGTAATTATTTTCACTCGGGATTGCATATTATTCATTTCCATCATTGTCCGAATACGCACAATAAAATGATCACTGTCCGCAAAACTTCCACCCCCCCCCCACCTCCCCCCCACCACCACCGGCAGTTGATCTAATTGACTCGCCTAATTACCAAGAAACATGTCTTTTGTTGTTGGACTGGACACATATTGTTGCAACCAATTCACCTCAATACTTTCTAGGAACTTTTCCAATCTCCGATCATATGATTAACACTGCCACAGTCTACGTTCAGATAATTAAAGTCGCCCATTATAACTGCTAGTTAGTGCCTGCATCTCTCTGTAATTGACCTGCTTAATCATTCTACCCCGTTCCTCTCAAGATTTGGCGTTCTATATGCTACACTGAGCAACTTAAATGCAACGTTTTATTTTCCTTAGTTTTAGCCAAATTGGGTAGTCCTTGAACACCCTGGCGCATCCTATATAATCAACACTTCCATGTCCTCCTTAACAAACAACGCGACCCCTCCGCCTTTCCTCCCTTTCCGATGTCTTCTGAACACCTAGTAGCAGACAATATTTAACACCCAGTTCTGTCCTTCATTGAGCCAGGCCTCTGTTATAGCCACAACATCATATTGCACATGGCAACAGTTGTCTGTAAATCCTCAATCTTATTTACTTTGTTCCGTGCATTCACATACATTTATAGTAGCCTTGATTTAGAATGTGTTAACTTCACCCATTCCAAGACGTTACATACATAGTATATAGTGGATATTTAGTTAATAAGAGATAATGTTTTACTACTACCTGTACCTCCCGGTGCTTTGTGCACCCTGGTATGCCTATCTCATATTTACCCTTGGTTCTCACACCCCTGTTGAGTTAATTTAAATCCCCCCAAAAGCACCAACAAGACATTCTTTACCAGCTCTGTTCAAGTGCAGCACATCCAGCTTGAACCGTTGTCACTCACCGAAGATCCAGTCCTAGTGTCCGAGTAACAGAAGGATTATCCTCCGTATCTTTGCAGCCTCCTAAAACGTGTTGCCCAATTTTGGTATTCACTGGTCATTTGACTGAGATCAAATTTGAGGTTACTATGCTAGAGTTCCTGCTCGCTAATTTTCCACCTTAATCCCTAAATTACGATTGCAGGACACATCCCCCTTCGTACCTAGGTCATTGGTATCATTGCAGACCAAGGCTCCTGGCTAATTGCTCTCCAAAGAAGAATGTCCTGCAGCTACTCTGTAGCACCCTCGACATCGGCACAAGGAGGCAACATACCAACCTGGATTCATGCCGATGGCCACAGAGGAGCATGTCTATTCCCGATACCAATGAATATCATACCAGCAAAGCTACTCCTTTATTCTAACTCCCCTCCTGTAAAGCATAGCCGCTGATGATTCCACATACTTGCCTCTGACTGCATTTCTGTACATGTTTATAGGGACCTTAAACATACACCCCCAAGTGACTCATTGCAATAAGACAATCTGATGTAATACGTTGTTAGCTGGAGAAAGAAATGGGCGCAGGCATCGTTGAACAATGCTTGAAAGAAAGCTTTGACGCAAGGTCTAGTCGTTAAGTCTGAAGCATCCTCGGCACGTATAAAATTTTCTAATTCAATGGTACATATAACAATTAAAATTCTCGGATTAGCCAAAAACTACATCAGCTTAAGGCGAGACTGAAACCACGACAGGATGCCTTCTGCATTGTGTACACATATTGATGGATTTTTGGGTTCCAGGAAAACGTAATCTCACCGGATGCACCTCTCATTCCTCCGAAAAGGTCGGCAGTTTTTATTGCACCGGTTTTTCCAGAGTGTCACTCATGGTGTCATTGGATGTGATGATATGGCAGATATCCGTATGCAGCTTACTTTCTAGAGGAACATTCATTTCTTGTGCCTCATAAAAGCAAAATTGGATAACACTAATTAACATTGTATTGTCAGTTTGTCAATTGCTTATTAGTGCAATTCCCCAATAGAAGTAGAAACAACAATTGCGGAACCGTTAAAATGCTTGACTGTGAAGGTAAATAAAAACATTCCCAATTATCACAACAATGACATTCATAGCAAAGATTAAAATAAAGTTATTGATAAAATTATTGCAGGTTTCCTAACTGGCGGAACATCACTTTCAACAACCTCTTTGCTTTCTGGGGACGTGTTTCTAAAATCGGTTACGCACATATTTTGATGCATTCCTGCATGGAACTCAGAGACAGAGGCATCAAATGCAGAAGGAGGATTTAATGACAATGAATCCAGGTAAAACCCGGGGCAGATGAAATCTGGGATATTAGGTAAGTCGTTGGATGAAATAAAAGCATAAAACGTCCATGACCACAAAGAACATAGACAAAAAAAAGTTGGTGAGAAAGGAAACTAAATGTGATTAAACACTGAAATAAATTGGAATGTGCAATAACTTTTAAAAAGCATGCCGGATATAAGGTGTAAGATTTCTGAATGTAGAAAAAGTTACAACTCAACGTAAGTTTTTTTTTCTTTTTTTGGAGGAATAGGGAACATTACATGTTCATGACATGGACAAAATTCTTGGATTGGACACCGATTATTTCCTATATAATAATCCTAGAGAGGTATTTGAATGAACTGCACTGGAAATATAGCTTTTCATTCATCATTAGAGCAGCAATGGATACTGAAGGGGCTGAAAATATAAAAACACATTTCCCTTTAACGCTATATCGCCAATAATATTATAAGTCCTCCTATAAAACACATATTAAGAGGGCTTAGTGGTATGATGAACCTTTAAGATATGTTCCTATGCATATCATTGAGCAATGAAATCCAGGTCAAATGCAAAATTCGAGAGTGGAAGTGAAGGGTATGATAAAATAATGAATAGAGATAATATACGAATTGGATGACATATATCATGAAAGGTAATGAAGACAACCATTCTCACAACATGCAAATAATCAGCAGGTTGGAAGGGCGGTGTTCAGAGGGGAACAAAAGTCCGATATGGATGGAGGAAGACAAAAAGGTTAGAATACAAAATTACCGGCAGTTACCTCCGAAAAAAAAGAATGAAATTAATGTCTTCAGGAGTAGAGATGCTTGTCGGAATGGCTTGTATGAACATTAAACAAAAACTGCTGCAATGGCTAGCTGCGCGGAGAGTGAATAAGTATATAAGTCTCCTATACATATAGCCTCACAGTCTCGTCATAGGCTGTAAAATATACACTCTAAAGGTGCCGTGCGTTATTAACTTCTTCACAAATTTGTGTATCATTATTTTTAGTAGCAATAAATTATTTCCATTAACGTTGTTGCGTGAATGGTTCAAAACTATAATATAGATATAAATGGACAACCTCGCGTGGGTGGGCGGGGGGGGGGGGGGGGGGTGGTGGTGGGAGGCGGTGGGGGGTGGGGGGCGGTGGGGGGGTAGGGGTGGTCAATTACTTAAGGCGTTCCAACACAGATTTATAAAATCCAGTGTGATTAGCTATTCTAATTGATTACTTGACACCATGTTAAACACTAAAAAAAATATTGAAGCTTATAATACAGAATTGTCAATATCAGTTGGAATGAGGTTATTTGATATGGAGACTTGCGTTGGAAAGCAAGATTGAACCATACATTTGTTTTAAAGTAACTTTGCAGGTGTAGTGCATAGACAGATTCACAAAATGACTGAGCTGATCAGAAACGGAAGGCATGAAGCAGATTAAAATACATACTGAAAATTGCGAGATGATGCATTTTGGCAACAGTAATAGGGAAAGTAATTATGTTGTTCGTGTTTAACAAGTATTAAGGCCAAAAGGGGTCCGCTAGTTTACATGCATGTTGTTGAAATTGGCAGCATTTATTGAGGAGCCATTAGCAAAGTATGTGAGAATTTAGCGCTTCATAAATAGCCACTTTGATTACAAAACCAATTGAGTATTCCTGAACCTAAGAACGGTCTGGTTAGACTCGAATGTGTTTACTGCGTCCAATTGAGACAAATATATTTTAGGAAGTATGTGAAGACAGTTGAAAGGCTGTACAGTGAAATTAGGATTTGTTCCAGGGGAGGCGGAATATAGTTATACATTTAAGTTGGAGATGCTGATGTTATTTTCATTGGTGGAAAAAAATATTCAAGAGTAGTAAGGGACATTATGTCAACGCTTATAGTGTCAGCTGAGATCAATAAATTAAATACAACATGAAGCTCTTTAGCTGTTGGTAGAACGACTAGGGTAACCAGATTTAAAGCTCTCGACAAGAAATAGCTAAATAATATGGATAAAATCTTTGTTTTTCTGCAACTCGTCCTAATTTGAAAAAAACGTTGACAATGAGGATGTTGGAAAACTTGGCGATCAGTAATTTCAGTAGGAAACGGGACAGCACTTGACATGAATAAGTTTGCAGGGCCAAATTGTTGGAGCAAAACTGGACGAATAAAATATTTTCTCTACCGCGTGACCTTCGGCGTTGCAATGAGGCTATGCATATATGCCTTATGTAAAGAAAAGTGCAGGGGCTACTGAACACAAGATCGAAATGGTCCAAATAATTTTATTGGAATAATTCAAATTGCAGTTCACAGCATGACATGCAAAAGAATGTGGTGAAAGCTACCACTTAGGCTTAACATTTGTGAGGCAATTGAGCCAAAGGTAGGTAATGAAGTTGAATTTACAAGTATACTCAGCAACTCTTTAGTACCAATCACATAAACATAGTGCAGTTAAATAATAGACCCCTAGCCAGTTCGATCGTACTTACTTATCTATTGTATACCCAATATATCTCATTTTGTTTTTTGACAGGATATTACCTATTCAAGCTCTTCTGCATTTGTGTTACCTACAGGTTCCTCTCTTGCTTGAACATGATCACCCTTATGATGTAATTCCGCATCATTGAATCGAGGAGTCCTGAGCGCCTTTCAAATCAAATATGTTACTTCTACTATGATCTTGCTTTTTAGAAAACCATTAGAACAAAAACATCGGAGTTATTACAGAAAGTAACAAGATATTTGAAACCGAACTAGTAATTCACTTGTCCTATATAAAATAAAGCAGAACAAGGAGAACGAAAGTCAAATTACAAAGGTGCATGCCAAATTCGCAATTTATCTATGCTATTTTGCTCTTTGGCTCGCGTACTGTTTTTCAATTTATCAGTCCAACAATTCATATATGACTGATGTAATCGCTTGTTTGTTTTTTTTTTAAACTATTTATCTGTCATTTAAAACTGGTTTACTTGCAATGGATTGTGCGGCAGATTACTTATTGCATCTAACCGATCTTAAACGCAGGGGAGGACAATGATTATAAGCACAATCAGACAATATAAGGACAATGTATGAAAAATGTTTTGTTTCAGATAGCGCAAAAGTTCAAGACAATGAACTGAAATTATGGCTTTTTGAGGTAATTTGAAATGCGGTCTTTGGAAAAAAAGTAGTTTATTTTATAAAATCTTTTAGAAATCAAATTAATATGGCTACTACCGCAATGTTTGGGAGGAATATTCGTCTAAGCTAGTTTCCTAAAAGGCATGACTGTATGACAATCAAATAAAAAAAATTAAAAAAGTGCTTTTTACTTTAAAGAACGACATTTGATATCTCCTGTGTCGGAAGGTGAGAAGCTGGGAAAATTCCAATATATCCGATCCTTTTTTAATAACTTCGTGGACTAGTTAACTTATGAGCCATTGCATTTAATTCTGCTTTCGATTGTTTGAGTGTGGCTCTCGTAAGGGAGAGCTGTGTGTGAACAATCTGATTTGGAAGGATGGTGAGAACGAGTGAGGACAGGTTGTAAATTACAAGCACGGAACAGTGAAATAGTTCTGGTGGAAGTGTGAGGGAACCAGTTATCTGGGGAATCAGAGAGGAGCATCAGATGGACCTCGCCAAATATCCGCTGGATTGAACGTGGTGCCACGTGATGAATGCCGGCCGTGTGCTCTCCATGTCATTCTTCATACGCAAAAATAATGTAGACGTGTGACCATCTTCAGAGTAAGCCTAAACTAACGCCATCAAATGTCTCATGACTATCTGGCAACCAGATGCAATAGGCTGTTAGGTGGAGAAAGCAATGTATAAAAGTGTGGTTGAGGCATGCTTGATGCAAGCTTTGTCGCGGGGTCAACGCACCAAGTCTGAATCTTTCTCAACACGTATAGCATGCGCTACCTCACCAGGGTGGAAAACAATTAAACTCCTCAGTCAAGCCAAAAATAGCAACTGAGCGAGACCAGACTGAAACCACAAGGTGATGTTTGCTGCATTGTTTATCCGTACTGGTGGATTTATAAGTTCAAAGAAAACGTAATCTCATCGGAAACGGGATTGATTCCTTCAACACTGCCAGCACACTTTTCTTGCAGTTTTTCTTCCGGAGCTTCATTTGTGGTGTCTTTGGCTGTGTTAATATCGCAGATATGCACATGGGGCTTACTTACTGGTGGGGCAATCATGTCTCTAATCTGATTATCGCAAGTTTGAAACACACTTACTGAGAATGGATTCTCAATTTTTCAGCGTGCTCATTAAGGCAATCCCCCAACAGACCTGGCAAAACGACTTAAAATCTGCACAAGCAGGAAGCATGATAAATAAATGACAAACAGCCCCAATTTTCATTAAAATAACATTCAGAACAATGTTTACAACAAAGTCATTGATAGAATTATTTGCTTGAAATTTAATCGCAGTGTTCCTAAATGGCCGAAATTCGCTTTCAATAATCTCTGCGTTCGGCGGTAAGTGGCTTTTAAATAAAATGTAGCTATTATTTCACACCTTTCTGCATGGAAGTTAATGGCAGAAGCATCAAACTGACCAGAGAGATTTAGGGACATTCAATCGACGTAAAGTTAATGAGATTTCAACACTGGAAGATTAAGTCAATACGTCGAAATAAATATGAACCTAAAAAAAACCATGGCCGCTAAAACCATAGCTAAAAGCAAGCTGCCGAGAAGGGAAAAGAAAAGCGGTTTAACACTGGAGTAAAGTTGAATATGCACTAACTCCTAAACGCCATGTTTGAGACATAATTTAAGAGTTGCGATTTGTGACAGAGTCACAGTTCATAATAAAACTGTCTTCATCCTGTATTGGGAAATATTATGTATTCAGGTCAAGTACGAATGAGATGGGGTATACAGTGGCTATTGTGTGTATCCTAATCCTAAACATTGTTCTGAATGTTATTTTACTGAAAATTGGGGCTGTTTGTCATTTATTTATCATGCTTCCTGCTTGTGCAGATTTTAAGTCGTTTTGCCAGGTCTGTTGGGGGATTGCCTTAATGAGCACGCTGAAAAATTGAGAATCCATTCTCAGTAAGTGTGTTTCAAACTTGCGATAATCAGATTAGAGACATGATTGTGTGCGCTAGAAAGTTGCATTCATTTTTTAAATCTTTACAACCTGCAATGAATAATTATGCTGCCCCATCGAGAAAAAAAAAACTATATCTTTAACACTGTATCATTAATTAAATGTTAGATCTTCTTGTAAGACATGCGTGAATATAAATTTAATAGTATAGGAAAAATTAACATGTATTTGTGTTAACATTATTGATCAATACGTTCTTGTTCCATCTAGGAAACAAATATTGCCGCAGCTGCTGTTTATCAGGAAAGAGGAGCATCATAGGGATCGAATCTCAGTGGGGCAATCGTTTCAGTAACAGTGGCCGTCGTATTATTAGTGTAGGTAAGTTAATCAAGAATAAGAACGGGCGATCAAAAGTAGACTTATTACGATGAAAGACTAATACTTATCTGGAGTGTAGAGCAATCTGCCCCGAGGAAGTTGATCGAATGTTCCTATTTCAAATTGTACCGGAAGTATGATTCTTTAAAAAAAGGGACTTACAATGCATTTCAAAAATAATTGAAAACGAGAACCAGGCCAAATGCTAAAGATGAGCGAGGAAATGAATGGCATGATAAATTAATCCGTACTGATATTTTATGAGCTGAATGACATTTAGCATGAAGGGCTACGAAATGAACAAATGTTCTCACAACATGCAAATTACAGCAGGTTGGAAGAATCTGAGGCAGGTGCTGAGATGGAAAAAAAGAATGAAATGTGAATGGACGTAGAGCACAATATTACATTATGTAATTATAATATTACATCGGTGTCTCCTTTGGAAATTACATTTGAAAAATATGTCTTCAGAAGTAGAAATAGTTGTGGGAAGGATCGCATGAATAGCAAAAGAAAAAATGCTTTGGAGTGCCTAGCTATGCTTAGAATATATAAGTCCCTTTGTCATTGCTTCTCACAGTATAAAGATAGACAACTGTAACATTATTACAGTTTTCTTAAAATATGCCTTATATGCAGGTGAAACTTGTCACGTGTTACTAACTCTTTCACGGGTATTTGTGTCATTATTTCTAGTAGCAATGAGCTATTTCGTTTAACATTAGTGGTGTGAACCGTTTCAACACTACAATCAGGGACTAAAATAATATACTCTGGTAGAGGTTTCAATTAACTAAGAGTGTTGAGCACGAATTTACATACACCAGCACGCTTAGTTAATCTAATTGATTATTTGATTCCACGTTAAAGACTTATAGGAAAAACGCAGTCTGTTGGTAAAGAATTATCCCTATCAGTTTGAATAAGAATATTTTATATAGAGCCTCGCATTGGAATGGCAGCTACAAACATAGAGGTGGTTTTAATGTGACGTTGCAGTTGTAGTGCATAGAAACAATTGCAGCAGGACTGAGGCACACTGAAATAGAAAACATGCGGCAGATGAAACATAATAATGTAAATTGTGAAGTGATGCCATTTGGAAAGAGTGTTAGGGAGGGATGTAATGTTGCACAATTTTAATGCTTATTCAGAGACAAAGTGGTACGGTATTATAGGTGCATGACATTGAAGTTCGCAGGCCTTACGGAGAGGTCAATTAATAAAGCCCATGGTAATGTAGCACTCAATTAATTGACACATTGAGTACAAAAAACATTGATCATTTTATTAAAAGCAAGAAAGCTCAAAAACGCACACACCAGTCTATGGGGTAAACTGGGCAACCGCATTGCAGAACACCAGCAGTCTGTCTGCAAGAATGACCCAAACCTTCCTGTCGCTTCCATTTTAACACTCCACCCTGCTCTCTTGACCACATGTCTGTCCTTGATTTGCTGCATTGTTCCAGTGAAGCCCAACCCAAACTGGAAGAACCTCATCTTCCAACTAACACATTACAGCCTTCTGGACTGAATATTGAATTCAACAACTATAGGTCCTGAGCTCTCTCCTCTGTCCCCACCCCTTTTCTGTTTCTTCCCCCTTCCTTTTGTTTTTTTTTCCAATAAATCATATAGGTTTTACTTTTCCCACCTATTTCCATTTTGTTCGAATATTTTTAAATCTCTTATGCTCCCCCTACCCCCACTAGGGCTATACCTTGAGTGCCCTACCATCCATTCTTAATTACCACATTCGTTTAGATATATATCACCAACTTCAACACCTATGTGTTCTTTCGTTCAGTTGTCTGTGACATCTTTTGATGATCTGCTTCTATCACTGCTTGCTTGTCCCTACAACCACAAACCCCTCTCCACTCCTCTCCCCCCCGCCCCTCAAACCGCACCCCCCTACACACACACACACACACACACCTTGCACCAGCTTATATTTCAGCCTTTCCTTGGATTCACCTAGTTCTGCTAAAGGGTCATGAGGACTCGAAACGTCAACTCTCTTCTTCTCCGCCGATGCTGCCAGACCTGCTGAGTTTTTCTAGGTAATTCTGTTTTTGTTTTTGATTTCCAGCATCCACAGTTTTTTGTTTTTATCTCGACATTTTTTTTGTTTAAAGACAAATGAGTAATTGGCAATCTAGTTGTGCGAAGCCCCTTTGTAATGATGGAGGATAATCTGATAGAATTCATCATGATGGATAGTGACACAGCTAATGCTGAGACTAGGGTCCATAATTTAACGCAGGATGTACGATTGTATGCTTCACGATTTGGCTATAATGGATTGGGAGACATTAATTAAATGGATGACAGTGTTAGGCAATGGCAAACATTCAACGTGTGCATGGGAGAACTCCAGTAATTGATATTCCCATCTGGCGAATAAGTAAAGAGGAAAGCCATTTACTTGTTGAAAGCCTTCTGAAAGTCTAAATAAACCGAATCCACTGGCATGCCCGCATCAACTCTGCTCGTTACTTCATGATTTGGCTATGATGGATTGGGAGACATTAATTAAATGGATGACGGTGTTAGGTAATGGCAAATATTCAACGAGTGCATGGGAGAACTGCAGTAATTCTTTGTTCCCATCTTTTGAATAAGTAAAGAGGTAAGCCATGGCTTACAATGGAAATTTGAGATAGTGCTATATCCGAGGAAGAGGGATACACATTGCCAGAAGAAAACAACCTCAGGATTGTGAGTTGTATTGGGTTGAGCAAAGGAGGGCCAAGGGAATAATTAAGAAGGAGAAAATACAGTGCAGAAGTAGGCTTGTGGGGAACATGAAAACTGACTGTGCTCGTTTCTATAGGTAAGTGAGGACTAAAAAATTTTTGAAGACTAATGTAGGACCATAACATTCGGAAACAGGGTAATTTATAATGGGGACCACAGAAATAGCTAAACAGCTAAATACAAAATGTGCTTCAGTTTTCCCAAAGGAGGAGTCAAATAATAAAACAGAAATGTTGGGGAACACACTGTTTAGTGAGAGGGAGGAACTGAAAGAAATCATTATTAGTACGGAAATCGTGTTGTGGAAATTGTTCAATTTAAAGGCCAATAAATCCTTAGGACCTGATAATGTACGTCCCAGATTGCCTAAAGGATTTGCTTTAGAAATAATGGATGCATTGGTGGTCGCCTTCTCAGAATCTATTGACTCTGGAACAGTTCCTGCGAATTGGAGGGTAGCAAAAGTAACCCCGCTATTTAAAAACCGGAGGCAGAGAGAATACAGGGAATTTCAGACCAGTCAGGATTACGTCTGTAGTGGGGAAAATTCTAGAGCCAATTTTAAAATGTTTAATAATTCCGTACTTTGAATACAGTAGCAGAATCGGACAGAGTCAGCATGGAATTAGGAAGGAAATTCCTGCTTAACAAATCTACCCTATTATTTTGATGAAGTAACGAGCAGTGTTGATGAGAGCATGCCAGTCGATTCGGTTTATTTAGACTTTCAGAAGGCTTTCAACAAATTCCCCCAAAGAGATTAGCGTGAAAAATGTTATTCATAATGGATCGAGGGTAATGTATTGAGAACAATAGAGATCTGGTTGGCAGGCTGGTAAAAAAAAAAAATGGAATGAAGGTTTTTTTTTTTAAATGGCAGGCAATGACTCGAGCGGTACATCAATGAACGGTGCTGGGAGCGCAGATACTCATAATATATATTAATAATTTAGAAAAAGGAACTAAATGTTATATGTCCAAATCGGCAGATTACACAAAGCTGGTTGCTAGGGTGAGCTGTGAGGAGGATGGAAAAATGTTTCAGTATGATCTGGACAACCTGAGTTAGTGGGCATTGCCTGGCAGGTGCAGTATAATGTGTATAAATGTGGGTTAATCCTCCTTGGAAGCAAACACAGGAAGGCAGATTATTATTTTAATGACTATAATTTGAGAGAAGGGAATGTGCAATGGAACATTGTGTCCTCTTACACCAGACACTGAAGGGAAGCAAGAAGGAGCAGCAGGCGGTAGAAAAGGCAAATTGTATGTTGGTCTTTATAACCACAGGATTCGAGAACAGGAGCAGGGATGTTTTGCTGCAATTTTCAGAACCCTGATGAGACCACACCATGAATAGTGTGTTGCAATTTTGGTCTCCTTACATGAAGAAAGGTGTTCTTGCTATAGATGGAGTGCAGTAAAGCTTTACCAGATTGCCTCTTGGGATGGCGGGACTGACATGTGAGGAAATTAGTGAGCCAGTTGGGATTATATTCGCTGGAGTTCTGAATAGTGTGGAGGGATGTCATAGAAAGCTACAAAATCCTAGGATGGCTAGAGAGGGTAGATGCTGGAATGATGTTCAAGATGCTGGGCCTTTCAAAAAGCATGGATCACAATGTGAGGTTGAGGTGTAATACATTTAGGACTGAGATAAGGAGAAAATTATTCACCAAGAATGTGTTCAGCCTGTAGAATTGGCAACCATTGAACGTATTTGAGGCCAAATTTGCGTGTTTTCAAGAAGAAGTTATAGTTAGCTCTAGAGACAACAGGGATTTAAGGAAATGGGGAGAAAGCTGCAGCAGGCTATTGAGCTGAATAATCTGCCATGATCATGATCCATGCGGAGCCGTCTAGAAGGGCCGACTGGCCGACTGCTGCTTCTTATTTTTCTGTTTCCATGTTGCTTTGATACCCTATTTATCTGTCACCTGTAATAGAATGCACGCTCTTTACCATTTGGCAAGATAAATGTTGCAACACAACCAAAGATAATAAGGAGAATGGCTCGACAAAAGTTTTGGGCCATTTAACGTGAATTTCCAAGGAAAATAATCTCAACTTATTCTTCTTGTGTTTTGTGAGGAAATTTGAAAAATGTTGCTCTGAAGAAATAGCTGCTATTCGTTCATCTCTTTAAAGTCAAAGCAACGCGTCCACCATGGAAATATAATCTAGGAAGACGTTGCAGTGAAAAGAAAAAAACGTTATTTTGTATGTAAATAACAGTATTCAATACATTCAGCCAAAATATTGCGTTGAACTGAATAAAAAAAAAAAACTACAGATACATCCACCGCTGTCAGATGAAGATAAGTATATTATTTGGAAAGAATTGTAAATCAATGTTACAGGTAACTTATATAGAATAACCGCTAAGGAAGGTAGTAGCAAGTTTGAGCATTGGAGAGCTTGAGAAAACACTAAAGGGCCACAAAAGTGCTACTGAGAATGAAGAGATTCAAAGGGAAAGAATGCAAACAGTCGCTTGAGGTATTATAAATAAATGGAAGTGAGTTAAATTACTATAGTTATAATTGCTTCTTAGAACCTGAGGGTGGAGAATACATCATTTGTAATAAGAGATGGCCGAGTCTGAAGGAATACATTAGCCTCGATGTTATGAATCCGCAAGATCGGAGACTAGATATACGAAGTATGATGGTGCCAGAGCTCCTTGAGAATTATCGTCAAGGCATTAAATGGGAAGGCCCAGCCACTTTAAACAGCCAGTGATAAGGTAGGTTTATGCGCTAATTGAGCAGTTTTCGCAGACAATAGAATGTGACGCGGTGAGTGGGTACATTTGGTCGACATAGGGCGGGGAGTCTGTGAAGTCTCAAGTGGTCAGTGAAGTAATGGGCACTGTGCATTTTTGTTCATGGTGTGGGGGGATAGGGTAATGTGCATTTGCAATATTGGAGCTCCTCATTGAGGCGATGATCAATGGTGAGGCAGGTGGTGTCATGGTGCCAGCTGCTAGTTGGGGGTTTGGGTTATGGGAGGTTATTCGAGTGTGCTTGTGTAGTTGGGGATGGGGAGGTCAGTCGCTTAGGTACACCCCGGGGTGAGGCGAACAGATGAGTTGGGGAAGGCAAAAGGAGTGAGGAATATTTTAAGTTCTGGTGCCAGAAGTGCCCATTTACATGCAAGTACGTTCGGAGTTTTGACATCCAATTACAGGGAACAAATACAAAAAGAAATGACACGCTGACCTATATTCCAAGGGTTCTAAAGATCAAAGATCAAGCACTCTTGCTGAAAGTCTACATGGTTTTGCCGAGAGAATACCTTGTGTACTGTGCACAGCTCTAATTTCCATGGGCAAGGACGCAGAGTGTTATTTTGGATGCGTTGCAGACAATCTTCAGGATATTTATGCCAGTTAGGAGGGTGCTTGCAACACTGAGAGCCTAATTGAGTTGGGCCTACGCCTTCCGAAGGTAAGGTAGTTTGAGAGGAGAATGAGTTGTGGCGTTCAATGTTCTGATGTTTTAACAGAATAAGGAGAAAGGGAGTCTTTCATTCTTCAAAAAATAGCTTGGAAACGTGGGCACTAAAACAGCATTTTCAGTTGGGACAAATATTTGTGAGTGCAATTAAATTACACTTCCTCCCTCAGGAGGAGGTTAAACACTGGAATTTTTGAGCTTCAGGAAAGTGCGCATTCAAAATTTGAGTACAGTGAAGGCTACAATCTATCCTGGTTTGATGCAGTAGAACTACTGGTCTGCATAGTAGATTAGAGGCAGTCGACCAGAAATGATTCTTCTCAATGCCTCAGCTGAAACGATGGGATACTTGGCGGAGTCATGCTGGCAATCCTTACCTTCATATGAGCATGCCTTTTGCTAATGTACAGTACTAGAGTTTGTGAGTGTTGTACTAGAGAAAAAGAAGCTCTGCACAATTAAGTATGAATCATAGGGAATGTCCGACATAGTCGATCCTCGTTTACATAAATTCAGGAAGTCGTTAACACAAGAGCCTTTTCAGGCATATTCTGCTGTCGAACGTTTGAATAATGATCTGGAAAGGGATAGTTGCGTGTAGTCAACATAGATTAGAAGGTTGGTGACAAAAGGTTACAAGTTGCAAACATAGTGTGGTGGAGTGTTCTTTTGGAAGAGTGAGGGTACCAAGATAAGGAGAATCAGAGAGGAACATCAGATCAGCTTTGCCAAAAAAAAACATGGACTTATATTTGTGCCACCTGGTGAATGCCCGCAGTGTGGTTTTCATGTTTTTCTAAATTTTCTGAAAGAAATGTAACGTGTGGGTATCTTTGTAGGGAGCATAAACATATACCACCAAATGGCTCTTGAGAATCACACAATGTGAAGCAATAAGCTGTTAACACTAAAAAGCAATGCGTGAAGGAATGAGTAAAAGCTGCCTGAATGTAAGGTTTCGCAGTGAGTCAAGTCCTTCTGTCTGAATCGCCCTCAGTATATAGATAATGCTCTATGACACCCTTGCAAATGTCAATTATACTTCCCAGTGGAGCCGAAAATTACAGCAGAATGAGATTATACTGAAATGATGCAATGATTTTTGGTGGATTATTGAAGACATAATCTCACCGGATACTTGTCTGGTTCCATCAAAATCGACAGCTTTCTTATCTTGCTGCTTTTCTTCTGCACCATAATTGATGCTGTCGTTGGGTGCGATGGTATAGCCGTTTTCCATGCAGGACTTACTTTATGGCAAATAATTCACCCCTTGATTCTGATAATCACAAGATTGGAAAATGCGTATTCACATTAAATTTTCAGTTTGGTCGCAAGCTGATTAACGCAATTCCACCAAAGAAGTAGGCAAAACGACTTAACATCTCTAGACACGGGTGCATGATTGTGAAGGTACTTATGAACAGTGCCAATTAAGATGAAAGTAACTTTTATCGCAATGACTGGAACAAATATAGTGATAAATCTATTTAATCAAATAATTGCAGAGTTCATAAAATGCTGAAAATCACTATCAGAAACATCTGTGGATTTATTGTTGCTTATATTTTTTAACAAATTGCTGCATGGAAATATGAAGCAGATACATCAAAAAAGCCAAAGGGTTTTAAGTAAAATCAATCAATGCAAAAGCCAGGGGAGTAGAATGCTGGGAGATTAAGTGAATGCTTCGGACCGAATGTAAACCTGAAGCATCCATGGTCACAAATAGCTTAGCCAAAAACAGGTTGGCTAGAAAGGAAAGGACATGCGTATGAACACTTGAGTAAAGTTAAATGTGCAATAGGTTCGAAAGGCCATGTGGCAGACACGTTTTTAGAGTTCTGAATGGTGACACAGTGATATTTCACCATAAGGTTGTTTTTCTTTTTTATTTGCGCACTGGGGGCAACTTCGTGTTTGGGATTTGAACAAAAGATTTGGATTGTGCTCAGCCTGTTATCTGCATCCTTATCGTCGGTAATTTTTAGAATAATCTGAAATGCTAATTTGGCTCTTTTTTTTTTTTATTTTGCAATCCCCAATGTTTATGGATGCGGTGTGAGCAGCAAATAATGATAGTTATTTATAACTACATGTCGTCAATTATATTTTAGGGCTTCCCGTAAGACACATTTGGAAGCGGGATCAGTTTTAAGAGCACCACTAATATTTACTGGTTTGGGCATCCTTGATCAATGCATTTTTACTCCAACTATGAAGGCCATATGTCCAGGTCTGCTGCTTCTGGGAATGAGGTGCGCCATTGGGACCTGTTCTCTGTAGGGGAACCCGTAGTTTACATTTCCCATCGTATTATTCGTTGAACAAAAGTGATGAAGGAAATGAAGAGCATTAAGGACTGGAGCTTATCCATTTTTAGAATGATACTTCTATGGTGTGAAGGGGAATCAGCTCTGAATAAAAAATAACGAATGTTCCTGTTAAAAACTAAAATGTTGTAACATAATGTAACAAAGGGGCCTATGAGGCATAACAGGTCAATTTAGCCAGCGAGAGGATGGCCAAATGCAAAAGTTGCGAGGAGGAGTCAAGGGTCTGTTGAAATAATTTGTAGAGATAGTATTCGATTTGTGTGACATTTAACATTAGCGGAAACAGAATAGAAACATTTTTTTAGAACATGCAAATGGTCAACAGATTGGGAGAATCTTGGAGAGTCGATGCGAGGGATAAAAAAAACCATTATACATGCATAGAGTTCGAGTGCAGGTTGAGCTTCGTGCATTTATCCTTAGGAACATGTGGTTGAAATGAATGTAGACAGAGGTGGAGCTGGTTGGGGGAATGGTTCGTTATAAAACTGAATGAGACAATGTTCTAGAATGGAGCTATACTTAAGGTAAATAAGTCTCTGTTTCATTGTCAGTCCGCAATATAGTTATTGACAGCAAGGTATGCTCTCGATACATGTGAACAATATCAAATATCATTAGCTTCTTCAGAAAAATGTGCATCATTATATCTAGTGACGAGATGTTATTTTGTTTAATGTCGCTGGCATGAATGGTTTCAATATTATTATTATGAAATAAAATGACACACTCTCGAAGAGACTTCAATTATTTAAGCCGTTCGAGCATGGACTTATAGAAGCCAGTGGGATTTGCTCATGGTTTTGATTACTCGATACCACAGTAAATAATGGTTAATAAAATCGAGGCTCGTGGTAAATAATTGTAAGTATCACTTTTAATAGTATTATCTGACATCGACCCATGCAGTGGAATGCAGAGAAAAACATGTAGTTTTTTTTTATGTAATGTTACAGAAAGAGTCACAACAGGACTAAGCCAAACAGAAATGGAAGGCAAGAGGCAGATGAAATTTGAGACGTGGGTTGTGAGGCGATGCATTTTTGTAACAGTGATAGAGAGATAAATTATGTTGCATATTTTTAACCAGCATTCAGGAGCAGAGGGGTCTGCTAGTTTAGATGCATGATACAGAATGTTTGAGGACCCAATGAGAGAGCAGTTAAGCAAGAATATGAGAATGTCGCAATTAGAAGGATTGAGTACAAAAAAATAATGTTGTTTTCCTGAAATTTAGAAAGGTCTGGTTCGCCTTCAAGTAGTTTACTGTACACATTTCAGAGAAGCAAATTTTGCAAAGAATGTGAAGGCACTTGAAAGGATATAGAGAAAATTTGCGCTTTGTTCAAGGGATGGTTGAATAAATGTAAAAGTTACCTTGAAGATGCGTGGAATATTTTCATTGATGTAAAAGAGATTGCTGTTAGGTAAGAGGCATGAACGATGATCATACTTTTAGGTAAAGGGTTATTAGACTCGATGCTCATTAGCTGTTTTTGCTGAATAACAAGCGATAATAGACTTAAAGATCTGGACAAGTAATAATGGAAAGATGTGAGGTAAAATGATTGTTATGGCGCAATTCGGCACAGCTTGGAAAACGCTGTCACAGCTGGTATTTCAGTCTGAAACGGCAAAACACATAAGGTGAATAGCTTTGCAGGTCCATCTTCATCGAACATATTGGGAGGATGATTGGATACCTGCGTTGAGTGTATTCGATGCCGTATTCATGCTGTGCACATACGCCTCATGGATATCGAACTGCAGAGGCTGTTGACCGCTAGTGTGAAAACGAACAGTCATTATTGGAATAATTCGCTTTCCAGTGTATACAGTGACAACGCAAAAAAGGGTGGCGAAATCAATGACTTAAATTAGTGATTGAGCAGCACTTAAGGCTAAACTTTGTAATGGAGTTGAATTCACAAGTACACTCAATTACTCTTAATTACAATTTGGAGATGAGTGAAGGTAAATAAACGATTTCCACCAATTCGAAATTAGTTAACCACCTATTTTTATCCAAGTATACATAATTTTCTGCTTCAATGGGTAGGTTTTCTTGTATCCCATATGCACTAAAGTTGACTGTCGGTTCTTCAGTTGTTTGAGCATGCTTACACGGATGGTGTAGCTCTGCATCATGAGAATGATGACTCTGAGTGCCTGTCAAATCGCTTATTTTAAGTCCGGTATCAACTTGCACTATAAAATAAAATTGGAACCAAAGCTTCGGTGTTGGTTCAATTGCCGGGAAAGCATTGTGAGTTGACTTAGTGATTCACATGATTTATATGAAGTAATTCCTAAAACGCAGTACAGCATTGATATAATCGCCGGTTTGTTTGCTTAATGCACTGATCTGTCATTTAAACCACATTTCCTTTAAATTCAATGCACGGCTGTTTGTTTACCCCATCTTATGTGTGCGGGAGAATCAATGTTACAAATAGAATCAACCATAATAAGGTCAATAGACAAAAAGATGTTGTGTGCCATACAGCACGATCTTTCAATGACAGTAATCGCAAATTATGTGTTTTTAGAGAATTTTTAACGTGTTATTACGAACTAATATCTTCGATGAGATCATCTTTTCTCAAATCAGATAAACAAGATATCTATGTGGAAGGTGTTGCTACGCATGACTGCTAGAGGCCATGGCAGTATGACACTAAAAAAAAAAATGTTATTTTGCATGTGAACATCAATATTCAATAACTCCAGCCAAAAAAATACTCGTAGAAATTAAAAACAATCTATGATTCCATCGTTTGTTCTTGAAGATAACCACATTATCAGTGCAAAGCAGTAAATAAAAATTATTCAGAACGAAATTAGAATCTCTGACAAGAAGGACAATAGTGAGGTGGAGCATTGGATTGTTTAAGAAAGCAGAAAATGGCCACAAAATAAGTCTTGAGATAAAAATGAGATGTATCGCTCCAGGAAAAAAAAATGCAAACAATTGCTTGAAGTGATACAATTAACTGGAAGTGAGGAGCAAAACTAAAGTAATTGTTGTTGCCCTGGAGCCCGATTCTGGAGAAATCTTCATTTAGAATAAGAAACTGAAGATAATTAAGGAATATATTAGACAGTATCTTACATATCCGGGCGTTGGGAAATTGGATATACACCCAAGGTGGGCATCAGTTTGCCACGGGAACTGTTGTCAAGGGATGAATTTTACTGTTCGAGCCATTTTGATTAGACGGTGATAAGATATGTTTATGAGCTAAGTGATCAGTGTTGGTGGAGGGCAGGATAGATTTGGGAGGGTGGGAGAGTCAGTGGTCATGGGGAGTCAGTTGGGTCTCGAGTAACCAGTCAGGTGGTGGGTAATATGGTTTTCGACCATGTGGTGAGGGGATTGGGTAACATGTGGCTGTGGTTAATGTAGGGGTTGTCAGTGGTGGAGCTCCTCATTGATGGGTGGATGAACGGAGGGGAAGAAGGTGTCATCATTTAATTGGTTCATTCATGCTAGGGCTTTTGGAAGAGTATTCATGGATTCATGTGTAGCTGAGGAAGGGGAGGTCAGTCGATAAGTTATGGTGCATTCTGGAGGGGACAGGGCAGATGTGGTGAGGAGGGTGTCGGCAGTGAGGGAGATTTTAAATGATGGTGCTCAACGTACCGGTTTTCAGACAAGTAAGACTGGAGTTGATAAGTAGGTAAAGAGAACAATTAGAGAACTAAGCACACCCTGGCCTTCATACCAATGGTTCTAAAGTTCAAAGAGTAGGCACTCTTGATTAAATGATGTACTGTTTTGCCAATAGAATATATTGTGTACTGTGAACAGTTTTAATTTCCCCATTTGCAAGCAACCATATCATTAGTTGGAATGCTGTCACATACAATCTTGCCGAGAGTCAATCCAGTAACAATTGTGTTTCCCGACATTGAGAGTCTGATTGAGTTGAGGCTATGCGTTGCCAAGGATAAGTACAATGAGTGGAGAATGAGTTCAGGTTTTGCAAGGTTTTACAGACTCTGGCAGAGTTAGGGAAAAGAGAGTATTTAATGCTGTGTAAATACGTGGAACACTTCCCCACTAAAGCAGCAGTTTTAGATGGGACAAATGTTAGTGAGTGTGATTAGATGTCATTTCTTCATTCAGAGGGATGTTTAACGCTGGATTTTTCTTGCCAGCAAATTTGTGCATGCTCCAGATTTGAGTGTAGCAATGTCCAGAATCTCTCCCGTTTTGATGGGAGTATTCAGCAGGTCTGGTAGCATCGGCGGAGAAGAAAAGAGTTGACGTTTTGAGTCCTCATGACGCTTTGACAGAACTCAAGTTCTGTCGAAGGGTCATGAGGACTCGAAACGTCAACTCTTTTCTTCTCCGCCGATGCTGCCAGACCTGCTGAGTTTTTCCAGGTAATTGTTTTTGTTTTGGATTTCCAGCATCCGCAGTTTTTTTGTTTTTATTATTGATGGGAGTATTGTTGATTGGAGGCAGTAAGCAGCCATGATTGTGCTCAATGCCTCAGCAGAAACAAGGGGAAAGATGGCGGTTCATACTCGCAATCATTAGCTTCATATTTGCTTGAATTTCCTGATCCGACAGTTTGAGAGTTTGCATTTGCGGAATTAGTGAAAAGAAATAAACGGCTGTGCCATAACCTGAGGAGCTGGGGGCAGGCCGACATAGTCGATCCTCGTTTACATAAATCCATGGAGTAGTTAACACATGAGCCTTTACCGGTGTATTCTGCTCTGAGTTGTTTGAATATTGCTCTCCAATGGAACAGTTGCATGTGATCAACGTGGTTTCGAATGATGGTGATAATGACTGATGAAATGATGCAAGGTAGAAGTACCGTGTGTTGAAGAGTTCTGGCGGAAGGCTGAGGGAACCAAATTTCAGGAGAAGCAGAGAATCATGTCAGCTTCAACAAAAATTGCTTGGGTTTCACATGGTGCCACTGTTCATTGCCCATTGTATGGTATCCATGTTATTTTTCATTTTATATAAAAATGTAACACTTTGGCCATATTTAGAGGAAGCATAAACATAACTCACCAAATATCCCATTAGAATCAGACATTCTGATACAATAGTCTGTTAATTGTAGAAAGCAAGAGACAAAGGGATGAGTATATCATGCTTGAATGTTAGGTTCCATGTAGGGTAAAGTTGTCAATTCTGAATCGTCCTTAGCATGTATAACATTCTCTATACCAGTGGCACAGATTTCAATTAAAATTCTCAGTGGAACAAAAAACTAAAACAGCAGGAGACGAGACTGAAACGATGTGCTGATTTTTGCGGCATTGTGTATTCATACTGGTGGTTAAGCCATTTCAATGAAAACATAATCTCACCGGATACTTGTCTGTTCCTTCAAAATCATCGGCACACTTTTCTTGCAGCTTTTCTTCTGGAGCTTGGTTAAGGGGGTCGTTAGGTGCGATAATCTTCCCGTTTTAATTCCAGGACTTACTCTGTGGTGGAGAATTCATTACTTGATTCTGATATTCGCAAGATTGGAAAAAGCTTATTAGCATTGAATTGTCAGTTTGTCAGCACGCTGATTGACACAATTCCCCAATAGAAGTCTGGAAAATGGTTTAATAACTCCACACGTAGAATGTATGACTGTGAAAATAAATATGAACAGTCCCAATTTTCATTATAATAACTTTGATAACAATGGTTTCAACAAACTGATAAAATTATTTAATTGTAAGGTGATTGCAGGATTCCTGAAATATTGAAAATTGTTTTAAATATTCCACGTCATTTTTGGTTAAAAGTTTCTAAAATAAATTTTGCATTATTTTTGACAACTTTCTGCATGGGAGGTAGGAACAGACACGTGAAGAATATAAAGGGATTTATGGACAATGAACCAAAGTATATCCAAGGGCGGGTGAAAGCTGAGTCTTTAAGTACATTCAGCAGACAAATTGTGATCCTAAAGCATCGACTGCCACAAATAGTGTAGCCAAAAACTGGTTGGCGAGAATGGGAAGTACATGCGAACACACACTGGAGTAAAGTTGAATGTGCAATAGCTTTCAAAGACCATGTCGGAAGCATGCCATAAGATTCTGATGGGAGACACAGTCACAATTCATGATAAGGTTGTTTTTCCTAAGTTTTTTTTGCGGACTAGGGCTCCTTACGTGTTCGACCCAATACCCAAATTCTTGGATTGCGTTCAGCCTGTTGTCTGTGAGCTAATCCTAGAGACTAATCGGATGGTGAGGTCTGGAAGTTTGGCTTTTTATTTAAAATTTTACAATCCTCAATGAGGATCGATGCGGGCTGAGATATATATATATATATATATAATTTATTTTTTATTTAAATATCCTCAATTAGATTTTAGACGTTTCCGTAATACACATAAAATGTGGATCAGACTTATAGGCACCAGTAATATGTTGTCGTTTGCACATCTTTGATCAATGCATTCATATTCCAACTATGAAAGCCATTTGGCTGGGGCTGCTTCTTCTAGGGCATGAGGTGCGCCATTGTGGCCTAGCATCTGTAGGGGAATCCTTGGTTTACATTTCGCATTGAATTATTAGTTTAACAAAATTACTGGAGCCAAGGGATAGGCATTCGGAAGTAAACATTATCCGTTATTAGAATTATGCTTCCCTGAGATGAAGGGGAATTGGCCATTACTTAAAGTGAATGAATGTTGCTGTTGAACACTAAAACGGAATAATGTTAAATAAATGAAGGGGCCTACGAGGTTTATTGGATAAATTTTCCAAGTGAGAAATAGGCCAAATGCAGAAGTTGAGAGTTAAGGTGATGGGTATTAAAATAATGCGTAGAAATAACATTTGATTTCGAATTCCTTATATATGAAAGGCAACGTTAAATAAAAAAATTGTTCTGAAAACAGTTCAAACAGCAGTTTGGAAAAATCTTGGAGAGGCACTAACAGGCATTACAAATCATTACTTCTGCATAGAGTTCAAGAACAAGCTTAGTATATAAAATTAATACATTTATCTATGTTTACAAAGGAAAATGTATTTGAAATGATTGTCTTCAGAACTGGAGTTAGTTGGGGAGGAGTGCTTGTTTGTAAACTGAAAGAGAAAATGTCTTGACTGCCTAGGTGTGGTCAAAGTAAAGAAATCTCCTTTCATGTCGGCTCGCAATCAATTTCTGGACATTAATATATGCACTCTAAGAAGGTGAAAAGTGTCACGTGTACAGAGTGCATCTTCATCAGAATTATATGTGTAATCATACTTAGTAAAAACAAGTTATTTCATTTAAAATCAGGGCCTCGAAGGGCTTCAGTGCTGCTATTATGAAATGAAGTGGCACGCTCTCCAAAGGCCTTAATTTATTTAGACGTTCGTGACGGATCTAGTGAGATTTGTTAACGTATTTGTGTGAAACCGCCTTAAATAAAGGTCAAAAATATCGAGTTACACGGTAAAGAATTTTCAGTATCACTTTCAGTAGGATTTTTCGATATAGAGCCTAGCATTGGAATTCAAGGTGGAAACACACTCTTGGTTATAACATAATTTTGCAGGTGGAATACGTGGAAAGAATCCTGACAGAACTGACACGAAGTGAAATGGAAGACATGTGTCAAGTGTAATATGCTATTGAGTATTGTGAAGCGATGCATTTTGGTAACAGTGATTGGGAGATAAATTATGATGCACATTTTTAAAGAGCAGTCAGGGACAGAGGGGTCGGGTAGATCAGATGCATGATAGTGAATTTGGCAGAACTCAACGAGAGAGCAATTAGGCAAGAAAAAGGGTAATGTACCGCTTCACAAATGTAAAAGTTGAGTACAAAAAACAATGTTGCTTTTCTGAACTCAAGAAAGTCAGGTTTCAAGTTGATTACTGCGTCCATTTCAGACAATTACATTTTGGGAAGGATGGGAAAATACTTGAATGGTTTTCGAGGAAACTGACGATTTGTTCCAAGGATAGCAGAATATAGTTCCAAAGTTATCTTGGAGAAGAGCAAATTATCTTGCTTGGAGTAAAAGAGATTACGATTATGTAAGAGGCATGGGCGTTTATTACAATCTTAGATATGATAACTAATTTGTACATGATGCTTATTAGCTGTTGAAAGAATAACAAGGCTAAATTGACTTAAAGTGATGGAGAAGAATTAATGGAATAATGTGAAGTAAAATGTTTGTTATGCTGCAATTCGTCATAACTGAGAACACACTGCCAATGCGGTTGCTTCAGTGTGAAAGGGGATACCACTTAGGGTGAACAGATTTGCGGGGACACCTTAACAGTGCATAGTGGGATGAATGAGTGGATTTCTCGGCAGAGAGGTTTTTTGTGCAGTAATTATGCAATGCACATATACCTCTTGGATATGGAAGTGCAGGGGCTGTTGATCAATACTATAAAATCCAACAAATACCATTATTGGAACATTTAAAATTCCAGTTTACAAAGTGACTGTCGCAAAAGACTGTGGTAAAAGCGACCATCTAATTAATATTTGAGCGGCAATTAAGCCTAAATTACCAAATGTACAGAATCATACTCTTTTACCCGTAAGTGCAAATTGCATAAGGTGACTGCAGTTAAACAATATACTTCTAACTAATTCGATCGTGGTTAACAGTATTTTATTTCCCAAAATAACTCATTTTCTGGTTGGTTGGGTCGACTTTCTTGGGTCCCTTCTGCACTGGTATTGCCCGCATGTTTTTCGCTTGTTTGAGCATGATCACCATTATGATCTAAATCTGCATGATAGGAATGATGAGTCTGAGTGCCAACCAACTCAGGTAAAACAAGTCCAGTGTTTTCTTCCCCTATACATTAGAATTGGAACTAAAAATCGGTGTTCTTACAGTAATATATTGGAAGCTGAACAGATAGTATACTTCTGCTATATCAAGTAATTCATAAAAAAAAGAGGGGAAGACAAATCACGTAATTGCATATTGCATGAATTTTCCATTTTGTCTGTCCGATTGGCTAGCTTCATTCACTTCACTCTGCCAGTGCATTAATCTGTACATCGTTTATATAATCACCTTCTGTTTGCTCATTTATTTATCAATGATTTATATCCTGTTTCCCACCAATGGAATGCACGGCAAGTTACTCACTGCATCTCAACTCTCTTCTGCATACTGCAGGATAAACGGTACAAATACAATCAGAAAGATAAATGCAATGGCCTGTAAATGTTTTGTGCACGAAATTTGAAGGTCAGTAATCGCAAATTATGTTTTTATTCAGGTAATTTCAAATGTGTTAATGAAAATAACTGACGTGTATAACATTATGTTTCTAAATTCAAATTAATGCGTCTGCCACCTAAATATGTATGAGGAAGTTGTGGCTAAGTTTAATTGCTAAAACCCTTGACCATCGAACAAAAAAACAAACGTTGTTTTGAATGCAAAATAACAATAGTGTTTGTCGTCAGCCAATAATGCTTTAAATTAAAAAAAAAACATTATTGCATTGTTGTTCTCGAATAAAAACATAATATTGGAACAAAATAAGAAAACAAAATAACGAATATTTGAATTAGGGGTAACAACCGTGATACTGAGCAAGTAAAAAAAATAAGATTGTTCGAAAGATCCAGGCAAATGTAAATGAAGATAGATTGCTCGACGTAACACATTTAAGTGGAAGTGAGCAGAATGGCTAAAGTAATCATTTTTTTGCCTAAGAGCTCATGGCTGGATAAATCTCATTAAAAATAAGACTTTGACATGGTTTTAGAAATATATTAACCTGTTTCGTTTCACCACACCTAACATATGATCCAAGATGGGCTTCAGCAGTGCGTGGAAATGACCATCAAGCAGGCAAGCTGAGGGTTCAGCAACTCTGAGCAGCAGGTATAAAGTAAGCTCGTGAGGTAATTGAACAGTGTTGGGGCAGGGTACGGAGACTTGGGTAGAGTGGGGACCTTGGGAGGTCATGTGGAGTCATTGGCTCTACGGTGGTCAGTGAGGTGTGGACAGTGGGGGGTTTGGTCTGTATGATTGGGGGTCAGTAAACCTGTGCCGCTGATCAGCGTGGGGGTCGCCCGTGTTGGAGGTCCACAGTGAGCTGTGGCCACTTGTGTGAGGCTGTGCAGGAATCAGCTGTACATGCGGGGTTTCGGCTGTTGGGACGGCATTTGTATGTGAGTGTGTTTGGAATTGAAGTGGTCAATCGGTGAGGTCAGTTGCAATCGGTGGTGGGGAGAGTAGACTGGCTGTGGAGCACATCGGGTGTGAGGTACATTGGGGGTGGACTGTGCAGTCAGGGCTGGAGACCTGTGTGGGTTTTGGGACACAAAGGTGGTTGGGAATCTATTTAGGGTTTTGTGCGTGCAGTCCGAGAGTGGTCATGTATTTGCGAGTGTGAAGGACCATATGGTGTGTGTGTGTGCATTCAGGGGTTTGCACAGATAATGCGATGTTCAACAGTCATGATTTGGAGGTGCCGTCCACCGGGGGTTCTAGTCAGTGGTTGAGCAGTTCTGAAGGTGGTTGGTGGTGTTGTCGGATGTTGAATACCAGGGATGGAGTGTGAGTGCTGTCGTGGCTAAACAAATCTTTGGGTAGGGAAGGCTGGTAGTGCACCCGACATTGTTAGGGTTCCTTTGGGGATTGTATGGTTCCGTGGGTGTTCAGGGTGTAGAGGTATACTCATTGGGAAGAGCGGTGTTACCGTGTCCAAAGGCCGGTGTCGGGGTATTGGCTAATATAAGGTGACTGTGGGAGCCCAGAGGCCCATGTTGGCCCAGAGGACGTGGGAAGAGAGAGGTTTAGGAAATTCACTGGGATGTTGGGCTGGGTCGGTGCTGTTTTTACCCAGAAGCTGCTTTTAATTTTTCATACTTTTAATTCTTAATACTTTTTCTTTGTACCTATTACTATAGCAAAAGCGGAACCATCCCATGATTGCAATTGAATTCGCATTATTGGCTCGGTCGTAAGTCAATCACCTAACAGAGGTTAGGACTTCTTGGGAAATCGAGTAAATGTCCCCGAAGGAAGTCTGTGGGTGCGGGTGGGGTTGGGGTGGTAGTTGTTGAATTAGGGCGGGGATTACCCCCTTTAGATACACTGCCCTGGAGATACGAAATTATGGGCAAATGCATAAGCTAAATTTACTACAGCTTGTGCGTTAAAAAGTCAACATTGAATCTCTTCCCAACTGCTTGCGTGGATTTATGTTTGGGGGAGTGACTCTACTACATTCTAACGGAAGCCTGACTTTGTTAAACATATATAGCTAGGTGCATAGACTGGGAACCGTGAGTTTTTACTCTGACCCGAAGATTTGTTTATCTTAACAGTGGGATAAATTTTTCCCTTCCCAGAAAACTTGGTAAGAATTGGACGATTGTGATTGAGAAACCTGAATTAAACCACATCAGCAGGGAAGATAACGTTGAGGGACTGTAAAGAGACATATTTCCCAGCTCATGATTGCTACATCCTACATATAATAAAACCTAAGGCAATGCTGGAAATCTGAATGAAAGCAAAAACTGCTACAAATACTCAGGAGGTCTGTCAGAATTGTTCAACAACGAAACTGTGTTTGCACCTGGAGTGGAATATGATTCTTCCTCAGAACATGGCTAAAACGTACGTTTACTCAACATGAAGAGAGTTCATGCACTGCTGATGGCATTCTGAAATTAATTGGATCCTACAATGCTTGCGAATAATTCGATGTTAACAAATATAAAACCTCTATCCATGACAGGAAGGGAAATGAAAACAAGGAACAGGCGAGAAATCCCGAAAACGATCGTGGAGTAAATAAATTAACCTATTCATCAGGAAGTCTTAACAAAGGATTAATAGAAACAGTCGGTATAGATTCAGGAAAGCCATTTTATTAACTGAAAATTTTAGGAAGCTTGCTGAAGAAGTAGGCAGTTGGGCAGATCAAGAGAAATGATAGATGAAATTTCCTTGCATTTTCAAAACTCGTTTTATAATGTGTAAAATAAAAGGTAACTGTAAGCCAACGGCACAAGGAAGAACGTCTTTGGGATGAAACACGGCTGGAGTAAGATTACATTTGGCTTGAAGAGCTTTGCCTCGGCATCATGAAGCTTGTGACAGAGCACTGGACACTGTGATGCAACAGCCAACTACGTGGGGGATATCTCTATGGGTACCTTACTAAATGAAGTGGTCACAGTCCCTAAGATAACTTTTCTGATTTGGTCAGTTCTCAGTGACATGTGAGTGTTGCTGCTAAGGAAGAAACCATGGGGATCAAAAAGTAAAAATTAGGTGCGGGGGTGGGGGGGGGGGGGGGGGGTGGGGGGGGGGTGGGTAGGTGGGGGCTCATCACTACCAGTTGAACAAAGGTTTGCTTAAACTTGCAGCTTGTATTGAGGAGAGCAGCAGCAACAAGGTGACTGAGCAGCTGTCCATGGCGCCTTCTTAAGGGCAACTATTTGACCTGTCATGTAGGAGTTAAGAGGAATGTAGCGACAGTTTATGGCAGTATCGTCATATGGAAAGACACAGTCAACTACGTTTGAGAGCACGAGACCTGTTGCCTGCCTGTTGCGAGGGCTCAGGGCATTTGCTCGGCGCTGAACAGAAACTGGCGTGGTCCAGTTGTTCAGGTTAACATAGCTATAAACGAAATAAACAACACTGAGGGATAGTTTCTGCTTACTGATTATGAACAATTCTATTATTAATCGAAAAACAGAATCCCGAACTTAATTTTTATAGGTTACTTGAAACGAGTTCCGTACTTGCAGAATTAGACTGGCAAAGTTTACTGGGATTTTTTTTTTATATAATTGAATTGGGGTAATGGCGTAAATAAGTGAATTCAAAAGCCTATCAGGAGAAACATGCCATGGATTTAGTAATGAGTAACGGGATAGGATTAATTAACAATGTCATGGTAAAATATTGCTTGGTGATAGGCATCTGAGAATATAGAGTATCATGTTAAGTGGGGAATGGAGTCAGAACTCTGTGGGGGAGCTCACTATGCAGGTGGCCATTGATGGGGGCCCTCAGTGGCGGTGGGGAATGCTGTTTCTGGAGAATGCGTGTGCCATTAGGACCAAGTTTCTGTTGGAGAAATCTGGCTTTTCGTTTACCATCGTAAAATTATGTTAACAAAAGTGATGGAGTAGAGGTAGAGGCATTCTAACGTAGAGTTTATCCCTAATTAGAATGATAGTTCTGTGGGATGAAGGGGAATCAGACCAGATGAAAAATGAATGAAAGATGATGTACACGACTGTAACGTAATAACATTAAATAAATAAAGGGGCGTTCGAGGCATACCAGATCAATTTATTAAGTGACAAGAAGTCCAAATGCTGAAGTTGAGAGTTGAAATGTAGGATATAATAAAATAATGTTTTAATATTTTATTCGATTTGGAAGCCGTTTAACATGAATGGAAAATAAAAAAAAAAGAATAATTTTCCTACAAAGTTCTAATAATCAGCAGATTGGGATAATCTGTGAGAGGCGTTAAGAGGGATAAAAATGATTATATATGCATGGAGGTAAAGAGCAAGTGAGAATATATAATTAGTACAATTTATCCGTGTTTACTTACTAAAATATACTTGAAATGAATGCCTCCAGAATTGGAGAAAGTTGGTAGAACAAATCCTGTGAACTGTAATGCAAATAATTCGAATGATTTTTTTTGAGTGATTTCGTACCAATGATCAAGAGCTCCATGCACTTTTATATCCATGAGACATATGTGCATGATCGTATGAAAAATGCCTGAAAATATTATAAAAACTGAAGGAGAAAATGTTTTGGAATGTCTCGCTATGCTTTGAATAAATAAGGCTCCATTTCATGTGGGATCGCGATCTAGTTACAGGCAGTAAGATACACACTCTATACAGGTGAAAGTATCACATGCTATTAGCTTCTTTAGAACTATGTGTAACAACATACTTGTTAATAACAAGTTACTTCTCTAAACATCCATCGCGTGCAGGGTTTCGGTAGTATAATTATGAAATAAAGCGTCAAACTTCGGGAGAAGTTTCAGTCAATTATTATATTCGAGCTCGTATTCATAAAGAAAAGAATCTGTTATTGCATAATGTATTTGATTATCTGATACCGCATTAAATACTGATTACCAAGTTTGAGGCTCGTCATGAAGAATTGTCATTATCGGATTGAACATGATTATTTGCTCTAGAGCCTTTTATTGTAAAGCAAGGTAGACACATCAAGTTGTTTTTCAAATAATGTTGCAGGTGTCGCTCATAGAAAGAATCACAACAGGACTGAGCCGAACAGAAAAGTAAGACATGTCGCAGAGGCAGCTGAAATTTAATACTGAGTATTGTGAAGCAATGCATTTTGGTAACAGCGACAGGGTGAAGAATTATGTGGCACATTTTTAAGACCAGTCAAGGGCAGTGGGATCAGGTAGTTTAGATGCATGATATTGGAGTTGGCAGGGCTCATTCGGAGAGCAATTATCCAAGAATATGGCAATGCATCGTTTCACAATTTGATGCATTGAATACAAAAACAGTGTTTTTTTTGAAAGCAAGCATGGTCTGATTTTTCTTCAAGTAGTTTATTGCGTCCCATTTAGTCAACTCCACTCTGGGAAGGATGTGAAGATACTTGAAAAGGTATCGAGGACATTTACGCTCTGTTCCAGGGACAGTGGAATGCAGTTTCAAAGTTAATTTGGAGAAGCTGTGATTATTTTAATTGGACTGCAAGTGATTGTGGTTAGATGCAATAAATTGCACGATTATTACACGACGTGATTCTCATTACCTGTTGACGGATGAACAAATATAAATAGACCAAAATATCTGAATAAGAAATACCAGAATAACGTGAGATATTATACTTGCCATACTGCAATTCATCAAAACCTGGAAAACGCTGCCTGAGCGTGTGTTTCAATATGAAAAGTGATAGCACTTATGGCGAATTCATTGCAGGGCCAACTTCAAAGAGCATAGTGGGAGGAATGAGAAGATTTCCCTGTACAGATTCCTCTGTGCCACAATGATGCTTTGCAGATATGCGTCAAGAGGCAGAAGTGCAGGGGCTATTGATCGCTTGTACAAAATCACCAAATAAGATATTGGAATAATTCCCACACCAGTTTCCAAAGAGACAACACAAAATGAGGTGGTGGAATCAACCAACTAAAATTAATGTTTGAGCCAGCATTTGAGCAAATTAGGTAATGTCGTTGAATCACAAGTATACTCAATTTCCCTTATGGACAGTTTGCATACACAGAGTGCATTAAATAAAAGGCATCTAAACAATTCCATCGTAGCTCACTATCTGTTGTATTATCGGATGTACATCATTTTCCGTTTGACAGTGTAGGTTTTCTTCTGTACTGCTTTTATCCGCATGTACCCCACTTGTTTGAGCTTGACCACACTTATGATGTAATTCTGCATCATTCGAATGATGCCTCTTAGCCCCTGTCAACTCTTTTTGTTTAATTCCGGTATTATGTTCACCTGTGGAATAGAATTCGCACAAATACATCGGTGTTGGTTCAGTAGCCGGCAAGATAATCGAAGGTGAATGAGAGATTCGTTCATGTTATATCAATAATTCATTAAAAAAAAGAGGGAAAGATGAAATGACTAACGTATTTGCATATTTCGCAATTTCTCTATTCTCCCTTTCCAAATGGGCTCTTCTTTGCCACCCAAATGCCATTGCATTATCTTACACAAATTGATATAATCACCATTCTGTTTGATTAACGCATTGATCTGTCATAAAACACATATTTAATGCCAATGAAATATGCAGCCAGTTGCCTATGGTTTCTAAGTGATTTGTTGCACATGGGAGGATAAAATTAACAAACACAATCAGGCAAAATAAGGACGATGGATGGAAAAAAAATTACAGTCTACCTTTCAACAGTATACATCAACCTTTCAAGGACAATAATCTCACATTTTGTTTTTTTCCAGGATAATTTGAAACGTGTTATTGTGACTAAATATGTCCTAATATACCATGATTATTAACGTAACATCAATGAGTCTGCCAGGGGTTGAGACTTTCAAGGTTCAGGAGGCTTTGACAGTGGAGGGGACACGAATGATTTTCATTCTAGGAACACAGATGGAACACGGGCTCCAAACAAATAGTTGCAGTTGGCTCAAGTGTCTGTGAGAGCGATTGGATGACATTTCATCACTCAGACGGAGGTTAAGCGCTGTAACTTTCTGGCCAATGGAATGTGCGTGCTCCAAGAGTTAGTAATGTTAAGGCGAAAGTCAATCCCGTTTTGATGCAGTAAAGCAACTCTGCAGCATTTTTGATTGGAGTCAATAGGACAGCTATGATTGTATTCAATGCCTCAGCAGGTAAGATGGGAAAAATGGCGGGATCTTGCTGCAAATCGTTAGCTTCATATTTATTTGCATTTCATGATCGTAAAGTATGAGAGTGTGCGAGTGCTGAGCTGGTGAAAATAAAAAGCTCTATGCCTTGAAGTGAAAAGCTGGTTGAAGACCGATATCGTTGATCACCGTTTACACAAATTCGTGAAGTCCTTAACAAATGGGCGTTTTCAGGCATTTTTGCCATCGATTGTTTGAATTTTGCCCTCAAAAGTGACGGCCGCGTGTGGTCAACTTGGTGTGGAAGAACGGTGATAACGCGGTTATCATAACGAGGATAACGAGAAAGGTTGCTAGGTACAAGTACCAAGCGATGTTGTGTTCCAGTGGAACAGTGAGGGAACCAAGCATCAGGAGAATCAGAGAAGATCATCAATCTCCCTCAACAAAACTTCCGTGGATTTGAGGTTGTGCCTAATGACGAATGACCGTTGTACTTTACACCATTTATTTTTCATTGTAAAAGTAATGTAACCGTGTGAATATCTTTGAGGAAGTGAAAACGTAAAGCACCAAATGGCTAATGAGAATCAGAGAACCTGATGCAATAGGATGTTAATTGTAGAAAGCAAGGGGCGAAAGAATGAGGGAACCATCCCTGAATGTAAAGTCAATACAACAGGTTTGAACTGCCCTCAGCATGTGCAACATGCTCTACAACTGTGGCGCAGGATTCTATTAGACTTCTCAGTGGAGTCGAAAACTGCAAGAGAATGAGACGGGAATTAAATGGTGCTGTCATTTTTGCTGCACTGCATATTCATACTGGTGGTTCTCCTAGTTCAAAGAAAAAATAACCTCACCGGATGCATGGCTGATCCCATCAATATGGTGGGCAGTCTTTTTGTGCAGCCTTTCCTCGGTAGCTTCATGCGAATGGGTGCGATACTATTACTATTTTCCATACAGGACTTACATTTTGGTGACCATCCACCTCTTGTTTCTGATAACTGCAAGATTGGAACATCCTTATTAAGATTGATGTGTCAGTTTGTCAGCACGCTGATTAACGCAATTTCACGATATAAGTTGGCAAAACGACTTTAGTTCCCCACACGCGGGTTGCATGGTAGTGAAAGTACACACGAACATTCTCAATGTTCATTACTTTAATATTTATAGCGTTGAATGAAACAAACTGATTGACAAAATTAGTTCATTTAAATGTATACACAGAGTTCCTAAAGTGCGGAAAATCGCTGTCAGAAATATTTGTGTTTTCTGAGGAAGAGTTTTTTTTAAATAATTGTTGCATACAATTTGCTGCATGGAACCCAGAAGCAGAGGCATCAAAAACACCAGAGGTTTTTAAATATAATCAACCAATGCAAAATCAAGGGGAGATGAAAGTCTGAAGATTAAGTAAATTCTTCCGACTGAACATGAATCTAAAACATCCATGGTCACAAAAGGCTTAGCCAAAAATTGTTTGGCTAGAAAGGAAAAGCAATCCGAATAAACACCGGAGTAAAGTTGAAAGTGCAATAGCTTCGAAAGGCCATGTCTCAGACACGTCTTAAGAGTTCTGATTGGTGATGCAGTCATACTTCACTCTAAGGTTGTTTTTCATTCTTTATTGGTGCACTGCGGCGAACTCCGAATTTGGGACGCGAACAAGACTTGGATTGCGCTCAGCCTTTTATCTGTATGCTAATCCTAGGTAATTTTTTGAATAATGTGAACAGGAAATTTGTCTCTTTTTTTATTTTACAATCTGCAATTGGTATGGATTCGGTGTGAGCAGTAAAAGTGATTTTTCATTATATCTACATTTCGTCAATTATATTTTAGGTCTTCCTTTAAGATACATGTAAAATCGGGATCTATGTTCTGAGCAGCACAATTATGTGCAGGTTTGGAGATCTTTGATCAATGCATTCTTACTCCAGCTATGATGATCATATATCCAGGGCCGCCGTTGCTGTTAATGAGATGCGCCACTGGGATCAATTCTTTGTAGGGGAACCCGTAGTTTACATTTCCCATCGTATTATTCGTTCAACAAAAGTTATGGAGAAAATGAAGAGGCATTGGGAAGTGGTAATTATCCGTTTTAGAATGATACTTCTCTGGCCTTGGAATTGAAGCAGCTTCAAATAAACATTAACGAATGTTGATGCTCAAAACTAAAACGTTATAACCTAATGAAATAAAGGGGCCTTCGATTCACAACGGATCGATCTTGCAAGCGAGAAGCATGCAAAAGTTGAGAGTGGGAGTGAAGGCTATGTTTAAATAAATTGTAGAGATAATATTCGAATTGCATGACATGTAACCTGAGTGGAAACGGAAGAGGAAATTGTTCTTATAACATACAAATGGTCAATAGATTGGGAGAATCTTGCTGAGGCGATGCGAGAGAAGTATATATATATATATATATATATATGTGCATGGAGGTCTAGAGCAGTTCGAGCTTATATAATTCCTGCATCTATCGGTGTTTGCTTAGGAAAATGTATTTGAAACGAATGTCTTAGAAGTGGAGCTGGTTGTGGGAACGGCCTGTTATAAAACTGAAAGAGAAAATGATCTGGAATGGAGCTATGCTTATGGAAAATAAGTCTCCATTTCACTGTCGTTCCGAAATTTAGTTACAGACAGTATGGTATACCCTCTAGACATGTCAAAATTATCACGTTATTAGCTTCTTCATAATTACGTGTATC
Source organism: Carcharodon carcharias (assembly GCF_017639515.1). Taxonomy (NCBI): domain Eukaryota; kingdom Metazoa; phylum Chordata; class Chondrichthyes; order Lamniformes; family Lamnidae; genus Carcharodon; species Carcharodon carcharias. Next base: position 27,076,610 of record NC_054490.1, read on the forward strand.
ACTATATCTCGTATCAACAATTTATTTTGTTTAACATCGCTGGCGTGAACGGAGTCAATATTATAATTATGAACGAAAATGACACACTTTTTTCATTTATTTTGACCAAACTTTCATACGGTTTCCAGAGCATTTAATGCTGTTAGTTAAATTAGACAATGATTTATGTTAATCCAGCTGTAAGGGTTGATCTCTCACCAAGCCAGAAGTGTGTTTTATCAATATTAAATTCGTACATCATGTCTGCATCTCCAAGACCTGGGTTATCAATAAATGTCACGACGTTAAGTTTCTTCTGTTTAGATGTGCTGAGCTCCAGAGCCAGGTGGTCTGTCACCCCTGTGGGAGCACAGAAAGCACTGCTATCAGAAGCAAATTTAACTTTTGCCTCGGGCTTCTAAGAAGGCAACTTTCCAGTTCATTTCTTGGTGTTTAGAACTTTAAAGGTTTTCCTTTCCAGATGTCTTTCCTTTTATTGTGCATCAGCTCACATCACAAATTTGATGTGCACTTAGGATATATCGTTGAATAGGTAGGATTTATACAACATACAAAATAAACACAAAAGTAATATGCCATCTTTAGCCTTTTACAACCTTTTTCCTGAAGGCTTGTATCCCAAATGTTATATCAACCGTTATGCATAAAAAAGTGAAGCAAAACTAAGACCACTTCTAGCTTTTGTGTAGCTGTTGTACATAAATGTCCGACACGCCACGCATCTTCCCTCACCATAATGGGACCCCGAACATCCTTCCAATGCCACCACACCTCAACACACTCCTCACGCCGAATGCCCATTGAATTCCAGTAAGCCCACTAACCACCTCCATTGCTCTTCATGACGTACAGATGATATAATATTGCATCTCATTAGAAGGATGAAACGCTGCCTTTGGTCTACCTACAATAATGCCAGTTCACCCATTACCCCCTTGCTTCTGATCTACTCTCTTATGGGACATGGTAATCAAGGATTTGGAAAATGTCATCTTTTATTCAAACGCTCCATTGAACTCTACTCCCCTCAATCTGTCATGTGCTTCTGGCTTACGATCGTGAATGATTTCTGGCACCCATTAATTCGGAATTTAAAATCTTCTATATTCAATCACATACAAATTAATCAGGTATCTTCGTTTCCTTGGGCACTCATCTCTAGGTTATCGTTTAATTTGCTCACCACCTGTATTGCACAGTCGATGCATTTTGGTTGCATTGTGGAAGCCAATTGTTGCACCTAAAAAAAAAAATTGACTGACTAAGTTAATGTTCCTTGAGATCAAATTCTGACTGAACTGTTTATGCGGTCACCATTTTCCTTTTTGTTTGTATTTTTTGTTGCAATAATTTTCGACACTGAAAACTCCATCATGTTAGGCCCCCTCACACGCAATTATTCCATATTGCTTACAAATGCCTATAGTCTAATTGCCACCAAGTTGCACCTCTTTTCGATTTTGTCTCCATTCATGACATGTATATTTCCTCTTTAACAATAGTTTGCTCCGACGCAAGCACCCAACCATTACTGTTTATTGTGCATGTACGTTATCTTAATCTGTTTTTCTTCAATAAAATTATACTTCCTTTCATTAGTGGCCATTTAATTTCTATTCCAATTTTAATTCCGATTATATGCTTAATTCCACTAATCATTCCTTATTTCGTCTGTGTTGTTTTGTTTATTCAACATTTAATATTTATCATTTTGTTTCTTTGTCATTCAGGTTCTTCTTCCCCTTTTTTTAATCTTTTGCTTTCTATTACAACTTCTATACTCTGTTCAATGGCTACTTTGGAGTTTATCTCTGATTATTAACTCAGGATTGCTTGAAAACATCAGCTAATTGATATATATATATTCAATTATTGGAGTCCTGCAATGCACACTGTTAAAATTTAGGTAGCCTTCATGGCTATTAAGGAGGAAGCTCCAGAATTTTGACACAGCGACAATGAAGGAACAAACATATATTTGCAGGTCAGGATGGTTATTTGCTTTGATGAGGACATGCAGTTGGTGGTTTGCATTTGTGTGGTGTTTTGTAGTTGGACAATTAACCCAGAGATCCAGTTTAGCGCTCTGGCTACCCGAGTTCGAATGCCACCAGGGCATGTGGTGGAAATTAAATTCAATTAATCCTGGAATTTGAACTCTGATGGTTACTATGAAACCGTTGGTTGGTATAAAATGCCTGCTGATTCACAAATATCATAAAGGAAGTAAATCCTCCGCCCTTTCCCGATCAAGGCCACATATCACCCAAACCAACAGGAACGTGGTTCACTCATAAGTAAATTCTGAAGTCACCTAGCAAAACAATCAGTTGTCTCAATCTTCTACGAAGTCTAAAAACAATTGGGATATTGGATGGTCCAACAGAGATAGATCTAGTCATTGGAAATAACAAACAACATACTTTGTCCTGTCGGCACTGCAAACTCCACATTAATAACATATGGTGGTTAGTGCCAAAATTGGGAGCATTTTCACATAGGTTAGTCAAGAAACAACATTCCATAATAATCCTCACAGAACCATATCTGAAAAAGAATGGCACAGTCTTCACCATGCCTGGTTAGGTCTTATCCCACCAGCAGGACAGATGCAGCAATGGTGGCAATGGATTGGCATGCAGTCGGGGGGAAGTTGTTCTGGGAGTCCTCGACATTGGCTCTGGACATCATGAAATAAAATTACCTCAAGCTAAACATAAGCAAGGAATCCTCCTGCTGATTATCACGTACTACACTCCCTCAGATTATGAATCAGAGCTCCTCCTTGTTGAACACAGCTTGGAAGTAGAACTCATGGGCTCAAGAGCGCAGAGAATGCTCTGGGTCGGGGACATCAATGTCCATCACCAACTGTGGCTCAGGCGCCCCACCACTAATGCAGCTGTCCTAATTCTAATTAACATAACCGCTAGTTTTGGTCTGTGGCAGGAGATGAGGAAACCAACAAGAGGGAAAAACATGCCTGATCTCATCTTCATCATCCTGACTGCCACAGATGCATCGTCCATGACAGTATCGTTAGGAATGAGGAGTGGACGGTCACTGTAGAGCCAAAGTTCCATCTTCATTTTGAAGATTCTGCCCATCATCTTGTGTGCCACTACTACAGTGAAATATGACCTAGCAACTCCAGACGCGGCATGCATGAAGCGTTGCGGCCAACAGAAGCAGCAGATTTGTGCTCGAACACAGCTGGTAATCTCATGGCCCGGAATATCCCCCAGTCTATCATGACCATCGGGCTACAGGATCACCTCTGGTTCAATGAAGAGTGCAGGAAGTCATGCCAGGAGCAGCACGAGGCATATCTGAAAATAAAATGAGTTGTCAACCTCATGAAGGTATAACAAACGACTTCTTGTGTGTCAAGCAGCATTAGCAGCAACGAAATGACAGAGATAGGAGATCACATGACCAACGGATCAGGTCTAAGTTCTGCAGTCCTGCCTCATCCAGTCGGCAAATCTAGTGCCCAAGTTAACATACTACTGGAGGAGGAGGCTACACAATTATCACCTTCCTCAATCATGGGGGAGCCCAACACATTAGTGCAAAAAATAAGCTCGAGCATTTGCTGCAATGTATAGCCGGAGTGTATGATCCATCTAGGCCATCACCAACGCCAGCATTACGACAATTCAATGTAGTCCACGTGATGTCTTGAAATGGCAGGAAGCACTGGGTGATGAAAAGGCTTTGAGCCTTTACAGTATTCTGGCAATAGCAGTTAACACACTTGCTCCAGAAGTTGATGCATCCCTAGCTAACCTTTTCCATTGTAGCTACGCAGTTGACATCTGATATGTGGAAAATTACCCAGGCATGTCCTGTACATAGAGAGCATGACAAAATCAAACAGGCAATTTCCGCAGCTACTCATGATAACTAGTAATGAAATAGAAGACGTAATTTACAGTGTTGCCAAGGAGCACTTGCTTAGCAATAACCTGCTCAATGAAGCTCGGTTTGGGTTCCACCAAAGCCACTCAGCTCCTGACTTAATTAAAGCCCTAGTTCAAACATCGAACACAGTGCTGAACTAGCGTGGTACTATGCCAGTAACAGGCCTTGACATCACGGCCTCTATTGACAAAGTGTGGCATCAAGGAGCCCTAGCAACCCTTGAGTCAATAGGATGAGGGATGTAATTCTCAATTGGTTGGATTCATACGCCGCACAAATGAAAATGGTTTTGTCTGTTGGATGTCAGGCATCTTGGCTCCAGGGTATCACTGCAGGAGTTCATCAGGGTCGTTTCCTAGGCCCAAAATTCTTCAGCTCCTTCATCAATTACCTTTTTTCCACCAGTTCATGAGAAGTGGGAACTTTTGCTGATGTTTGCACAATGTGTCGCATGATTCATGACTCATTAGGCACTGTAGCAGTCCATGCCGAAATGTAGCAATATCCAGGCTTGGGCTGACAAGTGCCCAGTAACATTCACGTCACTCAAGCGCCAGGCAAAGGCCATTCCAACAAGAGGGGCTTCACGCACCACACCTTGCCGTTCCATTCCATTAGCATCACAGAATCCTCGAATATCAATATCTGGGTGTGGGTGTGGGGGTGGGGGGGGGTGGGTGGGGGGTTCGTGGGGGGCGGGGTGGATACCATTGAACAGAAGATGAACTAGATTAGCCATATCAATACTGTGCATCCAAAAGCGGGTCAGGGGCTTGGAATCGTTCGATGAATAATTCACATCCTGACTTCCCAAAGTCTGCCCAATACCTACATGGTGCAAGTCAGTGGTTGGATGGAATACTCCCCATTCTCCTCGATGAATGCTGCTCCTACAACAATGAAGGACATTGATACCATAGAAATATACCTCATCTGCAAACGTTCACAACATTCACAAACGACGCCTAACAGCAGCAGCATGCACCATGTACAAGTTGCACTGTTCGAACTCACCAAGGCTCTTTATAGAGGACCTCCCAAATACACCATCACCACCACCTGTAAGGACAAGGGCAGCAGAAAGTTGGGAAAAGCACTACTCTGGAATTTAGCCCGCAAGTCACTCATTACACTGGCATGGAAATATGTTGCAGCCCCTCCACTGTCTCTGGGTCAAAGTTCTGCAAATTCCTACCTGTTAGCACTTTGTATGTACCTACACCGCATAGACTGCTGCGGTTCAAAGATGCAGCTTCCCACCACCTCCTAAACGAGAGCTGGTCATGAAATGCTGGCCAACCAGCGAAGTACACATTTGCTCGCCATGTCCTTCTTGATGTTAGTGTTTTTGGGTTTGGAAGGTACTTCCCAAGGAGCCTCGGTGATTTTCTTCAGTGCATTTTCTGGATGTTAGATAGTGCTGCTACAATATGCCGTGGTGGAGGGAGTGAATATTTGTGGGTGACCTGCCATTTATCGGGCTGCTTCCTTCTAAATGGTGTCAAGATTCTTGAGTGCTGTTGCATCTGCATTTATCCAGGCAATGATGGAGTATTCGATCAACGTCCAGAGATGTGCCGTGCACATTGCGAACATGTTTTGGGGAGTCGCCAGGAGGGTTATTCTCCGCAGGACTCCTATCCTCTGACCTACCGTTCTTGCCACAGTATTCATATTGCTATTGAATGTTGGTTTATCGCCAATGGCAGCCTCCAGGATGTTGTTAGTTGGGGATTCAGCGAAAGTAATGCAGTCAATGTCAAGTAACACATGTCCCTGAATGGCCCTTGTGTGGTACAGAAGTTACTTGCTTGTTGTCAGCCCAACCCTGGATGTTGTCCATGTCTTTCGGCATTTTCATATGGGCTGCATCTGTATCTGTGGATGGTGCAAAAATTGTGCAGTCAAACCCACTTCTGACATTATGTTGAAATCAATGTCATTAATGAAGCAGCTGAATATGTTTTTGCTTGGAACACCGCCTTGAGGAACTCCTGCAATTATTCCCTGGAACTGTGAGGCCTGACCTCCAACACCTCGTTTGTGTTTTAAGGAAAACTCCAGCCAGTGGAAATTTTCAACACTGATTACCATTAGCTCCAGTTTTGCCAGGGCTCTAAATGCGTGCCTCATGTCAATTCCCAACATTCTCATATCACGTCTGGAGTTCTGCTCTTTTCCCCATGTTTTAAAAATGTTGTAATTAGTTCAATGGTTGAGAGAAAATGGCCGATCCCAATCGTGGCGTCAGTGAGCAGGTTTTTACTAAGCAAGTGACGCTATATAAGACTTTGGTTAACCCCTTCAATGACATTACTGATGATCCAGATTACACTGATGAGTCTCTAATTGGAATGTTTGGATTTACCATTCACTTTTCTGATCATGCCTCACTTGGGCAAGATTACACCATGCTGGCTGGAAGCCTGCACCCCCCTTGTACTGGAATAGCGGCAAGACCTGGATCACAAAATTTCAGTACTATTGACGGAATGATAACAGGGCCCATGGCCTTTGCAGCATCCATTGTCTTAAACAGTTGCGTGATGACAATTGGGGTGAATCGATTTGGCTGAAATTTGCTTCTGTGACACTGAGGCCCTGTGAAGGTGGCTGAGATAGATCACCACTCGGCTTGTAGAGATGGCCAAATTGAATATATCAAACGTTATTTAAAAACAATCATAGGTTATCCGATATTTCATTTGCAGGTTGTGTTCGGGCCCTTGCATTGTTGTTCATGAGAGGGGATAAAATGTTAACAGCTGCATCGCCTGCACATGCATGGGAAGATGTAATCGAATCGTGAGATTGTTTTTTTACGTGGCAGAGGAGTGGACCAATGTATCACGAAAGTAGATCTTTGGAACACTGAAAGTGGAGGGCAGCAGAATGTGAGCATCTGGAAGTATCTGGAGTGAAAAGTGTGTGTAGAAACAGCTGTATAATAATTGTAGGAGGGCAGAAAAGGGATGCAAGCAGAATTTTTCATTCAAGAGGACAGAACGGAGGCCATTGCAAAACAATTTAACTGGACCACCGGGTTTGAAAAAGTGGAAGACCAATGCAAAAAGCAAATATAGAATGCTACGTTTTCAGAAGAGACAAAAAATAGATGAAGAATTATAGAAACATGGAATAAACTCCACAGTGGAATCGGAAGTTGAGGAAACATAATAGACTTACATTTGGGAATCCGTGGGCTTACTGTGAATGTTAATTGAATAACCATCTCGGGAATTGTACATAGAAATATGCAGACCAGAAGTGAAAAGCCGCTGATCAAAAACGTGAAGGTGAGAAACGAGTGACAATTCGAAATAAAGCCAATGAAAAATTCAGTGCATGGAGAGAACAGAGACAACGACAAAACAACTATCAATTTGCCAGAAACGAAACACGAAAGTAAAGAGGAAAGGACCTGAGTAGGTTTGCAGTGTTTGCAATAAGTCAACAAAAATTTCAAATAGCTGGGAGCCATTGTGGTCACTCATGAAAAAGCAATTTATTTGCGGAATTCGAGTGCAATTAAATGCAACATTGTTCAAGGTGAGAAGATGTTCAGGCAGGTTGAGGAGTTTGGTAATTGATAAGAATTGGTAGAACTCCATTAAGGGAGATATCCGAGACTTGTCACAAGCCATACAAGCGTTTCTGGTGAACCTTTTTTTTTTCCTCATCAGGTGAATTTATTTATATACCGTTAAAAAAATTACTAACAACTACCCGGCCAACCCCACCAACAGCAGACGCCAGCGCTGCCGCCGCCACCACCGCCCCCCCCCCCAACCTCTCCCTACCCTCCCCCCCCCCCCCCCCACCCCCCCCCCCCACCCCCCCCCACCCACCCCACCCACCCACAACCATAACCCACCGGGCAGCATGTTCATGTCGTTAACATTTTTCAATCTATATCTCTCAACATTGTTCGCCATCATTCATCATTTTGCCCTGAGTCCCGCCCTTAGCATTCAATGGAACATCCTCCACCATTTGCGCAACATTGCCCGTTATTTGAACAAATTGATTCCTGCCCTCCAATCTCAAAATTTCGAAGAAAACATTCCCTCTGTGACACAATCATTCCCTGCTCATTCACGGCTATCAAACTGCCCCTTCCCAGGTCAAGTTCACTTGCAAACGCAAATTATGCAACACCTGCTCTTTTGTCCACTCTTTTCTCAACATCTAAGGCCACAATTTTGCTTCCAGCACAAATATTGATTCACTTCATTTTTTTTTTGTCAATTCAATGTACAATATTCGCAGCACAAGGTGATCCCATGCAGATGGAAGACAAAACCTACAGCGTGGGATGGGATTTCAGAACACCCCCCCTCAGAGTCCATGATTGGAACTCAACTTCATGTCATGTAAGATTTCAATTGATTTACTTGCTCTCTCGGAATTTTTCCAATGATTGTCAAAGCAATCTGGGAGAGCAATACCTCATATTTGAGTTGTGGCCTTTACAGGCAAATGAACTCATCACGGAGGTCAATAATTTTGAATGGCTTCTTCTGAGCCACTTTGGCTAATATCCCTTTTTTATCTTCTGTACTTATAATCCTTTCTTTATTTGTCGACTTTACATCCAGTGCATTGTTATACAAAAATTCGTACATCAATTAGGTACTTGGTTCACTTGCTTTACACAATATTAAGAATCATCTTTGTAATTCCGTTCCTCCTTCGCTCAGGTTTATCTCAGAAATCCCTTTGTTTTCTTCCATCCTCCAACCCTCACCCTTTCAACATTCTTAAAATCAAATCTTTTATTCTCTTTCCTCAGATCTGATGACGTGTCCTTATCGACATCAAACGTTTTCTTTTGCTGCCTTAGATGGCGAATATTTCCCACGTTTTCTGTTTATTTTTTACTTTTATTCGTTAAGGCTTTAATTGGGAGGACATTATATGACATTATTTTAGCAGGATGACCAATAAGTGGTGAGGTCAGAATTAATGTAAATTGGTTTACAATTAACTGGGGTCTGACGATTTTACTTTCACAGAGAAAGCGTTGAGTGTCTGGATTTCACTATTCCAAAGGCCAAAACTGATGATCTCATAACACGTGATTATTCTATGCCCGCTTGAGGATCCTATAATTGCAAGGAATCTGTCCAATAAGTGCACAGTGTAAGTACCTTGGCTGGCATGTATTTGGCTTTCTCAGGCTCTATGGTCGAAAAGACGAGCCTTCAGTGTTAAACAATTCTAAGTTATATTTGACGTTCGCCTGTTCCACCCTCGTTTCACATCTTCCCACTGTACAAATACTTTGTCACTTATGCTTCTTGTTTCTAACTCGAAGAGAGATAAAGGAGAACTTACCTGGTAAGCACAACTCAAAAATCTGCCAATGAACAGAATATTTCAAATATGTGTCACACCACACAAAACTTTTGACATCTTGCATCATTCTACGTTGTTTATCATCTAATAGTGCAGGTGTTGGCCATCTCACATTACATTTATTTAGCCTGTTGAGCTTGCATACTTCAGAACCTTCGATAAATCTGCATTAGGTCAGACCTGTGGGGAAAAATAGTTTAATTCTTTTATAATATTGCATTAAGGCAATCGGTATGATGAGAGACACCACTCCCCCTTTCTGCTCTTTACACTATTACTAACAAGTCAGAATGCACCTTCCATATAATCCAGAGTCTGGAAGTGTGGGTAGAGATGTAGCGTAGCATTGCCCTGTCCAAACATTGACACGGATTTGTAGCCACAAAAGCTCAGCCTCATTTTTCTAACAATGATCATTGTATGCGTGGTTATGATTTTTGATTGAGTACCGAAGTACGCATGTTACTATCCAATCTTCAGTAATGCTCCATGTTGTGTTTGTTCATCTCAGACAGCAATTGTCCAAACAGAATCAAATGTTTATTTCGATGAACAACACAGAACTGTCTATCGTTTCTCTGCACTCAGGTGTGAGTGTTCTTCCAGCATAGGACAGTTTAACTGCTTTTGAACATTTGGTGGCACTCTCGGAATATGTCAAATGTTTCTCTTCAATCACGTTGGGAGGCGGTGGAGCAGTGCAATACCCTCGTCAGTCGACAAAGAATATAATACATTCTGTTGCCCTGTTTAAAGAGAAGCCACAGAAATACAACAAGCGTGGTTTGTGCTCATTGATCGTACCACCAAAAAGCCAATAAAGCCAGAGAATGGACCAACGTTCTGCATAAAGTCATGGGGCCACTCAAGGTGAGCGATTCCCTTTTCATTCCACTGGTGACAAAGGTAAATCTTTGGTTTTCTGTTGCAACTCCTGTTTTCTTAATGTGTTCTTCAACGTACTTCAGAGGTGAAGTGACCAGAGGGACACATATTAGACTTGCCAGCAAACCTGTTCCTTTCAGAATCAACCAACTGAAATCTGTATGCAAAACATGTGTAAATGGATTAAGAGCTGCATATCTATGGTAAGTCGGAGAAACGGATGGAATAATTAGCAGCTATTACAGTTAATACGTTAAATAATGAGAGTGGATGAAGACATGTTGACATTTTCTCCCACCAAATCCTTTCAAACTATTTCATTTCAATTATTATATGAAGTATATTTATAACATTTCTGCAAATTTCCTTTCATAAATGTCTTATTCCTATTCTTGTAATAGGCCAAGTTTATATGCAAACGTTTCAGTTATCTCCTGGCTTATCCATCCCTCTTTTCACCCACAAACATGTAACCCTCATTTCATGGGAGTCCAAACTTCAAAGTCTTGAATATAATCAGCGTCTGAGCATCCACAGATCGATGGAGGAGAGAGCTAAGTAAAAATATACATAGCTGAGTATATTGTGCTCCTCAGTAAAATGAGTATTGGCTCTCAAGTTCCACTATACACTACCAGGTGAAACAGAAACTGGCGGAATTTTATGGCCCCCTCCACAGTGGATACTGCCTAAAAATGTGGTGATACGTTCACTTCGGAGGGACAGGAGAATTTAGCAAGCTGGAGGGGTCGTACGATTTGGCAGAATATATTTGCCACCTCTTATCAATAACGGTTCTCGTCTGGCTTTTCCTGAGTTTGCTGGGCTTTTGAGGAAGTTATGTATAACAACGAACTTGGTTTAACGAATAATTTGTATTTTGTAATTAAAATCTAAGTGATAGAAATGTTAAGGTAGTATGTAACATTGAAGAGATGAGGATGAATTGGCCAATAATGATAAATATGCACTTATTAGTCTACACTCCATAGCAATTAACAATCGTTTGTGGATTATTGATGAACATTGAGGTAGTGATCTTATCATGTTGCTTTTGTTCTTGCATTTAGCGTATGGAGATATCTGAAGGTAAATAATCACAAGCATTACTTAGTTAACAAACTAGAAAAAACAGTGTATCACCATTCAAAATATTCATGTGATATCCAATACAATATCAACAAAATAACATGGATTGTATATGTGGAATCCATAAAGGGGAGGTAAGAAAAACGCTGGTGAATAAGTCACTGTTGGGAGTAGCAGCTATAAAATAAGCTATATTGTAGGGCAGAGAATAAATCAAGAGATTATGAGGGCATGTACAAAAAATACAGTGCATTAATCATGGGTGACTTTAAACTTCATTTAGATTCGTAAAATCAAATTTGGAGAGGCAGACAAAGCAGTAAATCATTTGGTGTGTTCAGAAATTTACAGTAACAATATTCTGTTCATCCAATCCAGGATCAGACTATTTTGGATCTGGTAATGTGTAATGCGTCTGGGTTAATAAATGATCTCACTGTGCAAGATCCCCTAGGAAACAATGACCATAACAGGGTATAATTTAGCATCCGGGCTGTGGGTGAGAAACCTGGTTTGGAAACAACTGTGCTAAACCTGGGTTAAGATAATTAAAAGTGAATGAGGACAGAGTTGCGTGGAATGAACTGAGAAAGGAGTTTTGGAAAAGACAGTTGGTGAACAATTGCAGAAGTTTAAGAAAATGGTTCTTGACTCATAAGAAAAAAAAATGTATCCTCGTGAGGAAGCAGGGTTCTAGGAAGGGGACAAAGCAAAGTTGTTTAACCAAGGATGTTAAGGATAACATCAAATTGAAAGATATAAAAAACACAAATGTGGCACATATTAGATGTAAGCCAGCAGATTGGGGAAGTTTTAAAAAAACAACAGGCAATGAGCCAAAAATAATGAAGAGGGACATAGTGAAGTTTGAGGTTAAACAATCAAGTAATATAGCAAAAACAGGACAGTAAGAGTTCCTTTAAAATGTAAAAGGGAAGAGATAAGAAAAAGTGAACACTTTCCTTGTGGAATGCGACTTGGGAAATAATAATGTGGAAGCAGGAAATGGCAGAGAAGTTAAATAAATGTTTTGCATCAGTCTTCACGTTAGAAGGCATTAACAGATTTCCAAAAAAAGTACTAAATAATGCAGGGGAATTGGGAGGGGGTGATAAGTACAATGGCGAGTGCTACAGTAAAAAGTAATCGGGAAATTAATGGGCCTAAAGCCGATATATCTCCTGGACCAGATAGGCTGCATTCTAGGATATTTAAGGTAAAAGGTACGCAGATAATGTAAGCACCAGAAGTAATCTTCCAAGAAACCTTACAATCAAGGTTAGCCCCAAAGGATTCGGAAGCTGTCAATGAAATATTCTTATTCAAAAAGGGAGGGAGACATAAAGATTTAACTGAAGGCCTGTTAGATTAACATCTGTAGTTGGTCAAATGTTGGATTCTATTATAAAGGGTGTAATAAGAGACCAATTAGAAATTCATAATATAATGAAACAGAGCCATCATGGCTTCATGTTTGGGAAATCATGTCTCATAAATGTGTTACAATTCTATAAGGAGGTAACAAGCTGGATAAATAAAGAGGGACATGGGGATATAATATATTTTGATTTTCATACTGTGTTCAATAAAGCTTCACACATATTAACTATATTAATAAAATAAGAGCCCATTCCATTGCAGGTAGCATATTAGTATGAATAGAGGATTGAGTAACCAATAGAAGGTTGTAATTTGGGACAAGGGGGCATTTTGATGATAGAAAATGGTAAATAATTCAGTGCAACAGGGATCCTTGCTGGGGGCATACTTGTGTACAAGATACATTAAATGACCTGGATGTGCAAATTGAATGTATTTTAGTCAGATTTGTGAATGACACATAAATAAGTGAGAAGCTAAGTGGCCAGCATATAACAACATGGTTACAGAGGGAAACAGGCAGTTTAATGTAATGGGTAAAAACTTGGCAGATTGAATATAATGTGAGAGAGTATGAGGTTACACAATTTGACAGGAAGAATATAGGAGATGAATATTATTAAAAAGGAGAGAACCTGCAGAAAGCTGCACCACAGAGTGATTACAGGGTCATCAAGCATGAATGAAAAAGCTAGCATACAAGTTCTTCAGGTAATAGGCAAGGCAAATTGGATGCTGGCTTTTATTTCAAAGAGAATTGAGAAAATACAAGCAGGGAAGACCTGATTAATGTGTCCAAGGCGCGAATTCGACCACAACTAACATATTCTGAATAGCTTTGGTCCACTGGTCCACTTATCAAAGGGAATTTATGCAGGCATCGGAGGCAGTCCAGAGAATGCTCACGCGGTTGATCCCAGGTATGGAGAGTATCTTAGAAGAGAAATTCATTAGGTTTTGCCTTTGCACATTGGAGTTTAGAAGAATGAGAGGCGAACTAATTTAAACATATAAGGTTATGTGGGGACTCGACCAGGTAGATGCTAAAGCTTAACGCCTCTTCTGAGTGAGTCTTGTAGCAGAAATTTAAAAAAAAAATAATCAAGGCGAAAGAGGAGGTGTGATAATTACAGCATCTAGAACTACAGAACTTGTAGCAGGGAAACTAATGCTGCTGATGGACGGTCTGTCCGTGGGATATGCATCATGTGCATTCTATTGATATTAAATGAAGTAGCTAAAGAGAGAATGTGTGCACAAGAAGTGAGCTTCCAAGGCTCCTTAAATTCTGGGCAAGCCACACAACGTTGTGATTCTAGCAATGCAACGTTCTTAATCAAAAAGGGAGGGTGACAAAAAAAAAGTATAAAACAGTCAACTTAACATCTGTAATTTGGAAAATATCAGAGGCTATTACGACAGGTGTAATGGCAGTGCATTTAGAAAGACATATTATAGTCAAACAGAGTCATCATGTCTTCTTGAGCGGGCATCATGTCTGGGAAATTTATCACAATTCTTGGAGGAGGTGACAAGCCAGTTAGCTAAAGTGGAATCTCAGAGTAAGGAGTCGCTCGTTTAAGACAGAAATAGGGAAGAATTTATTCTTTTAGAGAGTAATAGATCTGTGGAATTATTTACAGTGGAGGGCTGTAAAGGCTGGCGCGTTAAGCATATTCAAGGATCAGGAGGAAAGTAAGGGTATCGACGGTTATTGGAAAAGGGAGGAAAGTGGAACTGAAAATTATTTGATCAGATATGATGTCATTGAATGGCCGAGGAGACATGATGGGCTAAAAGACCTATTCTGCCACTACATCTTGCGGTCTTCCACTTCTCATTATGCCATATTTACTCATAACTGCGACATTATTTAAAAGACATGTGAGAAATATCATAGAAGGTATGCACTGTAAAGTATGCACTTAGGCACTGAAGTAAGGTGAAAATGCACCTTATCTTGCAACAAAAATCAAATACATGATTCTCGATGCTTTACCTGGCTTAGTTTTGCACCGAACCCACCCTGTGCGCATTTCAGCAGTGCTTTTCATTGTTAAGAATGGAGAAAATCAGGTGGGAAATTGTTGAAGATAGACGGCCTTAATTTGCAACTACATTCTGAAAAAGATGACTGGAAGCGTGAAGGTAAATAAATGCAGACAGAACTGCCCTTGAAAATTTCGCTGTCAGATCCGGTCTTCAGAGTCACTTGAGGCCTGCATACAAGACACCGTGTAGAACCAAAGAATTGCAAATCCAGAGGATTCAAGGATATTCTGATATTCCCACCAGCTGTATAGCCCTGGCTGCCGTTAAAATGTGAAAAGAGCCAGTGAGAGTGACAATGGAGGGAGAACTATTGGGAGCACTTTGATGGGGAGGATTTGCGGGGGCAGTGCAGTTGAGGATCAGTTACAGGGAGCTGGGGGCATCGATGTTGGGGGCATCGAGGAGTGGTCTCGGGGTTGTGCGATTTTGGATTCAGGGGGAGATGGTTACGGAAGTCACGGTATGGGGGAGGTCAGGAGGAATGTAGGTTCGGAAGGTCGCATGTGGCTGGCAAGCGTGGAGATTGAGCGGTTTGCTGTCATCTGAGGTCCAGTTTGGGGAAGTGCGAGTGTCGGGTATGATGGAATACAGATAACATAGTGGGGTCTGGGGCCACGGTAGGTCTTTGGTCCTTAAGGGCGTATGGGTGGTGTATTCGGATTTTCGGGTGCGGAATGTGGGTGTCCGATGGGGTTATGATTGGGGCCAAATTGTCATGGGAGTGGGTGAATCGGAGAATTCCGGCGGTCAGAGTCGGGCAGCTGATGGGAATTTGAGACATTGGGTGGAATGTGGAAGGAGGTCTCGGTTGCCATGGAATGGGGGAGACGTGGGTTCATGGGGTGTTGTTGGTCAGTCAGTGTGCATTGCGCAGTTGGAGGTCAGGGCTTTTGGCCTTGGGTGGTTACAGGGAGTCGCATGTAGTTGATTTGATTGTTTACAATAGATGTCCAAAAGAAGAATCTTCTCTTCGGACTTTTTTTCTCTCAGTAACATTGTACCCTTCGATGAGCCATCCAAAGTTTGTGATTGATCTGTGTTCTGACATGATTCCCAATGCACAGCCATTGTCCAAAATGAAGTCTGCATTTATGGGCATTTGCCGTGGAAACCCTTAGCTGCGAACTTCATGAGTCGTGATTGAGCACTTGTCAGGTGTACCCCCCACACCTCCATCTCCCCTCTCCACAACCCCTCCAACCATTAGCCTCCAACCATATGTGAATACGTTTTGGAAAATGACTCACACATTATTTACAAGGATGTTGGTTTTAATAGTGTTAGAGTGGTTCTGACCTATGTGGTTACAAAAGTAAATAAAGGTGGCAGTTCAACCATATAAGCCGGGTCAAGGGCAAGAAGTATTATTTGTTACAAAAACAGAATTGCCTGGAAAAATTCAGCAGGTCTGGCAGCATGGGCGGAGAAGAAAAGAATTGATGTTTCGAGTCCTCATGACCCTTCGACAGAACTTGAGTTCGAGTCCAAGAAAGAGTTGAAATATAAGCTGGTTTAAGGTATGTGTGTGTGTGTGTGTGTGTGTGTGTGTGTGTGGGGGGGGGGGGGGGGGGGGGGGGAGATGGTGGTTGTGGAAGAACGGAGAGAGAGAGAGAAGTGGAGGGTGTTGGTGTGGTTGTAGGGACAAACAAGCAGTGATAGAAGCAGATCATCAAAATATGTCACCAACAATAGAACAAAATATGTGTTAAAGTTGGTGATGTTATCTAAACGAATGTGCTACTTAAGAATGGACGGCAGGGCACTCAAGGTATAGCTCTAGTTGGGGTGGGGAGAGCATAAAAGATTAAAAAAAAATAAAAATAATGGAAATAGGTGGGAAAAGAAAAATCTATATAATTTATTGGAAAAAATCAAAAGGAAGGGGGAAACAGAAAGGGGGTGGGGATGGGGAGGGAGCTCAAGACCTAAAGTAGCTGAATTCAATATTCAGTCCGGAAGGCTGTCAAGTGCCTATTCAGAAGATGAGGTGATGGTCCTCCCGTTTGCGTTGGGCTTCACTGGAACAATGCAGCAAGCCAAGGACAGACATGTGGGCAAGAGAGCAGGGTGGAGTGTTAAAATGGCAAACGACAGGGAGGTTTGGGTCATGCTTGCGGACAGACTGCAGGTGTTCTGCAAAGCAGAATATTATTTGTTTGTGTGGCTAAGGAACAACCTGGGATTTTTTCAGCATTGTCCCATTCTTTCACTGAAAGTTTTTTTTTGAAAACCCATTCGATGTCAATCACAAGGACATTCTTCATGATGGAGTTGTTTATAAAGTTTTGGCTGCTCAGGGCGAAGAAGCGTTTCTCGCAGCCAGTCATGTATTTTGAAAATAACTCTGTTTTGTTCTGTTCAAGGACATGTGGTATCCACAAAACCCCCTCTTCCTCAAAATAGTATCAGGGAAGTATTTGCACATCACAAAGAATATAGATGTGGTGTGGTCTTGGTTTAAGTTTTCATCTAACAGATGAGACCTTCAAGACTACTGCACTGGCATACCAATCTTAACTTTATTGTGGCGACGAGTGGTTTTGTATTTCAAATTGACAATTGCTCGGATTGAAGAAAGCCTTCTCCCAATTGAAGCACACCCACAATTAAAGTTAAAGCATAGACGACGTGGTTTCGAGCCGGGGGTGAGATTTTTCTTCAAATTTAGACGCCCGCCCCTCCCATTCTTCTAGATATTATCATCGCTGGGAAACAGTCTGAGAACCCACCTTGTCTTTCTGGTCATTCGTTTTGTGTTGTTTTTGACAACAGTGAATTTTGACAACAGTGAATTTTTTCAACCTATTTTTTTTGATGTGGTTCATTAAATGTCTTAGGAATTTTCATGTTCGCTGTAATCGTATTCCCAAAATTGGTAACAGCATAATATATGATTACATTTGTTAAAACAGTTCAACGTTGGAAAGTAAAAGTCGTGCTGTAGCTTAAACCTTCCAGTGTCTAGTATACACTTAACATTAGTTAATACCCTCAAGGTAGCTTGAGTTGGAAATAAATAATTCCTTCCCTGCGGCGTGAATGACCCAAGATAAAAAACAAATTAACATGCTGACCAATTGACAAAGGAGATCTTCCCAGCCGACTGATTGCCCATCAGCATTACAGTAATTATCTTCCTTGGAGCCACGAACCTGATTCCAAGATGGTTTGCAATGTCCAGCAGGCCTACCGAGAGCGAAACACATCTCAGTCAAGTGGATTCATTCCTTGCGCATTAAGCAATATCTTAACTTCAAAAAGAGATGTGAGGTTAGTCGCCAATTTTATAAAAGAATTGAATTCCTTTTCCCTTGAAATCTCTGGTAATTCATTCGGTACGTTTTATTGCATATCTCCTCAAAAAGCTGACGTATGTCAAACCCCAATAGTGAGATTGACAAAATATCTGCGTTACAAAGGCTTTACTGTTGCACATAAGACATTGTTTGACACAAAAAACGGTTAGAGAACAATTTGAATCATGAACGCTGAGGAAAATAAACAATGCCGAATTGCCTGTCAGTTTCCCAACACACTGAGTGTTCCCCTTCAATAAGTTGCACGAGGAGGAGAGACATGCATGAAATAACATGTAAGGTCCAGGGAAAAGAAGTGACTTGACAAGAGAGAAACAGAGGGCGGTAAATTTAACGGCGTAGAAATATACCCTGGGGAGAAGTTTGTTTCATTCTCTTGTCCACTGAAATCAACTTGAAATAATTTGATTCTAAATCTCGGCCTACGAGTGAAAGAGGAGTTGCTCCACAATTTGCTGTTTTGGCCCTCGAAACGTTACTGCAGAGTGATCCACTGCTGCCAATTTTTCCGCTCACTCTGCCAATCCAATTCTCTTTAGTATTCCCAGTAATCAAAGTTATCGATGTTCTTCACATAATGACAAGTTGAGCAGGCATCAATGGTTCGCAAAAACATGGGGATCTCGGCTATACAAGGTGAGAAGGCAAAAAGGTGGCACGTCGAAGATGATATGAGACCATTGAGGTCATTTAACATGTTCTTTTAAAAAAAGAAGAGAACATTTTGAAAAGGTGTGCAGCCACAAATGTATCATATGTACGCTGTTTTGGACTCTGTATATAAGGAAGGAAACTTTTGGAATTGCTTTTTGCAGCATTACGGAATTAAAGTGGGTCAGGTAATGCATTCAACGATAAAAATCGGAGAAAATTGGTTATGAACTCCCTGAGGCTCAGGATTTGAGAGACGATCTTACTGGCACATGTAATATTTGAAGTTTCAGAGAGTGGAAGCCAAAATTCTGTTCCCGCAGCTGGGCAATAATCTGCATGGAACCACGGTGTGAGGCCATTGGAATTCATGTTTTGGAATCAAATTGGAATAATATATTTTAAATTGCTTTCTTGTATCATTTGCATTGTCTACTCTAGAGAGTTGTGGCTGCTCTATTTTTGCAGTCTGTGTAAAGCTGATATAAGCAACTTCACGCCTATGTTCTCACTCTATAAACTCTACTCTCATTCCCCCACTCCGTCCATCCGTTCTCAGTCGTTAACTCTGCAAACATAACGCTCATTACGTCACTGTGTATATCTCATTGATATTTCCGCACATTTAAATCATACTTTGACCATTATTACTTCCACTAACATTACCCAGATCCATTGCGTTGTGAGCAATAAGAATCCGAAACGCTCGAGGAAAGCAAGGGTCTAGCCATCAGCAATATCTTGCTGAAAGCAATGTCACAAAGTTGAATTGGTGCCAGTCTTCCTGACACCTGAGAGCCAGTGACTCAGAAGCACCAATATAAAACTGTCAGTTCTTCTCTTTTGCACACCTACTGCAGAAATCGTGCTGCATGCTGTAAACAAGTAATGAAAGTATATTTCACCCATGTACTTAAGAAAATTGCACCTAGTCGCTTACCGAGTTTTGAGTCTGTGTAGAATAAATAACATTCCCTGAAGATGTTCTCATTAACGGGGGGAATGAAACTTTCGCAAGGATTTGCAGTGGATCTTACCGTCAAGGTTCCCCACATTATGCCTGCTGTTTGCACGACGGATTGCTTCACACAAACCAGTGATACGCATGCGCTCAGCTGACCAGGCTGGAATACTGGCAGGTTACGTAATGGTAAATTATTCATGTGAGAGACATACCACGTGTACGACCTATCCTACAACTTTTTTTGCCACTCATCTGTGTCCGTATAAAATTCAATTAGTTGACAGTCTGCTCTAATTTAAATCGCATTTTCAACTTAATAACAATATTTTTTAAGAGGGTTAAACAATCTCTTCATAGCTGATTATAACGATATATTAAAAAAAAAACGATGTCACAATTTGATCGTAGACCCCAAGTAACATTAATAGAATCTCATAAATTGTTCAATACAGCCCATTACCGCGACTAAAATGGTGATTGTTGGCGATTAACTAGCTATATATCATCATTCATTAACGAGTAATAATAAAATTACTTGCTAAGATTACAGTCATGAGGGCGATCAATTTAAACAGCCCTGACTTTTTCTTCTCACCACGATTCCTTTAACGGAAAGTTGATTTTATTTCCTAATTTTCCCCGTTATAATTGGTGGCTTAGATTCACCAACACGCCAGTTTGGATTGACCCAATTCTCTATTAATAAACGCAAAGCAAATACGAGGTAAGGTAAAATAAGAAGGTTGTTTTATTTTTACAGGCGCACACATCATGGTCAGTGGTTTCTCAATACCGTCCTCTTTTTGCGCCTGATAATGAAACAGTTACAAGGGGGGAAAGGGATACAGCACAAAGGCACAGCATAACAGAATTTATGTTTCCCGTGAAGCCAGACAGCAGAATCAAAAGGCCAACGGTATCCAGCATTATATATCAGCAGGCTGAAATGTTGCAGCGTGCTCCGACGTCCCAGAAGAGATTGCTGACCCGATGGAAGAAGGGACGCAGAGATGAATGAGTTTGACTGGCACAGATACAGGAGCACCGATGTTCTAATAGCACACAGAGAATATGGGTGCCAGGTGATGCAACCAGAAAAAAGCTCTTCCTGCTGCTAACTATTAGCTGGTGAAATGCTTGACGGCCTGATTTTCGATTGACACTACTGCACGACAATATTTTCAGATTCGATCAACTTGTGGGGAGGTCATAGGAAATAAACCAACCACCGCAACACATCCCCCCAACACCCACCACACCCCATCCCCCCGCCAGTTTCCTCCACCCCCCGCATCCCGTTCCATTTCCTGGGTTTTGGACAGATAACGCATTCATTCAGCCCTAGATTCTTCAGTTGTTGAACAGAGGAATCTGGATCACATTTATCCTGAAGAGAGTGCGTCTCTGTGGGCTAGAGCTCTTTCTTAAGAATATGAATGATATTATTTCATATCTTGTGAATTTCATTTTCTGCAGTCTCAGTGGGCTTTAGTGCTTATTTAAAGGGAACGATGTACCCGCTGGATTCTGAAAGTTAGGAATGACATTGGCATGGGTCATGGCCAGTTTGGCATTACATATTAAAACTTCTGCATATTACTATTGTTTTCATTATTATTGATAATAATAATTAAACAATAAGCATAAAAATAATAATAATTTTACCAAGTAGCCAAGTTCACGTGGAAATATACTTTTTCAATCCTGCCGTCTGGACGAGAGACATCTCCTGCATTGGATAAAAGCAAAATGTTGCAGGTGCTTGAAATCTGAAACAAAACTTAAAATGCTAGAAAAGCTTAGCGGGTCTGACAACATTTGAGGAGAGAGGAACAGATTTAATGTTTCGCGTCCACATGACCCTACTTCAGAGCTGAAAAGAAGTCGAAATGAAATTGAATTTATACTGTTTACACGCGTGGAACAGGTGAAGCACGTCAGAAGGCCAGCAGTGTGACGGGGGTGTGGATGAGGGGACGGGGGCGTCAAATGTGAGATTGGCACAACAAATGACAAATTGAGTGTCAATGATCGTGGTAAGGGCTGTTAAAGTTGCTGATAGTGGTAATTTATATTTATTGTTTTACCCCCTTTTTATCCCACCTCCCTATCCCATATTAGATCGTTTTTCCTCCCACAACCAGCCCCCCACCAAATCCCGCACCCACAAAGGTCATCTGTTGCCTGACAAAGATTTTCTTCACTGACTGCTTACCCTTCCCCTGCTGATACCAACTTTGCTTTCTGACCTTAATGTCAGTATCTGCACCTGAAAATGGGTAAAGCCTTTTAGTGCCGGGATGCAGGAAGATGCCGGCACCACCTTTTGATAGGATCATGAATGACCTGTTTTTGTTTGAGTTCGAAGTTAGCATCTGCCCCCGATAAACTAATTTTTTTTGAAAAACAATAATCGATCTTTAAAAAAAAAATATTCAGCACCCCTAATTCCACTGCCTTTTGAGGCAGAAAATTGCAAAGTCGTGCAACCCTCTGAGAGAAAAATCAAATTCTCCTCACCCCTTTTAGTGTAAGGGCGACAGCAAACTTGAGAACAGTATTCCCTTGTTCTGGATTTGTTCTTTAAATTTGGAGACCCAAACCGAGCACTCAATTTGAGATACAGCTTCACGGATGCCCTGTACAACCGAAGCATAATATCCTTACTTTTATGTTCAGTTCCTCTCGCAATGAAGGATCACATGCCATAAGCCTTACTGATTATATGCTGCTTCTGCAATCTCAACGTTCTGTGACTAATGCACCTCCGAATTTTGCTTCCTTTCTCTCTTTAATGAACACTCTGCTTTATTTTTCCTTCCAACTAATATGAAGAGTTTCATTGTTCCCACCTTATTTTGGATGTGTTAGCTCCTTGCCCCCGCACTCAGCGTATCAATATCCGACTGAAAATTCTGTATGTCTACTTAACAACATCTTTTGCTATTTTGTTTTCTGTTGTCTGCAGAATTAGCTACAATGCCTTCTTTCCCCTCATTTATAAAAAAGATGAGTCCTCAGCCCTGACCTTTGAAGGACTCCACACTTCACATGCTGTCAAACAAGAAAAAAACCATTAGCACATGATGAAACATCCAAATATTTAACGTTGGAATAGGAGTGGTATGTTCCACCATTCAATAAGTTCATGGTTGACCTCAATGCAACTTGAACTTCACAGGCCTGCTTACCCGCGATAGTGTTCCATTCTCTTGTTAACGAAGCACCTATCAAGCTCTCCCTTTAAGTTTCTTCTGCATTCTGTGTTAAAAGTCTTAATACCCGCTAAGAGAAAATATTTTTAATCATCTCTCTCTTAACTGAGAAGCCCTAATTTGTAAGCTCTGAAAACTTCTTATAAATTCTCCAACCAAAGGAAACAACCTCTCCTCATGGACCCTGACAAGACCCCTCGAGATCTTGAATATTTCAATTCAGTCAGCTCTTCAAAATTCAAGTGGGTACAAACATAACCAGGCTAACCTTTCCTCAGAAAGCAACCCACCTATTCCTGACATTAGTGTACAAACCATTCTATGCAAACTCTCTGTTTTCTGCCAGCCAGCTAATATCTTGTCCACTACACCATGCTGTGGCACCTTATCAAATGTTTTCTGGAAATCCAAGTGCGCTATGGCTATAGGCTCCTTCTGATATCCAGCACATATTTCTCTCCAGAGAACTGCAATATATTCATTAAACAGTTTTCATTTCACCATGCTGACTCTTCCCAATTAACTTATTTTTCTAAGTTCTCGGCCATTTACTTGTCTTTTTTCACCTAATCTAGAGTCATCTGCATCTGGCCTTCTGGCAGAGGCCTCTCCTGCAAGCATACGGGAAACTGGATAAAGGCAGAGGGCTGTAGCTTAGCAGGACGTTATGATTTTTTAGAAATGTGTGCATTCACTCTGTTCTGTCCTCATGCTGTTCTACATGATGGTGGATGAGAATGGGGTCTAGTCTGGTTGGTGTAATTTTGCTGCCCAGTTGCGTATTATGTCTTATCTGGGGCAGCCAGCTCTTGCTCACCTCTGGATGGCTTATCAACTGGGTACAGTTTCACCCTTACTCTTTCTGGGCCAATTCAGGAGCTTTTCTGTTGCACATTTAAACTCTTCGTATACTTGCCAGTGAGATCAATTATTGGCTTCCTGGTTCGGGCCATTCTTAACATTGGAGAGGTCGCTGTCCATACAACTTCCATGCCCTCTGGAACATCATGGTCCTCGTAAGAAGTTAGAGTTCCTGTTACCCACCATGGAGCTTTCCAACTGGGGAAAGCATCACCCTCCCCAGTTGCTGATTGGTTTGAGAACTCCATTTGTCCCAACTTAATGCCAGAAATCAAGCTTCTGCCAGCCATAAGTCAGGCCTGTCGTTAAAGATTTCCATTCAGTGTTTAGTAAACTATCATCTTTCAGGCTCTTTATCTCCGTCAGTCTTCCATGTTACTAATTATATCCATGCTATAGGGCTTCTCTGGCTCCAATTTATCGTGGAGCTTTGCAGGGAATCTAATTCAGATTCTACGCTTCCTTTGATGCAGTTTAATTGTACTCGTCTTGTTTCGACTGTGCTACATTCAAGAAGCTCGTGTTCGAGGTATATGGGTGTTATTAAATCTTTTTGGGACTTTTGACCTTCTCCATGCTTGTGCCCGAATGCCGATTTCTTCTGCTTGCTCTTGGCCTCCATTCTTTCACATGATTGCCAGGGAAATTGGCCCTAAGGGAGATATTGTTTCTTCCTCTGGTATCTTGGTGGCAATTGCTACTGTAACGGGACATGCAAAAACTTTGCATTCTATGTGGCCCTCATTGAGTGGTGCATTTGCAGATCCTAGTCCAGTTCCACCAACCAGGGCTTTGGCCTTCACGGAGGCCTCGGGGCTTAGATTTTGGTTTGCCTCAAACATTAAGGACTCCCAGGCGCAATGTCTCTAACTCACTAACATTTTGGGCCGGCTAGGGAGACAGAGTTACTGAAAGGACAGAATTCCAGAAGATCACTAGGAGTCCTTCCGGCTCAGATATACATTATTCCTTTCCCAATAATGGTAAGATTCAGTAGCAAGTAGCTCTGCTGCACGACCCATCGGGAGGCATTCGAGGGCAACTCTGTTGAAGCCTTATGCAGTTAACTGCCTTGCCTCATCATCTGCAGCATCTGGAATAGCATACTATGTTGCGATGGGGACACTTTGGCCTCCTGAGATTCTCCTTTTGAACTGTAGACAAGAGGGGGCTTCTTGGACGACTGTGTGCCTTTTCTTTTTCGGATCAGGTGCATTTTCCATCTTGGTCTCCCTGCTACTCTTTCCAATGCTCATCAGTATATTTTGGAAAGGATCAGCTGAATTAAATTGCCAAAGGTTCAGATCATAGCTACCTGCCCTGACTGTTGCACCCCTAGCATTGACGCTTCTCTGCTTCTATCGGTCTAGCTGCATATTGGAGGGTAGGTATTTTTTGCAGACTTCTGACAGTACTGGTTCATGTAACCCCTGTCTCCTCATGGGATATGGGGAACATTCCTTGTTCCAGTCCTACTCCAGCCCCCTTCCACAACGCTTTCTCCAGTACATCGATGATTACTTTGGTGCTGGTTCATGCTCTCACCGGGACATGGAAAAATTTATTAAGTTAGCTTCCAATCTCCACCCCTCCATCATTTTAACATGGTCCATATCTGACAATTCCCTTCCTTTCCTTGACCTCTTTGTCTCTATCTGTAGTGATAGACTGTCCACCAATATCCAATACAAGCCTACGTACTCCCACAGCTACCTCGACTACAGCTCCTCACATCCTCCTTCCTGTAAGGACTCATCCCTTTCTCTCAGTTCCTTTGCCATCGTCGCATCTGTTCTGCTGATGCTACCTTCAATAACAGTTCCTCTGACATGTCCTCCTGCTTCCTTAACCGATGTTTTCCACCCATGGTCCTTGACAGGGCCCTGAACCGTGTCTGGCCCATCTCTCACGCATCCACCCTCACGCCTTCTCCTCCCTCCCAGAAACATGATAGCGTCCCCCTTGTCCTCACTTATCACCCCACCAGACTTCGCATTCAAATGATCATCCTCTCCCATTTCCGCAACTCCAGCATTATGCTACCACCAAACACCTCTTCCCTTCATCCCCCCGGCGGCATTCCGTAAGGTTTGTTCCCACCAGGACACCTGGTCCACTGCTCTATCACCCCCTGCTTCTCAACCCCCATCAATGCCCCCCCCCCCATGCCCACGCAAAAGATGCAATACCTGCCCCTTCACTTCCTCTCTCTTCACCGTCCAAAGCCCCAAACATTCCTTTCAAATGAAGCAGCATTTCAGCTGCATTTCCCCAAACTTAGTCTACTGCATTAGTTGCTCCCAATGCGGTCTCCTCTACATTGGAGAGAACAAACGTAATCTGAGCGACTTCTTTGCTGAACACCTGCTTTCTGTCCACAAGAATGACCCAAAGCTCACTGTCGCTTGCCATTTTAACATTCCACCCTGCTCTCTTGCCCACATGTCTTTCCTTGGCTTGCTGCATTGTTCCATTAAATGCCAACGCAAACTGGAGGAAAGGCACCTCACCTTCCGACTAGGCACATTACAGCCTTCTGGACTTAATATTGAATTCAACAACTTTAGATCTTGAACTCACTCCTCCATCCCCACCCCCTTTCTGTTTCTTCCCCCTTCCTTTCGTTTTTTTTCCAATAATTTATCTAAATTTATCATTTCCCTCCTATTTAAATAATTTTTTAATCTTTAATGCACCGCTAGTCTTTCCACCCCACTCCCACTAGAGCTGTACATTGAATGCCCTCCCATTCATTGTTAATTAGGGCATTCATTTAGGTAATGTCACTACCTTCAACACCTCATTGTTTTTTTGTTCTTTTGACTCTGAGATCTTTTGATTATCTGCTCCTATCAGTGCTTGCTTGCCCCTACAACCACACCACCACCCCCAATCTCTCCAACAACCCCCCCCCCACACCCAAACCCCCCCCCCCCCCACCGTAAACCAGCTTATATTTCACACCTCTCCTTATATTCGCTCAGTTCTGTGGAAGGGTCATGAGCACTTGATTCATCAACTCTTTTCTTCTCTGCCATTGCTGCTAGACCTACTGAGTTTTTCGAGGTAATTATGTTTTTATCATGAAATAATTCTGATTGATTTGATGCTGAAGGTTGAAACAGCCTTCCTCTGGGGGTGTCTTCGTTTCCTCCGAGCACAATGTGTCCTGCTTTTCGAGGAGAAAATAAGAATCTATATGATTATCTGCATGACATTCAATGTTCTGATTCTTCACATTCTGTGTACTCAGCTAAAATTGCTCAATGCGTCCCAACAGCTGCAAGCACAATATCCGTTCAAATTCCTAATCTCTCCGTACCCAACATCACAGCTAACGGTGAGCGTTTGCATCGACTTCTGTCCTATGAAGATTTACTAGTACAATTTTATCAGTGTTCTCAGCAATCCAATAATCCAGTGAAAATAGTTTTGCGAACCTTCCTATTCTGAATTGTAATATGAAGTTCAGTGATCTTAATTCCAGTGCAGGTCAAGGGGCAGTGGTCAGATACTCTCTTTTTGGAAATGGTCACTGCCTGGCACTTGTGTGGCGCCAATTTAACTTGCCAATTCTGAGCCAGAAGCTGATATTGATCAGGCCTTGTTGCTTTTTGACATGGGCTACTTCAGTACCTGAAGAGTGGTGAATAATTTTGAACATTGCGCAATCACGAGCAAAAAAACTGCCCTTCTGACAGCACAATAAATGGAACATCATTGATGAAGTAGCTAAAGACCGAGGATACTATGTTTATGAACTGCTGAAGTGATGTCCTGCAATTCAGATGGTTGATGTGCAGCAAACCCAATCATCTTTGTTAATTCTCGGCAAGATTCAAATTGTGCGATTTTGCCTTTTTGTGATACTCGGTCAAATACTGCATTTATCTCAAGGGCAGTTACTCTCTGCTCCTTTCTGGTTTCCAGCTATTTTTCCCATGTTTGAACATAGGCCGGAATGAGGTCAGAAGCTGAGTGGCGCTTGCAAAATGTGGATGAGTGTCAGTGAGCTGCTTATTGCCCGCCTGTTCTTTGATGAAACTATAGATAACCACTTCAAGCAGTTGACTAGTTATGGCAATTAGACTGATGGAGTGGTAATTGGCTCAGTTGGATTTGTCCTATTCTTCGTGTACAGGGGATAACTCAGCAACACGCACATTTGTCGGTTAAATGCCAATGTTGTTAGTATTATGGAATAGCTTGTCCAGAGACTAAGCAAGTTCCGGGGCACACATCTCCTGTACTAATGCTGGCATGTTGTCTGGATCATAGCCATCGCAGTGTCTCGTGCCTTCAGCAGTTTCTTGATTTGACATGCAGTGAATCGAGTTGGTTGAAAGCTGTCATCTGTGATGGTTGGGAACTCCCTGATGGCCGATGTAAAACATCCACTTGGCACTTCTAACTTAAGATTGTTGTAAAAGCCTCTGCATCATCTTTTGCACAGATGCGCTGGGCTTCCCCAGCTTTAGTGACTATGAGCTTTGCGGAGCCTCCTCCTCTTCCACCGAGACGTTTAATTCTACAGACCCGTTTAGGACTGGATGTGGCAGGACTGCTCACAATTGGATCTCATCGTTTTTTTGTGGATTTTCTTAGCACTAACTTATGTTGATTTTGTTGCCTGGCATTCAAGTAGGCCTGCAGTGCAGATAAAATAGCTTACTACCTTATTTTTAATTTTGCTTTGTGCTGCTCCTGGTATCCCCTCCTGCAGTCTTCATTGAATCACGGTTTATTCCTAGCCTGATGACAATGCAAGAGTGGGGAATTTTCTGTGCCAAGAGTGTACAGCGTTTGTTTGAATACAATTCAGCTGCTGCTGATAATAGATCTAGTTGCTAGATGGTAGATGAAGTTGCTGGAAATGTTCGAAAAAAAACCTCTCGGTAACACAGTGGTAGCGGCACACACCACGATGCCAGATATCCTCAATTTGAAGACTGGACCTCCTATCCACAGGGACTGTGCTATGTGGCTTTCAGCAAAAGGGGTTTATTCACCCATGTTTAACCCCAAGCCATGTGACTTCCTGGGTTCCAGATTCGATGTTGAGGACTCCCACGACCAATCTCTCCATATTATGTACCAAGCTGTCGCCATCTCTGCTGGGTTGTTTTTCCTTCCGAGGAAATACCCAGGGATGATTATGGAGGAATCAGGGACATGTTCAGGGAGGTATGCTTCCATGATTATGAGAATGTCAACGGTTGCTTCACTAGTCTATCACGTAGCTTTAACAACTTTGACACTGGCCCCCACATGTTAACCTGGAGGACATTGTTGGGCCTACGCAGATGGGATTGCCATTGTAATATCGGATGTATAGGTCGATGTTGTGCTGCCCATTCGGTTCGATTCACTTGTAACAGGCTAATACAACTGAACGGCTCACTGGGCCATTTCACATGTCTGTTAGGTATCAACCTCATTTTTGTGTGGCTGGATTCCCATTCAGCCCAGAGCATGAAAGGATGGCAGATCTCCTTCTTGAAAATCCATTAGCGAATCTGGTGCGATTTTCTAAACTATTGCTAATGGTTGCATATTCATCATTTTATGTTAATTTACAGATTTCTATCGAATTTAAATTTTAACATTCGAACCAGGATCTGCAGAGCAATACCCCGAGTGTTTAAATGACTCGACCAGTGACAGTACCTGTTTACCACTGAGAAACAAATTGACAACTAGGTTTCAAGATTAAGTTCGTATAATATTTTTGTGGTCGTTTATTGGAGCAAAACCACATTTCAACCTTTAAGTATCAATCTACTGTATGTCTAGCATAGCATAAAAATCGGTGTTAATTGTTAATTATAGAATAAAAGGTCCATCTGAAAAAAAATAATTTAAATGGTAATGAATTACAAGTTAAATTTGAAAAAAAAATACTCGCTAAGCACACACACACACACACACACACACACACACACACACACACACACACACACACACACCTTAAACTTAAACAGCGACAACAGCATGAAGGAAGAACTGGCGAAGGTTCATTGACCAATTTGTATGAAATAAACAAAGAGTGAAGGAAGATCAAAGAGTAATTCCAATCTCTCAGGAAAAATACATTCCACGACAAACAAAAGCTTAGCAAAACAGAACATTGGCGGTTGGCTCTGCAAGCTAAGAATAGTATCACAGTAAAATAAGATGCTTAAAATTTTGCAAAAAATAGTAGAAATCTGACGTTTGGAAATCATTTTGAAATCATCATATCGACACCCAAAGGCTGATAAAATGTTAAAACAATAGAATATGAGAGTTGGATAGACAGAATTAAGACAGCCGATTGTAACATCTTTTAGAGGCATACTAATAGTAGTTAAATACATTGTTCTGCACTTGGAGACAGAGGCAGGATGAATTGTCACAGATAAAAGTTATTTTCTGAACTTTAAATACTGAAATTGGAAAACAAATAGAGTGGCTTGATGGCTTTGACGCCAGAGTTATGAATGAGGTAATAGCAGAGTCAATGAAGGTGCGGTATATGATTTTTCACAATTCCTCAGATTGGGGAACAGTCCTCTGAGATTGTCATTTGGAAAATATCATAACAATTTTGAATAAATGAGGGGGGTAGAAATGTGTAAATTACAGGTCAGGTAGCCTAACAGCAGTTGTTGGGAAAATGGTACATTTAATTACTAAGGGGTTGTTAAACACAAATTTTAAAAAAGACAAGAAAAGGCATCATGGGGCTGGGTATTATAGTTGAACATAAATCGATGACTGAGTAATGTGTAGAAATCAGATATTAGGTTGAATGGGTTTTAGCGTTTCTGTGACTGATAGAGTGGTTAAAGCTGAATTATTTAAAAAATCCCCAAGGGAAACTTTAAACAAATTTCATAACGTATATCTGTAAGTGTTATGTTTGAGAAAAGCCTCTAAATTGAGTAATCAGATCACCTGACCTCGAGTTTTTACATGAAAATTAATGAAAAATGTAATTTGACAAGGAAGTTTTCAATGAACTCTGGAACACTCGGAAGTTTTGAGGCACAAAGTTACCTTGTCATGTGTCCATTGATCTCTGAAGTCGGAGTGGAACGTTAGTGTGGTGTTGAAAACAGCATATGGTATACTTGACTTTATCATTCGATGCATAGATTACACAAGAGGATAGGTCATGGCGGAATTGTGTAGAACTTTGTTGAGACCACAGCTGGGGTACTGTGTGCAGTTATGGTCTGCACATTATACAAAGGATGTTATTGCATTGGAGGGAGTGTAGAGGAGATTCATCAGGATGTTGTCTGGGATGAAAGACTTAAGTTATGAAGAGAGGTGGGATAGACTTGAGTTGCTTTTGATGAAGCAGGGTATGTTGATGGGCGAGGCGTACAAGATTATGAAGAGCATGGACAGGGTATATAGGGAGCACCTGCTACACTTAAATAATGGGTTAATGACGAGGGGGCACAAGTTGAAGATGAGTGGCAGGAAGTTTAGGGGAAGGGCGAGGAAAAGATTTTTTACCTAGAGGGCGGTGATGTACTAGAATGTGCTGCCAGGTAGAGGCGGGTTGCCTCAAAGCAATTAAAAAGCAGCTGGATGAGCACTTGGCACGTTATAACTTTCAAGGCTATGGGGCAGTGCAGGTAAATGTGACTAGTTAGGTAGGTCAGTGGTTCCTCACATGTCGGTGTAGACTCGAAGGGTCGAAGCACCTTTTCTGTACTTTGCTATTCTGTGTCACAGAAGCATAGGATCAAAATCACAGAATCGCAGAATCAGAATCACAGAATCACAGTGCAGTGGCCATTCGGCCCATTGAGTCTGCACCGATAATTGAGAAATACCTGACCGAATTACCTAATCCCATTTAAAAGCACCTGGGCCTTGAATGTTATGACTTGCCAATTGCTCATCCAGGTACTTTCTCTAACGTATGTGAGTCAAGCTGCCTCCAAAAACCTCGCCGGCAGTGCATTCCAGTCCGTCAACACCCTCTGGGTAAAAACGGTGTTTCTCGAATCACCCCTAAACATTAGCCGGTCACCTTGAACTTACGCTCCCTTGTAACTGACCCTTCAATTAAGGGGAACAGCTGTGCCCTATCCATCCTGTCCATGCCCTTCAGAATCCCGTTCAGCTCACTCAGCTTGCCCAATAGTCTTCCCTGCTCCAGCGAAAACAACCCAAGTCTATCCGTCCTCTCTTCACAGCTTTAATTTTTCATCCCAGTCACATCCTGGAGCATCTCTTCTGCACCCTCCCCCCGCACCCACCCGCCCCACCCACCTCCCCCGCCCCCGCCCCCCCAGTGAAATCACATGCTTCCTATAATGTAGCGAACAGAGCTGCACACGGTACTCCAGCTGTGGCCTCAGCAAGGTTCTATACATCTCCAAGATGACCTCACTACTTTTGCAATCTATGTCTCGATAGATAAATGCAAGTATCGATTGTGCCTATTTCATCACCCCACTAACATACCCGTCTGCCTCAGAGATTAATGGATACACCCGCCAATATCAATTTGTTCTTCATAATTTCCCAATGTTATGCCGTTCATTGACTATTTCCTTGTCAAATTGCTCCTTCCAAAGTATATCACCTCCTACCTTTCAGGTTTAAATTCCATCTGCCCATTTCACCATCCCGTCTATATCTTCCTGTAGCCCAAGACAATCAAATTCTCTGTTAACTAACTGGCTAATCCTTCTGTTATCTGCAAATTTACTAATCCTACCCATGCTTAGTCATACATGAGTTTTATATAATTGACAAATAATAGGGGGCCGGGCACAGCTCTCTGTGGTATGCCACCGAACACTGGCTTCCAGTCACTACACCGTCCTTCTGTCCTTACATTCTACCTTGTACAACTAAGCCAATTTTTAATCAACCTTATCAAATTACCCTTTAAACCATGTGCTTTTACCGTCATTATAAGTCTCCCATGTGCAGCATTGTCAAAGAAATTGCTGAAACCCCTATAAACTGTATCAAGTGCACCACACTCATCTGCACACATGGCCACCTGCTCAAAAAAATCAATAAAAATTGTTAGGCATGACCTCCCTCTGACAAAGCCACGATAACTATTCATGATGAAAACTTCCTCTCCAAATAGATATATATTCTCTGCTTCAGAACTTTCTCCAGTAGTTTCGCTGCCACTGACGTGAGAATCACTGGCCTCTAGAAGCCTGGCTTATCTATACAACCGTTTTTAAATTGAGGAACATCATTAGCTGTTCGCCAGTCTTCTGGCGCGTCCCCCGTGGTCAGAGAGCAAAGAAAAGTTAGGGTCAGAAACCCTGCGATCTCTTTCCTTGCCTCCCTCATAGGCTGGGACACGAATCATCTGTACCTTGAAATTTGTGCACTTTTTTAGCCTGCCAACACGTCCAATAGCTTCTCACTCTGTATATCAATTTGCGTAAGTCCTTTGCAGTCTCTGTCCCTGAGTTCTATACTTTCATCATTATCCTCTTGGGTGAAGAGGGATGTGAAGCATCCATTCAACATTCTAGCGATGTCATCTGGCTGCACCCACACAATGCCCCCTTTGTCCCTTATTGGCCTAACTCTTTCCCTGGTTATCATCTTCCCATTCAAATACTTGCAGAATATCTGGAATATTCCCTACTTTTACCAGCCAGAGCTTTCTCCAATCCCATCTTTGCTCTCATAATTGCTTTCTTCAGCTCCACCCTACACTTTCTGTGCTCCACTAATGCCTCTGCAAATTTGCTTCTCGTTCATCTGCTAAAAATCTTTCTTTTCCTTCTCATCTTAAAATGCATATCTCTGGTCAGTCATGGTTCTCTTGCCATGTTACTTCTTCCTATCCCCGTAAATGGAACATTTTGAGCCTGCATCCTCCCCATTTCCTTTTTTTTGCGCACCCACTGTTCCTCTGTATATTTCTACACAAGTATCTGTTCCCAGTCTACCTTGGCCAGATCCTGCCTTACTTTAGTAAAATCCTCTCTCCCCCCAATCCAAGACATTTTTTTTTTTGCAACTTGTCAATTTCTTTTTCCATAACAAATGTAAACTGTAACATGATGTGGTCGCTTCGCTAAAATGCTCGCTCACTACCACCTCAGCCCCCGGTCCATCTTCATTCCCCAGAATTAGCTTCAGCACTGCGCCGTCCCGTGTTGCACCCTCTTCATATTCAACAAAAAAGTTCGGTTCACAATTCAAGAAATTAACTCCATCCAGGCCATAAACACTATGTCTACCCTAAGTGATGTTGGGAAAGATGAAATCAGCTAATATAATTAACCTATTCTTATAGTTTTTATAGACTTCCACAAATTTTGCACATCTCTGTTATTCAACTTCCCACTGAATATAGGGGGGTCCATAATAAACAATTAACAATGTGGCCGCCCGTTTCTTATTCCTAAGCTCTACCCAGATCTTCATTCGGTGCCCCTTGCAAGATGTCAATTTTCCTTATTGCAGTAATTGACACCTTAACTAAAAATCCAACGCCTCTTCCTCTTTGACAGCCTCCCCTGTGTCACCTGAAGATTATATATCTCGGAATGTTGAGCTGCCAACGCAGCCCCTCTCTCAACCACATCTCAGTGATGGCTAATATATCACAAAACCACTTGTCAATCCTCACCCTTATCTCATCCGTTTTCCCTTTAATATTAATGGCATTAAGGCATGGGCAATCCAGCCTTGCCTTAATGCCTTGCAGCTTAATGCAACTATACTACTACTGACTTGATTGTTTTACTTTGTTATGATGTGTCCATGTTCTGCTAACATTTATTGTCCCCTCCCCTGCCGAGTTGGGTTAAATGATCCCAAATACACTAGCAAACCCACGTGAAAGATCTTCAGTTCTGCTCTGGTTCAGATGTAAACTGTCGCACTTGAAGAGGTTATCCCTTTCACAGAAACGGCCCCAGATACTGAGGAATCTAATAACTACGCACCCCTCCCTCCCCCGCTCCAAATCTTAAGCCATGTATTCATCTGCGCTATTCTGATATTTTTGAGCTCACTAGCACGTGGCACTGGAAGTAACCAAGAGATTACAACCCAAGGGGACTTGCTTTTTAGTCTACTGCCTAACTCGCTAAATTACTAAATCAAGACCTAATCCCTCTTTCTACCTATGTCATTGGTATCAACAAGCAGCATGAACTCTTCCTCATCACCCTATACCTTCAGGATGCACTGCAGCCATTCAGCGATATCCCAGATCCTTGCACCAGGGAGAAAACATACCATCCTGGAGTCACATTGAGGCCACAATAGCACCTCTCTGTCCCGCTGTCTATAGAATCCCCTGTTATTATTGTTCTTCCTCCCTTCCTAACCACCTATACAGACAAGCTGATTTTTGTGCCTGAAGCACTGCCTGGAGGAACCAGCTCCTTCATCAGCCATCAAAATGTAATAAAAGCTTACGAGCGGAACTGCAGGGGACTCCTAAATTCCCTACCTGTTTCGCTTGGACTCCCTGATGGTCAGCCATTCGATTATTTCCTCAGGTCCCGTCAACTTTGGGGTGACTTCCTCTCTTAACATGCTCACCCTGATGTTCTCAGATTTATGGATGCTCCATTGTCCCGATCCGCCATACCACCTCTGAAACCACAGTTTCCTGGAGCTGCGGCTGGACACATATCCTGCACACATGTTCGTTCCAGACATTTCAAATGTCCCCAGCTTCCCAAATGGAGCATTTGTTGCACACACGGCTTTGAACACCACTGCCATGAATTATCCCTTTAAATTAACGCTTTAAAGTCAAATGCTCTAGGCCTCTTCATTCCTGATCCTCGTTACTCTGCAATATAAAAATGGTAATCCAAAAATGACCTTAAACTAAAAGTGTTTAAAGTAGTAAATACCTTACCCACTACTTACCAGTAATTCCTTTCACTTGCAGCATGCGCTGAATATTTAAGAAGTTGCACAGCAGGGATAAAATGCAATGAGCACCTCTTCCCCTATGAACCAATTCACACTTTGCACCAAATTGCCAATACCCACTCTAGCTGTGCCCCACTCAGGATGTGCTCTCTCTCCTGTTTGTGTGCAAGCACACTGTGAATCATTTAATTAATTTACACAGGTTGAAATATATACACGCATGCCTTCAAATTTCTGTAATTTTAACTTTTAACAAGTTTATAAACTAATCTCCATTCAGGAAACTACAACCCATAGATTAAAACAGGCACCGGGTAAAACGATTTCAAGTTGCGAATTCAAATTGAGGTTATTTTCACTTTTTTGACTGTGGAGATAGTTGGAGGCTTACAGCTGCCTTTTGATCTCACATTGACTGCTATATGATAATGAGTTTGATGAAGAGACAGAGAAAAATGCATCCAATTTTGCTGATAAAAACAAGTTTTTTGGCAAGCTATGATGTTGGGCATGCACAGATAGTCTGTCGGATCTTCCAGTCAGGTTAAGTTATTTGGCAACAGACTGCCAAATGGAATGCAATGGAGGGAATTGCAAAGTTATTCCCTTCGGTTCTAAATTTTCCAATTCTAATTCTAAACCATGTGGCACCCATTATGATGCATTTTCATGATAGTTTCTTGCTCACATTCCCTTGGTCAGTAGATATTCGTAATCTAGCCTTAGATGGTTCTGCTGTGGACATGAGACTATTGTTACATTCCGTATTAACTGTCCTGTTGGCCTTGCACGATGAATGAATTCTTTGACATTTAACTGCCGCCCTCCCATTCCACGAAGCCTCACCCGACCTCCTGCCCCCTCCCCCCAACTCCCGACTACCTTTTGCCTTTTTAAAAACTGGCACATTTATTTTCGTATCTGTGGGTGCTGCTCTGTCCTCTGTCACTCTTGAACTTTCTCCACACTTGTCGCTGATGCTGATTTTTTTCTGCAAGGACTTGGCTTCACTTCTTTCACTTTTAAGCAACTGGCTGCCAGGCAACTCGTTTTTAAAAGTCATAACATCCTGCTTCTCGTTGCTAAGGGACAATTCCAACTGCTACGTATCCAGAAACAAGGTTACACTCCAGGTAGACGTCATGGGGATGTCCAAACACCGACCAGGGCGTTGGCTTTCAGGGCGGTCTGGGGCTTAAATTTATTATTCGCTCAATCCTTGAGGACTGGCTTTACCTTCTGTCCTGGAACAGTGTCTCGTACTCGCCAATATTTTGTGCCAGTTAGGGGAACAGCGCTCCTGATTGGACAAAATTCCAGAAGCATTCTGCGAGTCTCTTTGGTATAGATATGAATAATGCCTGGCCATCTAATAGATACGGCTCTGTTGTGAGTAGCTCTGCTGCAGCACCATACTTGGGGTCATTCGGGGGCCACTCCTTTGAAGCCTTACATAGCAAAATTTCTTCCATTGCCATCTGAAGCATTCTGGGCTCCAAGTGGAACACAACAGCCTCAGGGACTTCTCCTTTTGGGCAGTAGGTGGAAGTGACTTTGCAGGTCCAATTCTCTCATCTATATTTATGTAAGGGGACAGTTAGTGTCTGAAAAGCCCTGCTCCTCTTTTCAGCACTCATAGTTAAATCTTGGAAATAATCTGTCTGTGTTTGAAAGCCTACGTGGGTGATCATAACTATCTGCTCTGGCTGTGACATCCCTAGCAATGTGGATTATCTTTTCCTTTGGTGTAGTCGCATGTTGGAGTGGAGGAATTTTTAAAATTCCTCCAATTGTAATTGCTCTTTCAATCACACATAGGTGAGAGGAATTTTTAGGGATCTTATTCATCGGTGAAAAGTGATTTGTTTCACTTGTACAAGCTCGTTCTATGTTTTGGGTAGTATCTTAACGAGCATTCAGCATTCGTTGGTGGCCTCTGGCACTAATTCCTATGCACTTTGGAAGAGAATCTCAGCCTGCTCGAAATTTAGGGATACCTAAATTCGATCTCTCGTGCTCTCCCTGACAGCTGCCCCAAATTAATCATACCCAGACATCTGACGGCTATTTTAGCAACCCTGCTATTATCAGAATGGTGGTAAAACTGCTTCCCATTCACCACCATCAATCTTGGGAAGGAGCCTGGCACACTTGAGGGCCTAAGATAGTGCTTTTGTGTTAAGGGGATAGGGGATCCTTCCAGAATGAAAGAAGTGCATCCTTCCAACGCCAATTACCTGTTCTCTCTCTCCCTCTCTCCCTTTGGCCTGTTAACTCCATTTACAATTTTGAGAGCCGGACTACGCTTTCCATTATTATTTCGGATGTCTCTCTTCCTCCATCCCCCCACCCCCCACTGTTTCGTTGCTCTTTCCCTCTCTCTTTCTCTCTCATTTCCCGCCTCCATAATTTCTAGATCCAATTTAAGCTTCTGGAGCACAATATTGGCTAGGGGATTCGATTCGAATTATTGATTGTGCTTCCTATCTGACCTCTCTACTGGTAATGTTATTTTGCAGACGTCCTACTGCCGCAGTAAATACTGCATTTCTTTTGATTTTGCTGTGTAATTTTAACTGCATCTTCCGACATATAGCATATAATTAATCTGTGCTAAGGGTATCCCGCTAAAATTGTCATGCTAAAGGACATGTTCACCATCTGATGTTACCTTTTTCTTATTTTTAGTATCAATAAGGTGCTGTGGCAATTAACGTGTCTTAGTACTAGTTAGAGCCACTGATTTCTCCTCGTTCGACTTCCAATTCACTACTCAGACTCTAACTTCCATGGTCGCTTAACTTGGACTCCATTCCAATTCAAATTGGATCAATCCTTGACAAGCCTCAAAATTCTGTTTACGGGCAGGAGAAGGTTTATTTAAGACAGCCTCACTACCAACACCCCACCCCCACTTCTCTCAGTACTCGTTCTGAAGCTAAATTGTTTTTGATTTCACATTTCCCCTTTTGGAAGTGATTTTGCATTTCCCGTAACAGGTTAGTTTGCAGTGTTGCAATCGTCAACTCAAGAATAACGCAGCAAACTCGAAATAATATTAATTAAGAGGACTGGTTTATTTAACATGCAGACCAAACGTGCACAGGCTTATCACAATGTCCGACCATCTGCACTCACACAATGAAAGGGGGATAAGGGGGAAAATGGGGCACAGGACAAGGCTTCATACATAGAAGTGCAATGAATTCATCTGCATCCATATGAGTCCAGATTCAAAACCCCAATCCATATACCGTCAAAGGTTAGCAGACTTCACAGGAAGGATGCCTTCCCCAATTGAGGACGGCACATAGAAACGAATGAGTCTTAAAACACAGATACAGGAGTTGCGAATTAACAGTAGAGAACAATGTAAATGAGGGCCAGACAGTTTACCTGGATATAATTCCTTTTGCTGATAACTGTTAGGTGGTAAAATGGTAGACTGCCTGTAATAAACTCCACTCAGCAATGTAACATTTTTCCAGCAGCCTGCATCCAAATCAAGTCACCAGCATCCTTCTTCTTCTCCTGGCTTTTGACAAAAATGATTTTTATTTTCCGGATTGTAATCTTGACAGTGTGAATACCTGAGTTATGGCACATTTAATTTTTGTAGGCACGCAGTCTCCGTAGGCCAAAGCTATGCCTTAGAAATGTAAAGGTTTTTGGTGCAGTTTATTGCAGTTTGATTTTCTGCAGTCCTGGGGGCACTAACATTTTATATAAGGTAGAGAGGTCCTTGCATTTTCCTCAATGTTATAAACCCTGTGTCATTAACCACATAGCAGCTTCAACTCATAATACTATGGCTAATGTTATTTTAATGGTGAGCATCAACCCCTGGTGAAGCATTTTTTTTTTGGATCAATAGAGGAAATAGTTTTGGCTATCTGCCAAATTAATGAACTGGTATTTACAATCCCATCGCCCCTTCCAAATCTTACGTGATTAATTTTCTAGTCCCATCTCCACATATTTACACAACTATCATAATTTCAGGTGTGCAATAAACCAGCTCTGAAAAATACTCACCTTTTCCTGCAGCTGGCCGTTTAACTCTCCATATCCTGGATAATATAAGATAAATATATATTTACCATTCTTGGCAGCTTGGTTATCTTTTCCTCGTTCATTCGACCAAAGAAAACCTGAGAAATAAATGAAATAAATACATAAATAGCTATTGGTAGTTTTCATGGACCGTGAGTTAGCTTTTTTTTTTCCCCATCTAGATGCTAATGTTTCCTAGTGAACTCCCAGTGTCTGAGAGTGGAATCAATATTATTTGAAGTGTGCCGATTGTACCCTCCTTAATAAGTGAATTTGCTTGATCGTGGCTGGGCCTGGTTGCATCCGAAATTAAACCTAACAGGATAAAAAGGTTATGCGTGCATAGAGCATATGAGCTATATTTCGAAACTGATCATATGTGTCGATGACAGTAAGTACATCCGAAATAACCGTTATTTCCGTTGTTATTTTGCAACTGTTCATACAAGAAATGGGGGTAGAAAGCATCCTTCCATGATTTAACAGAGTATGTGCTGAAAGTTGTAATTGATACACTTATTCTTTTCTGTTATTTTGCTGCTACTGAGTAGAGTCCAGACGTTGAATTGTAACAGCTCACTATAACTGAATGATAAGCAAATTAACCGCTTTTTATTTAATCATTGCTTGGTATTTAATTTTTGTTCTCAGGGTTGGAAGGAAGCTTTGCACCTGGTAAACCAGTGGTGTCAGAATGTGCGGAATTGATGCTTCATTGAGCAATCTCACCACTGAAGCATTATAAGCTGATATATTAGATTAATAAAAGGGAAGCAACCCTTTTATATAAAACAAAAACAAAAATACCAGGAAAAAATCAGTAGGTCTGGCAGCATCGGTGGAGAGGAGCACAGTTAACATTATGAATCCGCATGAATCTTCAACATGACTCGAAACGTTAACTGTGCTCATCTCCACAGATGCTGCCAGACCTGCTAAGTTTTTCCTGGTATTTTGTTTTTGTTTTGGATTTCCAGCATCCTCGGTGTTTTGCTTTTAACTTATTTTATATACTGTGTTTCTCTAGCCAAATGTGTCTTTCTCTCCCTTCTCTCCTTCACTATCAATCTGTCTTTCTATCTACATGCATATCTATCTATCTTCCTAACTATCGATCCATTTTTCGAGCTGCCTATCAACCTATCTATCTATAAATCTCTCTCAGAATAATGAGAAGCCTATTTGTATCCCCATCACTTCTGCCCTGCTGATGATTACCTTGCTTGGAACTTCTGTATAACACAATTATTTCCTCAGAGTAACGTTCAAGAGGGCATCGAGCCAGCGTTTAGCAAGATTCAATTATGGATGGGAACACATTTTGACTTAGCCAACAACGAGCACACCTTATTGTGGAATATAAAATAAGAAAACACTGCCCCTGCAGACTATTTTCTTTGGAAAAGCTTATCGTGTGTCTACACGTCCTTTCGAGTAGCAATGACCTGATTATGACTGTGGAATAATGTTGATCTTAATAACTATGAATATCTATCAGAATATTACAAATATAATCTATGAACTTCAAGAAGTAAAACGCTAACTTTTTCTTGTCAAATTTGCCAGAGAAGTGGATTCCTACAGGTTGTTTAGGTCACTAAAGTTTGAACAAGAATTAAAACACAGTGCAACTTAGCCTGAAGAGTTTAACAAAAGGTTTCCCTGTGGGATTACATCCTATCAGGAAGAATGTAAATCTTATAATATATGCAATGATGTAAAAATGACAGATGATTTTGAACCGTCAGACACATATTATAAAATGGCCCCAGTCCATAAACTCACGGAGAAAGCTCATGTTTTTTGTAAGTCTCGTGGCAAAGTTAAAAATGCAGGCACTCCTCTGGTTAGACAAGTGAAGAATCCAATGGGAGAATTCTGATTTGACTGCGCTTAATTGATCGTTCTAGCATAGAAAAACAAAATGTCAATTCAGACATTTGGACAGAGAAACTAAAATCTGTAGCTTTAGACATTGGCAGAATGTCCCTTCAGGGAATGTTGCATAGTAGAAAAAAGAAAGCATCTCCCAAGCCAACATGTTTTCTTTTTTTTTTTTTGCTCATGGGGTATATTTGGGGGAATGGAATTATGAGTGTTTCCTTTTTCTTGATGATGCTTCACAATTTTTTCTGCATAGGCATCAATCTGCTTGTCATAATCAGAGATACAGGATCAGCCCAGTCACTGATGATAGCATTCAAATGAAATTGTTTGCAAAATAAGATACTCGCTTCAAAAATATTATTGATTGATTTTGCATGGAATTGTTTGCACAGTCCTTCCTATGATCATGCTTGAATTGTGAGTTTGAGATTGAGCTTGTTACTGTAGGGGGCGTTCGTTATTTAACTATGGAACAGCTGGGTAACTTGTTGGAAATGATTTGGTTGTCATGAGTAATTACTGTCTGCAGTGGCTTCGGGACTTCCTGCCGAAAGTGAAATCTTGAAAGGACAATTGAGTGAATTGAAACCAATTAAGTAATTATTGTGTGCAAATGTGTTGTTACAAATGATATTCTGACTGACCACGTGTTGAAAGTTAATGGAATTCGTCCTGGAATATATTATTTTTCTAACTGCTTTAGAACAACACACTAAGGCTGAAAAGCGAACGAAGGTTTGAGAATTTGCCAAACAGCATGAAATAATAACGTAGACAAAGCATATGCAAGAGGTAAGAAAATTAATGATAAAAAAATGAAAAGAGTATTTCGATTGGAACTGCAGAGGATCAATGGAATCATTGGAAATGAGTCCATTTTTAGCATTATAAAGTGGCAGGAACGAATCTAATTTCTTGATCGTATGTTAAAAAATCAGCAAAAGGAAGTGAGACTGTAAATCAAAAAATGGTTCCACGAAATACAATTTCGGTGGAGCACAGCAGTTGTGACGGCGATAATGATGGTAATTTGGCAACTGAATAAAAATGATTATCATACTCAGTTAGCTGAAAAATTGGAATTAAAATAATCTCCAGTGAAACTCTTATTGCAGCATGGGAGGACTTTACTTGCCAGGAATATTATTCTGTATTGAATCGTTATGACGTCAGTGAAGTTGTCCTGCACGACAATTCTGATATTTGTTCGACTGTTACGTTTTTAAGAGACTTGGTCTAAATAGAAGAGCACTGCAGAAAGGG
The DNA here is from genome assembly GCF_017639515.1 of Carcharodon carcharias. Classification (NCBI taxonomy): domain Eukaryota; kingdom Metazoa; phylum Chordata; class Chondrichthyes; order Lamniformes; family Lamnidae; genus Carcharodon; species Carcharodon carcharias. The sequence goes on from NC_054490.1 coordinate 27,119,392, forward strand.
CAGAAACTCCAAATTAGGAGTTGAAAGCTCAGCAGAATATTTGAGTGCATATTTATCGTTTCAATGTGGAGGCTCCCAAGCTAACAACAACATCCGGTGACATTCTGTTTAAAGGCTTGAAAGAAAAAAACAGTGGAATTGCAGAAGTTAGAGAATCTGAACAAGTATGAAATCGAATTTTGTCTTTAATTCAAAACGGTCAGCTCCCAAGCTCAGGTCTATTGCCAGGAATAACCAATCTTTCTCAAGGCATACTTAACATAATGAACTATGGTGAGCGCCTTGGATCCACCAACAATATTATCCCACTCTAGATTTGAAATTAGCTACTAAAAGACAAAGTTAAGGTATAACTGTTAACTGAGAACATGGATGAACTGGGAAAAGCACAAAATTGGAAATGAGATCAAGGTACAAGATTGAAGGAAAGTGAGTGAACTTGTATTTAAATAACTTTTGTTCTTCAAAACATTGGGTCGTTAGCAATACATGCCGTATTTACATTGAAGTGTGTCACGTTTGGTCGTTTGCTTATGGTTACACAATATGGAGCTTCCAATTCGTAAGTTTAGTTGGAAATCGTGGAAAATGGGGGTGGGTGCGGGTGGGGCTGGTGTGGAGGTGCTGGTTGGGGGGGTTGTTGTGGAGAGGTATTTTCTGATTTATATAGCAGAAAATTTTTCAAGCATTTTGCCATGTTAAAATATGTTCCATTCTGATAAGTTTGTGAAAAGGTCCTTACTTCAGCCTGCTTCTTTTGGTTCCCGTGGATGAGGATCACTACATCTCCATTGTGCTCGGAGAAGCAGGATTTTTTTTTTTGGGTGAAAGGCATCATAAGACACAAGTTGGCTGTGGAGTATCTGAAAGATAACTGATCGTTTGTTTGTTTCTTGAGTTTAGCATCGCTGGCTTCTAAAATATATTCATAAAACCATGGTTTGCCTTGGGGCTGAAGAGCTACGAATCAAAAGGTAAAACGAAAACGAAATGCAGTGATGTAGCCATTTATTTTCAGGAAGTTCGTGTAAAGGGGGGAAAAAAAACTAAGGTTTTCTCTGAGAGGCACATTTTCAGTTTGGCAGTTTGCAAACTGATACCGTTATTGAATTAGACCTCTTAATGTAGAGCAGGCAGTGCTTTACTCTGTCTGATGTACATTTGAAAATAACATCAAGTGCATTCTTTCTCTTTCAGTTTTCAAATTGAAACATGCAATTGGCTGATTGGGCTTGGTAGAGCAGAAGATGAGACACGGTTTCCTTGAGCAGGGAAAAGGCGTCGACATAAGGCTTTGCTGATTAACGATTGAAAGAAGAATGCATTTCTAAACTCAGAAGGTTGAGAATATCTTCAATTTTCCGTTCCAGATTTTTGGTCCCCTTTTCAGAAGTGGGCAAAATATAAAATTAAGATATTTTTGTTTTATTTTTCAATAAAGCCCAGTCCACAAGAGCTGCTGCCAACCTGGTGAATCAAGAGCTCTTCAATTCCCAGCACCATCTGAAATATTCACTGGCCACTGCTGGGACGATGCATACTCCCGACATGAAGTACATGGCTCTACGACAGAAAGTTCTGTTATTTAAAGAACTGTTCTTGTCAAGAGTGTTCATGAGTACTGTTACGTAGCGAGAGATGGGAGTGATGGGTGTGAGGCCCGGTCTTTGGTATCCCTTTACAGTGGACATGTGCAGGTGCACATTGAAGAAGAGCGGGGTTCCCTGGATGGGCACAGAGTATGCCCCAAAGGAAGTGTTAACTATCTGAAAAAGCTAAATCTGTGGATGGCGAAAATCCAAAATAAAAACAGAAAATGCAGGAAAAAAGTCGGCAGGCCTGATTGAGACTGTGGAGAGGGCAACCAGGGTTAACGTTTCGAGTCCGAACGACTTATTCCGATTAAAAGAGAAGCAGAAATAAGTTGGAGCTTTACTATTAAGCAGAGGCAGACTGATAGGGGCATTGGTTGTTGTTGGTGGAGCTGATAAAGCAAGTCAGAAGAGCAGTTACAGATGGGGTTGAGGAGAGATTTTCATCGATGTCATGCACACAAGGCACAATCAGTTTTAAGGGCAGTGGTGCATACTAATTTAGATACTGACTGTGGCAAAAAAATGAGTTAGCGGAATATATTAATGGCAAAACAAGGGACAACACTGAGTTAAACAACTGATAAAAAAAAAACTGACAGAAGGCCCTGTTACTGACGATTGTGGGGTGGATGGGTGGGTGGTGGTGGTGGTGAGGTGGTGGTAGGGCGTGTGAGGGGAGCTCGTTGGTAGGCGGGAAAGGATAAAAATATAAAAACGGGATAAGTGAATAAAAATGAAAGTAATTAAATCAAATATAAAATATATATTTTTTAATGATTTCAGGTTTTAAGGCAAAGAAGGGATTTCATGGTCTGAAAGTGCTGCACTCAATATTGAGCCTGCGAGTATGCAAAATGCACAATCTGAATTTCAGGTGTTTTTCTTCCAGTCTACGTTGGAAATTTGCAGAAAGCCAAGGATGGACATGTGGGCATGAGAGCAGGATGTTGTGTTCAAATACTAAGCGTCAACAAGGTCTGTATCATATTTGAGGACAGCCTGAAGTTGTCCCGCACGCAGATGGCCAATACTTTCTGCCCACATTTTAGTTGAGCTTTTAAAGTTGTGCATGGCTACCAAACTTCCCCCAGCCTTACCTGGTATTGCTGCCAAGGGATAATAATGTCATTCAGTGGGCTTTAATTAGGGACTCAAAGGGCCTATGGGAATCGTGTGCCTTACCAGCCCACCATTTCGTAAGGTAGTGCTGGGGGTGGGTGGGTAGGCGATTGTCTGACCATCCACCTTTTTTGTCCTTGTCATCTAAAAATCAAACTTCTGCCTTGATGTGCCCTCAGGTAAAGCGTTAGGTCAGCCCCCTAAACATTGAACATTTAAAGTTACGCACGTGGTGTGCATCCTTTAAGCCCACCTGCCTGCTGTATCATGCAAAACCTCCGAGATCATGTCGGGAACGCCACCCAACGTCAACATCCGTGGTAATACCCCTTCGGAGGCTGGGTTTTTCCAGATTTTGGACTCATATTATTCTGCACGGACGCAGGAACAATGCCTTTTGAATTTGTCAGAAATAAGTTTAGATTGGTCAAAAATGGCGAGACAGTGAATCTGGGTGATGCTTCCTTCTTTTGATCTTCTAAATTATTAAAAAAAAAATGACTAATCTCAGCCAGGAATGAGATTGCATGGGCGTTGCGTCATTTAAGTAAAATGCGCCAAAAACTGCGATAGCTAATATCAAGTTAGACATTTTTATTTCTGTCTGTGTGTCTTGGGAAGGCATTAACGGTGCTCTCAAACCTTTCAGCTGAGCAGTGAAGTGACTCAACGGGGCAAATTTGCTGGCATGAATTTCGAAGAGTGGTGTCTGTCAAAGTCTTTCAAAACACAGTTTAGAAATTTAAGGGAGGGACATAATCAGTGTTCTGCCAAATTTTCCAGCGTTATGGAAAAGCTTTTCCTGGTGCTATCTATCTACATAGTTGGAGCTGTACTTTAACAAATTTAGGGTGTTGTTGCTCAAGTAAAATTTGAAAATGTAAAAATATGCACCTTCGGGTAAAATGTCCCAAGTGGAAATCCGTAACCTTTCTAGGTAAGTGCCGCTGATGTATAGGCAAATGATTACGTGTTGGTCACTGTAAAGCCTGTAAGTGTTTTCATACCCAAAGAGAAACGGCAGGAGTAAGAAGTTTGATAGTTACCAGAAAATTGGTAACAATGAGGAGAAATCGAGCCACAGATACTCTCCAAAATCGTAAAAGAGAGCATGAATGAGATGAATGATCCTTGGGGAGAAACCTGTTATGGTTGCCAGAAAAAAGGACACATAGAGGCAGATTGTTTAAAATTAAGAATAAAGACGGTCGCATTTGTACGAGCACATTGCCTGCCTTCAGAAAATACAGTGCCCAGAGGGGCAGGTCGGTCAAATATTACAATTTGAAAGCATCAACTGTTGGAAGTGTTCAGAGTATGGTTAATAACAAAAAAATCTTTATATATTGAAATACGAAATATCCACATACTCGTTCGAACAAATTAATATTGTAGAGAACAAATGAAAACAGAAAAGTGTCGTAATATTCAGAGCTGCATCTGTGGAAAAGAACCAGTGTTAAAGTGCAGAATAATACGCTTGCAATTCAGGGGTGTTCACGAATTATTGGGCGTGATCACGTTAGGCAACCTTCCGACGTAACATGCCATTTTTGTATAATATGTAACGTGGGTGAGGTTAAAATTACGAAATCCCATTGCATTAGGCAAATCTCAACTGACAGATTATTCTTGGCCCTCACGTCCCAATTCAATTCCATATTACAGTGCCAACGAGGTTGAACATCTGATTCAGATGTATTTTTTTAAGTGGATTTATGTTTGGGCAAATTTAACAGTTAAGCAGTGCACCAAATCTCAAAGTAGGAGCTAATAGATCTGAAAGTGTTGGCGATACTTCTTTGAATAAGCACAGAATACATTTTAAAATCACAAGAGTCAGAGTCCTTGGCAAGGCTGTCGACTGCTCTGTTGCTTGCAATAATTTATTTGCTGTACATTTTCTCGGGTTTTAAAGTAGTTGAGGGATATGGGCGTTGAGGTCTCGGTAGGGGACACAAGCGTCAGTGAGAATGAGTGGGGTGCGAGAATGAGAGGAAGATGGGCAGAATGCACTGGTTCAGTCTAAAGGGGCTAGCACCACAACAGGCACTGGGGGTCGTGAGGCATTCGACATCCTCAGCGGAGGCGCAGCAGGTCTTATGCAGCCCCAGCAGTGATTAAAATGGCACAGCCTTAGAACAAGACATCGCTTACGCTAGCAACATCCTTAGATAAATCATTGTGTGAAACGCTGACCAGGGAATTCTTCTCCGACTGCATAGGTTTGGGGCAATAATTGGGGGAGAGTGATTGGTAGGGATTAGCTGTGGAATAGACCCGCAACTGTAGCTCTGAAGTGTAATGTCACTCTCAACTTCTTCGTGACATTTCCCTTTCAGGCAGCATGTACAGAACTCAGTGGCATACTGCACCCTCTTACTCTGCACTGTATTAAAGTTTTCTCTGGCGCTATGTTTCGTATGGCGTGGAAGTATGCGTGTTTCAGAATGAACAAGCAAAGTAAAATTCATAGAGGCAAGGGGGTTGCAAGTTACAGGGAACATTTGACATTGTGCACATCGGAATTAAAGCTCTTGCTGATCAGCCCTGGACCATGGTTAACAGGAAGTGTTTCTACTCGCTGAAAGCTACGAGTGATCTGTGATCATTGTGGACAGATCATGTTAATATGCAACAAGCACCTGGGAAGCAGCCACGACTCCTGCACCCTGCGAATCTTACAGGTTCCAGATTTACTCAGCGGCCCTGCTGCCCTGGTGGATGACTTCTGGGGGACTTGATTTATAAGTCAAGACTAAGGCTAGTGAACAGATGCGCAATTGATATACAATTGCAGTCATGGGGGCACCTTGGTATGATATGCCATCATGTCTGGAAAAGTTATTTCGGCTGCCATTATATATTAGGAGAACGTGTCAGAACGCTCCATCATGTGTGTTCCTCATGGTAATAGGCCGCTTCTCCCTTCATAACTTAGCTCTCTTAGAAGCAGATAGAGGCCATTCATTTGATGCTGATGGGAGATAAGTGGAAGGTCCTGGAGGTGATCGCATGGGTGGCATTTATCTATCCATTCTTTTGAAGCATCTGGGAGGAAGGTTCGTAGGGAGACATCAATAAATCTAGGGATTGGTTTGGCCCCTCTCCTATGCCACCCCATCCACTCCAATGGCTTGTACATCTCTGGAGAGAAACGTGCAACAATTAGACAGCTGCTCTAAGGTAACATGTTAGAAAATAGTTAATGGGCTAAAATAATGCGACCTCTGCCCAATAGAGCAATTTGGCCACTTTAGAAATTGTACTGCTACACACTTACGTGAAAAGCATGCAAAGATCTCCCAGTTAAAGATGCAGCAGTACGCCTAACAACTCACATTTTTTAGGTCGCCTGACAGACTGATGTGCCAGGGGCCAGCGACCGCTTTCCGGCTCATGGCAAACAATTTCACAGGTTGGCAACACAAGTCCCATCACTGCTTCGACTGCACGTTCACCCCCTTCGGTATTGAACCCGCCCTCTGCTTGCAATTTGTTCAATTATTATGTTATGTGGCGAGTTTGAACGGAATTTGTAATGCACTTCATAGTGCGGATCCCACCGCTCGCGCCCAGGTGTGTTATTTAGCCAGACTGTTCGACTTTGTATCATTTTTCCTATGCCAAGCTCGAGTTTCGGACTCGAAACGTTAACTCTGCTTCTAGCTCCACAGATGCTGCCAGGCTTGCTGCGTCATTACAGCATTTTCTGTTTTGTCTGCTTTTCGTCAGATTTTCAGCATCCGCAGGATTTTGTTTGCATTTTAATACTTTAGAGGAACGTTACATACAAACATGCAAACATAAGAAGTAGTCCTTCGGCCATTCGGGTCTGCTCCGTCATTCTAAAAGATGATCGCTGATCTGTTTGTGTTTTGAGTTCTCGTGTAATTGGTGGTACGTAATGGAAATTTAGCTTCAAAATGTGTCGATGCAGAGAATCAATACAGACTGTTGAAACGTCCATAACAGAAAGTTAATTTGCAACTTGTTTTGTTTTCTACGGTAATAAATGTGGGGAAAATGACTAACCGATCATTCGAAGTTGTTGCTATTTATCAGGAAATTACCTGCTGGGTATAATTGTTTACCAACTCATGTGATGTGAGAAAGGGCAGGTGAAGCTGTTAAATTTGAATTGAAGGACAGGATACATTTTTTTTTGTAACGCTGCTGTGAAAATTTCTGATTCAACTAAAAATGTGTTGATATATTTAGAAGCAGGATCCAAATATAATGAAGAGATATTGGAACATGATTGAAATATTAAAAACTGAGGAAAAACTGGAGTTAAGTCAAATAAGGGGTACAAATAGAGACAATGTAAAATAAAGTGACAATTTTCAAGAGGGTGCAGCAGCAGAGGGACCTCCTGCATGTGTGCATAGATCATTTCAGGTCGTAGGTCAGGTGGAGAGTGCATTTCATAAAACATAAATTATTCTGGCATTCGTTAAAAGAGTACAAGAGCATGGATGTTATGCTGAGATTTAAAGTAACATTTCTCCTCACGACAACCATTTTTGTATACCTCATCTGGACTGTGCCCAATGCTTCGCAACCTATCTAATTCGTGAAAAACAGAGCTGTACTCAATACTCGAACTGAGGCCAAAATATTATCTCATGAAAGTTCAACATAATCACCCTGCTTTTTTCAACACTATGGCCGTATTGATGAAGTCTAGGTTACAGCATACTTTACCGACCCATCGCTCAAACTTCCTTCCCAGCTTCAATGACTTAAGAACCCATACACCCAGATTCTCCTGCTCTTCCACCTGCTTTACAATTGTACGCTGATATTTTCACATTTTCTCACCATTTTAAATTGCACCAGAATAAATTGCTTAAATCTCTCCACATTGAATTTCTTCTGACAAAACATGTCTCAGATGATTTGCTGTGATTGATTAGAAACAGCGAATACAACAGTAGTAAAATGAAAAAAATAAGAAAATAAAAACAGAATTGCCTGGGAAAACGCTGCAGGTGGGAAAACTCAGCAGGTCTGGCAGCATCGGCAGAGAAGAAAAGAGTTGACATTTTGAGTCCTCATGACCATTCAACAAAACTGAGTGAATATTAGGAGAGGGATGAAATATAAGCTGGTTTAAGGTGGGAGACCGGGGGGGGAGGGGGTGGAGGGGGGGGGGGGGGGGGGGGGGGGGGGGTGGAAGCGGTGGTGGGAGAAAAGTGGTGGGGGGGGGTGTAGTTGTAGGCACAAGGAAGCACTGATAGGTGCAGATAATCAAAAGATGTGACAGACAAAGGAACAAAGCCTTTGTCTGTGACATCATTTGAATATCTGCTCTATCAGTGGTTCCTCGTTCCTACAACCACACAACCCACCTCCCCCCTACTTCTGTCCTCCCATCCCATCCCGCCCGAACCCCCCACCCCCCCCCCCACCCCCGCCACACTAATTCAGCTTATATTTCACCCCTCTCTTAATATTCACTCAGTTCTGTTGAAGGGTCATGAGAACTCGAAACATCAACTCTTTTCTTCTCCGCCGATGCTGCCAGACCTGCTGACTTTTTGCAAGTAATTCAGTTTTTGTTTTGGATTTCCAGCATTGCAGTTTTTTTGTTTTTATCTCAGTAGTAAAATGAACCCTCGGTTGCCTCTGACATTGGGAATGCGGTGTGTTGTAAGACTTTTTTTTTAAGAAGTATCTTTTTCCTGAAGGTCACATGAGATAGTAAGTGGAACATCTGTCGTCCTATTAGATCTGGCCTTCGATAAGGCCATGTGAACATGTTGTCATCGGGACATGTGCACAGGCCAAAACATATTCAAAGTCAAGCGTTAGATTGAACATTGATAACAGAAATATAGCTGTCATTAACGCTGGCAGACCTGCAGACTCCGAGACAGTAGGGCATGCAATATTTAGTCGATGAAGAGCTTAGATTTTTTGCTGACGTCACATGCTTTAAAACATTAATTCTTGCCCAAGTGTCCCTTTGGGATGAGCTTATATCTGTACGTTTTGTTTGTGTATGTGCGTGAGAGAGAGGGTGAGGGAGTGAGGGAGAAAGCAAAAGCTAGCGAGAGAGAGATGGTGAGGGATTGTGAGAGAGAAAGAGAAAGTTAGAGAGAGAGAGAGGGAAGGAAATACAGAATGCAGCTCCTGTGGAATGCAAGGGTAAAGGCTGTATCCTGATAGCCAGCAGACAGCAAGTCGATGTGATGAGGACTAGCAAGCGTTTAGGACGCTGGAGGGTACGCAATTTGATTACCGGGAGAAAAAATCCCCCCAAGTAGGTGCTAGAATTCGGTTCTGGAATGTTCATAAGAAACAAAGAAGAGACTAATAATGGAAACTGTAGCTGACTACTGAAAGACATGGAGAGAACAGACACTGTTGGCAGCGTGGGGTACGTGTGGTCTGTTTCCTGTAAATATTACAAATCTTCTGAGAGCACAAATGTGTAGCCATTGCACCGTGCTTTGTTAGAGTGATTTCACAACAAAATAAAAGAGGATTATTTCCTTTGGTTTGCTATTTTCGTTGAGGTAGAAGCAATATTTCTTCGTGTTGCATTTTGATTGTTTATTATAGAAAAAAATTACGAAATGAAATAGGGTTGGTCAGTGAGATTTAAAATAACTTTTAAATTACATTATTTGTTTAAAAAAGGGGGGGTGTCAACAAAGTCAAACAACCTTGCTGTCATTTGGAACTTTGTCATCTTGAATTTACTTTCACTCTTTGATTATTTTGAGCAGTTGTGTTACCTAATGCTATGGAACCGTCGTCGGAATGGCTTCTTGTTTGTTATATTCAGTGAATAGGGCCTTTTCGATTGGATAGACCTGGTGAATCTAGGTGGCAAACATACCTAAAAATGCAACAATATCAATTTGGTTCATTTTTTCAAACATTCAACGTTGAAGATTCATTGTCGATATTGACACAATATTGCAGAGTTGAGTCCATACATTCCCGGGCCATTCATTTTCATTTTAGGTCTTATAGAACGTGGCAATATTGCTGTATTTGAATCTGAAATTGCAAAATCGCTTCACCAGACACCAGAAACCTATATTTCTTATCGCAATTCTGTGAAAAATCAAGTGAAGTAGTCCCTTTGACTATGTTTAAGGCATTGCCAGCAGCTGCTGACTGATTATTCGGGACCCAGTGTTATAGGCTCAACTGATTAAATTTAAAGTTGTGCCAGGGCATCAAAAGATGATTTGTTATCCCTTGAGCTTTTATTAAGATTGATTAATTAATTGACTGAGAACCTGGGCGGCAGTGTGTGAGAGGGGTGGTGAACCTTAATGGCAAAATGGCAGAGGCTCGTTCTCAGGCTTGCAGACTAAACAAAAGTGCTCAGACCACCAATTATGCATTTCCCAATATAGCCACCAATATCGTGGATGCCACATCTCGAATGATGAAAACAAATATTAAAAATAAATAAATACATGTAAGTTTCTGAATAGCAAGGCAAAATTGTTTGAGCCCTGCAGAGGGAAAGAGGGAAAATGAAAGAATCGAAATTTTATGTAAACCCTCGATTGTGCTTGTCTTTTTTCTCTCAATGGCAAGTCCCGACAGATTGCCCATTTGAAGACGTGATTCCAGAAACTGTCACGTAAAACATGAAGTCAAAATAGATGCATAAAATATTAAAGGTAGACATTCATTCCGTAATTACTTCAAATGTTTTGATTCATGGAACGAAATCACAGCTTTCTGTTATTCTGCAGATAATTGATTGTCTGTCAACCTGGAAAAACAAAGGAAAACTGTTTTAGAGAATACAGGTCCCAATAAAGAGTCGATAATTCTATTCATAATAGGTAGTACTGTTGTTATTTTTTTTAAAAAATGAATGTGTCCATTGATTTTATTGATCTACTTCTTCAAATGTTAGATGCATTTATGGGAAGGCAAGTATGAATATTTATCTGTAATTTGTTTTCAAGATTATTCCAATGTGTCAGCGCTCCTGCCATTTAAGTTCAAAGAAATGTTATAATTGTAATAAGGTGCACTGGCGAGGCGCCAGGATGCACCTTGTAGAAAATACACAATGCATCATTCATGAGCCATTGCTGGAGGATGTAAATGCTTAAAGTGTAGCATCAGGTGTCAGTCGCGCCTGTGTATTTTTTTTTTTGCTGTATTGAGTTTAACTTTTGGGTTGTAGTCGCTCCATTCATCTAGTAAACTGCAGCACATTCTTACACAGTTGCGTTGTGCCTGAGAGATGGACAACAGGCTTTGGTGTGTTTGGGACATGAGGTTCTCGGCACAGAATTCTCGGTCTATAGCCTCCACTTTAGTAAACTTATTGATAGGCGTGATTCACATAAGGATCTGTATAATGGTAACGACCAGAATATGATAGTTGTGGGCACCGGAAAAAATGGTGATAGGAAAAGTATTCCACATTTGTAGCTGCAGTGATATGATCCTGTCAGTCAGTCTTTCATTCGTTTTCCTGTACAACACTCGTGACTTTTTTGTCATAAGTGATCTGATGTTTCTAGAAATAAATTTCCAGTGTCTGCTGGACGTTGTGGGCAAAACGAGGAAGAGCACCATTTATTGCCCCAGAAATCAATCACAATCCTGTGCATCTGGGATCACAAGTGAACCAGACCATTTATTTGCTTCCGAAATTCATTAGCGACCAAGTTAGTATTTTAAATGAATCGATGATGGTTTCATAATCACTATTACTAAATTGAATGCTGCATTAGTTTTAAGTCAATATGTTATTTAATAAAATTCAAATTACAACAGCAGCCATGGTGCGCAGAGCATGTGGCAGGCTGGAGGAAGGGAGTGCCAGATGATGGGGGTCGGGGGGGGGGGGGGGGGGGGGGGGGAAAGGTGTGTGGGGGGTGGCGTTTGGCGAGTGTTGGGGTGGTTGCAAACGGTGAGGGAATTTGCTCATTAGTCTTGGCTTCTTGAAAACGTGTCTACTGACACGGCCGCTATTTACAACTTCCGTCCTAACTTTTTGTCTGCTAAATTGAATTTTTCAGATCTTAATTACGAGTCAACCACATTGCTGTGTATTTGGAATCACCAAGGTACACCATTAGCAGCCGAGAGGAGCTCCCCTTCCTTGAAGGACATTCATGCCCAATTTTATTTTTGAATATTTCGGTAGGTTAAAGATGGTCATCATGTAGAGTTGATTGTTTTAGATACTCCAGGTTTGTGTATTGAAAGAATGTACATTTCCTCATTTGCCTTGGTGTGCTGCATTCATTATGTGAAAACATTGTTCCAGACCTCTGCATTTATAGTGCAGTAATATTACCACAATGACATTTTTGCCTATGACTTGAACCAGCTATATTCCCCCACAAAATAATGCATTTTACATTAAAATGAGCATACAAACCAAATATATAAATGTTGGATAAAAACGTAATTAATCAAATTTGAACACGAAACTCACGTTATTTCCTTCAAATAGACACTACGCTGCATGATGCGCCTCAATGCAGGAACAGATTTGTCAGTCAGCCGGTTGGCCTGTTCACAATCCAAATTATCATTACTTAGGTCCAGTTCTGCCAAAGAGCAGTTTGCACTGAGAGAGTAAACCAGCATTCCTATACAATCATCTGTGAGACGGTTAGATTTTAACCTGCAGTGATTAAAAGAAGGAGGGATCACATGAACGTTGCAGGTTGAAATGTAGAGCACTTGCAAACAATGACTGCGAACATACAGAATTGTTTATTTGTTCTCTTTGTGTGTGGCAAACATATAACTGTTCTCATAATTATATTGTGATTTACTGTAAAAGTGGGTTAATATTGAGGTTTGGATTAGTTTCCCTGTGTTTGTGTGTCTGCGTGTGCGTGTAGCTGTTTCTGTGTGCGTGTTGGGGGGCATGCGGCTAATGCAATTGTAGACATCTGTTCTGGAGCTTTTGAATCTTCAAAAGGGAAGCTACGTTTGAAATGCTAAATAATTAAACATGACTGAAGTTTTAGATTATGTATTCTGAGAAACGTTCACATTATTAAATAAATAAAGTTAGGCTGAATTAAAAAAAAAAGTAACATGTTGCACCTAGACATATTAAGCAAAGGCAAACATTTTTTCCCCAAATGCTTCTAATAATATCAGTACTATGAAAGATATATATTATGAAAATGTAAAGTTGAATTGACATATTTGAACAATGGAATTCAGTTCATAAAGCAGAAAGTCATATAAAGGAGATGAGATTGAGTGTAAGGAGTGGAAGGAATTCTAATATCTTACAGAAGTGTGAAAAGATTCAGGCGACTAAGGAACAAGGGATAGAAGCTGGGAAGATTCACTTCGAAAGTTTCTGCACATGGTATCGTGTTGCTGTACCTGTTTAAATGTATTCTGCTTTTTTATTATTGCCTGAACGGAGGTGTAACTGGAAGCCATGTTTTTTAGGGATGTTCGTAGTATTGCAGTAATTTGTAGAGGTATTGATGGGCGTAAAATATTTATTTAATTGTTCAAAAAGTTACCACTGCGTCTCTGAGGGCTTATTAATACTGAATGCTCTAAGTAACATACAAAAGGCAAAACTGATATGGCAGCTATTTCAAGTTTCCCTAGAGGTTTGATCCAGCTGGCGCACATCACCTGCCACGTAACAGGCTTGTGTGTTGTATCACAGAGCGATAGAAAGAGTGAAGTAGAGAGTGGGAGAGAGAGAAAGAGAGAGAGAGATTAGGGAAGGCGTATAGTTATATTTCCCTTTATCGATCATTAATCTCTCTGAACGATTTCCATCCTAAAGCAAATCCAAAATGAATATTTGCTTTCTATGAATAATTGATATTTTTTCCAGAGAAAGATTGTAAAATTTAGCTCCTCCATAATTGCAACTGAATTACTCACTCCAGCCTTTGTACTTTGCAATCCTTTCTCTTCAGAATTGCTGCGATCCATTTCAAACCCGAATATCCCAGGTTGTTTCCATTGAGTCTAGAGTCAAAAAAGCACAATCAAAAATTTACAGGACAAATGTCATGAAAAAGACAGCATTCATTAATGATTATTAACCTGGAGCACATTGGGCATGACCACAGCGAATGTTAGAACTTGCACTCAAATTGAGCTATTTTTATTTTGCTTTTTGCAAAAAAAATCGGTAACAATAGTGACGATGACAGGGTGCATTCACTGTTATATTGTACATGATAAACATGAGCGCTCCATACTAAATGATTATGAGTAACGTGGAGACGGGCGGACTGTGTGACAGTCATTCACAATTGCCTTATCTCCATTCTAACATCAATGTCACTGTAAAAATGTGTGCGTGGGCTTTGACAAAGGGAAATCGAAAAATAAACCTCCAACTAGACATGGAATGCAAGCATCGCTCACAAATGTAGCATATTTTCCCCATACACATCCACAATTTCTATTGAAAAGCTGGCGATAGTCATTTGTTATCATGCATGGAAATCCTTCATGCATACCTACACCTGCATTGCTATGCAAAAATCATATGTAGAATTTTGACACAGAAGCACTAATGGAAGCGTTTATAGATGCAAATTAGAATGGTAAGTTGCTTAGAGGGAAGCAGGTTGTTGTGCTCCCCAGAATTTGAGCCTTTTTTGCTTTGGATTGAAAGCAGACGTGCGTCTGGGAGTCGCAGTTAGAGAAACAAGGCGAGTTGTTGCAGTGTATCTTGTATTTGGTGCACAATGGCGCCTCTGTGCCATCGGTTGTTGAGGGAGTGAGTGTTTCAAGGCGGCAATGAGCTGACAATGGGAAGGTTTCCTTTGGCCGGGAATGTCAATTCTAGATTGAGGGATTAAACTTCTCCTGTTTTGTGAGACTAGTCCTCATCTGAGCAATTGAAAAGTATTCCATGACATTACTGAATTGAACTCTGTAGATGATGCACAGAGTTTTGGGAACCAGAAATTGAGTTATACGCTGAAGTAGTCCAGATTCTGATGTTCTATTCGGTCTACCATATTTATCTTACTGGTCTGGCTAATTTTATGGTGAATCCTGAACCTTAGAGAGTGATGATCGTTTGGAATTCAGTGATGGGTAAGAGTTCAATATTAAAATGTGAACTTTGGATTATATCTTTTTGAAAGCAATACGTGCCAGAAATTTTTTATGTCAAGAACATTATTTGGCACTTATCAGCCCAAGCGTTTATGTTATACTTGTGTTGCGGAAAAAGGATGCAGATTACCACTGTATCCTTGAAATATGCAATGTTAGTTGACACAGTGCAATGTCCATTTGACACCGCAAATTCTAGCTGAATGAGGGAGGATACATTGATGAAGCAGGGAATAACACTGTCTCCTTAGGTAGTTAATATGTGGTGATCCTACAGCTATATTGTGCGACTGAGCTTATCAGCTAGCAACATGTGCAACCATTTTCCTTTGTGTTAAGTATGGATCTGCCATTGACAACAAAATTTATATACCCAGCTTATTAATGCAGCTACAGAGGTTGAGGAAAAAGTGCATTAATTCAAACATGATGTAAAAAAAAAACATCCAAACTGATTATTTAACTTAAAGCACATAACTATTTGGTGCTCTCATTCAAACCGAACAGAAACTACGAAGCTTTAATATTATCATTTCCTTTTCGTGCAGGAGAGTCTAATGGAAGAATGGGGTTCTTAGTGGGTTCAAATTGAGAAGTGTTTTTTGTATGTTTTTCCATATTATCCCACCACATTCATTTTTTTTGTTTGTTTATAATGCTATTTAACAATTTTGGTGGGTTACCTGATTATTTTGCATTTGGGAAGCAAGAGTTCCAGCTGATGTATTCCTTCAGCTTGTATACCACACGCAACGAGATTCAGCTCTTCAATCCGTTCCATGTTCATCAGTACAGTTGACAGAACCACACAATCAGAATATTTAAGAGGAAGTTGTGTGAATGTTATGGCCTTTAATGGTTTTAATGCGTCCTTCATCAGTTCGGTGTCTCCAAATTCAAACAAATAGTGCAACGTCTTTAAGAACGTTTTTTGGGTTTGCCGGTCTTCCAAGTTCTGAACAAGTGTTTTCATTTTTTTCTGGAGCCAATCTGATACTTGTGCAGCTGTTTCGGTGTTAATCACGCCCATTTGGCATTCAAGGTGATCAGGTGATTTTAGTGATGAAATACCAACAAGGAAGTATGAGCACATCTGAAATCTACCGTCCGTGAACCTCTCACATTCAGTGAGATATCTGATCGATTCATTTCCTACTGTAAATTGTCGGATCATGAGTGCAGCGAAAAAGTCTTGCAAAATGGAATGAGTGAATGTGTATACAACGCTGCTCCGATCTTCTTCTTGAACTTCCAACATAAATGAAGTGACAACATTCAAGAGTCCTGGTTCGAGGTCATTTAACTGTTCACTATGAAAAGTAATTTTTTTTTGCAAACCCCCTGGTAGGCCATAAAACTGAAGTGCATCAAAAGGCTCTCAGCGATTACCCAATCACATTGGCATCCCTTTAACAGACTGGAGACGTAAGCATAGAACACCCGCGTGCTGGTCATGCGTAAAAGTGATCCCCTGTCTGCCCCTTGTGCTAGATGCATCGCTAGTAATGAAGAGAGGACTGAGCAGTACAGGGGATTATAGCACATGGTGTACAAAGTCTCATCCTGTTCAATGTATTCAATCACATCTGCCGCAAACTGCTCATCACCATAACATTGGCAAACATATTGTTTTATTTGATCAGATTGAAATCCGACAATTTCTACCATTAGATCTATTTCTGCTTTTGCAAGTAACTCCAGTTTCCACGGCCGTGTTGCGATCAAAACTGAACAGCCTGTAAGCATCTTCCCTTGTATGAGGCAGCGCACGATCTCTGACAGTTCACAAAAAGAGTCTGGATCTAAAGAATGAATTTGCTGATCTATACTGCTTGTGGCGTCGTCGAAATCGATGGTATTCACAAATCGTTCGAACTCATCAAACACAAACATTATTTTTGCTGGTTCCTGCCACAGATGCTGCAATTGATTCTCGAAGTGAGGGAAGGAATCCAGAATTAGGTTAGATAGATTGGTTCTGAGCTTTACTAAATTTAAGTTTGAAAACTTAAAATAAAAAACAAATGCAAACTGCTTGTATATTTCCCCATTGGCCCAGTCCAAAAGCATCTTCTGAATAAGGGTACTTTTCCCACTCCCGGGAGCGCCAATTATCACCGTTGTCCAAGTCTGTCTTGTTTCGCAACAGTTGCTTGGCAAAAGTTGATGGAGTTCAAATTCCTTACATTTATCAATGTTTGTCCTCAGTATCTCGGCATGCATTCTCCCGCGGGCCTTTAATTCACTTTCCACTTCTCGCCTCTCACGGGGGGACGCAACAATCACCATGTTGGTATAACACTCATCCAGAAGGTACGCCCTATGAAATTGTTTTCCTCCAGTGTTATGGGCTCCCAGTTTCTTATTCTTTGTCCGCATATAGTGTTTGTGCTTGAGCGCTTGAAAATAAAATAATGCAGGCATTATATACATATATGTATCAATGACACATCAATCCTGATTCAGAGATTGACATTTAATCGATCAACGCATTGACGGGAATTAATACTGCAGAAAGAACATTAACCATTCACTCTTAATGCATGTTGAGACAAACATTAATTCTTTCACGTTTCTTTGCCAAGGCATTCACAATGTAAATAATATTCATCCTATTGTTCAAACTGTTCTCTAGTTTCAATGAATTTTCTGAAGAATTGTTGAGCATTGGGGCTATTCTATAGATGAACTACAGGCTTTATGTAGTGAACCCTCCCAAGTTGCGATGGAATTCATGACGAGAATAAAAAGTCGCCTAACCGGACTGCGAACATTGGGCTAAGGGAATGGGGTAAGCCCCCTCAACTGACACTTCGAAGACCATTGAAACCCTTAATTTTACATGCACTGTGAAATAGAACTGCCGCTGCAGCACTGTGCAGTCAGAGAGAAAGAAAAATGACAATAGATTTTGTAAATCAAACTGGCCATGTAATACAATAGTAAGCGAAGTTTGCAAAGACTGCTGATGTTCGATGCCAAAGTTAAATAACTTAATGAGCCAGTTTTTATTTGTAAGGCAACGTTTCACTTATCCTAGTTTCAATTGTCCCAATCAAGGTAAAAGTGATGTTACACAAAAGAAGATACTTCAATCGATTCATATCAATTATAAGAAAACCAAATATTTTGCTTTCTTATAGAAAAGTCAGGTGGAAAAATGTAGTCCCTATTTCCCAGAATGCTTCATGTTTGGACAAAACCACCCGACGCTTCTCCAGACTATCAAAATTGAAACTTGGCTAATGTTCCAACGTTGCAATCTGGGGAATTTCTGACTGGTGCATTCTAAGCATTGACAAACATGTTTTTTTTTAGCACACATTCTTGATTTTGAATGAAATTATTGGAGACGTCAAGGAAGTGAGCAGCTCGTTGGAACAAAAGCCGTAACTGGCCGAGAGTGACCATTAGGTGTCGCTTTTTTACAGAGGCTGCTCAAAGCAATGTTTGGTTTACAAGCCGTTAATTGGCAGACGGGTCACGACCCCATAATAATTTTCTCCAGAGGATACAAATAGCATTAAGATATATTAATGATGGTGCGTAATCTGGTTAAATGTATATCTTTATCTGCATACAGGACGCTGAACATTTTCATAGGTCACATTGGACTATCAATGTCTACAATAACGGTCACACCACTTGCTTGTACCCACTGATTATTTGGAAACACGAAGAAACCTCTCTGAGAAAAACAAACATCTACTATGCCACCTCTGGGATTCATGAACAACGGCACGTATGCTAAAAGTATACCCCACCACACCCAAATGTTTTTCAACTATTTCAATAGGAGTTCCTGACTCTTCCGCACGCATTTTCATTCTGGAACGTTGAAGGAAAGTGGACTAATGAGAGCAGAACATGTTTTATTCATTGTTTATGGATCTGGTGTTTTCAAATTATTATGAAGCCCAGAATAATAAAGCACTGAATTTGACAATTGTGCAGAATTAATTGCTGACTGGAAGAATGCATCAATTAAATAATTTTGGACACTTACATTGAACATAAATTTCTACTTCTGGAATCATTTCATTCCTCGCCGATTTCATTTGGGTTTGGGAACCTGTAAACATTAATGCTAAAATTAATAATGTAAAAAGTGGGACCTACACCAGATGAAGATGGAATCGTGTGTAGATGCAGAGACTGTGGGAAGGGTTGGGATTGAATATTTTGTCTCCATTTTTACAAAGAAAAGGGAGGATGTATATATAGTAGTCCAGGAGGAACACTGCGAGATATTGAATGGGATAGTCATAAAGAGAGAGGAAGTGGTTGAATGGTTCAAATCATTCACAGATGATATCTCATCAGGGCCAGGTGGATTTTTTCAGAGCCTGCTAAAGGAATTCAGGCAGGAGATGCTCTGAGGATGATTTTCCAATCTCTGCAAGGCACAGGGGAGATACCAGCGGACTGGAGAAATTGAACATTTGTTCCATTGTTTAAAATGGATCAAAGGAAATGCCAAGCAAGTATACACCAGTTAGACTTACATCGGTGGTGAGCAAATTAGTAGAAGCAATCTTGAGAGATAGGATTAACTGAAATGTCGTTGTGGATTAGGCATGGATGTTCAGCCTGGATTTGTTAAAGGAAGCTCTTGCCTAACAAATTTGATTGAATTCTTTGAGCGAGTGGCAAGAAACATTGTTGAAGGCAGTGCAGTGGAAGTTGTTAAATCGACTTTGGCAAGGGATTTGAGAAGTTCCCAATGGTCAGGAATTTAAAAGCCCATGGGATTCAGGGTAATGTGGCAAACTGGATGAAAGGTTGGCTTCGCAATTTGAAACAAATGGTAATGGTGAACTGATGCCCTTGCGAATGGAAAGTTGTCTCAAGTGGTGTTCCACAGGGCTTGGTGTTGGGACCCTTATTGTTTGTATTATATCTTAACGATTTGGAAGTGAACGTCGGGGGCACGATTGGGAAATCTGCAGATGCCACATAGTTTGGACGAGCAAGGTAAATTGTAGAGGATAGCCATAATCTTGAAAAGGAAATAGATGGGTTGGTGGAATGGGTAGTAAAGTGGCAGATGGATTTTGACATAGAAAAGTGTGAGGTCATACATTTAGGGAAGTAAAATTTTACACGGGTTACACAATAAAAAAGAAATGTACTAAGAGCGGTAGATGAAGTGAGAGATCTTGGCATACAAGTACCCAGGTCCCTGAGGGCAGCTGCTCAAGTAGACAAGGTTGTAAAGAAGGCATATGGAATGCTGTCCTTCACTGGCAGATGTATAGAATATAAAGTTAAGGATATAATGTTGGAATTATATAAAACATTGGTGATGCCACAACTAGAGTATTTTCTGCAATCCTGGACACCACATTACTGGAAGGAGATAATGGCTCTGGAGAGAGTGCAGGGGAGGTTTACAAGAATTTTGCCATGGTTAGAAAAGTTTAGCTCCGTGGAGAGATTGGATAGGTTGGGGTTATTTTCCTTGGAACAAAGAAGGCCGAGAGGTGAGTAGATGGAGCTAAACAACATTATGAGGGGGATCGATAGACTTGACAGAAGATCCCTTGATATAGCATTCCAGAACCGGGGATCATCGATTCAACATAAGGGACAAGAGGAAAAACTTTTTTACACAGATGTTAGTGGGTGTCTGCTCTCCGCTGCCTACGTTGTTGTTAAAGGCAGAAATTTAAAATGTTTTAAAACGTCCCTGGATCTGCACCTAAATTGCTGTAAGCTGGAAGGTTATGGGCCGGGTGCAGGAAGTTGGATTAGAATGGGCACATGGGTGTCTTCAGCATGCCATAGACAAAATGTACCGAATGACCTCCTTCTGTGCCTTAAATTTCCTATGGTTGTTTGTCCGCACTGTTAAGATCATTATGAAACATTGCTTGATTCATAATATTATAGCTATACTATGTCATATCACGACACATTAGGAAACACATGGCATACCAGATATGTTGGGGAACACAGGGTTCAATGCGAGGCAGGAAGGGAAATAAATTCATATCACTAGGGAAATGGTTTGGGGGATAATTTTCGGACTGAAGTGCGATACACCCCCAGGGCCTGATCATCTACGTTCCAAAGTACTGAAGAAAGTGGCCCTAGAATCAGTTCCAACAGACTGAAGGGTAGCTAAATTAACCACACACTTTAAAAAGCGAGCTAGAGAGAAAGCAGGGCACAATAGACTTGACGTTGGTAGTGGGGGATATTCTAGAGTTCATTATGAAAGACTTAATAGCTGAACACATGGACAGCAGTGGCAGAATCGAACCTTTACCAAAGGGAAATCGTGGTTGACAAATCGACTGGATTTTTCCCAAGGATGGAACCAGTAGATTTCATGTCGGGGGAACGGAGTGTGCCGGGGGGGGGGGGGGGGGGGGGGGGGGGGGGGGGGGGGCAGGAGGCAGGGCGGGGGGGGTGGTGCCGCAATGGATGTCCTTTATTTGGACATTCAGAAGGCTTTCAACAAATTCCAACAAATTAGATTGGCGTGCAAAATTAAATTGCATCGTGTTGGGGGTATTGTATTGAAATGAGTAGAAAACTGTTTGCAGATGGGAGGCAAAGAATAGGATTAAATGAGTCTTTTCTCCGAATGGAAGACAATGAACAGCGAAGCTCTGCAAAGATCCATGCTGGGAACCGATACATTCACAATATGTATTAATGATTTACATGTGGAATTAAATATAATATTCAAAATTTGTTGATGGCACAAAGCTGGGTTCGAGGGTGATCCCTGAGGAGGTTGTAGATATGCTTCAGCGTGATTTGGACAAGCTGAGTAAGTGGGAAAATGCATGCCAGAGGCAGTGTAATGTGGATAAATGAGACGTCATTCACCTTGCACGCAATTAAGAGGAAGGCAAATTATTTCCTGAAAGGCTTTTATTTGATATAGGTGAATGTGTAACAATGCATGAGTGTCCTCGTACAAGTCACTGTAGGTAAGCATGCAGTTGCAACATCTGATAAAAGAGGCAATTGGAATGTTGACCTTCATAACCAGGGGATTCGAGTACAGGAACAGCGATATTGAGCTTCCATTTTACAGGGCCCTGGTGAAACAAAATCTGGCGTATTATGTGCAGTTTTGGCTCCTTTTCTGAGGCTTGATGCACTTTCCACAGAGAGAGTGCAACGAAGGTTTACCAGACTGATTCCTGGAATTGGGGGCTGACATACGTGGAGCATTGACTCGGTTAAGATTATATTTGCTCGAGATCAGAAGAATGGGGGGGTGGGGGTGGGGGGGGGGGTGGGTAACTAATATAAACCGATAAATTCTAACATGATTATGCAGGGTAGATGCAAGAAGGGTGTTCCCAATGGTCGGGGAGTCCAGAACCAGGGGTTTCAGTCTGAGAATATGGGGTAGACCATTTAGGACAGTTATGGGGATACATTTCTTATCCAAGAGATTGGTGAGCCTGTGGAATTATTTACCACAAAAAGTATTTAAAGGAAAACATGGTGTGTTTTCAAGAATGAGGTGGATATAGCTCATGGGGTGGAAGCATCGAAGGATATAAGGAGAAAGGCGAGCAGGCTACTGAGTTCGATGATCAACCATGATTATAGTGTATGGTGGAGCAGGATCAAAGGGCCGAATTGCATACTGCTGCTCCTATTTTCTATGTTTCTATTTTTCTATGTTAGTCACCTTTTTCTCTTATTTCTGATAATGTTTCACTGAGTTCTTGGCTTTTAATCTGCATTTGAGCAAATGTGTTCCACAGCGTCCTTGGACCCACTGCTCCTGATTCCAGCACAAAATCGAATAAGATTAGTGATGCAGCATTTCTTCGGTTATTTCCAGCAAGCTTGCAAATTTCCTTAAAAAAAAATACACATTCAGACGGTTTGCTTGACATTGTTGGCGATATTGGCCGGTCTAAGGAGCCAACAAACATAACATGAACATCGTCTTCCTTATTTTTGCCCCAAACACCAACAACCACGGACAACAAACGACCCTTGAGATTATAGACTTAATGCAAAACAAATATTTTATATTCCTTACAAAATTCCGCAGATCCTCAATTGCTGCAGTCACGGCACACCAACAGCATGGACATTCGTGCTGAGCCTTAATTATTTTCTTAATCAGGTAGTTAATATTTATTCAGATACAGTAAGAGTAGTTGCACTGCATCAACTCACCAAGCCTTTCTGCTGCTACCTGTTAGATGATAAATTAGCAGACTGCAAGGATTCAGTTCTTCACGGCAATATTACAGGTTCTAGCAGCTGGCGGGATGGCATGTGACATACCATTTCTTTCCCTGGGTGTTTAAACAAAACATGTTTCTCCCGCGTTTGGAACCTTGAGGTATTCAAAGGGAATCATGCACCTGTTCATTATTCCGAGGCACTCAGGCATGTAATTTAACACAGAGATAAAAACAAAAAAATTGCGGATGCTGGAAAACAAAAACAGAATTACCTGGAAAAACACAGCAGGTCTGGCAACATCGGCGGAGAAGAAAAATGTTGACGTTTCGAGTCTTTATGACCCTTCAACAGCAAATTACTCTAACAGACAACTGAATTCCCACCACGAAAATGTGAGGAGAGTGGTGGTGGTGACAGTGAAGTTGCTTCCGTTAACGTAACTCCAGTGCCGTACTTTTGCAGAATTTTCTTTTACTTCAACGTTCAACAGTGACTATAGATGGCATGGGCGCAATAGGGCAATTAATCCAGGAATTTTATTCTATTGAAGGCTCAAAAGGACTCGAAACGTAAACGCTTTTCTTCTCCGCCGGTGCTGCTGAGTTTTTTCTAGGTAATTCTGTTTTTGTCATGTAATTTAACAATTATGCAGATAAAGTAAGAGAAAGCCACGGTCACGTAGCTTAGAGACAAGGAAGGGAACTCACTAGCTATTGGAGGCTGAATGAAAGTAGAAACAGGAGTGCCTATTAACCTCTGTGCACCGTCTTCATACCTGAACAAAAGTTGCAACGGATCATTCGATCGATATTTCACTCACGCACTTTAATGTTCCTCTTCATCTCAGTCGCAAATGGCCTATCTTTTACTCGGAAACTTGAACCCTGGTTCCAGTTTCCCAGAAAGGGAAATCATTCATTCTGAATGTGCACTGTGGAGATCTGAAATGATTTGTGCACATCACCGAGGCCTGCATTCTGGCAGGTGTTAGAAATATATCTCCGGCTCTTGCTTAAAACTGGAGAAATTCAGTGCCTGAACCTTCATATTAGCCGTCATCAAGTTGCCACATGTTGCTCCATATAACGTCACCTTATATCATGTCCATGTTTTAATCTCTGACAAAATTGAACACTGTTGCTTTCTTTTATTGGGCAGCAGAAACTCATCAATCTAAACCAAATCCTAGAGTCGGTTGCCAATGTAAAACCTTCACTTTCTCATTCCGCCTCACTATACCCCTTGAATGTTTAAATGACAAGTCGGTCTGATGCTTAGAATATTAAATTGTGGTAAAGTGTCCATGAACCTGTCTGTCTCCCGTTTTCCTTTAATTGTTTACGTGTTAATGAACCCCTGAGGCTTTAAGGATGCCTTTACTTCCCTTATCCCCAATAGGTTAACATTGTAAATTGCTCCGAATATCAATGCTGGGTTGCCAGGCAGCAGTTGAATATTCCATGACCAACTAATTCCATTATTTTGGAAAACATCAAGCCTCCATTAGAACAAAGCCGGTCATCATAAATTATAGGCCTATGGGTAATATAACGTATTACTAGAGAATAGTTTTTGAGTTTCATCTAGTTGCGTATATTTGTGATGAGAAACATTTAACTATTGCATGATTACCCTCTATCTTTTTCTTTCTTTGGAGAACACTTATGAAAATGGCGTATAATAGTTACACGGTTTTTGGGTCCACTTTAATTAGTTATTTACAGGTGCTTAGTTGGGCTATACGCAGTACTGAAACAAGGATTAATTGCGCTTTTGCGCCCATGCCATCTATCATGAATGAAACACGTTGGAGTAAACCAATTCATGGAAAAGTGCGGCACTGCAGTTATGTTAACGGAAGCCACTTGAATCTCACCACCACCATTCTCCTCACATTTTCGTGGTGGTAGTGCAGTTGTCTGTTAGAGTAACTTGCTTACAATCCCTTGCTTTGGAGCTAGTCATCTATCAACACTTATGTGGTTATAAAGTTACCTATCACGTATAGAAACAAAGGTATGTTTTGCCGATGGTTTTGCTGAATAAGCGCGATTCATTCTTGGATGGGTTGTGAAAGCAAAGGAAACTGCGATCTTAAGTGAAGAACCAAAATTGTGATCTCCTGAGGGGAGGTGGTATATATGAATGTTTGGGTCAAACACCCTAACATTAAAGGATAATGGTTGTGTCACGGTGTATCATTCCTTTATTAATTAATGTATACATTGATTTTATTTTATTATTTTCATAGTTCAGAGGAGCTCGTCAAATGTTTCTTGCACAGCACGCAGCTTTAATTTCAACTTAACACTTGAAATATGTTCAGTACAGCTTGAACACTATAGCAATTATTTGTGTGCTAAGTACTGTTCGACTGGACATTCAGTCGTAGCACCCATTGACGTATATAACATTGAAAGAGGTATGCCTACCTTATGATCAATTTCACTTAACACTTTTGCATCAACGAGGAACTGACTGACGGCTACAACATCTTTTTCAATGGACTGTGCCAGTTTCTGACGGTGAATGTCGATAAGTTTGTGTAGCTCGATATCCGTATACGTCGACAGCATGAGCAAGAAATTTGTATCAGTGTTTTCTGCGAGCATTTTTGAACATCGAACAGCTAGGAAAGAACGTGAATACGGTAAACAGTCTGTATCAAATGGCCAGTTCAGAGCAATTGAATCAGCAAGGAACATTTCAAGGAGGGAATTGTCTAACAGAGGGAAAGGTGAAAGGTGCAGCAGCCAATGGAGATTCTTAAGTGGATGTAATTTGGCTACTTCTTACTGTATTTATTTTTTTACTTTGTTCCTTCCTTATTTTCTATCTTCCTTTATTTTTCCCTTCATTCTTTCATTAGTTGTCTCTTTCTTTTGTACTCTCTTTCGTTCTCTCTTCCCTTCATCCTTCATATAATCCATTCTTACCTTCCCCCTTTCGTTGTCTATTTCTTTACCTCGTACATTTTCCCCTCCTTCCTCCCGTTCTTTCAATATTTCTTTTATTGTTTCCTTCTTTATATCTCCCTTCATTTATTTATTTTATTCTTTCTTTCTTTCTTCCTTTCGTTCATTCTTTCATTCTTTTCTTTCTTCCTCCATTCTTTAATTCCACCATTTCGTTCATTATCACCCCCTTTCTCCCTTTCTTGCTCCATTTTTTCCATCCTTGCCTTCTTTCATTTTCTCTTTCCTTCGCTTCTCCATCCTTCTTTCTTCCTTTCTGTAATAAATTCATGCTAAAATTTTTGCTTTCATTGTCTTTTTCTTGCTCTCTTCCTTCCATCATCTATTTCTCCCGACCCCCCTTTATTTCAATCCTTCTCTCTTCCGTTCATAACTTCCAACATTCTTGACCTCTTCCCTTCCATTCTACCATTCTTTCTATATTTCTTTGTTTCTTTCCTTCTTTCTTTCTTTTTTCTTTCCTTCTTTCTTTCATTTATCTTTCCATCATTTCTCCTCTCTTCCTTCCTTTATCAATTATAACTTTCCCCCGTTCTTTCTATCTATATCTCTTCCTCTATATCTTACTCGTTTCCATTCTTCCTTCCGCCCTCCATTCTTACCTTCCCCACTTTCTTACAATCATTCTTTCTTTATTACTTTCTGTTTTTCTTTCTTTTTACTAACATACCTTTTCTCTTAATTTCAGCCAATTTTCATCCATTCTCTCCATCCTCCCAGTCATTATTTTTCTCTCTCTTTTTTCCTTATTCTTTTTTTTCTTTCTTTCCCCCTTTATTTCCCTTTTCCTATCTTCCTCTATTCATCCATTCATCCCTTCCTTTTTTTCTCTTCCGTTCTCTCTTACTTTTTTCCTTCCATTCTTTCTTCCTCCATTATTTCCATCGTCCCATTCATTATTTGCTTCATTCTCTATCTTTCTTTCTTCTTTCCTTCTTTCTTTCTATGTTCTTTTTTCTCTCTTTTCCGACTTCTCTTTCCTTCTGTCGTCCTTTCTCTATTCCTTTCTCGTTCCTTCATTTCTTCTTCCATTCCAAACTTCTGATTTTCTTTCTCTGTTCCGTCCATCCTTCCTTCCTTGATTGTTCGCTTCATCCCTCCCTTTCTTTCTTTCATTTTACTTTCCTTCTTTCTTTCATTTTCTATATCGTTCACTCCTCCTCTCTTCCTTTATTTACTCATTATTCATTTCCCCTGTTGTTTCCCTCATTCTTACTCTGTTCCTTTCTTCCTTCCAGGCCTCATACCGTTTTTTTTCAATTAATATTTCTTTCCTCCCTTCACTCTGTTCCTTTTTACTCACATTCTTTCTCTCTTCCTTTCATTCTGCTTTCCTCCATTCTTTCCATCTTTGCTGTCATTATTTCTCTATCTTTCTTTCCACATTCTTTTTAAGATTGGTCTTTCTTTCGTTTTTTCTCTCGTTCTTTCTTTCTCTCCCCTTTTGTTCTCTTTCCATTTCATCCTCCCTTCATCCATTCTTCCCTTCCTTTCTGTCTCTCTCTTTTTTCTTCCTTTCTTTCTTTCTCAGTTATTTCCATAGTCCTATTCAATATTATTCTCTCTTTCTTTCGTTTTTCTTTCATTCTTTACTTCTTCATTTCTCACTTTCATTCATTAAGTATTTTTTATGATATTTATTCTTTTCTACCCTTTATACATTCTTCCCTTCCCCATTAATTCTTAATTTCTTTAATTAGTTTTCTCTTTCTTTCTCAATTTCATTCTCTCTTCATTTCTTCATCCGGTGGGCCATTTCATTCCTTCCATTTAATCTTTTTTGTTTCTCTCCTTCATTCCCAGTTCATTTCTTCATTCCTTCCTCCATCCTCCGTCATTATGTCCCACTCTATCTTTCATGCTTTCCTTCATTTTTCTTTCATTCTTTCTTTCGTTCTTTCTTTCTTTCATTCTTTCTTTCATTTTTTCCTTTTTTTCTTTCTATTTTCTTTCTTTCTCTCTTTCTTTTTCTTTATCTTTCCTTCTGTCACCCATTCTCTATTCCTTCCACATTCCTTCAGTTATTCTACAGTGCTCTCCTTCATTGTCTCATTCTCTCTTCCATTCATCCTTCCTTCCTTCATTCTTCGCATCTTCCCCCCATTCTTCCTTTATTTCTTTTTTCATTCCTTCCTTCCTTCATTTTCCATTTTCTTCACTATTTCACTCTACCTTCCTTTATCAATTAACACCTTACTCCCGTTCTTTCCCTCTTTCTTACTCTGCATTTCTTCCTTCCAGACTCCATTCTTGCCTTCCTCTCTTTCTTTCAATCGATCTTTCTATCTGACTTTCTCTCCTTCTTCCTTTTTACTCACAATCTTCTGCACTTAGTTTTGCTCGTCCTTTCATCCTTCTTCCGTTCATTTTTTTCCATTCTCCCTGTCATTCTTTCTCTCTCTTTTTTCCTTCTTTTTTTTTTCTTTTGTTTTTTTTTTTGGTCATTCTTTCTTTCTTTCCCTCGTTCATTCCTTCTTCCTTTCTTTCTCCCTTCATAGATTCTTCTGTTGCTTTTGTCTCTGTTTCTTTTTCTCTTCCTTTCTTTCTTCCTCCATTATTTCTATCATCCCAATCATTATTTCTCTCGGTTTCTTTCATTCTTTCTTTACTTGTTTCTTTATTCTCTTTTTTTTAATTCTTTGTTCAGTCTTCCTTTCTTCCTTTCTCTCTTTTATTCGTTAAATATTTTTCTAATATTTATTATTTTCCACCTTCATCCATTCTTCTCTTTCCCGTTCATTCTTTCTTTCTTTAATTACTTTTCTCTTATTTTCCCCTTAGGTTCGTTTTCTCCTCATTTCTTCCTCCCTTCGTCCGCTCTTCCCTTCCATTTTGTATCTTTATTTCACTTTTTCTTTCTCACTTTATTTCTTCCTTCCTTCCTCCATCCTCCCGGAAATTGTGTCCCACTCTAATTATCTTTATTTCCTTCTTTCTTTCTGCCCTTCCTTCATTCTTTCTTACTTACTTTCTTTCATTATTTCTTTCTTTCTTTCAATCTTCCTTCCTTTTTAACTATCATTCATTCTTTTCTTCATCTTTTCTGCCCTACCTCCTCCATTATTCCCTTGCTCTCTTCCTTTCATTATACATTCCTTTTTTCATCCTTCCTCAATTCTTTCCGTCCTATCTGGCAGTATGTCTCACTCTATCGTTCATGGTTTCCTTCATTTTTCTTTCATTCTTTCTTTCTTTATTTTGTTCCTTCTTTCTTTCATTCTTTCTTTCATTTTTTGCATCTTTTTTTCTTTCTATTTTCTTTCTTTCTCTATTTCTTTCTTTTTCAATTTCCTTCTGTCACCCATTCTCTATCCCTTCCACATTCATTCAATTATTCTACCACGCCCTCCTTCATTGTCTCATTCTCTCTTCGATTCATCCTTCCTTCCATCATTCTTCGATTCTTCCTTCCAGTTATTCCTTTATTTCTTTTTTCATTTGTTCTTTCATTCATTTTCTATTTCCTTCACTATTGCACTCTACCTTCCTTTATCGATTAATACCTTTCCCCCATTCTTTCTCTCGTTCTTACTCTGTGCCTTTCTTCCTTCCAGAATCCTTTCTTGCCTTCCTCTCTTTCTTTCAATCATTCTTTCTATCTGACATTCTCTCCTTCTTCCTTTTTACTCACAATCTTTTGCACTTACTTTTTCTCTTCCTTTCATCCTTCTTCCACCCATTCTTTCCATTCTCCCTGTAATTCCTTCTCTCTTTTTTCCCTTCATTTTTTTCCTTTTGTTTTATTTTGCTCATTCTTTCTTTCTTTGCCCCGTTCATTTCTTCTTCATTTGTTGCTCCTTCATCCATTCTTCTGTTCCTTTTTCTCTATTTCTTTGTTTCTCTTCCTTTCTTTCTTTCTCCACTATTTCCATCGTCCTATTCATTATTTCACAAACTTTCTTTCATTCCTTCTTTATTTCTTTCTGTCTTCTTTCTTTCTTTCATTCTTTATTCAGTCTTCCTTTCTTCCTTTCTCTCTTTTATACATTACATATTTTTTTCTAATATTTATTATTTTCCATCCTTCATCCATTCTTCCCTTTCCCGTTCATTCTTTCTTTCTTTAATTACTTTTCTCTTTTTTTTTCCCCCTCAGGTTTGTTTTCTCCTCATTTCTTCCACCCTTCATCCCTTATTCCCTTCCGTTTTGTATCTTTCTTTCACTCTTTCTTTCTCACTTCACTTCTTCCTTCCTTCCTCCATCCTCCCGACCATTGTGTCCCACTCTAACTATTTTTGTTTCCTTCTTTCTTTCTATCCTTCCTTCTTTCTTTCTTACTTACTTTCTTTCATTATTTCTTTCTTTCTTTCTATCTTCCTTCTTTTATAACTATCATTCATTCTTTTCCACATCTTTTCCCCACTCTCCATCTTTCTTTCTTTCTTTCATGCCTTCTTTCTTGATTCCTTCTTTCTTCCATCCCTTCTTTCTTTCAATGTCTCATTATTTCTACTTGTCTCCTTTTCTTCCGTCCTTACTCCATTTTTGCCTTGCTCCCATTGTTTCTTCATTGCTTCCTTTCTTCTCTACTTTCTCAATTCATTCCATCCTCCCTTTCTATCTTTCAGACTCTCCTTATATCTTTCATTCTTTATTTTTTCTTTCTTCCTATCATTCTTCCTTTGTTTCCTGATTTGTTCTTTCTTTCTATGTATCTCTCATTCTTCCTATTACTCTTCTTGAATTTCTTCCTTCATCCACTATTCCTTAATTTATTTCTGTCTCATGCCTTTTTTTATTTCTTCCATCCTTAACTATAGACATTCACACATTCTAACATTCTCACTTTCTCCTTTATTTCTTTTTTTCTTTCTATTTTTCTCTATCACATTCTTTCTATTTTGCTCATTTTCTTCCTTCCTTCCTCCATTCTTCCCTTTCCCCCTTTCTTAGTTTAAGCCATCCTTTCTTCCTGCCATCCTCAATTATTTCACTCCTCCCTTCTATCTTTTCCCAATCTCCTTCTTTCCTACTTTCTTCCTTTCTTTCTTTATTCCCATCTGTGTTTCTTTCTATCCTTCTTTCTTTCCTTCTTTCTTCATTTCTTTCTTTCTTTCTTTCCTTATATTTCTCTTGCCTTCTGTCCTTTCTTCTTACGTCCAGTCTTCCAACATTCATCCATTCTTCCATTCCCATTCGTAATTTCTCTCTTTCTTTCTCTTTCTCTTCCTTCACTTCTTCCACAACTCTTCCCTTACTTCATTTCCTTCTATCTATCTATCTTTCTTTCTTGCTTACTCTCTTTTTTAATCTCTGTTTTTCCACCATTTCTACATTCCATGCTTCGTTCTCTCTATTTTACTTTCTTTCTTAGTTTCATTCTTTTCTTTCTTTTATTATTTCATTCTTTATTTCTTTTTTTAAGTTCCGTCTTTCCTCAATTCCAATTCCTTTTGTTCAGTCTTTCATTTTTTCGTTTTTTTTTTCTCTTCCTTCTTTCTTTCTTTCTTTCATTCTTTCTTCCTTCCTCCCTTTCTTTATGTCTCTCATTATTTGTTTCTCTAGTCTATTCTGCCTTACTGACTCAATTATTCCCTGTATCTCTATCTTTCTTTATCCATTTCTTTCATCTCTCCTTCCTCAATTCTTTCCTTCTCCCTTTTCAATCTTTCTCTTTCTTTCTTTCTTTGTACCTTAATTACATTCTTTCTTTTCTTCTTTATTTCTTACTTTCTTTCGTTCTATCTTCCTTTCTTTCATTATTTCTTTCTTTCTATATTTATTTCCTTCTTTCTATCAATAACTGTTTCGTTCTGTCTTTCCTTATTTCCTTCTTTCTCTATTTCTTTCCTTCTTCCTTCATGTATTTCTTTCTACATGTAATTCTTTTGTTTTCACTTCATAACTTTCTTCCATCCTCAGCTGCTTCCATCCTCCCTTTGAATCCTTATCCGACTTTCCTTCTTTATTTTTTTTTCGTTCTTTATTCCTTTCATATTTTCTTTCTTGATATTTCTCTTTCCATCTCTGTTCCTGTCTTCCATCCTTCATCTCTTCTTCGATTCCCATTTGTTCTTTCTCCCATCCGTCCTTCACTCTGTCCTCCACTCTTCCCTTCCTCCATTTATTTATTTCTATCTATTTATGTCTCCTTTTATATTTATTTATGTATTTCCATGTTTCCTTTATTCTGTCTTTCTTACACTCTATTTTAATTTCTTACTTAATTTAATTCTTTCTTTCTTTCCATATTTCTTCATGTCTTTCTATCTTCCTTTCTGTCTTTCTTTTATTCAGTCCTCTCTACCTTTCATTACCTCTTTACTTCTTTCTTTTTTTCTTTCTTTCCTTCTTTCGATATCCCTTCCTTTATATATTCTTTTTCTCATTTTTTCTGCCTTACTGCCCCCATTCTTCCCTTGCTCACTTCCTTTCTTTATCACTTCCTTTTGTCCATCCTGCCTCGATTCTTTCAATTTCTCCTCTGTTCTTTCTTGCTTCCTCCGTTCTTCCCTTGTTCCCATTCTTCTTGTATTCCTTCCTCTTTCTTTCTTGCTTTCTTTCTTTTTCTTTCCATCCGACTTTTTTAATTTTCTTCTTTCTTTCCATCTTCCTTTCTTTCTTTCTTTCTTTCCTTTTATTCTTTCTTTCTTTCCTTACATTTTTCTTTCCTTCTCTCTTTGCTTCTTTCTTCCTGTCTTCCAACATTCATCCGATCTTCCATTCCCATTCCTACTTTCTCTCTTTCTTTCTATCTCTCTTCCTTCAATCCTTCCTCCACTCTTCCCTTAATCCTTTTTAGTATCAATCTTTCTATCTGGCTTACTCTCTTTCATGATATATTTATTTCTTTATTTCATTTCTTCATTACGTCTTTCGTTCTTTCTATTTTACTTCATTTCTTACGTTGCTTCATTTTACTTTCTTTCTTTCTTTCCTTCATTTCTTTCTTTCTTTCGTTCTTTCTTTCTTACTTACTTTATTTCATTCTTTCTTTCTTTCTGGATTGTTTTTGTTCAATCCTTTTATTCTTTATATCTCCCTTTCATATTTTTCTATTTTTTTCTGCCTTGCTGCCTTATTTCTTCCCTTGCATTCTTTACTTCTTTATGCCATTCTTTCATCCCTTCTTCCTCAATTCTTTCCAACCTCCCTTTATATATTTCTCCATCTCTCCATATTGCTTTCTTTATTTCTATCGTACTTTCTTTCTTTCTTTTTTTACCTTCTTTCTTTCTTTATTTCTTCGTTTATTTTTTCCTCCTTTAGATATCTCCTTCTTTATATTTCTCTTCAGTTCTTCCTTCATCCACTCAGCCCTTGCTCCCATTCTTAATTTCTTCCTTCCTTTCTCAGTCCATTTAATCCTACCTTCCTATCTCTCTCCCACTCTCGCTTTCTGCTTTTCTTGGTTTCTTTATTTCTTTATTTCCTTCATTCTGTAATTCATTCTTAAATTCTTTCTTTCCTGATACTTCTCTTTACTTCTCTATTTCGTTCTATCTTCCTGTCTTGCATTCTTCCTCATGCCTTTCGCGCTTGCTCTCTTTCTTTCTTTATTCCACACTTCCCTGCTCCCTCTGCTCATCCCTTTCTCCTTTTCTTTCTGTCTATCTATGTTTCTTTGTTTCCTTCTCATTTTCTTTCAACGATTCTGTCTTTCTGTCTCTCTCTCTTTCCATCTGTCCTTTTTTGCTTATTTTCTTTTTTTTAACCTTCCTTCCTTTCTTCTTTTATTTCCTTCCATCATGATAGTTTGTTTCTTTATTTCTTTCTTTCAATCTTTCTTTTTTTCCTACTTTCTTTTGTTATTTATTTACATTTCTTAGTCTATTTATTTCTCTTCTTTTCTTCAATCTTTCCTCCATTATTCTTTTCCGAACTTTCTGTAGTTATTGTCTTCTTTATGTATTCCTTCCTCAATTCTTCCCAGTTTCCCGTTTCTCCTTCTGCCTCTTTACATGTCTGTTATGTTCTTTCTTTCTTACTTACTTTATTTCGTTCCTTTTTTCTTCTTTCTTTCTTCCATTCATTCTTTCCTTATCTTTATTTCCTTCTTTCCTTCCTTCATACTTTCTTTCATGTTTTACTTCTTTTTACTTTCATTCTCTCTTTCTTTCTATTTCTCTTCTTTTCTTCCTTCCTTCTTCCATTCTTCCCGTTCTCCATTTTTTTTTCTTTATCCCTCCATTAATTTCCCTGTTATTTCCAAACTTCCTTTCTCCCTTTCTCTGACTCTCAATGTTTCTTTATTTTTAACTCTCTTTTGTTCTTTCTTTCGTTCTTATTTTATTCAGTTTCTTCTTCCGTTCTTTATTTCTTCCTCTCTTTCTTTCTTTCTTTCTTTCTTTCCTTCTTTCCTTTTTATTTTCTTTATGTTTTCATTCTTTCTATATCTCATTCTTTCAATTCCCTTCTGTTCTTACTTCCTTCCTCTATTCCTCCTTTGTTCCCATTCTTCCTTTACTCATTCCTTTCTCCCTTGGTTTCTCACTTCATTCTTTCTCCCTTTCTACATTTCTCCCACTCTCCTCATTTCATTCTCTCGTTTTTTTTTTTCTTTCTTTTTTTTTCTAACTTTCTTTCTTTCCTGCTCTGATTTCTTTATTTTCTTTCTTTCTCTTTATCTTTCATTCTTTCTTTCAGCCTTTCCTTCTTTCTCACTTCTTCTCTATTCGTATCTTCCATTTTTTCTGTACCCCATTATTTCTTACTTACTTTATATCTCTCTTCCTTCCTTCACTTCTTCCTCAGCTCTTCCCTTTGTCCTTTTCTTTCTATCTTCTTTCTTTCTCACATTCTTTCCCGCATTCTCTCTTTCTTTTTCTCTATCTCTCATTCATTATTTTGTTTTTCTTTTATTCTTTCTTTCTTTCTTTATATCATCCTTGCTTTCATTGTATCTCTAATTTATTTTTTCTCTCTTTTCTTGCTTATTCCTACATTCATATCTTGCTCTCCTTCTTTCTTAAACCCTTCCTTTCATCCCTCCTTTCATAATTGTTTTCATTATCCATTTCTATATTTCAGCTGCTCTCCTTCTATCTTTCTTTTTTGAATTCTTGAGTTCATGATTTCATTCCTTCTTTCTTTCTTTCATTGTAACATTCAATCGTTCGTTCTTTCTTTTTTTCTTTGCTTCTTTCATTCTATTTCTCAGTCTATCTAATTCTCTTCCTTTCTTCCTTCATTCCTCCATTATTCCCTTGCAACCTTTCTTTCTTTATTCTTCCCAACATTTATTTCTTCCTCAATCTTTGCCATCTTCCCTTTCTATCCATGTTCCTCTCTCCTTATGTGCTTCGTTCTTTCTTAATTTCTACGTTCTTTCTTTTATTCTTTCCTTTTTTTTTCCTTATTTATTTTTTTCTATATTTCTTTCTTTCCTTCTTTCTTAATTAATTTTTCTTTCATTGTTTGTTTCTCTATTTTTTCTGATATCTCATTGTTTCATTTTTTCATCTTTTCATCCTTTCTTCCTCCAATCTTGCCTTTCTCATGTTCACTATTAAATCCATCGTTTTTGCTTAATTCTTTCCATCCTCCCTTTTCTCTTCCTGCAATTCTTTCTTTCTTTCCTTCTTTCTTGCTAGCTTTCTTTCATTCTTATTTCTTTCCTTGTTTCCTTCTTTCTTTATTTTCTTTCTTTCCTTCTTTTTTCTTTATTTCTTACTTTATTTTTTAATCCATTCTATTTCTCATCCTATATATTTCTCCTCTTTTCTTCCTTCCTTCATCCATTCTGCCCTTGCTCCCATTCTTTATTTCTTCTTTCCTTTCTCAGTTCATTCCTTCCTCCCTTCCAATCTCTCTCCCACTTTCACTTTCTGCCTTCTTGGTTTCTTTATTTGTTTCAATCTTTCATTCTGTATTTTTTTCTTCATTCTTTCTTTTGTGATATTTCTCTTTCCTTCTCTCATTCCTTCTGTCTTCCTGTCTTCCATTCTTCCTTACCCCTTTCGCTGTTGCTCTTTCTTTCTCTCTTCCTTGCTTCACTGCTTCCTATGCTCATCTCTTCCTCCTTTTCTTTCTATTTATCTATGTTTCTTTGTTTTTTTCTCACTTTCTATCGATCATTCCACCTTTTTTCTCTCTATCTTTCTATGCGTCCTTTTTGTCTTTGTTTCTTTCTTTCAACTTTCCTTCCTTCCTTTCTTTCTTTCCATCTGTATTACTTTCTTTCTTTCTTTCTTACCTTTTTCTCTTCTTTATTTACATTTTTTAGTCTATCTATTTCTCTTCTTTTCTTCATTCCTTCCTCCATTAGTCTTTTCCAAACTTTCTGTTGTTATTGTTTTCTTTATGTATTCCTCCCTCAATTCTTGATTTTTTCGCCCTTTCCCCTTCTGCCTTTCTACTTATCGGCTTTGTTCTTTTTTTTTTTCTTTCTTACATTATTCCGTTCCTTTTTTTGTTCTTTCTTTGTTCCATTCTGTATTTCTTTATCTTTGTTTTCTTCTTTCCTTCCTGCAAACTTTCTTTCATGTTCTACTTCTTTTCTTCTTTCATTTTCTTTTTCTATCTACTTCTCTTCTTTTCTTCCTTCCTTTTTCTTTCTTCTCGTTCTCCATACTTCCTTTGTCCTTTTCTCCGACTCTCATTCTTTCTTTAATATTAACTCTCTTTCTTTCTTTCCTTAGTTCTTTCCTTCTTTCTTGGTTATTTTATTTATTTTTGTCATTCTTTCTATATCTCATTATTTCAATTGCTCTTCTGTTCTTCATTCCTTCCTCCGTTCTTCCCTTATTCCCATTCTTCAGTTACTCCTTGCCTTTGTTCCTTCCTTTCTCTGTTCATTTTATCCTTCCTTCCTACCTTTCTCCCACTCTCCTCATTTCTTTCCTTCGTTTTTTCTTTTTTTTTCTTTCCTTCTTTGATTTCTATATTTTCTATCTTTCTTTTTTCTTTCATTCTTTCTTTCAGCCTTTTCTTCTTTTGCACTTCTTGTCTCTTCGTATGTTCCATTCTTCCCATCCTGTTCTTTCTTACTCACTTTATTTCCCTCTTCCTTCCTTCACTGCTTCCTCATCTCTTCCCTTCCTCCTTTTCTTTCTATCTATCTTCTTTCTTTCTTTATTTCTTAATTTTTTCACGCATTCTTTCTTTCTCTCTATCTCTCTTTCATTCGTTTTTTCCATCTCTTTTTTTTCTTACTTTATATCTTCCTTTCTTACATTATATCTCTAAAAAATCTTTTTTCATCTTTTCTTGCTTATTCCTACATTCATCCCTTGCTCTCTTTTTTTTCTTCATCCCTTCCTTTTATCCCTCCTTTCATAATTATTTTCATTATCTCTTTCTATCTTTCTCCGGCTCTCCTTCTTTCTTTCTTGAATTCTTGTGTCCATGATTTCATTCTTTCTTTCTGTCTTTCTTTCATTGTTACATTCACTCGTTTGTTCTTTCTTTGTTTCCTTCTTTCTTTCTATTTCTCAGTCTATCTACCTCTCTTCTTTGCTGCCTTCCTTCCTCCATTATTCCCTTGCCTCCTTTCTGTCTTTATTCTTCACTTCATTTCTTCCTTCCTCAATTCTTGGCATCTTCCCTTTCTATCCATCTTCCTCTCTGCTTATAAGCTTTGTTCTTTCTTAATTTCTGTGTTCTTTCTTTTATTCTTTTTTTCCTTCTTTCATTTTTTCTATCGTTCTTATTTCATTTTTTTCTTTCATTCTTTGTTTCTTTTTTTTGTCTTGTATCTCATTATTTCATTTATCGTCTTTTCTTCTTTTCTTCCTCCATTCTTCCCTTTCTCTCGTTCACTATTAAATCTATCCTTTCTTCCTCAATTCTTTCCATCCTCCCTTCTCTCTTTCTCCCACTTTCCCCCTTCTTTCTTTCATTCTTGCTATCTTTCTTTCATTCCTAATTTATTTCCTTCTTTCCTTGCTTATTTTCTTTCTTTCCTTCTTTCTTTACTTCTTATTTATTTTATCATCCTTTCTATATCTCATTCGTTATATTTTTCTTATTTTCTTCCTTCCTTCAACCATTCTGCCTTGCTCCCATTCTTTATTTCTTCTTTCCTTTCTCAGCTTTTTCCATCCTCCCTTCCTATCTCTCTCCCACTCTCGCCTTCTGCCTTTCTTGGTTTCTTTATATCTTAACTTATTTCCTTCATTTTGTGTTTCATTCTTTCTTTCCTGATATTTCTCTTTCCTTCTATATTCCTGTCTTCCATTCTTCCCTACCTCTTTCGCTGTTGTTCTCTGTCCCTTGCTTCACTGCTTCCTCTGCTCATCCCTTCCTCCTTTTCTTTCCACTTATCTGTTTCTTTGTTTCTTTCCCACTTTATTTTGATCATTCCGTCTTTCTTTCTCTCTATCTCTCCATCTGTCCTTTTTTGCTTCGTTTCTTTCTTTCAAACTTCCTTCTGTCCTTTCTTTCTTTCTACCTTTCTTACTTTCTTTCTTTCGTTCGTTCATTGTTTCTTTCTTTCTTTCATTAATTGTTTATTTAAATCTTTCCTTCTTTCTTCCCTTCTTTCTTTCTTTCTTTCTTTCGTTCTTTCTTTCATTTTTTCCTTTCTTTATTTCGTAAGAGTTATCTTTGCATCTCTGTTTCATTCTCTCTTCCTTTTTTGCATCATTCATTTAATCTTCGCTCCCTGTTCATACATTCTATCTGTATTTCCCCCAGCATTTCTTTCATCCATTGTTTTTTTCCTCTCTTTCTTTCAATGTATCACTCCTTTCTTTCACTCTTTCCCTCTCTGTCTTTCATTATTTTTTTTCTTTCATTCATTCATTCTATCTTTCTTTCTTCCTTTCTTTTGTTCATTCTTTCTTTCGTTCTTCCTTAATTTTTTTTTTCTTTCTTGGCTGATATCCTTCTTTGATTCGTTATAACATAATTTCTTTCCTTCATTTTTAGTGCTGTTATTTCTTCCTTTCTAAGCATGTTTTTTTTTTCTATTTCTCTTCTTTTCTTCCTTAATTTTTCCATTCTTCCATTTCCGCTTACTTTCTTCATCTTTCTTTTCTTCCTCAGTTCATTCCATTCTCCATTTCTATCATTTTCCCACTCTCCCTCTTCCTTTCTTCCTTTCATTCCTTCTTATATTTTTGCTTTGGTTCAATCTTTCTTTCTTTCACTTTGTCTTTCTATCACTCATTCTATCTTTCTTTCTTTATGAATTTATGCATTTATTATTTTTTTTTTCTTCCTTCTCTCTATCTTACAATCTTTTATTCCATCTTTTTTATTTCTTTCCTTCTTTCTTTCTTCCCTTCATTCTTAAGATCTTTATTTATTTCGCTCTATATCTCATTATTTTTATTACACTTCTTTTCTTCCTTCCTTCTTCCATTCTTCCCTGTCTCCGTTTCTATCTTTGTCCATTCCTTTCTTCCTCATTTTATCCATCCTCTCTATCTCTCTTTCTCCCACTCTCCTTCTTTCTTTCTTTCTTTCTATTTTTTCTTTCTTTCTGTCTTTCCTTCTTTCTTTTTCTCCCTTGTCCCTTCCTTCGTTCATTTTTCTTTCATTCTTTCTCTCCTTCCTTCTTCCTTTCTCTTTCTTTCCATATTTTTTCTTTTTCTGTCTCCTTTTCATTCTGTGTTCCTTTCTTCCATGTTGATCCATTCATCCCTTCCCCCTTTCTTTCTTTCTCTTTTACTTTCCTTTCTCCTTTCTTCCCCCCTTCCTCAATTCTTACCTTCCTCCCTTTCTTTATATCTACCTACCTCTCTTTCCATCTTTCATTCGTTCTCTCTTTATTTCTTCCATACCTTCATTCTTTCTCTCTCTTCTCTTTCTTTCGTTATTTCCTTCTTTATCTCTCTCTTTTATTCTTTCTTAAGTTCTTTCTTTCTTTCTCACTGTCTTCCCTTATTTCTTTCATTATTACTTTCTCTGTCTTTCATTATTTCTTGATTTTTTTCTTACTTCCCTTCTTTCTTTCTTTCCTTATTTTTCTTTCTTTCCTGATATCCTTCTTTCATCCTTTCTTTCTTTTGTTCCATCCGTCTTTGTTTCATGTTTTACTTTATATACTTCATTCTTTCTAGTTCTCTTCTTTTCATCCTTCATTTTTCAACTATTTCCATCCTCCCTTTTTCTATTTCTCTCACTCCCTTTTTTCCCTTTCTTTCTTTCTTTCTTCCTTTCTTTCTTTTTGTCTTTCTCTCTGCCTTACTTTAATTTATTCCTTATTTATTTACATATTTCTTTCTTTCTATCTTTTATTGTTTTGTTCTTTATATTTTACTTTCCATCATTGTCTCCTTCTCTCTTCATGCTGACCAATGTTCATTCATTCCTCACTTCCCCGTTCATTCTTTGTCCCTTTCTTTTTCTATTCCGTCCTGGAGTCATGCTTCCAATCTTCCGTTACTCATTTTCTTTCTTTCTATTGTTATTTTGAACTTTATTTCTTTATTTTGTCCGTTCCCTCTTTCTTCCTCTCTATCATTCTCTCTTTCTGCTCTTTCATTCTTTCTTCCTATCCGTCTGACTTTTATTCAGTTCTTCCTCCACCTTTCCTTCCCTTCTCCCTTTATATATTTCATTCTTAATATCCTACTTTCTTTCTTACTTTCTTTTTTGCTTTCTTACTTTCTTTATTTCATTCTTTCCTTATTTTCTCTGTATTTCTTTCACTCGTTCTTTCTTTCTTTACTTTTTTGTTTCTTTGATTGTTTCATTCTTAAAATTTCTCGCTCCTTCTCTGTTGCCTTCTCAGTTCCTCTCTCCCATCTTTCATTCATTCTAACCTTCTACATTGGTTCTTTCTATCTTTGTTTCTCTCTTTCTTCCTTAAATCCTTCCTTCATTCTAAACGTACACAATTTTTTCTATCATTCTTTCATTTTTTTTTTACAATTTCTCTATTTTTCTTTATTTCTTCATTTTGTAAGGTTCCATCATTCTTCATCTCTATTCTACTTTCTTTCTTCACTTTCATTCTTTCTACCTTTCCATCGTTGTTTTATTCAGTCCATCCTCCACAATATCTTCCTTTCCTTTCCTCTT
This sequence comes from Carcharodon carcharias, assembly GCF_017639515.1. Classification (NCBI taxonomy): domain Eukaryota; kingdom Metazoa; phylum Chordata; class Chondrichthyes; order Lamniformes; family Lamnidae; genus Carcharodon; species Carcharodon carcharias. The sequence continues at coordinate 27,160,230 of NC_054490.1, forward strand.
TATATCTTTCTTTATTTCTCTCCTTCTTTCTTTCATTCTTTCCTTCTTACTTTTTTTCATTTCTTTCATTCGTTAGTGTATCCAATTCTTTTTATTTATCTTCATTTCTTCCTCCCTCTCTCCTTTATTCATTTCTTTCACTTTCTTTCCTCATCCCTACCTTTAATTATTTCTTTCATAACTCTTGCCATCCTGCCTTTCTATCCTTCCACCTCTCTCCTTATTTTATTCGTTCTTTCATTCATTCATTCTTTCTTGATAATTCTCCTCCCTTCTCTCTTTCCTTCTCTATTCCTTTCTCTATTCTTCCCTTCACCGTTCATTCTTCCTCTCTTTCCCCCTGTCTTCTTTTCTTAACTCCATGCTCATCACCTCCCTTCCTCATTTTCTTATTATTTATATATCTTTCTTTTTTCTCGCTTTCTTTTGTTCCTTCCGTCTTTATTTCAGTCTATCTTTCCTTCTTTCCTTTCTTTCTTTCTTTCTTTCTTGCTTTCTTTCTTTCTTACATTCTTTCATTCTTTCTTTCTCTCCGTCTTTCTCTCACTCATTCTTTATTTGTTTATTTATTTCTGTCTTTCTTTCCTTCTGTATTTATTTATTTATGTCTTTCATTTGTTATCTCATTATTTCTATTTCTCTTCTTTACTTCATTCCTTTTTTGTCCATTGTTCCCTATCTGCCTTACATTCTTTATCTGTTCCTTCCTTCCACCCTCCCTTTCTCTCTTTCTCCTACACTTCACCATTGTTTCTATATTTCTTTATTTATGCCTTTCTTTCTTTCTGCCGTTTTTTTTCTTTCTTTCTTCCTTCCTTTCAATCATTATTTCTGTCTTCCTTCCTTTGTACCATGCTTTCTATCCATTTTGTTTCTTTCTTACATTCTTTCTTTCTCTATTACTTTTTTTTCTTTCCTTATTTATTTCCTTCTTTCTTTCTCTATTTCTTTCCTTCTTTCATTCATTTTTCAATCTTTCTTTTTTCCTTCCTTCCTCTCTTTCTTTCTTTTTTTTATTTTCCCCTCATATCCTTCATTCATTCTTTCTTTCTTTCTTTCTTTCCAACATTATTTGTTTCTCCATAACATTCTTTCTGTATCTCATTCTTTCTATTTCTATTTTTTCTTCTTTCTTTTTTCTTCCCTTTCTCCCTTAATTTCTGTATTCCTTCCTTTCTTCCACAATTCTTTACATCTTCCCTTTCGCTCTTTCTCCCAATCTCAATCTTCATTTCTTTCATTCTTTCTTTCTTTCTTTCTTTCTTTCTTTCTTTCTTTCTTTCTTTCTTTCTTTCTTCATTTCTTCCTTTCAATCATTTTTCTGTTTCCTTCCTTTGTACCATGCTTTCTATCCATTTTTTTTCTTTCTTGCATTCATTCTTTCTCTATTACTTTTTTCCCCTTATTTCCTTCCTTCTTTCTTTCTCTCTTTCTTTCATTCTTTCATTCATTTTTCCATCTTTCTTTTTTCCTTCCTTCCTCTCTTTCTTTCTTTTTTTTTTTAATTTTTCCCCTCATATCCTTCATTCATTCTTTCTTTCCTTCTTTCTTTCCATCATTATTTGTTTGTCCATGACATTCTTTCTGTATCCCATTCTTTCTATTTCTATTGGTTCTTTTTTCTTTTTTCCTCCCTTTCTCCCTTAATTTCTTTATTCCTTCCTTTCTTCCACAATTCTTTACATCATCCCTTTCTCTCTTTCTCCAAATCTCAATCTTCATTTCTTTCTTTCTTTCGTTCTTCTTTCTTTCTTTCTTTCTTTCTTCCTTTCTTCCTTTCAATCATTTTACTGTCTTCCTTCCTTTGTACCATTATTTCTAACCATTTTTTCTACTTTCTTACTTTATTTATTTCTTACTATCTTTATGTCTTACATTGTTTTTTCTTTATTGCTTTATTTCTTTCCATCACTCTGTCTTTCTTTAATTCGTTCCTCCTTTCTTTATTGCTTTGTTTCTTTGATCCTTTCGTCCTTTAAGTTTATCTTTCCTTCTCTGTTTCCTCCTCACTTCCTGTCTTCCATCCTTCATTCCTTCTTCCCTTCACTGTTCGTTCATTCTTTCTTTCGTTCTCTCTTCCTTCCTCGACTCCTTCCTTCACTCTACCCTTACTCATTTTCTTTCTTTGTATATTTCCTTCCTTTTTTTTACAATTTATCTCTCATTCTTTATTTCTTTACTTTGTTTTTTTTTTCATCTATTTCTTCCTCACTATTTTAATCTCTTTCTTCTCTTTCATTCTCTCTACCTTTCCAACTTTTTTTTTATTCAGTCCATCCTCCACACTATCTTCCTTCTCTTTCCTCTTTATATCTTTCTTTATTTCTCTCCTTCTTTCTTTCATTCTTTCCTACTTGTTTTTTTTTCATTTCTTTCATTAGTTAGTCTATCCAATTCTTTTTATTTATCTTCATTTCTTCCTCCCTCTCTCCTTTATTCATTTCATTCACTTTATTTCCTCATCCCTACCTTAATTATTTATTTCATAACTGTTGCCATCCTGCCTTTCTATCCTTCCACTTCTCTCCTTATTTTATTCGTTCTTTCATTCATTTTTTCTGTCTTGAAATTTCTCCTCCCTTGTCTCTTTTCTTCTCTATTCCTTTCTCCATTCTTCCCTTCACCGTTCATTCTTCCTCTTTTTCACTCTGTCTTCTTTTTTACCTCCATGCTCATCACCTCCGTTCCTCATTTTCTTACTATTTATATAACTTTCCTTTTTCTCGCTTTCTTTTGTTCCTTCCGTCTTTATTTTAGTTGATCTTACCTTCTTTCCTTTCTTTCTTTCTTTCTTTCTTGCTTTCTTTCTTTCTTACGTTCTTTCATTCTTTCTTTCTCTCCGTCTTTCTCTCACTCATTCCTTATTTGTTAATTTTGTTCTGTCTTTCTTTCCTTCTGTATTTATTTATTTATGTCTTTCATTTGTTATCTCATTCTTTCTATTTATCTTCTTTACTTCTTTCCTTTTTTGTCCATTGTTCCCTGTCTCCCTTACATTCTTTATCTGTTCCTTCCTTCCACCCTCCCTTTCTTTCTTTCTCCTACACTCCACCATTCTTTCTTTATTTCTTTATTTATGCCTTTCTTTCTGCCGTTTTTTCTTTCTTTCTTCCTTCTTTTCAATCATTCTTTCTGTCTTTCTTCCTTTGTACCATGCTTTCTAACCTTTTTTTTCTTTCTTACATTCGTTCTTTCTATATTACTTTTTTCTTTCTTTCTTTCTTTCTCTCTTTCTTTCCTTCTTTCATTCATTTTTCCATCTTTCTTTTTTCCTTCCTTCCTCTCTTTCTTTCTTTCTTTTTTTTTAATTTTTCCCCTCGTATCCTTCATTCATCTTTTTTTCTTTCTTTCTATCCTTTAGTTTTTCTTTTTCTCTTCTTTTTTAAATTTCCTTCCACCATTAGTTCCTTCATCACATTCTGTCTTAATTCTTTCCTTTTTTCTTCCTTCACAATGCTGGCCACTGTCCGTTTCTATCCTTCTCCCTCTCTCCATATCTGATTTTTACTTTCTTTCCCTCTTTCTTTCTTTCTTTCTTTCTTTCTTTCTTTCTTTCTTTCTTTCTTTCTTTCTTTCTTTCATTCTTTCTTTCTTTCTTTCCATCATTCAAAGTTTCATTTTTCATTCATTTCCTTTTATATCTCATTCTTCCTATGTCTGTTCTTTTCTTCTTCCCGTCTTCCATTCTTCCCTCTCTTTCTTCATCCCTTGATTTCTTCTTCATTTTTTCCATCCTCCCTTTCTCTACTTCTCCCACTCTCTTTCTTTCTTTCTCTCTCTCACTCTTTCCTTGTATATATTTCACTTTCCTTCTCTGTTTCCTTCTCTCTTCCTATTTTGCATCATTCATTCATTCTTCACTTCCTCGTTCATAATTGCTCTCTTTCTTTCATTTCCATGCTTCACTCCTTCCTCCATTATTCCCTTCCACCTTGTCTTTCTTTCCTTATTCGGTCTTTTTTTCCTTTCTAACTTTCTTTCATCTTTCTTTTTTTAACTTCAATTCTTTGTTTATTTATTTATTTCTCTCTTTCTTTCTTCCCGACCTTCATCCTTTCCTCCTGTCTATCTTTCTTCTGTCCTGCGTCCACCCTGTCTTTTATTTGTTCTCTCTTTATTTATTTCATTCTATCTTTCCTTCTTTCTTTTTTCTTTTCTTTTTTCTTTTTTCTTCTTTCTTTATTATTTTCTTATATCTCTCATTTTTTCGCTTTTTCTCATCTTTTCTTCCCACATTCTGTATACTTGCCTTGCTCTCCTTTTTTCTTTTTTTGTGTTCCTTTCATCATGTCTGCTCAATTTTATCCATCCTCTCTCTCTATCTTTCTCCAACTTTACTTGTGTCTTTCTTTTTTTCTTCAGATCTTTCTTTCACTCATAATTTATTTATTGATATGTTTCTTTCTATTTCTCACTCTTTCTCATCTTTTCTTGCTTCATGCTGCCATTCTTCCCATTCTCCCTTCCTTTCGTTATCCCTTCATTTCTTTCTGCAATTCTTCCCATTCTTCCTTTCTCTATTTCTGCCACTCTTCTTCCTTATATCTTCCTTTCTCTCATTGTTTGTTTGTTTCTTTCTTTCTTTCTTTCACTCCTCCTTTCTATATTTTTCTTTTTCCTTCTTTGTTTCCTCCTCTCTTCCTGTTTTGCATCATTCATTCATTCTTCCCTTCCCCGTTTGTTTGTTCTCCCTTTCTTTCTCTTCCATCCTTCTCTCCTTCCCCCATTCTTCCCTTCCCCCTTTCTTTCTTTATTCAGTCGTTTTGCTCTCAAACTTTCTTCCATCTTTCTTTTTTTTTTACTTTAGTTATTTGTTTATTTCTTTCTTTCTCTCTTTCGTTCTTCCCTATCTTATTACTTTCTTCTTTTCAATCATTCTTCAGTCCTGTTTCCACCCTATCATTCGTTCCTTCCCTCTTTATTTATTTCATCCTTTCTTTCATTCTTTCTTTCTTTATTTTTTTTTATCTATTTCTTATATCTATCTTTTGTTTTCATTTTTTCTCGTCTTTCCTTCCAACATCTGGTATTATTCCACTCCTCTCTTTCTTTCCCTATCCATTCTTTTCATCATTTATCCTCAATTATATCCATCCTCACTCTTTATCTTTCTCCCACTCTCCTTGTAACTTTCTTTCTTTCTTCCTTTCTTTCCTTCATCTTAATTTCTTTATTGATTTTTTGCTTTCTATGTCTCACCCTTTCGCTTTCTATTCTTTTCTTGCTTTATGCTTCCATTCATCCCTTTCTCCCTTTCTTTCTTTAGCCCTTCATTCCTTCTGCAATTATTTCCCTCCTTCCTTTCTCTCTTTCGGCCACTCTCCATCCTTCTATCTTTCTATCTCTCTTTCTTTTTTTGTTTCTGTCTTTCTTTCATTCATTCTTTACTTCTATGTATTTATCTTTCCTTCTCTGTTTCCTTTTTCTCCTCTGATTTTCCATACTTCATTCATTATTTCCTTCCCCATGCATACGTTCTCTCTTTCTTTCACTCTTCCGTTCTTCAACATTTCCTCCATAGTTCCTTTCCAGCTTTTCTTTCTATCTTACTTTCTTTCTTTCACACATTCTTCTAATCTTACTTCATTTCGTTCATTCCCTCTTTCTTCTCCTCTTAGTTACTTTCTTTCTCCAGTTATTTTCTTTCTTCCTTTTTGTCCTTCATTCATTCATACATTCTTTCTTTCTCTACTTATTTTTCCTGTTATGTCCCCCTTTCGTTCTGTGTTCCTTGCTTCCATGTTTATTGATTATTCCCCAGCCTTTTTTTTCTCCATTACTTTTCCTCATACTTTCTAACCTCCTTCCTTAATCCTTAACTTCATTCTTTTCTTTCAATCTATCTATCTCTCTTTCTTTGTTTTTGTCTCCGTTTCCTTCTTCCCTACCTCCTTTCTTCTTTTCTATCTTTCGCTCGTTCTTTCTTTTTTTTTTTCTTACTTTCTTTCTTATTTTTTTTTCTGTACTTCTTTCTTCTTTTCTGTCATTCTTTCTTTCATCGTCACTTCCTGTCTCCCTTCCTTCATCCATTCTTCCCTTCCCCGTTTTATTCTTTTTTCTTACTTTCTTTCCTTCTTTCTATATTCTATCTTCCTTTCCTTCATTATTTCTTTCTTTCTCTCTTTCTTCTTTCATTCCTTCTTTCCTTCTCTCTTCTTATCTTCCTTACTTCATGTAATATTCCATCCCCGTTCGTAATTTCTGTTTTTCTTTCACTCGTCCTTTCTTCATTCCTTCCTCCACTCTTTCCTTCCTTTTTTCTTTCTATCTATCTAGTTACCTTCCTTTCTTTCACTCTTCATCCATTTATTCATTTCTTTACATCTTTCAATCATTCTGTCATTCTTACTCTCTATTTTACTGTATGTCTTCTCTTTCTTTCTACCTTCCATTCTATCTTTCTTTCATTCAGCCTTTATTCCACCCTGGCTTTTTTTCCTCCATAATTTTTTTTTTTTTATTTCAATCTTTATTTTGAATACCTCTCATTCTTTCCTTTTACGCATCTTTTCTACCTTACTTCCTGTACTCTTCCATGCTCCATTTATTTCCTTGTAAGTTCTTTTCATCCCTTCATCCTCAATAATTTCCATCCGCCCACTCTATCTTTCTCCCACCATCCTTCTTTCTTTTTCTCTTTCTCTATTTTTGTTGTCTCCCTTTCGTTCTGTGTTCCTTTCTTCCATATGATTGAAGTCATCCCTTCTCCATTTCCTTTTTGTCTTTCAATTTCCTTCATCCTTTCTTCATTCCTTCCTTTATCTTACATCGTCCCTTTCTTTCTATATATCTATCTCCCTGTGTTTCTTTATTTCTTTCTTACATGCTCCTCTACCACCTTTCTTTCATTCTTTCTTTCTTTCTTTTTTATATCTCTCATTCTTTCCTTTTACTCATCTTTTCTACTTTACTTCCTGTATTCTTCCACTGCACTCTTTCTATCTTTGTCTGTTCTTTTCATTCCTTCATTTCCAATTATTTCAATCCTCCCTCACTATCTTTCTCCCACTATCCTTCTTTCTTTCATTCTTTCTTTCCTACATTCTTAGTTTCCTTCTTTCTTTCTTTATTTCTATATCACATTCTTTCCATTTCTCTTCCGTTATTCCCATCTTCTTTGAATCTTCACTTTCTCCCTTTCTTTCTCTATCCTTTCATTTCTTCCACATTGCTTTCCATCCTTCCTTTCTCTATGTCTCTCACTCTCCTTTCTTTCTCTTTCTTTCTTTCTATCTTTTTCTTCCTTCCTTCTTTCTCTCTTTCTGTCTTTCTTTCTTTTTCCTTTCTTTCCTTCATTCTTTGTTTCTTCATTTATTTCCTTCATTCTGAATCTCATCCTTTTTCTTGCTCTTCTTTTCTTGCTTCATTCGTCCATTCTGCCCTTTCTCCCTTTATTTATTTTTCTGTTCATTTACTCTGCAGTTATTTCTATCCTTCCTTTCTCACTTACAGCCACACTCCTTTCTTGTCTCGTCCTTTCTCTCTTTATTTCTTTGTTTGTTTCTTTCTTTCACTCTTTCCTTCTATATATTTACTTTCCATCTCCGTTTCCTTCTCTCTTTGCGTTTTCCACCCTTGCTTCTTTCTTCCATTCCCAATGCATACCTTCTCTCTATCTTTCTCTCTTCCGTCTTTCATCCCTTCCACCATTCTTCTCTTCTGCCTTTTCTTTCTTTCGTTCTATCTATCTTTCTTTCTTTTTCTTTTTCTTTCTTTATTTCTTTCATTCTGTCCTTCTTCTTTTCTATGTTACTTTATTTCTCCACTTTTTTAATTCTTCAATTTCGTCTTTCTTTCATTCCTTGTTTCTGTCTTTTTTTCTTTCTTTCATTCCTCCTGTCTACCTCTCGTTATTTCAATTTCGATTCTTTTCATCCAGCCTTCCAACAATATTCCTTTCAACACTTTCTTTCTTACTTTCTTTCTTTGACTCATTATTTCTTTCTTTCCTTCTTACTTTTTTCTTACCTTTTTTTTTCTTTCTACCTCGTTCTTTCTATTTCTCTTCTTTTCAACTTCCTTCCTCGTCTTTCCTTCTTTCTTTAATTCTGTCTTTCCTTTTTTTTTTATTTCTGTCTTGCTTTCTTACATTGTATCTTTCCTTCTCTCTTCCTGTCTTCCTTTCTTCATCAATTCTTCCCTAACCTGTTCGTTCTTTCTCTCTTTCTTTCTCTCTTCCTTTCTTCCCTCCTTCTTCCAATCTCCACTTCCTTCTTTCCTTTATGTTTATCCAATTATCTTTCCGTCTAACTTTCTTAACTTTTCGTTCCATCTTTCGTTCATTCCATCTTTCTTTCTCTCTATTTTCCTTTCTTCCTTCCCTTTCCTTCAACCACCCATTCCATTTTGTGCTTAATCATTCTTTCTTCCTCTCTATCTTTATTTCTTACATCTTTCTTTTTTTACATTATTTTTTTTTTCTAATATCTCTCAATCTTTCCTTTTTCCCGTCTTTTCTTTCTTACTTGCTGTGTTCTTCCCTTGCTCTCTTTCTTTCTATATATGTTCTTTTCTTCATTTAACCTCGACTATATCCATACTCTCTATCTATTTTTCTCCCATTCACCTTGTTTATTTATTTCTTTCTATCTATCTTTATTTCTTTCTTCCCTTCACTCTTAGCTTCTTCATTTCTTTCTTTCTTTCTATTTCTCATTCTTTCTTTTTCTCTTCGTTTGTCCATTCATTCGTACATTCTTCTCTTTCTCCCTTTGTTTCTTTTCAGTGCATTTTTCTGCAATTCTTTCCATCCTTCCTTTCTCTATTTCTGCTGCCCCCCTTCCTTCTATCTTTCTTTCTCTCCTTTCTATATTTCTTTATTTCGTTCTTTCCGTCTTTCTTCCTCTCTATGTTACTTTATTTCTCCACTTTTTTATTTTCTTCTATTTAATCTTTATTTCATTCATTGTGTCTTTCTTCCTCTCTATGTTATTTTATTTCTCCATTTTTTTCTTTCTTCAATTCCTTGTTAATTTCATTCATTTTTCCTTTCTTTCTCTAAGTGTTTTTCTTTTTCTGCCTCGATTTTGTTCTATGTTCCTTGCTTCCATGTTTTTCCATTGAATCCTTTGTCCATTCTTTTTCTATTGCTTTGCCTCATCCTTAATTACCTCCTTCCTCAATTCTTACCTTCCTGCCGATGTTTCTACCTATTGTTCTCTCTATCTTACTTTGTTTTGGTCTCTCTTTCTTTCTTCACTACATTTTTTTCCCTCCTTTCTCTCTTTATTTATTGCTTTATTTTCTTCATTCTTTCTTTCATTCTTTCTTTCTTTCTTTCATTCTTCCCTTCAATATATTTCTCTTTACTTCTCTGTTTCCTTCCCTCGTCCTATTTTCCATCGTTCATTCATTCTTCCTTTTCCTGCTCTTACTTTCTATCTTTCGTTCTCTCTTCCATCCTTCGCTCCTTCCCCCGTTCTTCCCTTCTACGTTCTCTTTATTTCTTTTTATCTATCTTTCCTTCTCTCCTTTCTATTTGTCTTTATTTCATACATTGCATCTTGCCTCCTCTCTATGTGACTTTATTTCGCCACATTTTTTCTTTTTTTCCATTTCGTCTTTATTTCTTCCAATCTTCCTTTCTTTCTCTGTGTTTTTCTTTTTCTGCCTCCCTTTTGTTCTATGTTCCTTGCTTCCATGTTTTTCCATTCATCGCGTTCTCCATTCTGTCTTTTTCTATTGCTTTCCCTCATCCATAATTACCCTCTTACCGAATTCTTATCTTCCTGCCTATCTTTCTACCTCTCTTTCTCTCTATCTTTCTTTGTTTCTGACTCTCTTTCTTTCTTCCCTGTCTTCTTTCTTTCCTCCTTTCTATCTTTCTTTATTGCTTTCTTTACTTCATTCTTCAGTTCTTTCTTTCTTTCTTTCTTCAGTTCTATCTTTCTTTCTTTTTTTCTTTCTTTCTTTCTCTCTTTCTTTTTTTATATCTCTCATTCTTTCTATTTCTCTTATTTTCATCCTTCCCTCCGCCATGATACCTTCCTTCCTTTCCTTCTTTATTTCATTCTTTCTTCCTTTCTTTGTTTCTATCTTCCTTTCTTTCATGTTTTCATTCCTTTTCTCTTCCTGTCTTCTATCCTTCAACCATTCCTCCCTTCCCCATTCATAATTTTTTCTCTCACTTTTGTTCTTTCTTTCTTTCATTTTTCTTTTTCCTTTCTTTCTGTCTTTCTTTGCTTCTCACATTCTTTCTTTCATTTTTTCTTCCTTCCGTCCTTCCTTCCTTCCTTTCTTTCTTTCTTTATTTCATTCTTACTCATATCTTTCATTCTTTCATTTTTCTCACCTTTGCTACCTCAGTTTCTGTATTTTTCCCTTGTTCTCTTTTGTTCTTTATCCGTTCTTTTCATACCTTTATCCACAATTCTTTCTGTCCTCCCTTTCTCTAATTCTCCCACTATCCTTTTTTCGTTCTTTCTTTCTATCTCTCTCTTTCTTTCTCACATTATTTCTTTCAAATTTTCTTTCTTTCATTCTTTTTTCTTTCTTTCCTTCAAAATATTTGTCATCACTCCTCTGTTTCCTTACCTCTTCCTGCTTTCCATCCTTCATTCATTCTTCCCTTTCCTGTTTGTACTTTCTCTCTTTTATTCTCTCTTTCATCCTTCACTTCTTCCCCATTTCCTCCCTTCTGCTTTTTCTTTATTTCTGTCTATCTATCTTTATTTCTCTCCTTTCTATATTTCATTTTTTCATTCCTTCCGTCTTTTTTCTTCTCTATGTTACTTTATCTCTGCACTTTTTTCGTTGTTCCCTTTCATCTTTGTTTCATTCAGTCTTCCTTTCTCTAAGTGTTTTTCTTTTTCTGCCTCCTTTTTGTTCTATGTTCCTTGCTTCCTTGTTTTTCCATTCATCCCTTTCTCCATTCTTTCTTTTTCTATTGCATTCCCTCATCCTTAATTAACTCCTTGCTCAATTCTTACCTTCCTGCGAATCTTCCCAACTATCTTTCTCTCTATCTTTCTTTGTTTCTGTCTCTCTTTCTTTCTTGCCTACTTTTTTCTTTCCTCCTTTCTCTCTTTCTTTATTGCGTTCTTTCCTTCATTCTTTCTTTCTTTCTTCCTTTCTATCTTTCTTTCTTTCTTTCAATCTTCCCTTCAATATATTTTTCTTTACTTCTCTTTTTCCTTCCCTCTTCCTCTTTTCTACTCTTCATTCATTCTTTACTTTCACGTTCCTAATTTATCTCTTTCATTCACTCTTTCGTCCTTTGCTCCTTCCCCCATTCTTCCCTTCCACTTTTCTTTATTTCTCTCGATATTTCTTCCTTTCTCCCCTATCTATTTGTCATTATTTCATTCATTGCATCTTGCTTCCTCTCTATGTTACTTTATTTCTCCACTTTTTTTCCTTCCATTTCGTCTTAATTTCATCCATTGTTCCTTTCATTCTCTAAGTGTTTTTCTTTTTCTTCCTCCCTTTTGTTCTATTTTCCTTGCTTCCATGTTTTTCCATTCATCGCTGTCTCCATTCTCTCTTTTTCTATTGCTTTCCCTCATCCATAATTACCTCTTTCCCCAATTCTTACCTTCCTGCCTTTCTTTTGACCTATCTTTCTCTCTATCTATCTTTGTTTCTTTCTCTCTTTCTTTCTTCCCTACCTTCTTTCGTTCCTCCTTTCTATCTTTCTTTATTGTTTTCTTTCCTTCAATCTTTCTTCCTTTCTTTCCTTCTCTTTTTTTCTTTCTTTCTTTCACTCATTCATTCTATTTCTCTTATTGTCATTCTTCCCTCCTCCAATATACCCTTCCTCCGTTTCATTCTTTCCTTCATTAACTCTTCCTTTCTTTACTTCTATCTTCCTTTCTTTCCTTTCTTTCCTAGTCCTTTCCTGTCTTCTATCCTTCATCCTATCTTCCCTTCCCCGTTCTTTATTTTTCTCTCACTTTCTTTCTTTCTTTCTATCTTTTTTCTTCCTTTCCTTCTTTCTGTCTTTCTTTCCTTCTTTCTCTCTTTCTTTCTTTCTTATTTTCTTTCTTTCTTTCTTTCTTTCATTTTACTCATCTTTGTTACCTTCGTTCCTGTATTCTTCTCTTGCTCTTTCTTTCTTTATCAGTTCTTTTCATCCATTTACACATACTTTTTTTCCTTTCCCCCTTTCTCTATTTCTCCCACTCTCCTATTTTCGTTCATTCTTTCTATCTCTTTCTTTCTCTCATTTCTTTCAATCTTTCTGTCTTTCACTCTTTTCTTCTATGTATTTTTCTTTCCTTCTCTGTTTCCTTCTTTCTTCCTTATTTCCATTCTTCATTCATTCTTCCCTCCCCCGTTTGTACTTTCTCCCTTTTCTATCTTCCATCCTCTCTTCCATCCTCTCTTCTCTCTTCCATCTCTCTTCCATCCTTCACATCTTACCCCATTTCTTCCCTTCTGCTTTTCAATTATTTATATTTATCTATCTTTCTTTCTCCCCTTTCTATAGTTCTCCTTTTCTGTTGTTTCCATCTTTCTTCTTCTATAAGCTACTTTATTTCTCCACTTTTGTTTTCTTCCATTTCATCTTTGTTTCATTCCTTCTTTCTTTCAATAAGTGTTTTTGTTTGCCTGCCTCCCTTTTGTTCGATATTCCTTGATCCATGTTTTTTTTTTCCATTCATGCCTTTCTCCTTTCTTTATATCTCCTTTCCTTTCCCTCATCCTTAATTACATCCTTCCTCATTTCTTAACTTCCTGCCTATCCTTCTACCTATCAATCTCTCTATCTCTCTTTCTTTCTGTCTCTCATTCTTTCTTTCTTACATTATTTGCTTCCTCCTTTCTACATTTTTATTGCTTTCTTTCCTTCATTCTTTCTTCCATTCTTTCTTTCTTTCTGTCTTTCCTTCCTTCTTTCTTACTTTATTTTTATCTTCCTTTCGTTCATTCAGTGTTTCCTTGTCTCTTCCTGGCTTCCATCGTTCATCAATTCTTCCCTTTCCCGTTCCTTCTATTTTTTCTCACTTTTTTTTTCTTTCTTCATTTCTCTCTTTCGTTCTCATATCTCTCATTCTTTCCTTTTTCTTATTTTTTCTACTGCAGCTCCTGTATTCTTCCCTTGCTCTCTTTCTTTCTTAATGTGTTATGTTCATCCCTTGATCTTTATTTTTTTCCATCCTCCTTCTCTCTCTTCATCCCACTCTCCTTCCTCCTTTCTTTCTTTCTTTGTTTCTGTCGATATTCCTTTCTTTCTTTCTTTCTTTCTTTCTTTCTTTCTTTCTTTCTTTCTTTCTTTTTTTCTTCCTTCATTCATTCTTAGTTTCTTTATTTGTTTATTTCTATATCTCATTCTTTGCATTTCATTTATTTTATTCCTACCTTCTTCCATACTTCCCTTTCTCCGTTTCTTTCTTTATCCCTTCATTTTTTCTGCTGTTCTTTTCATCCTCCCTTTCTCTCTTTCTGCCACTCTCCTTCTTTCTTTCTTTCTCTCTTTCTTTCACTCATTATTTATTTCATTCTTTCTTCCTTTCTTTCCTTCTTTCTTTCTTTCTTTCTTTCTTCCTTTTTTCTTTATTCCTTATATCTCTTATTCTTTGCTTTTTCTTGTTATTTTTTCTACCTTACTTCCTGTATTCTTCTCTTGCTCTCTTTCTTTCTTCATCTGGCCCTTTCATCCCTTCATCCTGAATTCTTTCCATCTGCCCTCTCTATCTTTCTCTAACTATACTTAGTTCTTTCGTTCTTTCTTTATTTCTTTCTTTTTCTCTTTCTTTCTTTCTTCCACCATTATTTCCATTGTCCTTTCATTACATCCCTTGGCTTTTTTTATTCCTTTGATTTTTTTTTTAAATTTCTTTCATTTTCTTTCTCTCTACCTTTCCTTCTCTATTTCTTTATTTCTGCCTTCCTTTCGTTCATCCATCCATTCTCTTTTCCCATCTTCCGCACATCATCCATTCTTCATTTCCTCCTTCATTCTGTCTCTCTTTCTTTCTGTCTTACTTTCTTCACTCCTTCCTCCTCTCTTCCTTCCCTTCATTTTCATCCTATCTATTTATCTTGCTCTCTTACTTTCTTTATTTCTTTCTTTCCATCTTTCGTTCATTCAATCAATCTTTCTTTCTCTCTATTTTAATTACTTTCTTCTCTTTCTTTCTACCTTCCATTCCATCTTTTCTTCATTCAGTCTTTCTTCATCGCTTTCTTTCTTTCTTCCATCTTTCAGTCCTTCTTTCTTTCAGTCCTTATTTCTTTCTTTCTTTCTTCCTTTTTTTCTTTCCTTCTTTCTTTCCTTCTCACTTTCTTCCTTTCCTTCATTACTTCTTTATCTTTGTCTTCCTTCCTTTCATTCTTCCGTTCTCTTCTCTCTTCCTGGCTTCCTTACTTCATTTATTGAATAATAATTCCTTCCCCTTTGCTTATTTCTCTCTTTCTTTCTCTATTCCTTTCTTCTGTAATTCTTCCACTCTTCCCTTCCTCCTTTTCTTTCTAAATATTTATCTTTTATCTTTCTCTCGTCCTTTCTTTCTTTATTTCTTTACCTTTTTCAATAATTCCGTCTTTCTTTCTGTCCATTTTACTTTTTTCTTCTCATTATTACTATCATTCATTCCGCCTTTCTTTCATTCATTCTTTATTCCACTCTGTATTTCATTCTCAATATTTCTTTTCCTCTTTCTTTCTTTCTTTCTCTTTTTCTTTCTTTCTTTCTTTATTCTTTCATTCCTTCTTCCTTCCTTCCTCAATTCAACCATTCTTCCCTTCCTTCTTCGTCTCTTTCTTTTTCTCTTCCATTCTTTCTTCCACCATTATTTCCATTCTCCCATTCATTACATCTCTGGCTTTCTTTCTTTTTTTTATTCTTCCTTTCTTTCTTTCTGTCATTCTTTTCTTCTTTCTTTCTTTATTTCATTATTTCTTTCTGTCTGTCTTTCAATCTTTATTTCTTCATTTCTGTCTTCCTTTCTTGCATTCTTTCTTTCTCTTTACACTTCTCTGTACTTCATCCATTCTTCATTTCCTCGTTCGTTCTGTCTCTCTTTCCTTCTCTCTTACTTTCTTCAATCCTTCCTCCACTCATACCTCCCTTCATTTTCATCCTACCTATTTATCTTGCTCTCTTTCATTCTTTCTTTCTTTCTTTCTTTCTATCTCTCATTTTTTTTCCCTTTACTCTTCTTTTCATTCTTACTTCCTCCATGATAAACTTGCTCCCTTTCTTTCTTTCTTTCTATCTTTCTTTCTATCTATTACTCTTTCTTTCTTTCTCTCTATATTCTTCTCTTTCATTCTTTCTCTCCTTGTCTCTTTGTGGCTTCCATGCTTCATCCATTCTACCATTCCCCGTACTTTTTTTTCTCACTTTCTTTCTTTCTTTCTTTCTATCTCTCATTTTATTTTCCTTTACTCTTCTTTTCATTCTTACTTCCTCCATGACACACGTGCTCCCTTTCTTTCTTTCATTCTTTTATCTTTCTTTCCATCACTCTTTCTTTCTTTCTCTCTTTCTCCCTCTCTTTCATTCTTTCTTTCCTTGTCTCTTCCTGTCTTCCATGCTTCATCCATTCTACCTTTCCCTGTACTTTTTTTCTCACGTACTTTCTATCTTTTTTCTTTCTTTCTTTCTTCCTTCCTTTCTTTCTTTCTTTCTATCTCTCATTTTTTTCCTTTACTCTTCTCTTCATTCTTCCTTCCTCGATGATACACTAGCTCCCTTTCTTTCTTTCTTTCTTTCTATCTCTCATTTTTTTCCTTTGCTCTTCTCTTCATTCTTCCTTCCTCGATGACACACTTGCTCCCTTTCTTTCTTTCATTCATTCTATCTTTCTTTCTATCTATCACTCTTTCTTTCTTTCTCTCCTTATTGCTCTCCTTCATTCTTTGTCTCCTTGTCTCTTCGTGGTTTCCTTGCTTCAATCCATTCTACCATTCCCCGTACCTTTTTTTCTCACTTTCTTTCTTTCTTTTTTCTTTCTTTCTTCCTTTCTTTCTTGCTTTCTTTCTTTATTTATTTCTTTCTTTCTATCTCTCATTTTTTTTCCTTTACTCATCTTTTCATTCTTACTTCCTCCATGATACACGTGCTCCCTTTCTTTCTTTCATTCTTTCTATCTTTCTTTCCATCACTCTTTCTTTCTTTCTCTCTTTCTCCCTCTCTTTCATTCTTTCTTTCCTTGTCTCTTCCTGTCTTCCATGCTTCATCCATTATACCATTCCCTGTACTTTTTTTTTTCTCACTTACTTTATATCTTTTTTCTTTCTTTCTTTCTTTCTTCCTTTCCTTCTTTCTTTCTTTCTTTCTTTCCTCCTTTCTTTCTTTCTTTCTATGTCTCATTTTTTTCCTTTACTCTTCTCTTCATTCTTCCTTCCTCAATGATACACTAGCTCCCTTTCTTTCTTTCTTTCTTTCTATCTCTCATTTTTTCCCTTTACTCTTCTCTTCATTCTTCCTTCCTCGATGATACACTTGCTCCCTTTCTTTCTTTCATTCTATCTTTCTTTCTATCTATCACTCTTTCTTTCTTTCTCTCTTTATTGTTCTCTTTCATTCTTTCTCTCCTTGTCTCTTCGTGGCTGCCATGCTTCATCCATTCTACCATTCCCCGTACTTTTTTTTTCTCACTTTCTTTCTTTCTTTTTTCTTTCTTTCTTGCTTTCTTTCTTGCTTTCTTTCTTGCTTTATTTCTATCTCTCATTTTTTTCCTTTACTCTTCTCTTCATTCTTCCTTCCTCGATGATACACTTGCTCCCTTTTTTTTCTTTCATTCTATCTTACTTTCTCTTACTCCTTCTTTCTTTCTCTCTATATTCCTCTCTTTCATTCTTTCTCTCCTTGTCTCTTCCTGGCTTTCCATGCTTCATCCATTCTACCATTCCCCATAGTATTTTTTTCTCAATTCCTTTCTTTCTTTTTTCTTTCTTTCTTTCTTTCTTTCATTCTTCCTTTCCTTCTTCTTCCTGTCTTTCTTACTTCATCTACTGACTAATAATTCCTTCCCCTTCGCTTATTTCTCTCTTTCTTTCTCTCTTCCTTTCTACTGTCCTTCTTCCACGCTTCCCTTCCTCCTTTTCTTTCTTCCTATTTATCTACTTTTCCTTTCTTTGTTTATTTCTTTATATCTTTCATTCATTCCGTCTTTATTTCTGTCTATTTTACATTTTTTCTGCTCATTCTTTCTACAATCCATTCCACCTTCCTTTCATTCAGCCTTAATCCCACTCGGTATTTCATTCTCCAATCTTTCTTTTCTTCATTCTTCTCTTCTTACTTTCTTTCTTTCTTTCCTTCTTTCTTTCTTTCTTTCTTTCTTTCTTCTTTATTTCATTATTACTTTCTCCTCTAATTAATCAACTCTTCCCTCCCTTTTCCCTCTCTTCCTTTGTCTCTTCCTTTCTTTCTTCCTCCAGTATTTCCATTCACCCACTCATTATTTCTCTGGCTTTCTTTCTAACTTTCTTTCTTTATTTCTTCAATTAATTCAGTCTGTCTTTCCTTCTTTATTTCTTTATTTCTGTCCTCCTTTCTTTCATTTTTTCATTCTCTTTTCACTCTTCTGCACTTTATCCATTCTTCTTTTCCCTGGTTGTTCTGTCTCTCTTTCTTTCTTCATTTGTTCACTCTTTCTTGCACTCTTCGGTACCTCCTTTTTTTCTATCCATCTGTTTATCTGTGTTTTTTTTCCCTTTTCCTTTCTTTATTTCTTTCTTTCCAACTTTCTTTCATTCAATCTTTCTTTCTCTCTCTCTTATTTACCTTCTGCTCTTTCTTTCTACTTTCCATTAATCTTTCAGTCTTTCTTCATCTCTATCTTTCTTTCTTCTATTATTCTTTCCTTCTTTTTTTCTTTATTCCTTTCTTTCTTTATTTATTTACTTATTTATATCTTACATCTCTCATTCTTTCATTTTTTCATATTATCTTCCTTACTTCCTCTATTCATCCTTTGCACTTTCCTTCTTTGTCAGTTACTTACATCCCTTTATCCTTAGTTCATTCGACCCTCACGCTGGTTCTCCCACTCTCCTTCTTATGCTATTTCATTCTTTCTAACTTACTTTATTTCTTTCTTTCTATCCTTCATTCTTTCTTTAATTATTTTAGTTGTTCTCAGACCCTTTCCATCTCTCTTTATTTTTCCATGTAATTGCATTCCTCTTTTGCCCCTTTCTTTTTTTCTCATTTTTCACCTCATCCTTTCTTCCTTGTTTCCTCGATTCTTTCCTCCTCCTTTTCTTTCCATGTATATATTCCCCTTCCTTATTTTCTCTCTATTTCAATATTTCAAACTTTCTGTCTTTTTTTTATTCAATCTTTCTTCCTATCTATATTTATATCCTTCCTTCTTTCTTTCTCTCTTTTTTACTTTGTTTTTGTTTCTTTTATTTATTTCTTTATACCTCCCATTCATTCTTATGCTCATCCTTTCTTCCTTACTTCCTCCATACATCCCAAGCTCTCTTTCCTTCTGTATTCATTCTTTTCATCCCTCCTTCCTCACATCTTTCGATCCTCTGTATATATGTTTCTCCCAATCTGCGTTTGTTTTCTTTTGTTCTTGTTTTATTTCTTTCCTTGGGTCTTTCATTTTTATTTTCTTTCTCTCTTTGTTTCTTTTTTTCCTTTCATTCTTTCTTCCTTTCTTTCTCGCTGTCATTCCTATGTCTTTATTTCTGTCTTCCTTTCATTCATTCTTTTTTAGCCATCTCTCTTCCTGTATTCCTTACTACATCCATGCCTCCCTTCCCCATTCATTCTGCCTCTCTTTCTATCTTTCTTCCTTTCTTCACTATTTGCTCCAATCTTCACTTCCTCCTTTTTTTCTATCTATTTGTCTTTCTTTCTTTCTCTCTTCCTTCCTTTATTTCTTCCTTTCCATCTTCGGTTCCTTCGGCCTATGTTTCTCTCTATTATACATAGAGAGAAACATTCTTTCTTTCTTCCACCATTATTTCCATCATCCCATTCCTTATTTCTCTGGTTTCCTTTCCTTCTTTCTTTCTTTCTTTCTTCTTTTCTGTCTGCCTTCCCTTCTTTATTTCTTTATTTCTGTCTTCCTTTCTTTCATTCATTCTCTTTTCCCGTCTTCAGTACATCATCTGTTCTTCACTTCCTCATTTGTTCTGTCTCTCTTTCTTTCTCATTCCTTTCTTCCCTCCTTCCTCCACTCCCCCTTCCCTCCTTTTATCTTTCTATTTATTTATTTTTCTTTCTTTCTCTCTTCCTTTCTGTATTTCTTTCTTTCCATCTTTCGTTCATTATATCTTTCTTTGCAACTATTTTACTCAGCTTCTTCTCTTTTTTCTTTCAACCTTCTATTCCATATGTCCATCATTCTGTCATTCTTCATCTCTATCTTTCTTTCTTCCATCATTCTTTCCTTCTTTTTTTTTCTCCTTTCTTTCTTTACGTATTTATATCTTATATCGGCCATTCTTTCCTTTTTCTCGTATTTTCTTCCTCACTTCCTCTATTCTTCCCCTACACTTTCTTTCTTTATCTGTTTTTTACATCCCTTTATCCTCAGTTATTCCCACCCTCCCTCTGTATCTTTCTCCCACTCTCCTTATCTTATTTATTTCTTTGTTACTTTCTTTCTTTCTTTCTTTCCTTCATCCATTGTTTAAATTTTTTCGTTGTTCTCACACCCTTTCGATCTCTCTTAACTTTTCCACGTTCTTCTATTCCTCTCTTGCCTCTTCCCTTCTTTCTCTTTTTCTTTCCCTCATCCTTTCTTCCCTACTTCCCCAAATCTTCGCTCCTCCTTTACTTTCCATGTATCAATTTCCACTTCTTTATTTTCTCTTTATTTGAATATTTCACTCTTTCCATCTTTTGTATTCAATCTTTCTTCCTCTTTATATATATATACCCTTCCTTCCTTCTTTCTTTATTTCCTTCTTTATACCTCCCATTCATTTTTTCCTCATCTTTTCTTCCTTACTTTCTCCATTCTTCCGATGCTCTCTTTTCATATTTATACCTTCTTTTCCATCCCTCCTTCCTGAAAAATTTCTATCCTTTGTTTATATCTCTCTCCCAATCTGCTTTTTTCTTTCTTTTGTTTTAATTCTTTCCTTGGTTCTTTCGTTCTTTCTTTCTTTCTGTCTTTCATTCTTTCCTTCTCTATTCCTGTCTTCCTTACTTCATCCATGCTGCACTTCCCCTTTTGTTCTGTTTCTTTTTCTTTCTCTTTTCCTTTCTTCGCTCCTTCCTCCACTCTTCCCTTCCTGCTTTTGTTTCTATCTATCTATTTACCTTTTTTTCTTTCTCTCTTCCTTTCTTTATTTTTCTTTTCCATTTTCCGTTCAACTTTCTTCTATTTAGTTTTTCTTCCTCTCTATCTTTAATTCGTCCATCTTTCTTTTTTTCTTTCTGTCTTTCCTTCCTATGACTCTCACTATTCCCTTTTTCTCCTCTGTTCTATCTTACTTCCTGTATTCTCTCTTTCATTCTTTATCCGTTCCTTTAATTCCTTCATCCTTAATTATTTTTCCATCCTCGCTTTGTTTCTTTTTCCCAGTCTCCTTAGTTCGTTCTTTCTTTCACTCTTTCATTCTTCTTTTCTTTCTTTCTATCTCTATTTATTTTCTATTTATCTTCTTTTCATCCTCCCTTCCTCCATGATACACTTCCTCCTTTCCTTTCTTTCTTTCTTTCCTTCTTTCCTTCTTTCCTTCTTTCTTTCTTTCTTTCTTTCTTTCTTTCTTTCTTTCCTTCCTTCTTTCTTTCTTTCTTTCTATCTTTCTTTCTTTCTTTCTTTCTTTCTTTATCTCTATCCACCTCTTTCATTCTTTCTTTCCTGGTCTCTTCCTTTCTTACATCCTTCATCCATTTATCCCTTTTCCGAACTTTCTTTTTTTCTTTCTTTCCTTCATTTGTCTTCCTTTCCTTCATTACTTCTTTATCCCTGTCCTCCTTCCTTTCATTTTTTCTTTCCTTGTCTCTTCTTGTCTTCTGTGCTTAATCTATCATTGCTTCCCCTTTCATTATTTGCTCTTTCTTTCTCTCTACCTTTCTTCACTCATTCTTCCCCTCTTCCATCCCTCATTTTCCTTCTCCTTACTTATCTTTTTTCTTTCACTGTTCCTTTCTTTATTTCGTTCTTTACATCTTTCATTCATTCTGTCTTTCTTTCTGTTTGTTTAACATTCTTTCTTCTCATTCTTACTTCTTATTTTTTTTTCTTTCTGTCATTCATCCTTCCTTACTTCCTTTCTTTTTTTTTTTCTTTCTATCTTTCTTTCTTTCTTTCTTTCTATCTGTCTTTCCATGTTTCTTTTTGGTTTTGTTCTCTATCTTGCATTTTTCTTCTTTTCTTCTTTCTCTAGCCTTTTCTCTTTCTTTGTCTTCCAGCCTGCATACATTCGTCCAATCCCCGTTTGTTCTTTCTCTCCTCCTTTTCCTCTCCTTTCCTTCATTCCTTCCTCCACTATTACCTTCCTACTTGTCTTTTCATCTGTCTATATTTCTTTCTTTCTGGCTCTTTTCTTTCTCTAAATCATTCTTTCCAGCTGTCTTTCATTTTTTCTTTCTTTCTATCTTTCTTTCCTTTTTTCTTCCTTTCTTACCTTCTTTCTATTTCTCTTCTTTTCTTCCTTCCTTCCTCCATGATACCCGTCCTCCCTATCTTTACTTTTTCACTCTGTCTTTCTTTCTTTCCTTGTTCAGTTTTTCTTTTTTTCTTTCCATTTCTTTCTTTTATTGCGTCCTTTTTCCATTCTTCCATTGTTAACATAATTTCTATATCCTTTCCCTTCTTCCTTACTTCCTCAATTCTTTACATCCTCCCTTTAATCTATCTCAAAATTTCCTTATTTATTTTTCTCTTTCCTTCTCTTTGTCTGTCTTTCTGCCTTTCCATCTTTCTTTCTTGCGTCCGTTCTATCTTTCTTGCATTCTTTCTTTCTTCTTTATCTATCCTATCTTTCCTTCTGTCTTCCATCCGTCATCCATTCTTCCCTTCCCCAAATGATCATGTTCTCTTCCTTTATCTCTTCCTTCCTTCATTCCTTCCTCCAAAATTCCCTTCCTACTTTCCATTTCATTTATCTATAACTCTATCTTTCTGCCCCTATTTTCTATTTGTTTTATTCTTTCCTGCATTGGTTCATTCCGTCTTTCATTTTCTCTATCTGTCTTTCTTTCATTCTATTTTCCTTCATTTCTTTCTTTCTTTCTTCCTGTCTTTTTGCTTTCTTTCTTTCTCTCCGCCTTTACAACAATCATTCTGCCTCTTCCTCTTCCTTTCTTCATGCATCCATTCTGCCCGTTCAGACTTTTACCTTTCTCTATTTCTTTCTCTCTTCTCTTCTTTTTTCGTTTTCCATTGTTTATTCTTTCTTTATTTAATTCTTTCTTTCATATTTCATATATTTCTTAATTTCTTTCTATCTTCCCCTTTTTATTTCATTATTTCTGTCTTCCTTTCTTTGATTATACCTTTCCTTCTCTCTTTTGTCCCCTCGTATATTATTACAACCTTCAAACAAATCTTCGATTCCCCATTTGTTTTTTGTCTCTTTTTTTTCTCTTCCTTCCTTCCTCCACTCTTCCTTTCCCCCTTTTCTTTCTATTTAAATATGTTTCCTTGTTTCTTTCTTTTTTCTTTCTTTATTTCTTTCCTTATTTCTTAATTTCCATCTCTCATTCTTTCTATTTAACTCTCCTTCTTCCTTCCTTTCTCCATTATTCCTTTCCTCCCTATCAATTTTCATCTCTCCCTTTATTTCTTCCTTCCTAAATTTTGCCATCCTCTCTTTCTACACTTCTCCCTGTCTCCTTATACCCTTTTTTCTTCATTTCTTTCTTTCTTTATTTCTTTCTTTCCTTCTTTCTTTCCTTCTTTCATTCATTTTTTCCTTCTTTCTTTTTTCTGCCTTTCCGTGGTATTTCTGTCTTTTCATCAGTCTTTCCGTCTTTCCTTCTTCCCTTCTTTTTCATCCATTCAGCCCTGCCCCCTTTTTTATCTTCCTGTATTAATTTTTGTCTTCCCTCTTTTTTTCTCTTTCCAATTCATTCTTCATTATTTCCTTTATTTTTTGCTTTCTTTCATGCTTTCTTTCTCTTTCTTCCACTCATTTTTTCTTCTTTCTTTCTTCCTTTTTTACATATTTCTTTCTTTCTTTGTTTCTTTTGATTTCTTTCTCTTTTACTTTCCTTCTTTCTTTATTTCTTTCTTTCCATCTTACCATCTTTCTTTCTAGATCTCTTCTTTTTCTCCACCCTTCTTTCATTCTTCCATTGCTAACATTCTTTCTATATTGCTTCCCTTCTTCCTTCCTTCCTCAATTCTTTCCATCCTCCCTTCTAGACTTCTCCAAATTTCCTTATTCTTTCTTTCATTCTTTCTTTTGTTCCTTCTTTCTTTCTGACTTTCTCTCTTTTCATCTTTCTTCTTTGCTTTCTTTCTTGCATTTATCTTTTGTTTGTCTTTCTCTATCCTTTGTGCTTTCCTCCTGTCTTCCATCCTACATCCATTGTTCCATTCTGTGACTGTTCTTACTCTCTTCCTTTTTATCTTCCTTCCTTCATTCCTTCCTCCACTATTCCATTACTACTTTTCTTTTTATCTTTCTATATCTCTTTCTGCCTCACTTACTTTCGTTGTATCATTCTTGCCGACTTTCTTTCATTCTGTCTTCCTTTCTTTCTTTCTGTCTGTCTTTCTTTGTTTGTTTGTTTCATTCTTTGTTTCTTTTCTTTTCTTTCAACATTTCTTTCTTTCTGTCTTTCATCCTCTCTGTCTTTCCTTCTTTCATTCATTTTTTCTTTCAATCTTTCTTTCATTCTTCCCTCTTCCTTTCTTCATTCAGCCATTCTGCCCTTCCTCCCTTTATATTTCTTTATTTCTTCCCTCCTTCTTTTTTTCCTTTTCCATTCTTTCTTCTTTGTTTATTTATTCCTTTCTTTATTTCATTCTTTTCTGCATTCTTTCATTCCATCTTTATTTTTTTCTTATCTTTGTGTCTTTCTTTTTTTACTTTCTTTTTTTCTGACTTTCTTTCTTTCTTTCTTTCTTAGTTTCTTTCTTTCTTTCTTTCTTTCTTTTATTCTTTCTCTTTGTCTTTCCTTCTTTCATTCATTTTTTTCCTTCTTTCTTTTTTTCTGCCTTTCCATCAGTATTTCTTTGTTTCCAACAGGCTTTCTGTCTACCCTTCTTCCTTTCAGCATTCATCCATTCTTCCTTTCCTCCCTTTTATCTTCCTCTATTACTTTCTCAAATCCCTCTTTTGTTTCCATTTTCCAAACATTCTTCATTCTTTCTTTATCTCTTTCTTCCATAATATATACATTGCTTTCTTCATCTCTCTTTCTTTCTTTGTTTCTTTGTTTCCTTCTTTGTTTCCTTCTTTCTTTCTCTCTTTCTTTCTTGCTTTCTTCACGTCATTCTTTCATTGTGCCTTTCTTTCATTCTATTCTTCTTTCTTTCTTCCTTTCTTTCTATATATCCTTCTTTCTTGTCGTGTTCCATTATTACTTTCTTTCTGCACTTTATACAGTTAAGTCAAATGAAAATATAATAGTGCTTATCGAGAGATCATGAAATTATCTTGAGGAATATTTTTAAGTGATTGCTTAAGGATTGAAAGCACTGTTGAGGTGAAAGAGTCACTGAGTTTGCTAGAACTTGGGACATGTACTTGCCTTCCACTTTAATTATAGATTGTTTTTTTGTAATTGTGCCTCCTGCATCATTAGTGAAGAAAAAACTGTTGGTTTTGCTTTGTTCAGTTCGTTGGAATGTCCCGTGGCTTTGCTTTTACCAATAAATTGTTGCAATGACTTCAAATATTGCTCCCAATAGAAACACAGCCATGACTAACATGAGGAGAGTTCGCTGTTCTTCTTGTATTATGGATGTATAGTCAAACCCTGTAAATTATATAATGCATTCTCAGTAGTCTAAAAGCAACCAGGTCTTAAATATTATCTCAGTTCAATTAAAACTAATTATAACAAATATCCATGCAGGGCGTAAATCAATCGTTGACCTCCCGTGAATTTATCAGTATACATTTTGCGGTCCTGAGAATTTCTGATAGTGTTTCTTTTCTGCGTCAGATGGTCGTTGCCTATCCACCTTGCTCATTCATAAATATCGTGGGAAAATTCATTTCATATACTGAGGAAGGCTCGTACATCAGAGTAGAACACAACCTCTTCTTCAGCTCATTCAACGTTTCTATATTATATAGCAATTCAACAAGTTTTCATGCCTCACAACACTGAATAAACCTGCAAATTCATAGAATGATAATAATTTAGACAACGGCATTTTGTTATATTTCTGGACTTTGCCTGGCTGAATTTTCTGTTTATCTGGCGAATCAGCAATAATTGATGTCTACAATTCACTGATTCTCTTATGTCAACAATTCCACTTCGTAGAGGAAGTTGCATTTTTCTCAACTAATCGTCCTTTGAAGTCAGGCCACGGCTCTAAATGTTCCACAGTTTCGAGGACAGTGAGCTGCGAGAAGCACGGTTTTGAATTAGATGTATTCTTAAGAAGGAATGTTTCATATATATGAACCAACTAAATAAAATGAATGACTTAAATACTCGGAAGCATCTCTGGAATCTTTTTTTTTAAATTAACCTTAGTGCCACTTGGAACTAATTTATTCTTTTCAACCTCTAGTTAGTAATGGCTTCTGTTGTTATATATGGTAAGTGATTGTAGATTTTGTAAGTGCGTGACTACAAGGGCTGGAGGGTAGACTCATCCATTGGATATAAACACAATTTCACGAGCTGACCAGATTGCCAATTTTTGTTCCTTCATTCAATAAACCCGGAGTCAACATTTCAGAAATAAATATGATTAGAAATATTATGATAAGCACGCCGATATCAATGCTAGTGGAGTTAACTTTACCAAAAGAATTCTTATTATTGAAGGAAAGAGCTAAAACGTTTAATGCACTTCTCGTTATTGGGAATACAAAACTCAGACTGGGTGACCGTTTCTAGAAGACTTTGGGTCTGTTTTGCAAACATGAACGAAAGCTTCCTGTCACTTGAGACACCCCATCTTGCTCTCAGGCCAACAAGTCCCTCTTTGGCCTGCTCCAATGTTACGGTGAAGTGCAACACAAAATGGAGGAACAACACCCCATCTTCCAAATAGGCATGTGACAGCCTTCCAGACTTAACATTGAATAGAACAATTAAGGAAAATTCTCTTCTGCCCTCAGCACCTGTTTAACCCAATTTTTCACAATTCATTTTCGTTCTTTTTCAATTTTTATTTCTTTATCCACTTATTTTTTCTTTCATTTATTTTAATTTTTGTCCATTGTTTTATCCCCACCTTTTATCCGATGTTCAATTTTTTACAACCACCGTCCCCTCTCCCACCTCATGCCAACAAGGGTGATCTAACACTTGTTCACCTTTTTCTTCCCAGAGCGTTTTCACTTGTCCTCCCTTTATCAAATTCTGCTTTCTGACCATAATGACAACATCACCATCTGCTTAAGCTGGTATAATTAGCATTAATACCCCTTTGCCCTTCTGTCCATGCTATCTCTGGCAATGCATCATTTGCCTCCACATATCACTAATCTTCAATCCAGGTTCACCTTTTCCAGACCCATAAACTATAAATTCCATCATATCTTTTACCTCTGTTTATCTCTGAAGAAGAGACATACGGACTCGAAATGTTAACTCTGTATTTTTTTTATCTCAGCCGAAGCTATTACACCTGCTGGGTTTTTCAAGCCTCTTCTGATTTTTTTTTTGAGATTTTCACCATCGGCAGCATTATGATTTTAACTTCAGTTCTCTGATACCAAAGACAATCAAGACAAAACTCCATCCTTCAAAAGTTCGCTCTGCTTAAAAACACACTGAGCATTTAATTCAGTCTTATGTGTGTATGTTTTTGTTTATATTTGTTTCCTTTACGACACAAACTTGACCTGCGTGGAACACTCATTGCTATGACAACAAATATTCGGCTTTCACAAATTTCAATGTTATTCAATTCTTCATTCACTCTTCTGCAATTTTTTTTCATGGTTTCATTATTCTGCTGCAAATTACGCTCCTTGTCATTCCGATGTTTTTGCACACAAGGGGAAGCAGGTCTGCCCCATCTTAAATTTAATAGAATGAACAAGATTCCTGCTTCCAGCGCCTTTCTGCCAATAATTATAAACACATCTCCCACTCAATGCTTCAGTCCTTCGTGCCATTCATACATATTTCATATTTTCCTCCTTTATTTTCGTGCACAGTCCTGTTTCCTTTTAAAGTTTCTGGTAAGATCGGAGTACTGTTTTGCTTTATATGAATCCCATTTGTCAGCTTTCGAAGCATCATGCATTTCTTATTGAACTGCCAGCGAAGTGTATAGGGTGTTTGCAACACCAACCCATGACAAGTGACAATCTTTTCAATTGCCCCTCGTTTCGTAGGCCATAACGTGAAAGGCAATTAGTGAATTGAATTGACGAACGGATTATCAAGCTGGCTTGCCGACATAGCCCAAGAGTGCCCAAAACAGAACTGGAGAGCCATTTGGAATTAGTCCTCAATTGCGGCCTCGTCTGTTCCTTTAAATTTGATGGGGCGTGCAAATATGACCCGTCACATTTTTCAAATAGTAGTTGAAGGGCGGAAGCACATCATTTGGAACATTTACCCGTTTTGTAGCGTGGTCTTAAAAGTGAATGTCTCTCGGGCATCAACTTCTCAATTTTGAGCAAATCTCCCATATTATGTAATATCTCCAGTTAGCCAATGTGGCTCTATGTTCGTCAAAAACCTTGCTAGCTAAAAGAAACAATCAATGTCTAAATTAAAAATGACTATTTGAGATTGCGCTATTTTTTTGTTATTGTCAAGACATCTATTTGTATTGCACTATGCGTGAATAAGGATTTTGAGTCTTGAATAGCCTACACCTGAGCGGAAGGTCAATTCCACTTGCCTAATTCGTGTTTGCGAATGGAATATCATGCTGCCCATTAATTCCACTGTCAATTAAATTAAATCAAATAACAGCCTAAGAGAAAGTCAGCCAGCATAAATGTTTTTTTTTTCAAGATTATGCAGCATTCTTTGCAAATATCTACTACAAAAAAGTAACTTTTAAGAGCCTGGTGAATCTGGTATGCATTTAATCGGGAAACACCTTTTATTTTTAATACACCATTCCCAGCACTCTACACTGTAATGATCTGATCAGAGCAAAATTATTGTCTCATGCTAATTGTGGTAGTCGTTTTCTAGATGGTTAAGAGCGAGGTGCTGATGGTGAGCTGAAATGCATAGGTGCTTTATTAAGTTTCCTGAAAAAATCTTTCCTATTAGTGCACCATGAAGCTCGATTGCAAATATCTAAAGAATCGTTTTCACATTCCCTGAGGCCCTTCTGCAAACGATGCCACTTATAATATGTTTTTATTACGTCCACCAGATGAGGCATCACATTCTAAAAGGTCCTAATTGCAGAATTGTACGCTCCTCTGTAGGGTTCGGAGAGTCTAGCACTTCACAATGACGTGCAAGAAACCTGCTGGGGCACATTGAAGGGCACAACAAATCCAGGTAAAAGTTAATAGCGTGTTCAGAAGTGCTGCGACCTGCTTGATGGCCATACAACTTGCCACTGACAGACGTGGAAATTTCTTCCAGCTTAGCATTGAGTTCCTCATTAATAGGCACGTTTTATGTGGGTATCCACTGTAGCCCACTTTCAATGTTTGAAGAAGTTGATGCACCGTACGTGTTGCTTTGCGCATCGAGGCTGATAAGCTACAGTATCAGAGATTGGTTGAGTGTGAACTCATCATGGCGGCTTCCCGAAAAAGCGCCCAAACTTAGTGGAATCATATTAGAGGTCGCTGGTAAAGAACAAAGGCAATGATTGGAATCCCTTCTTTTTACGTAGCAAACACCCTTGTTCATAAGATACATGAAGTTCTCATGTGTGGAGTCACTGCACCAGCACGGAACTAATGTGAACTCCAAATGTTATGGCCCACCTAATCCATATATCAGCAGCGTACTGAAATCACATGCATTACCTGGCACATCATATGAAAACATAACATCGGCCATTCAGGCCCTTAAACGTGTATCACTATTTAGTAAGATCATGGCTGATCTTATTGATCTATATCTGCATCCCAATTAGCGCCGGCAACCAATCACCCCCTTGCATCTACTAGTTTCCCTTTACCCAAAGCACATGTTACTTCTTTAAAGAACTCAAATACGTTGGTTAAAGATGAACTCTCCAATACAACAATAAAGGAATCGAACAAGTTTGCTTGAGAGGCTCCGAGTCCCCTGCTATAAATTGGAAAACAACAAAGAACAAAGAAAAGTAAGCACAGGAACCGGCACTTCCTCCCTCCATATTGCCCGTCAAACTAAAACAATTAGCACTTCCGGGATCCATATCCCTCTATTCCCATCCTATTCATGTATTTGTAAAGCTGCCTCTTAATCATCACTATCGTACCAGCTACCACCACCTCCTCTGGCACCGAATTCCAGACGCTCGCTGCCTTCTGCATAAAAAAACATTGTCCCACACATCATCTCTAAAGATTTATCCTCTTACCTTAAATCTATGCCTCTTAGTATTTGACACTTCCACCCTGGGTGAAAGCTTCTGACTATCTATTCTGTCCATGCAACTCATAGTTTAGTGCACATTTAATAATTAACCCCGCAATCTCCGTCACTCTAGTGAGAACAAGCCGAGTTTCTTCAACCTCTCCTCATAGCGAATAAACTCCAGAACAGGCAGCATCATAGTAAAAGTCCTCTGCACCCTCTACAACGCCTCCAAATCCTTCTAGTACTGTGGTGACGAGAATTGCACACATATTTCCAAGTGTGGCCTAAACAAGGTTCTATACTACAGCAGCTTTTATATTCAATACCTCTGCCAATGAAGGCAAGGATGCCATATGGCTTCCTGACTAAGTTATCGAACTGCATTCCCACTTTCAGTGCCCTGTGGACCTGTACACCCAGGTCCCTCTGCCCGTCAATGCACTTAAGCATTCTCCCACTTAATGTATAGTTCCTACCGACATTAGACTTTCCAAAATGGATTACCTCTCATTTGGCCAGGTTAACCTCCATCTGCCATGTCCCAACCAAGTCTCCAGCAGGTCAACATCCCGTTCTGTGCTTTGACAATCCTCTACACTACTGGAACCTCCACCAACCTTATTGTCTTCTGCAAACTTACTAATTAGCCCCCCCTAAAATTTCCACCAGTTAATCTATGTAAAACAAAAACAGCAAACGTCCCAGCACTGATCCCTGTGGAAAAAAAACATTGGTAACAGCTCTCCATTCTAAAAAAGCACCATTCCACAGCTACACTCAGTCTTCTATGACCACGGCAAATCTGTGTCCATCATACCAGCTCACATTTGATACCGTGCGATTTTAAATTCTGTTCCAGACTGCCATGAGGGAACTTGACAGAGGCCTTACTGAAATCCATGTAGAAAACATGCACTGCCATTTCATCATCAATCATCTTTGCCACTTCCTCGAAAAACACGATCAAGTTAGTGAGACACGACTTCCACTTCACAAAACCATGCTGCTTCTCAGTAATTCGCCCAATTGCTTCCAAATGGTACTAAATCCTGTCACGAAGAATCTTCTCCATCAATATTCCCATCACTGACATAAGGCTCACTGGTCTATAATTCCCTGGATTATACCTGCTACCCTTCTTAAACAATTGAACAACAGTGCCCATTCTCCAGTCCTGTCGGACCTCACTTCTTTAATACTAGCTTCTAACATTTTTACGACGGCCGATCTGATGGTTAGGGTCCCGCTATTTGCCACTTTCTGCCTCTCTCCCTTCTGGGCTAATGGAGATACATTTGTTATCTTCGAATATAATTGGACCTTCCCCGATTACAAGCTGTTATGGGAATATAAATACAATGCATCAAATATATCGCTGGAAACCCCATTTAAAACCCTAGGATAGCGTCCAGTAGGAGCCGGGCTCTTGTCAGTCGGCAGACCCAAGAATTTTCTCAGTAAATATGAATTAGTATCTAATTGTCCTGGCTGCATTTCCCACTTCCAAAACCTGAATTACAAATGCTTTGGGAGTTACTTGTACTTTCTACGGCGAAAAGTGACGCAAAAAATCTGTTTGTGGCCTAAACAAGGTTCTATACAACAGCAGCATGACTTCTGAGCTTTTATACACAATATCACTGCCGATGAAGGCAAACATGCCATATGCCTTACTGACTAACTTATCCACCTGCGTTGCCATTTTCAGTGCCCTGTGGACCTGTTCACCTGGTCCCTCTGCCCGTCAACGCACTTAAGCATTCTCCCATTTAATGTATAATTCCTACCGGTATTAGACCTTCCAAAATGGATTACCTCTCATTCCTCAGGGGTAACCTCTATCTGCCATGTCCCCTACCAAGTCTCCAACCATCAATATCCCGTTGTATCCTTTGAAACACCTCCAACCTTATTGTCTTCTGCAAACTCAGTAATTACCACCACCCCCAACCCCCCCCCCCCCCCCCCCCCCCCCCCCCCCCCCACCACCACCTACATTTTCAACCAATTAATTTATGTATACTGAAAACAGCAAAGGTCCCAGCACTAATCCCTATGGAAAAAAAATAAATAAACACTTGTCACAGCTCTCATTCTGCAAAGCACCATTCCACAGCTACACTCTGTCTTCTATGACCAAGGCAAATCTGTATGCATCTTCCAAGCTCACATCTGATACCGTGCAATTTTACATTCTGTTCCAGTCTTCCATGAGGGAACTTACCATAGGCCTTACTGAAATCTATGTAGATAACATCCACTCACATTTCATCGTCAATCATCTTCGTCACTTCCACGAAAAACTCGATCAAGTTAGTGAGACAGGAGCACCCCTTCACAAAACCATGCTGCCTCTCACTAATTCGCCCAATTGCTTCCAAATGGTACTAAATCCTGTCTTGAAGATTATTCTCCATTAGTATCCGTACCACTGACGTAAGGGTCACTGGTCTGTAATTTCCTGGATTATACTTGCTACCCTTCTTAAACAATTGAACAACATTGCCCATTCTCCAGTCCTGTCGGACCTCACTTCTTTAATTCTAGCTTCTAATATTTTTACTACGGCCGATGTGATGTTTAGGGTCCAGCTGTTTGCCGCATTCTGTCTCTCTCCCTTCTGGATTACTGGAGTTACGTTTGTTATCTTTGAATATAATGGGCTTTCCCCAATTCCAAGGTGTTATGGGAAATTAAATCCAATGCATCACATATATCGCTGGAAACCCCATTTAAATCCTTAGGATAGCGTCCAGGAGGAATCGGGCTCATGTCAGTCGGCAGCTCCAAGACTTTTCTCAGCAAATCGTTTTATACCTAATTGTCCTGGCTGCATATCCCACTTCCAATTCCTGCATTATAACTGCTTTGGGAGTTCCTTGTATCCTCTAAAGCGAAAAGCTATGCAAAAAGTCTGTTCAATTCATCTGACACCTCCTTGATTTGCATTATCAATTATCGAAACTTACTTTCTAGAGGGTGAACGTGCACTTCATTAACGCTTTCCTTGTTTAAAGTTTTAAAAATGATTTCCATGTCCGTATTTATATTTGGAGCTATTTTTTTTTCTCATACTACATTATTATTCGCCATATTAGCCTTATGTATTCGTTGTTTTTCCTTAGGTTCTGTCCAATCTTCTGGCACCTGTCTCTGCACAATCGTATGTTCATGTTTAAGTTTGCTACTACATTTAAACTTTCCAGTTAACCACGAATGGCGTGCCCTGCCCTTGGACTTCTTACTAGATACACTGGAGCTATCTAAATAATTTTGAAGCGTCCACTTATGCTTTAATCACTGTATCTGTATTGTCATATTTGTTAAGCCAATTTGCCAATTTCCATTGGCAGCTCAGTTTTCATGCCCTCAGAATGGCCCTTTATTAAGTTTTAAAAATTAGACTTAGGGCAACCCTTCTCTCCCGCAAAATGCAAATAAAATGCAATCATACTGCAGACAATGCTACCTTGGGGTGCCTTCGCTATGAAACAATAAAGTATTCCGATGACATTTCACCATACCAGGCCTAGTAGAGCCTTCTCCTTTGTCAGCTCCAGAACATGCTGTTCTAAGTAACTGTCCAGAAAAAAAAATCAATGTACTTCTCATATAGGCAATCTTTGCTGAACTGAATTTTCCAGTCTACATGTGAATTAAAATCTCCTATGATTATCACCTTTCCTTTCTGACAAACTCCAATTATTGCTTCCATTAGGGGGCCAGTACACTGCTTCTACAGATGACCTCCTTCCTTTACCATTTCTCAATTTTACCAAAACTGTTTCCACATCCTGGTTTCCTGAACGTAAACCAGCCCTCCCTATTGCACGAATATCCCGCCATCATTTTTTCACTTCATTTGCTTCCAAAATATCCTATAATCTTCAATATTGATGTCCCAATCCATGGCCTCCTGAAGGCATATCTCTGTAATGGCTATTGAATCACAATTCTTTTTGTCTACGTACAATCTCATTTCATTTTGTATTGGTTCCAATACTACTGACATTTAGCTGTGTGGATTGTAACTTCATCATTTCAATATTTTAAAAAATCTTTCACCTCACCTGTTGATTTACTGTTAGGACTTGACTTTATGTCCATAATACAATAAGGTGTGAGAGCAAATGTAGGCCATAGTGTTTTGTCGTTTGGCTGTTAATCCAGAGGCCCATGGGTAATCATCTGGTGATCCGCTCCAGAATCAATACAAAATTCAATAAAAGCCTGGAATTAAAAGTTTAATGGAAACCTTTGTCACTTCTTCATTCTGGACTGGCTAACCTAAAACTGTTGAAGAAATAAAATCTACCAGGTGTACATATGATTCCGGACCCATGACAATATGGTTGACTCTTCAATGCCTTCTGTAATGGCCAAGCTAGCCAACAATTCACAAAAAAAGAAAGGGAATGGCCCACCCGGCATCGGAGTAGGCAACGGAAATCAAAAGGCAATCAAAGCCCTGTCAACACTGAAAAGTTCTCCTTATAAACAAATGGGGACTAGTGCCAAAATAGGGAGAACTGCCTTAAAGAGCAATCAAGCAATATTCGTATATAGTCATCCTCACAGAATCATATAATATAGTTAATGTCCCAGACACCAGCATCACCATTCCTGCGTATGTTCTGTTGCACAATGAGGACATGCGAAGCAGAGGTGGTTGCATGTGGCTTTCTGTCAGGAGGGAGTTACGCTGGGAGCCATAAATATCCACTCGTGTTTTCATGAACATTCATGGCCTCAGGCCAATTATGGGCAAGGATACCTCCTGTTGGTTACCATGAACTGTCCTCTTCCAGCTGTTGCACCAAAGTTCTTGCATGTTTAACAAAACTGGGAGGAAGGGCTGAGTATGGCAAGGGAGGAAAATGTACTCTGGTTGGGGGATTTTAATGTCCACCAACAAGAGTCACTCGGTTTAGCCACTTTTGACACTGTTGTTCGAGTCCTAAATGATATACATGCTAAACTGCGTGTGAAGCAGGTGGTGAAGGTACCAACAAGGGGGGCAAAGCATTGTTGATCTCAGCCTGATCAGCATGCCTGCCACAGATGTATCTGCCCATGACATGATTGGTACGAGTGAGAGCCACACTGTCATTGTGGAAACAAAGTCCGGCCTTCAACTTAAGGGCATACTCCATCGTGCTGTGAGACACTCCTGCCGTGTTAAATGGGATAGATTTCGAACAGATCTAGCAACTCAAGATGGGGAATCCATGAGGCACTTTGGGCCACCAGCAGCAATAGAATTGTTTTGCATGCAATCTGCAACCCGATGGCTTTTTATCTCCCAATTGCTATGAATCCAGTGAATCAACTCTTGTTCAATGAAGAGTGCTGGAGTTCATGCCTGGAGTAGCACGCGACATACCTAAAAATTAGGTGTCATCCTTGTGAAGCTACAACACAGGTTTACTTACTTGCCAAGGAGCAGAACCATCAAGTGATAGGCAGGGCAACGTGATCCCACAAAAAATGGATCAGATACATTTTCTGCAGTCCTAACACATTCAGCCCTGAATGATCCTCAACAACTCAAAGGCGGAGGAAATTCCACAAAGATCCCCATCCTCAATGATGGAGGGCCCCAGCACCGAAGTCGAAAAGGAAGGGCTGAAACATTCTCAAAAACATTCATTCAGAAGTCCCAAATGGCTGATCCACCTCGGCCTCCACCGGCGGTCCGCAGCATCAGAGATGCCAGTCTCAAGCCACTTCCATTTGCTACATGTGATATCAAGAAACGGCTGAAAGCAATGGATACCACAAACAGCATGGGCCCTGGCAATATTCTGAGAATACCATTGTAGATTTGTTCTTCTTTACCTGCAGCACCACGAGCCAAACTGCTCCAGTACTTTGGCAAGCTGCAAAATTTTACTGGTATGTCCTAAATACAAAAGAGCAGGACAATCCAACCCGAACAGTTACCACCCTATCAGTCTACTCTCCATCATCAGTAAAGTTATGGAATAAACCATTAAACAGGCTATGGCATGGCACTAGCTTTGGATTGACCAATTCACTGTTG
The DNA here is from genome assembly GCF_017639515.1 of Carcharodon carcharias. NCBI lineage: Eukaryota > Metazoa > Chordata > Chondrichthyes > Lamniformes > Lamnidae > Carcharodon > Carcharodon carcharias. The sequence goes on from NC_054490.1 coordinate 27,195,776, forward strand.
CCCAAATTGTGTACTGACTTATTTTTTTCTCACTGGCCGAGGCCCCTCAGCTCCTGAATGCATAATATCCTTTTTTGAAAAATGGGCAATCAAGGTAAACGAGTTGACGTGAACTTTACACACTTGACATCAAGCACAATTTGTGAAAGTTTGGCATTCTAGAGATGTAACACACCAAGAGTCAATGGGAATCAAGGGGAAACACTCTGCTGCTTGGAGTCATACTTAGCATAAAGGAAGACGATTGTGGTTGTTCGAGATCAGTCATTTCAGCTCCATGGTTTCACTTCAGGAGTACCTCAGGGTACTGGTGTAGGGCCAGACATCTTCAGCTGCTTTATAAATTAACTTCCTTCCATCATATGTGCAGAAGTTATGATGTTTGCTGATGAATGCAAAATGTCCAGCTCAATTTGTGATTCCCCAGGTTCTGAAACAGTCCATATCCAAATGCATAAAGACCTGAACAATATACATGCTTTGGATGAGATGTGGCAAGTATCATTCAGCCCACACAACTGTCAGGCAATGACCATCTCCAGAAATAAATAATCCAACCTGCAAACTTTGATGTTCAATGTCATTTCCACCACTCAATTCCCCATGATCAACATCCTGTGGGTTGCCATTTACCAGAAACTGATATGGACTAGCCAACTAAAAACTATGGTAACAGGAACAGGTGAGGGGTTAAGAATCATGCAACAATTAAATCACATCCTGACTCCCAGAAGCCTGCAAAAAACCTACAAGGCTCAAGTCAGTAGTTTCATGAAATATGCTCCACTTCCCTGGGTGAAAGCAGCTCCCACAACACTGATGAAGTTGGACACCATCCTGAACAAATCAGCCCTCCTAATTGGCACCACATCCACAAACATTCATTCTCTCCTCTAATGCCGCACAGTAGCGGCACTGTGTACCACCTATATGATGCACTACAGGAATTCACCAAGTCTCCATAGAAAGCACATTCCAAGCCCATGAATAGTACCATATTGAAGGGCAGGGGCAGAAGATAGATTGTAACACCAAAAACTGGAAATCCCCTTCCAATTCAATCACCACACTGACATGGAATTACATCGCAGCTCCTTCAATGTTGCTCAGTTAAAATCTTGGAACTCCATTCCTAACAACACTGTGGCTGTGCCTGCACCGCATGCATTGCAGAGGTTCAAAATGGCAGCTGACTATGCCATTCTCAAATGCAACTAGAGATCGGCAGAAAAAAAAAACCTGGCACCAGCCAGTGAAACCCACACACCCTGAAATAATAAAAAAAAAAATACCCTTCGATTCTACACTGTTATTCAGGTTGACCGTACCTAATGTGCTAATCATCAATTCCACTTCCCTGCCTTTTCCCTATAACCTGTGACTTCCTTACTGATTAATTAGTTGTCTATCTCAGACTTGAATATCTTAACAATTCAGCTTCTACAGACATCAATGGTAAACAATTCCACAGATTCGCTGCACGCAGAGAGAATATATTCCTCCTCAACCCTGTCTTAAAGGAGCAACCCCTTATTTTGAGATTATGGCATCTGGTCCTAGACACTTACATAAGTGGATAGCACCTCTCAGCATCTGCCCTGTCAACTCCCTGAGAATATTACATGTTCCAGTAAGAGCTCATCTGACTTTTCTGAACTCCAATGACTACAGGCCTAAACTGTTAAACTTCTGTTCAAATCAAAATCTCTCTGTACTCGTCCTAAAACTAATAAACTTTCTCTGGACTGCTTCTAAAGCCAGCATGTCTTCACATAGATTAGGGGAGAAGAGATGTTCACAGTGTTGCATTTATGGTCTAACAAATGCATTGCATAGTTCAGCAAGGCTTCTCGATTTCTAGACTCCAATAACTTTAAATAAAGACTGGAAAATGAGTTGCCTTCCCTATTCCCTGCTGAACTTTCATCATAGGTTTTAGTGATTAATGCATGAGGGCCACAAATCCTGCTGTGATGCAATGTTCTACAGCATTTCACCATTTAAATAGTATACAGCCCCTCTGTTATTCCTGCCAACGTGCAAGCCTCACATTTTCACACGTTATTTTTATCTGCCAGATTATTAACCAGGCACTTCACATTGCTGTTTTCCACTGTAGACTATTTGTGTCAAACTCACCACTTGAGTTTTCACCAATTTTCTTGTAATGCAGAAACTTAGCAGTAGTACATTCACTCCCTCCCACACATTGAAATATATAGTAAAAAATTGTGGCCCAAGCACATGATCCCTGTAGCTATTCATGTTTACAGTTTGCTATCCTAAAATTACCCCACGTATCTCAAGTCTCTGCCTTCTATTTGTATGCTATTTCTCTACCCATGCTAACATAGTACCCCCAACAACATGTGCTCTTATCCTACAAAGTAGCCTTGTGAGCTTATCGAACACCTTTTGAAATCGAAATTTACTACATCAATCGGTTCCCCTTTATCTATTGTATCCTTTACAATAAATAGCAACAGTTTCGAAATTGCAGATGATAAACACATTGCCTATCATTACCTTACTTTGCATCCCTCCTTTTTAAATAAAGGTGTAACATTGGCATTTTTCCGATCCTCCAGGAGTTTTCCTGAATGTAAGGATTATTGGAATATCCCTGGCAGTCCCTTACTGTCAGGATCTGATTTTCATTTGCCTTAATGCCTTTCCCTTTTGCCATATCCCTATTTTTTGGATTACCACATCTTCCCAAATTTGGTGCCTTGGTTAGTGCTGTCCATGTTTATGAAGCGAACAGCTGTAAATGCTAGATACTACACATAACGTCATTAGATAATGTGTAGAAAGGCATGCTACTATATGCGTCATATTCTCATGCAATGGCTGAACCCAGCATTTTAATGGTCGCCATTTGTCCCCCACTATGACACCCACCTCCTTGGCGGTTACTGAGACATGTAGACTTGTAGATGACTCTGCAGCTCTGACATTTGAAGATAGTTAACACTCGAACGGGAGAATCTGTTGGTATAAAGGTTGCGGGAAATCTTTCTTCCCATAACATGCTGGCCTCTTATGCCTCTGATAAATCCTCCTGTGTTAGCTTCCATTCACGAATTTTAAGTTGTTTCTTTGACAATGGCTGCCGTTGTACCTGCTTGTGGAAGACGCCCTGTTTCTATTTGATTGTTTTTTTCCTCACCGCAGGTCAACTTTTATGAGTGTGTCTTTGTACCCATTCAAAACTGCAAATTTCCTCCCAACACCCCACCTCTGCATAACAACACCACCCTCATCACCGCTGAGGATATGTTAGGACATTTACGTTACAACTTCGAGATTGCACTCACAGAGTCGGTAAGATAATTCTTATTTCTCTGAACTGACAGCCTAATTGCAATACAGTTTCAAGCTCACTGCCGAGGAATGCTGAGATTCAGCATGGCTACATCTGTTGAATGAACTGACTGCCATTCAGTTCCAAGTTTGTTTATTTCTGGTAGATACCATGACTTCCATCCACCAGCTTGTGAAAAAAAAAACTTTAACAAGTCCCTTGAAATAGCAGTTAATTTTCTTTTTAAAAGGATCAATCACCATCAGGCTGTGTCAATACTATAGTCCTGTTTGTCTGCCAGCTGCCCTTCGTCATAACAGTTTGCAGCGTGAAAGGGATGGGCTTCCAGCGCCTTCCCTTCCCCTCACTGCCTGAATCCGAATGGCCAAATGAATTTATACTCCACTAACTTTAGTTTTAAAAAAAATTCTAAAATACCTGTCCACCTAATGTCCAGCAGGGTGGCTTTCAGCTTGGGTTTCGTTTTCTGCAGTTCAAACAGGATGTTCCACATGAGTCTTTGTTCTGTAGCGTTCTTTTCCAGCATAATGTCCAAACTGACCTTGGAAGCTTCGCTTTTTGAATGGTTTTCTGCCAGGCTTGTGATTTTCTGCAATTAAATTGTTTTGCATCCACAGTGAGTCAAGTATTGCGAACGGTAATGCAAAAATGTGCTTTGTCGTTCTTATTATCTTCATCAGAATGATCAATAGGAATGCTCAGGGTTTGAGTTAATACATTTTAAAAAGAAAACAGTATCAATGCATAAACCAACTATTGCATATATGAGATGATATTATTAACAACATCAAACAAACACAAGATGCATCGTTTATTTTGCATCATGGATCCTAATATTTCGGAAAATCTGTCACAGAGCCACATGAGAATATTTTAGGAAAGCTAAATAAATGTTTGTTCCAATTATTAGCTTTGTACAAACAGCGAGAAAAGAAATGGCTCTTGGACGAGAGGAGTCTGATGGGAAATTTGATTGAGTAATGTAAAATTGTGATCTGCCAATATATAATGGAGGGGAATGGCCTATTTACTGTAGCAGGTGGTTCCCCGAAAAAAGTGTTGTAGGCAAAATGTGATTGGTGGAAATACTGGAGGGAAAATTAGGATTTTTATTTTCACCCAGTGGTGGTCTGGAACACAGAGATAAAAACAAAAAAAAACTGCAGATGCTGGAAATCCAAAACAAAAACAGAATTACCTGGAAAAACTCAGCAGGTCTGGAAGCATCGGCGGAGAAGAAAAGAGTTGACGTTTCGAGTCCTCATGACCCTTCTACAGAACTTGAGTTCGAGTCCAGGAAAGAGCTGAAATATAAGCTGGTTTAAGGTGTGTGTGTGGGGGGGTGGAGAGATAGAGAGACAGAGAGGTGGAGGGGGGGTGTGGTTGTAGGGACAAACAAACAGTGATAGAAGCAGATCATCAAAAGATGTCAACGACAATAGTACAATAGAGCACATAGGTGTTAAAGTTAAAGTTGGTGATATTATCTAAACGAATGTGCTAATTAAGAATGGATGGTAGGGCACTCAAGGTGTAGCTCTAGTGTTTTTTTTTTTATAATGGAAATAGGTGGGAAAAGGAAAATCTTTATAATTTATTGGAAAAAAAAAAGAAGGGGGAAACAGAAAGTGGGTGGGGATGGGGGAGGGAGCTCACGACCTAAAGTTGTTGAATTCAATATTTAGTCCAGAAGGCTGTAAAGTCCCTAGTCGGAAGATGAGGTGTTGTTCCTCCAGTTTGCGTTGGGCTTCACTGGAACAATGCAGCAAACCAAGGACAGACATGTGGGCAAGAGAGCAGGGTGGTGTTAAAATGGCAAGCGACAGGGAGGTTTGGGTCATTCTTGCAGACAGACCGCAGGTGTTCTGCAAAGTGGTCGCCCAGTTTACGTTTGGTCTCTCCAATGTAGAGGAGACCACATTGGGAGCAACAAATGCAGTAGACTAAGTTGGGGGAAATGCAAGTGAAATGCTGCTTCACTTGAAAGGAATGTTTGGGTCCTTGGAAGGTGAGGAGAGAGGAAGTGAAGGGGCAGGTGTTGCATCTTTTGCGTGGGCATGGGGTTGTGCCATAGGAGGGGGTTGAGGAGTAGGGGGTGATGGAGGAGTGGGCCAGGGTGTCCCGGAGGGAGCGATCCCTACGGAATGCCGATAAGGGGGGTGAAGGGAAGATGTGTTTGGTGGTGGCATCATGCTGGAGTTGGCGGAAATGGCGGAGGATGATCCTTTGAATGCGGAGGCTGGTGGGGTGATAAGTGAGGACAAGGGGAACCCTATCATGTTTCTGGGAGGGAGGAGAAGGCGTGAGGGCGGATGGGCGGGAGATTGGCCGGACACTGTTGAGGGCCCTGTCAACGACCGTGGGTGGAAAACCTCGGTTAAGGAAGAAGGAGGACATGTCAGAGGAACTGTTTTTGAATGTAGCATCATCGGAACAGATGCGACGGAGGCGAAGGAACTGAGAGAATGGGATGGAGTCCTTACAGGAAGCGGGGTGTGAGGAGCTGTAGTCGAAATAGCTGTGGGAGTCGGTGGGTTTGTAATGGATATTGGTGGACAGTCTATCACCAGAGATTGAGACAGAGAGGTCAAGGAAGGGAAGGGAAGTGTCAGAGATGGACCACGTGAAAATGATGGAGGGGTGGAGATTGGAAGCAAAATTAATAAATTTTTCCAAGTCCTGACGAGAGCATGAAGCGGCACCGAAGTAATCATCGATGTACCGGAGAAAAGAGTTGTGGAAGGGGGCCGGAGTAGGACTGCAACAAGGAATGTTCCACATACCCCATAAAGAGACAGGCATAGCTGGGGCCCATGTGGGTACCCATAGACACACCTTTTATTTGGAGGAAGTGAGAGGAGTTGAAGGAGAAATTGTTCAGCGTGAGAACAAGTTCAGCCAGACGGAGGAGAGTAGTGGTGGATGGGGATTGTTCGGGCCTCTGTTCGAGGAAGAAGCTAAGGGCCCTCAGACCATCCTGGTGGGGGATGGAGGTGTAGAGGGATTGGATGTCCATGGTGAAGAGGAAGCGGTAGGGGCCAGGGAACTGGAAATTGTTGATGTGACGTAAGGTGTCAGAGGAATCACGGATGTAGGTGGGAAGGGACTGGACAAGGGGAGAGAGAAGGGAGTCAAGATAACGAGAAATGAGTTCTGTGGGGCAGGAGCAAGCTGAGACGATCGGTCTACCGGGGCAGTTCTGTTTGTGGATTTTGGGTAGGAGATAGTAGCGGGCCGTCCGAGGTTGGGCGACTATCAGGTTGGAAAAAAAAAACCACTAGAGCTATACCTAGAGTGCCCTACCATCCATTCTTAATTAGCACATTCGTTTAGATAATATCACCAACTTTAACTTTAACACCTATGTGTTCTATTGTACTATTGTCGTTGACATCTTTTGATGATCTGCTTCTATCACTGCTTGTTTGTCCCTACAACCACACCCCCCCGTCCTCCACCTCTCTGTCTCTCTATCACTCCGCCCCCCACACACACACCTTAAACCAGCTTATATTTCAGCTCTTTCCTGGACTCGAACTCAAGTTCTGTCGAAGGGTCATGAGGACTCGAAACGTCAACTCTTTTCTTCTCCGCCGATGCTTCCAGACCTGCTGAGTTTTTCCAGGTAATTCTGTTTTTGTTGTGGTCTGGAACACACTGCCTGAAAGGCAATATAGGCAGAATTCTTCAATGAATTTAATGGGCGACTGGATTTGCGTCTGATGTACCGTAAACTGCAGGGCCAGGTTTAAATGCTAAAACGTGGGATTAGGCTGAAGGCTTTGTTATTCAGCCGGCGCAGCTACGCTCAGATAAATGAACTTTATTTTTTTGTGCAGTGCCTTTGCTATTTTTGTTCCATGAATATAAATTAGTATTTTATATGTTTAATAGTATTCAATGCAGTGCCATTTCTCGTGCAGAAATGCCCAAACCCTGGAATAGATGTTATTCTGTCGCACGGGATTTAAGTATGCCTCCGCTTGCCTTGCCAACCTTCAGTTTTATCGTTTTTTTCTATGATCAACCATACATCAAAGCATAGCTTCAATGCCTCGATTTTTTCCTGAACATCCAACCTTGGCTGAATACTATTCAACTTGGATGCAAACTAAATAAAATGCATATATTTAAAATTAACCTTCATGCTTTGCATGTATGCACAAGTAATGATTGTGACAATAATTTCAGCCATCTTCCAACTAACTTGGCAATTTTGGGGGAAATGTTGAGTAACGCTAGACAGGAACAAACAAGTGCACAGAACATTGTGAGAGGTAGTATGACAGTATGATAGGAAAATTTAATGCAGCAGGTGCAGTCATACTGAACGGACTTGTAGTAAAATCTGAATTAGGGTTACTGCACATGAAGGTGAATGTACTGAGTGCAGGAACTGAAGTGGTGGCTTGAGGTAGCAGGAAGTCACTTGGAAATACAAGGTTATTACGATATTATGAAGAAGATCATTAAATGCACACGACAGATGTTGAGGTGACAAAGCAATTAGTAACCCTGCTCAATTTAGAAAAAAATGAAATACAAACTGTTAAAAATACACATAAAACAAATGGAGAGCATGAGATGAGAGTGTCAGGTTACCTAAACGGAATTCTAGATGAGATCTGTGGACAAATAACTACAAACTATTGTCGTTTGCTAAGACAGAGTTTTGTGTATGGCTGTAAAGAATAGATAATATTAAAGTGTTTTCCTTTATTCTCATCACAACTGATACAGGAGATGCATTAACACTAAAGGCAAACAAAAAAAAAAAACAACTACATGAAACTAGAGTGTTCTTTGTTTGGCAAGTGAAATTTGTTTGCTAAAGGCATTGGCTTGAAGAATAGTGGAGGAAACCGTTAATTGTTCAATGCCAAGCATCTGTTTCAAAAAACGATCAGGAGTTTCGAATTTGGTCAGTATATTACCATGGGGAATCAAGTCGGAATGCTTTTATTTATTTGCAAAATGTGTCCTGAATTGATATGACCGTTCTGCATCCAAATGTACGTTCCCTGTGCGTGAATACGTGTGCCATGTAGCATGCATAGGTGAGCCACACTGCGAGTCCCAAAGATAACGTTAGATTGATTTCCATTGCAATTCTTTGCACAATGGGCATTAGTTAGCATTGTTGTCTAATCACAAAATTACTTTTCATGTTGGGAACTATAATTTGTGTTTTGCAAGCACAGCTTTCCTAAGTCTGCTCAGTACGTTAAATAATGTTAATGACCGTAGCAACGTGATTTTTGAAATGATGCGCCGGTTTGGGGGATTTTTGACTTCCATACTGTGCACCGCACCATTAATTTTGTATTATTATAGCTAATGTTTAACTTATGCGGGAGGCAAAACTTCATTTTTTGCTACTTTACAGACAGCACCCTGTTAGTTAAGAAGAACACCTTTTATTGATAGTGCATATGAACAGCGTGCAGCTCCTAACTTGACCTGTTACTTAATTTTTTACGGCATCTTACCTGCCCATGGTAACTTTGCTCACTGTGAAAGCTGATGCAGAAATATGGCTTAACAAGAGCACCCAGATGGAAAGTATCTAGTCTGATTGATCAGTTAATGCCCAATATCACGCAATCCCATCACAGGGCCCAGAGCCAGCACTTCCGTCCCTGAAAAGTGAAAAGTAACCTACCCAGTTACTTCTCCCACCCTACCACTTAACGAATTCATCCTCTTGCTGTTCCAACCTTTCAAAAATATTCAGCAGTTCTTCCAGTGTCTTACATTCGAATTCGACGTTTAAACGTGCAGTAAGGCAGTTGTGCTGTAGACAGAGGGCACACTGAGACATCCCCCGACTATAAAGCGCTACGGCGAATTTCTCTGATGCAACCTGCTCTCTGCGTTCCTGGTAAAGTTCAAAACCGATGATCTGGAAACTTACACAGAGCACCATTCAGGAAAACCAAAGTTTGATCGGATCGACAATGCAATGATAATTGCCACTCAGTGAAACATTTAGGTCTTGGTGGATATCCGATATATGCTTTTTTTTTTCTCTGTTTCCATGACTGACCACAGGGTATATTTCAATATGCGTAATAAATCCATTAACTCCTGCAAATAGTTAGAGTACACTTACCAAAATGCATCTCTTATAAGGCTTTATTTCATTTTACCATTTCTCCATTTCCGTCCCCCTGCTGGCTATGCAACAACTCATCAAGTGTGTCTCATAGATATAATTTGCCCACAACAGACAACTCACACAAGAGTTTTGACTGTGTAGTCCACCACATCCTTTCCATTTCCCACACTAGTTCCTCAAACCTGCAAAACCCACCAACAACTTTTCTTATTCTATCTTTAAAGGCATGAAGCCTTACATTCCACACATCATGTCTATTTATTTTGGTTAGCAAACGCACGATTATGATGACCAGGACATCACCCCTTGGCTATTCATTTCATAATTCAGAGGTGACCACTGCCTTTGGCAAAACTATTCCTGTCCTCTACCACCCCCAACACAACGTCCAGAACCCATAGAATTTCCTGTGTAATGTCAAAACATGTTGCAAATGCCTTCTTGATTTTTTCACTGTCATAGTCCGCAAGCAAGTTTGCCAGATGTGACCTTTGATTAAGTAACTGCATTCTCTATCCACAGTATATTTTCCATTGCAACAGCGAGAATAAGTATCACTTTGTGATGCACTTCCATTTAGCTTGCAAACGTGACCGCCGATCTCCTAGTCTCATTTAATTATAATTTTCCACTGCACTCTGTCTGATCTGTCTGCCTGCCTTCTTTTGCAGTGTTCCAAACCAGCTTAGGTAAGTTTTGTTTTGGGATTTACAGCCTTCTGGACCCAACATATCGTTAAAAATCGGATTCATTTTTTTTCTGGTATTATACAATTTGTTTCTTGAATAGCATTTGCTACAACTGATTTGACCATTTCTCTCGTCAAGATCGTTTGCTGGCTCATTATTCTGTCTTCCCTTAAGAACAGAAATTTTAAAAGCTGAAACATTTGGTGTGCTGCATTTTTGAACAAAATCAAGGCAGTTCTTCTATGTCAACTCCTCAATCCTGAACTGTCTCAATTTGCTTTATTTCTCTTAATGTACATGAAGTGTTGAGCACTGCACAATATTTTCAATGGCTGAGCATTCGTGAAGGGAGCGCTCCAGCGTTTTCACGGATCACAACCTTCTGAATAAAGGTGGTATCGAAGATTCACAACTCCTTGCATTAGAGGAAATCTCATGTCACCCCATTCCTCAGACGCTCATATCTTATACTGTGACAGTGCCTCCGTGTCGTACATTTCTCAATCAGGGGCAATGGTTCATGAGCATGCATACCGTAAAACCCCTCGAGAACTGTAAAACGTTCTATTAGAACATCGTTAATTTTTCGAAACCCTGGGCATCGTAGAAGTAGACAATCAACAGCTCAGCCTAGGTCAATCCCCTTAACCTACGAAATAGTCTAGTAAGCATTCGTTGTACGTTCCTGCATCAGAAGTGTTCTTTCTTTGATAAAGAAGCCATAATGTCCTGTATAATTGTCAGAAGGTTTGTTTAGTTTTGTAAAGCAATGCAATTATGTGAAATGCACTATACAGTTCGATACTTAATGGCATACCATGGCTTAATGTCATATTTCTGCGATTCATTTATCAAAACACGTTGCCCCTCTTAATTCGAATACGTGTATTCAACGTATTTTGTCTTTGTTCATTTTTACATAAGTGAAAAACATCACATTTTTTAAACATTGGATTCTATCTTTCACATACAAGCATATGCATCATTTTTTTTACTTTCTGTTTTTTTTTTATTCATTCATGACGTGTGGGCTTCGCTGGCTCGGCAAGCACGCATTGTCCCTCATTAGTTCCCCTTGAGAAGTTGGTGGTGAGCCAATTTCTTGAAACACTGCAGTTCATGATATATGGGTACAGCCATAGTGCTGTTAGAAAGGGAGTTTCAGTATTTTGACGCAACGGCTGTGAAGGAACCGCTATCTATTTCCTAGGCAAGATGGCGAGGACCTTGGAAGGCAACTTCTAGGTGTTGTGTGTTCTAACAATATACAAAGCATTTCCGTTAAGATGCTAGTACTTGTGTGTTTGGAAATTGCAGCCGCAAGAACCTCGGCAAATGCCTGGAGTGCAGTTGTTAGATCCTGTGCACTGAGCATCGGTAGTGGAGGTAATGAATGATTGTTGGTTTTGTGCTAATCAAGCGGGATGCTATGTCTTGGATTTTGTCAACCTTTTGGAGTGTTGTGGGAACTGAGCACATTCAGGGAAGTGGGCATTATTCAATCACACGTCTGACTGGTGCCTCCTGCATGGTGGAAAGGCTTTGTGGAGTTTGGAGCTGGATTACTGGTCACACTATTTCAGGCCTCTGAACTTCTCATGTAACGTCAGTATTTATGTTGTAAATAAAGTTCTATTTCAGGACAATATTAACCACCAATACATTATTAGTGCGAGATTCAATGATGTTAATGCCAATAATTGTCAAGCAGCGGTGGTTGGATTCTGTCTTGTTCGAGAGGTTCATTGCTAGACAACAGCGTAGCTTGAATGTTACTTTGCACTGATCAGCCCAAGCCTAGATACTGTCGAGATTTTGCTGCAATTGCAGATGCAATGCTTCAGTATCAAGAAGTCACGAGTGGTGGTGAATATTTTACAATCATCAGCGAATGTCTCCAGTTTTGAGATTATGATGGAAGGAAGGTCATTGATTAAGCAACTGAAGGTGGTTGAGACTTGGACATAACAACGAGGAATACCTGCCATGATATCCTGGAGCTGCGTTGGCTTTCCTACTACAAAAGCAACAATCTTCATTTAATCTGAGTGTGAATCCAACAGAAGGGAGATCCCAACCTGACTATAATTTACTGTAGTTTCACAAGGGTTCCTTGAATCTGCAGTCTGTCAAAGGCTGCCTTGATAGCTAGGACACTCAAGCTCATCCCACGTCGGGAGTTCAGATCTTTTGTCTACGTTTGAACTAAAGCTGTACTGAGGTCGGGAGCAGAGTTGCTCTTAGGGGAACCCAAACTGGACATCACTGCACAGCTCATTGTTAAGCAAGTGACGCTTGATAGCACTGTTTTTGAGCACTTCCAATTTGTTACTACTGATGGGGTGGCAATTGGCTGGGTTGGATTTGTCATGCTTTTTGTGTACAGGACATACGTGGGCAACATTCCACATAGCTGAGTTGATACCACTGTTGTACCCGTCCTGGAACAGCATGTTTAGGGTCACGGCAGTTTCTCCAGCACATGCCTTTGGTACCTTTCCAGGAGTAGTTTCAGGGCCACAAGCCTTTCCAGTATCTGTTGCCTTCCAATGTTTGTTGACATTACGTGGAGTCAATCTAATTGGCTGAAAACTGGCATGTGTGATGCTGGGCGACCTCGGGAGGTTGCTGATATGAGTAATTTATATGGCACTTCTGGCTGAAGAGTGTACAAAATGCTTCAACATTTTCTTCTGCACTGATGTCCTGGGCCCCTCCGTGTTGTGGAAGGGGATATTTGTGGAATCTCCTCCAAATAACTGTTTAATTTTCCAGCACTGTTCGCGTTCAGATCTGGCAGAATTTCATAGCTTACATTTCATCCGTTTTTTTTTGTGATCGGTTAGCTCTGCCTATCACTTGCTGCTTATGCTGCATCGCATGCAAACCATTCTGTGTTATAGCTTTACCAGGTTGGCGCCACATTTTTATGTATGCCTGGTGCTGCTACCGGCTTGCCCTCTTGCACTCATCATTGACCCACGGTTGGTGACTTGGCTTCCTCATAATTGTGGGGGAGATGCTGCTGCTGATGTCCCACAGTGACTCAACGATGCTCAGTCTTGAGTTGATAGATCTGTTCGAAATTGGTCATGTTTAAAACGGTGCTTGTGGATATACGGCACCCTCAATATTAAGCAGGGACTTAGTCTCCAATACGACTTTGCGCTGTTCAATCCTACAGATATTTGACGGAAAGATGCACCTCAGCAGCTTGATTATGTGAAGCATGTTTTTAAATCTTGTTAGTTCACTCACCTCCTGCTACTGACCCAGCCTATCAATTGTGCCCTTTAGGGCTTGGCCAGCTGAGGCAGTAGTGGTGCAAAGGAACCGCTCTTGATGGGGGGCTTGATGCTCTCCACCCAGAGAACATTTTGGCTCATTTCCACCCTGAGACACTCCTCCAAACTGTTTTCAACATGGGGAAGCACTGATTCATCAGCTGATTGTGGACGTCACGTGCTAATCAGTAGAATGTTTCCTTGTCCATGCTTGACCTGATGCCATGGGGTCAGAATCCAGGTTTGGGCAGCTCCCTGGCGACTTTTAACCATGGTGCCACAAGCTCTGCTATGTCTGTCCGTTCTGTTCCTTTGTTCCCTTCTCTACATTCAATGTCCCGCTTTGGTAAGTAAACCTGTGTATATCACAACGGTCTCAACATTTACCTTTTCTTATGGTTTCTGCGTCGCTAACGCCCAAGAATTCATCATTTTTGTACGGGTTTTACACAATAGAATCCAGAGAATGCCTCACATAATCCTATTGTCTTTTTTTCCATTAAATTATATTCCAGCATGTTGAATTTCAACCATAAAGATTTAATCATCATCTGTGTTTTTTTTTCGAATAGTCTGTTCTATTTAATGGAACAACAGCCGAAGTGTATTTCAAAAATATTGATATACAGGACATCCGCTTGTTCCAGTTTATCCATCCTAATGGTGGCATTCTCAAAACTGCTTCTGTAAAACGAATTTCCCTTGAAAACTCATTTTTGAATCTGAATATCACCTTTTGAACTTCTGTGTTTTTCAAAAGCACTTCCCTATTGATTTATTCCTAAGGTTTGCCTACTAATGTTATGACACTCATTGACTTATATATGATGCATTCACTCTTCCTCATTTTCTTATTTAGTACGAAAAGCTTTGTCACTTTACAATACTTAGGAAGATTTCTGTCATATATGAACATATGGGCTGTCAGCACAGTTTGCATCAACAATCTCAGCACCAATCTCTTTCAAAAATCAACAATGCGTGTTTTCATGTTCATGGAAGTTATCAAGCTGTAATGAATTTAATAGGTCCAGCAGTATTAGGTTACTTCTACCGATTTTTGTCATGCTTGTCTTTACTTGATCCATGGTTGGTTATAGTCTTATGCGTTTTTACTGTCATCATTCATGAAGAGTGGATGTATTTATTCCCTCTGCCCCTGCCTTATTCTCCATCATTATTTCACATCACTCCAGTAATGCCTCTAATGGACTTTCTCTTATACTGTCTGCTTTATGTCCCTATTAAGATGCTTGCACTTTTCACCTGTCGGCTATATGTTCGTTGAGTTAAAGTACATTTTTTTTGTTTGTAAATTAAAGACTAATTTCCTAAATTCTAGTCATTACATGCCTGCCATGTTATGCTTCAATATAATGTCTCATTTTTTTTTTCAAAATACTTGCACTTCTACGTCCATGCAATTGGTGTTCTTGGATTTAAGGCTCATATTTCTGACAGTACTAAATAATTTGTGAACGAGATTAAATTTATCCGATGCAAGCTGCTACCATACAGTTGTAACACGTGTGGTATTTTGCAGTAAAAAAAACCCTTCCGTGAAGCCATAAAATTAATTTATGTGCACCATACAAATGTGATAATGTGGGATATGAATAATAATGCCATTGCGGATCTGATGCAACAACACGTCCCTTTGATGTTGGCATGAGGCAGGACATTCATCCCCGTCGACACGCCTGTGATTGCAAAACTCCAGAACTTAATATCAAACGGTACTTGTAATTCAACAATTGGACAACAGGTGCGGGAAAAATCAGGGCCGGCCAAGAATTACACTGACAACCATCTTAGATTAGTAAACAGGCCTGCAATCTAATTCAGTTTCACTTGGTCCCTTGAATGTCATATATTCATTCACAGAAGCCTGTCATCTATAAGGAAAAGGAATAAATCCAGCCATTGAACATTTTTTTTTGAATCAAACATAAATGTGGTGGCTGGTGGTGGTGGGGGTGGGGGTACTGTGGGTAGATATCATGCACTTTTTCAATGGCAAATGTTCAACGAAACAGTGCTCACTTTCCAACCAATCAGAAAACCCTTTTTGACAGGCACTATAAATTATTTTGACTTTAAAATTTTGTCATTCTCATGTATATCACGATGATTTCAAAAATATAATTTTCAACAACAATGTCTGTTTTTACAGCAGTTATCCACTGAACATGTGAGAACATGTAACCACTCTTGCAAAATTAAAATTTATTGCCATATTTTTAATGACCTCTTATTAAACACATTCGAACTCCCTGATGCTTCTTTCCCCAAAACATGTTAGAGACCCTGTCAACAACCTATTCAGAAGTTTTCAGCCCGTTGCTGCTTCTTAGCTCCAAAATGCTCATTATGCTAATCACTTCTTTCCATTAACATCATGTTTTAATTTGAATCATTATAGAAGTGACTATTTAACTTCACCTGTCTTTGAGCGGAGCATAGACCACAAACCGAAACAAATGTTGTTCCCCTCCTATGTTTTTTTCCCTCTACCCCTTCATATGTTTAAGAAGTTTATTTTCTAAGACGTTTCTTCTAATAGATGATCGAATTCAAACCAGCACAAATTTCTTTCGCACCAAAAAATAATCCAAAAGACTTTCTGAATATATATAGCATTTTCTGTCTTCTTACACGGATTTGGTGTTTAGTAGTTGAACACAAGGCTTGTAACAAGAACGTTGCAAAAGTCTAGAACATGAGAGACCTTTGATTGAACCAAGGCTGGATAAGTTCAACCTGGTAGTGAAGAACGACGTTGCTCATAAGGGGCAATGGCAATTTACCAACAACGAGATCCCACAGAATAAATTGCTGGGAAACATGGGATTGGGGGGTGGGGGTGGGGGGGGGGCGGTGGGGAGGGGGGGGCGTTGTGGTGGGGGTGTGCGGGTGGGGGTGGGGTGTTGCTGCTGTTGGTATCTAACCATGGGATGACAATTGGGCCAAAATTATGCTTTAATTATGAGTGATGATTTGAAATTTCTTTTTCAGAAAGTCAAATTACACAAGCTGAAAATTAGATCTTGTGGAAGCCAAGTTCAGTGCGATGAACGATAAAAAATTGCAGGAAGCCCTCAGGAATGTGTACGGCTATCTGTGCTTATATCAGTGTGTGGGTTATGTTAAAATCATACTTTTATGACAGAGAAAGAAGCAGTTCAATGCCTTGAATGTGTGTTAATTTCGAAAACACACTTTGTTTTGTGCAGTTTGTTTTTCCACGCGCTGAAGTTTGTAGATGATACTTGTTTGAAATGCCTTGTGTGTTCAACCTTGTGTTACACTGTTGGCACGATTGAGGCACTGTTGATGAAATGCTATATCGTGCTTCATTCGGCCTTTCTTCGCATTCCTGAAATTATGCTTAGCTCTTGGAATTAATGTCCTATTTCACCCAGAATCTGAAGTCAACCAGACAATTTCCAAAAAAGAAGTGGAATAGGCTTAATTGCAAGAGGTTTGGCAGCGATAAATTATATGTGATTTTAATGCTGCCATCACAAGGTTAATGCTGCTGTACTCTGGCGATTGTAATGCCGATGAATGACTCTGCCATGGAGATTTTACTTGGTTGGCACTTTTGAGGCGCAATTATCCTTGTAAGTTTGTCTTGCTAAAATTATATCTAAGCAATGATATTTTATTTGAACTCTAGCTTTATTTCCTCCATTTATCTTTATGCGAAGGGATCCCGTCACTGTGTAATGTTAACATCTCAGTTCTTTATCAAATCTTTTAACTGTTAGCCTTTAAACAATAGTACAACAGCGAAACTATCATATTAATGCTTGAACATGCGGTGTTCTGTTGTTTTCTTTTGAATTAATTTATTGGCAATTCCAGAGAAATTAATTCGCAAAGAGGGCTCCGAAAAGCCACTCAAAATATGACTTTTTATGGACAGAACAAAAATTTCATATCAGTAAATCTGTACAGGTTTGAACACTTTATTTATTTGTGTTACAAAGAAGACATTCCAGACCAACAGTCGCCTTAATCGATCTCTTAAAAATCGACAGGAGTCTCAGATACCTGTTAAGAATTCGGCAAGTATGTGATTGCATAAAGATGAATCGATCAAAATAATTCATTGCCGCTGAATAATAAGATTGACAATTTGGAAAAATCGGACAACACTTCAGGACAGTCCAATTGCACAAATTGAAAATGAGGAATCAAATTTCAGTGAATTTGGCGGCGGCCAGTGGCACGAAACAGTCTGACATTGAATCGATGGAGTACTGAAAGTTAAGAGCTGCATATTAGCGGACACCTTTTAAAAATCAATGCCTCTGGCAGAGTTTATAACAAGTTGTGCCGTAACATAAATAAAAAAAAAAATGTTTTAAGAGAAAGACTGCATATTCAAGGACTTGATCATGCATTGATTTGGGAGTTTAATTTTTATTTCTTGTCAATTTCTTGACGTGGTATTAGAAGTCTGCATTTTTTACTCTTTATAAAACTATTCCCGGGTGTCTCTCTCTTGCTATGCTGTTGGCGAATGCTGCAGAATTTGCAAGTTGTGTCTTCATAACTTTTTATTCCAAGATGTCTTGGGGCGTACTCAGAAATCTAAAATGTGGGTTAAAACTTGGCTCGTGCATGCAATCTAGTAGAGTTTTGGAACCTATCATGTACCGTTTGTGTTATAACATGAAACGTTCAGTTATTATACATTTAATTAATTTATTGACAATCTCAGGAAAGAAAGAAAAAAAGCTTCACAATGGATCTCATAAATGCAATACATATAATGGCTCTATTGGCTGGCACAGAGCAGTAATCTCACTAAATCCATACAGGATTGCATAGGGTTTGTGTCTCTAAATTTCACTGAATATATTTATTCTAAGCAGCCACCCGTATAAATCACTTAACACTTGATGAATGTCCAGCAAATGTTAGCCTACCTTATGATCTTCTTCAGTCAACACCTTTGCATGTGCGAGCGATTGACTAAATGCCTCGACAAATTCTTCAATTGACTCTTCTAATTCATGACGTTAGAAATAAGTAGTTGCATGGAGCCGAGCATCCGTGCACACCGCCAGCATTCGTATGATCAAAGCATTTTGATGTTCTGCAAAAGTTTAAAAATATGACTAAATAAGGTACATTTCCCCCTAGCGGACAAACTGAACACTGATTCTTGATTGATTCTAACGTGGTGACAAGCATAGTGGCGCCTCTCGATGTATTGAAGAAGAAGCAACACTCTCATTTTTATAGAGCTGTTAGGAAAGGAACAAGCATTGGAAAATATTTAGTCTAATAAAAATAAAAAAAAAATGCAGAAACATGTGTGACAATATAAACAGTACACAACCAGCGGCTGGGAGTCCTTTGTTTGGAGCCTGGAGTGCAGGATCAACTTTTTTGATCAGAACAGCAATTGGCTGAAAGAACAGTGTACAGCTTTACAGATGGAATGCAGAGTGTAGAAATGAATTGTGATGCTCTTACATTTTTGTGGATTATTAGGGCGAATTCACTAATGATTGCTTTGAGTCAGAAACGAATGTATTGCCAATCCAATTAAAGCTGATGACAACCTGAAGTTTAAAATTGTCAGCTTAAAATCGAGTGGATTGCTCACAGAAGAGTCAATAAACTAAACCTAATTATGTATATGTGTAATTTCCACGTAACATTAAAATATGGTTTCTGCAATAGGCAGTTGACAGCAATTACAAGGTGATATTGGAGAATTAGCCATATTGCTGTTCTCTGTTTGTTTTCCCGAGAACAAAATACATAATGCAGAATAAATAGAATGCTTATTGAAAATGAAGCACTACCTACATTATTCCATTATACAACTCAAGTGCAAAACGCCAAGAGTTAACACTACTCATAAAAATACATCTGGCATCAAAAATATCATTACTATGAAGCATTAACCAAGAAGGTGCAAATATTCCAAGTCAGCGAAAGAAAAGAAATCACGAGCCATATACCAACACGTCAGGAAGGAGGCAACAAGGGCTAATCGAAGATTTCACTACGATTATTGAAAATGTCGGGAGGTTGATATAGTTGGGGCTAAACTTGAGGAGAGAATCGTAGAGTTACTTTCTCCACATAAAATCCAATTGATTTTGTACGTTTTATTCATGTAAAAAAAAATCGATGTAAATGCACATTTGCAGCTTCCAGACTCTGTTATCGGGCCAGTATTTTGTTCCTTAAGCATTCTTTTTTTTTTCGTATTAGTGCCATCTGTGAAGATGACATATGTCATCCGTTTCCAGATTTAAAGCACTATCATCTATCTATAATAACAGATAAATTATACTAATTTCAAGTAAAGACCTCAAATAACCAGAACGGATTTTGAAATCTGCAATTTACATGAAGCAACGTCAGACAACTCAGTGTAGTTACTGTATAGTTAGAGTCCATGCATTAGCGCTGGGCATGCCAATATAATTGCACAGTTCTGTACACTGTCGAGATAGGCAAATAGATTTGCATCCATAACTTTAAATCACTTTGCTACCAGTTGGTCATCTTCTTATTTCTTCTTTGGGAATTCAAATGTGGCCAATTCGCAACATAACTCCAACATACCTTCTCCAATTATCAGGTCAAATGCGGCGATATTCGCTAGTAATTGCAGAATGTAGTCCACTTGCGTCTCCTTAGATATTGAAGCAGGCCCTTTTCAAATGCAGCAAAACTTGGACAATATCCACCTTTGTGCTGACAGGCGGCAAATGACAGGCCACACAAGTGCCAGACATGACAAAATCCAACAAGTGAAAATACAATCATGACAGTTTGACAATCAGTGGCAATACGCTCACCTAATAGCAGAACGTAAACACCCTGGGGGCAAACATTGACCAGATACTGAGATGGAATACAATATAATTACTTTGACTACAATAATTTTTCAGAGGCTAGGAATATTGCGGTGAGTAACACACCACGTGACTCCCCAATGCCTGTCCCTCGTCTACAACGTTCAAGCTAGGAGTCTGATGCAACACCCCCAATTGCTTGAATGAGTGCAGCTCCCACAATTCACAAAACTGGACAAAAAGACATAAGGCCCAGTTGTGTGCCACATATTCCCTCCCTCCATCACCAATACAAAGTGGAAGCTGCATGTAACATCCACAAGTTGCAGCGCAGAAGAACAGCAAGTCTTATTCAGGACCTTCCCAACCCACGGCCAGTACTTCCTAGAAGGTCAATGGAAAATCGCCAATTGGAATTTCCCCTCCAATCAACTCTCTGTCATGTCTTATCAACATGTTGCTGTCATTCAGTGTTGCTCGGTGAAAATCCTGGAACTCAAACTAACCACCCCTCCCCCCACGACTGCCGGCTTCTCTAATGCACTGTTGGTATTCCTGCACCTCATGGGCGGCAGCAGTTTGTATAACAGATCATCAGCACCCTCAAAATGGCAAATGGGGATGGGAAATGAATGCTTTTCTAGGCAATGAGGAACCCATGCCATGAATGATGGTAAGATAAGAGCCCATGGTGTTAGAGGCAAGGTACTAGCATGGATATAAGACTGGTTGTCTGCCAGGAGGCAGAGAGTGGGGATAAGGGGGTCTGTCTCAGGATGGTGGCTGGTGACCAATGGAGTTCCACAGTGGTCAGTGTTGGGACCACAACATTTCACTTTATATATTAATGATCTAGTTGAAGGAACTAAGGACATCTTGGCGAAGTTTACAGTTGTTTCAAAGATAAGTGGAGGGACAGGTAGTATTGAGGAGGAGGCTGCATAAGGATTTGGACAGGTGAGGATAATGGGCAAAGAAGTTGCAGTTGGAATACAACGTGGGGAATTATGAGGTCATGCACGTAGCTAGGAAGGAAAGAGGCATACACTATTTTATAAATGGGGAGAAAATTTAGAAATCTGGAGTGCAAAGGGATTTGGGAGTCCTGGTCCAAGATTCTCCTAGGGTTAACTTGCAGGTTTACGCAATAATTAGGAAGGCAAATGCAATGTTGGCATTTATTTCGAGAGGACTAGTATTTAAGAGCAAGGGCGTGCTGTTGAGGGTTTATAAGCCTCTGGTGGGAACACATTTGGAATAATTGAGCAATTTTGGGTCCCGTATCTCAGGAAGGATGTGCTGGGCCTGGAGAGGGTCCAGAGGAGTTTCATGAGAATGATCTAAGGCATGAATTGCTGAACATATGAGCAACGTTTGAGGACTCTGGGTCTATACTTCATGGAGTTTAGAAGGATGAGGGGGGATCTGATTGAAAATTACAGAACGCTGAAAGACCTGGAAAGCGTGGACGTGGGGAAGATATTCCCATTAGTAGGAGAGAATAGGCCCGTGGGCACAGCCTCAGTGTAAATGGAACACCTTTTAGAACACAGATGAGGAGGAACTTCTTTAGCCAGAAATTGTGAATCTATGAAATTCATTGCCACAGAATGTTGTGGAGGCCAGGTCATTGAGTGTACTTAAGACTGAGATAGATAGGTTCTTGATTGGTAAGGGAATATAAAGTTATGGGGAGAAGGCGGGATAATGGGGTTGAGAAACTTGTCAGCCATCATTGAATGTCGGAGCAGACTCGATGGGCCGAATGGCCTAATTTCTACTTCTATGTCTTATGGTCTTATGGTATTAAGGAATTAATTCCGGAAAAGAACAGACCTGTAGTGGAGGATGAGTTAATGAGCCTCCTTTCCTAATACCCACTCCTATTGTTTCCAAAAGAAAACTACAAAGCCAAATTTCGTTATGTCAGCTGAGATTTAACCACAAGAATAAAACAAACAAGCAACAAAATACGAATCCATTCAAAAGTGAAGACACATTCACGCTAGTCTAAAAGAAGTATTTGTAATAATTGAGTGAAACTGCAATTTTTTTAAAAGGGTCCAATTTTCCATCGATCATTAAAAAAAAATAAAATCCTGATACCATGTTGAGAGTTGTATCGTATTGAAAATCATTTACTGTGTCTGATTAATTTCCTGATATCACTGCTTTTGTTAATCGCCTAAAAATAATGCTGAAAGGAGCATCTTATGCAATCATACGTAATGACATTAAAACTTTTGTGTTTTCTTTAATTGAGCCTTTGAATACTCCAAGTTCTTACTTGGGAGAATTGTCAGGAAAGCGATAGTAGACCAGAGCAAACAGATAAGCAAAACAGAAACAGTATTACCTGGAAAAACTCAGCAGGTCAGGAGGCATCGGCAGAAAAGAAAATAGTTGACATTTTGAGTCCTCATGACCCTTCAACAGAACTGTAGAACTGATATTTCTTGGATTTCCAGCATGCACAGATTTTTGTTTGTATCAAACAGATAAGCATATCTTCAAGGTGGAGACAGAGGTCAATATGAGAGGAGGCTTGGAGGCACCATTTTAATGGTTAGGTCCTATTCAACTGAAAACTTCCTCTGCATTCACAGAGTAACATATGAAATATATAAGCAAGCAGAATTGGAGCAGCACAGCTATTTCTGAATTGGATTAGCCATGAAAGAGTTTGTTCTTGATGCTGATGGCGTGCTTAGTTAGTCCATATGTTCACTCCCCGGTCCATTTTCCAGAATAAAATGCCTTTGAAACATATTGGTTCTCTCAACATCACTTCTCCCTTTGTTTAATGCAGTTGTTCAGGGTTGCCGCCTGCACTTTAAAGTGGAGTGAATCCCTTGTTTTCTGTGTGTAATGTTTAGTGAATCTGGGTCGACTCGGTATGTATGACGTTTGCCAAATAGTTTAATTGATGTAATCATGGTGATTTCTACTATATCAGGTTTCTAAAGTGTGTTTTAATCCATTTATTTGATAAGGAATGTTTATGGCTGTGTTGTCGGGGGAGGGAGGAGTGAGTTGGGGGTTAAGTGGTAGAAAGGAAATTAAGAAAGTATCAGGGTTCGATAATACAGCACCGATGCTCCCAATACGCTGCCCCATCAATCATTCGAAGAAGAACTGTAGCACTGGGGTATATGCAGAGTACAGCTCCCTCGATATTGTGCGCACAAAAGACTCTCAGGACAGCTGCAGCACAGAGTTAGATATAGAATAATGCACCCTCTATACTGTCTCAATCAAACATCTTCAGGGCAAAAACAGCAAAGGGTTATATACAGAGTAAATATCCCTCTATACTGCCCCCTTCAAGTACCCCACGGTCAGGTATAGCACGATGTTAGATATAGGATAAAACTTCCTCTACACTGTCCCCATCAAATACTTCCATCACAGACACTGCTCAGCACTCCAACACTCTTTGCCTCCAACCCCAGCTAAGCCCAGTTAAGAAACAATTATATTCCCGGACGGATGCTGACTGTTTACATTGTACTTCAGCTTTGAAATGTTTCTTGAGCATTTAGTGATTCATAATGTTCTCACATTCCAGTCAGATCTCCATGCAAATACATGTTATACCAGATTCTTTCCACATTTGTATGGGCTTTCAGCGTGTTACAGAATAATGAGAGATGTTCATGTTGATTGTTACTGAAGGATGTTATGACAAATCAAAGTGGGGCTTCATAGCGCTCCAGAACCGAATTTGTATGGTGTTAAAAAGGTTTGCAAATGGGTTTCAAGCATTCATGGAGTCTCACAGAGTATTTGAAATATTGCAAGTGTAATAAGCATTCGTATCTGGCGAATAGTTACGGCGGTCCACACTGTTTTGAGTCCCTGTCAGGATTATATATGCGTTGTTGCCTTGTATCTGCCTCCCTCTGGCTGTGCATTTGCTTTTAGTGCATTAGTATCCTACAGAATATATACTTAATTGCACATCGTGCCATCCGGGTATGAAATTGGGTAACTTATCCGAATTTTCTGTTGCATGCATCCAATTGTATTGTATTTCAGAATTCCTTCATGCCTGTTTATTGGTTTTCACACAGCATTAATTTTCTTGCACTGTGTATAAGTGACGCCATCGTTCATTAGCAATTAGCCAAATGTTCTTGGGAAAAAAGAAACATATCGGTGACCCGACTATATATATATATATATATATATATATATATTATATTTATGAACATGAATGCAAGCGTTCAACAAACAGGATTGTTACAGCACGGTGTTACATACAGGGTTGAAATTCCTCGACACTGTCCCCATTAAACACTCCCATGAAAGACAATGTTAAGCCTTCCAATTCTCTTGACGTCAACCCCCAGCTAAGCCTCGTTAAGAAATCATTCTGTCTCTGGAAGGCTGTTAACTGTATTATGTGCATTTTGGATTCATAAGGTTTCATGAGTATGCATGAAGGGAAACATTTATGTGTATGCCTAGGTTTCTCTTTCTCTCTCTCTCTCTCTCTCTCTCTCTCTCATTCTCTTTCTTTCTCTCTCTCTCTCTCGCTCTTTCTCTATCACTCTCTCTCTCCATCTCTCTCCCTCTGGTTGTGTAATGTATTTGTGTATTCTTGTACATACATAGGTTATAATGTCAAATTAAGAGGTTATCTTATTTGCGAGTGTAGTGTAGCTTTCTTTCATGCACAATGTCAGTATAAGTATGGTTTAACACTTCTCCAAATGCACAAAAGCAACATAGAATGTGGGGCAATGGTCAATGACCGGAAGTGCAAGATGCTATAAAGTCAAACCAATTTAATAAATAAGGAAGATCGCATAAAACTGAATGTAAAATAAGTGACAAATATCTTGCCACGAGTTCTTTATGCACCCTGATTTCGAATGTCACGCATTTTATGTTAAAATATCGAATCCATTTAAAATTCCGTAAATTTGCATATACACACAGTCCACCTTCCTTCATGGCAAAAAAATGTAGCTGCAAAATCAGCTAAGACATGGGAGGAAAATTATTTATTTTAAACAGCCAGTTATGAAACATTTTAACCGATCATTGCTGCATTTGTATTATTAACATTTATTGGGATATAATTAATGTTTCAGCAATATATTAGCCCTTTGCGCTTACTTTGAAAATAACCACCAACATTATCGTAGCAACAATAATATCGATTGCCTGGTGTGCAATGCTCGCTAAGTATTATTAGTGTCACTCGAACTGAAATTCCAGCAAATGATGCTGCAGATGAATTGCATTCCGCTGAATTAGAACTTAACCCGAAAAGTCCTCTTTAAATACAAATTGTGTATAACCTACAACATCATCAACAACAATGAGTGATATGCCAAAATCGCGCTTAAAGTAATGAAACATCCCCAAGCTCTTGCCAGAAGCATAAAAAAAAGTATGAGGTAAAGGTACTTTTGGAGATATTAGATCAGATGATCAAAAGCGTGGTCAAAGAAGTAGGATTTGCAAGGCATCATAAAATGTGGGAAAGTGAGATAGTGAGACGGAGAAGCCTATGGAACGAAACCGAGAGGCTAGGGCGCAGGTAACTGCAGGAAAGATATTGAGAGCAGTGGTGCAAGAGAGCAGGTGGCCAACAACTCCTACAAAGACATTTTTGGAAATGGGGAAAAAAGTGTCAGAAACGAACTACCCCATACGCCAATAAGAATAATGATGATTTTGAGGTTGATGATGATTGGTAATAATGTGTTATATTATAGCCTTCCATGTAAAGAGCATTCTTGAATTAATGTGGAAAACATACCTTTCTCAAATTTGTTTTGGACACCACATTTCACATCACTTTCTCTGCTTGCGCTTGACCTACCCATCTCTGGCAACATCCTTTTATGCTTCTTTTCCTGCAGGCGATGAAGCAGCGTCCACAATGTTCTTTCACCTTGAGCTCCCTTTTCCAGCATGGTATCTATAATTAGTTGGGAAACTTCGATTCTGGTCAGCGATTCAACTCGACTTTTGATCTCCTTAAAACATATTATAACAGTATTAAATCAAGCAATGAACAAACCGAATGAGAACCATTGATTTATTTCTTTCTTTGGTAGCGTTTCGATTTAAAAACTACAAGGCTGATCGTACAAAAGAAAATATTTTCTATTAATGACCTCGAAGACGTGAAATTCAAAATATATCAAATGGGAAAAAAATCTGCGTTTATATCTTTCTTTCAAAGAATTAAAACATGGAGAATTGTTTCGTAAGTTAAATTACCTAGCACCATTTAGCAGCCAAGCCACATAAAGGTAGGAAGGCAGGTGAACAAAAGTTTGGTCAAAAAAGCAGGGAATGCATGGATACCTTTCAGGATTTGAATACGTTTCGCGATTGAACTTGAAGGTTCGGCATAGGTATCACACGGAACAGCTTTCGATATGTAATAATCATAATGAAGATACTCAGCAGATTAGGCAGTACTTGAGGAGGTGGGAAGCACATTACTGTTTCAGAACTGCAAAATTGACCAGAACAACAAAATGTTTTGTAATTCGCGGGGCACAAAATTTGGAAATGTGAAAGATGAAATAATTTTTGGTAGTTGGTGATCTCTTAGAGTTTCAAGGTTTCAGGGTGTGAAAGAGATCAAGGATTACCAATGAGTCATGAAAAAACGTGAGATGAAACCTTTAAGGGGAAAATATATGACACGTGGAATAGGGTTTAGTGTCAATAAGCAACATTAGTATCTAGAATCTGGAAAGATTGTGAAGTGGTTTCATAAATTTAAATTGAAACAATACTGAAGGAATACTTCTCATGAATATTCACCAAAGAGAACGACTTAGAGGTCGATTTGTCAAGGCAAGAACGTGTAGAGAGCCTGGATCATGGTGCGATAAAAAAGAAGGGGTGTTAGGCGCCTTCAAGACCATTAAGGTGGATCAGTCCCAATGGCCAGATGGGATCCACACCAGAGTACTGAGGGAGGCAAGGTAGGAGATTGCTGGGGCCTTTACAGTAATCTTTGTATCCTCACTGGCTACTGGTGAGTTCGCAGAGGACTGCAGAATGGCTAATGTTGTGCCATTATTTAAGAAGGGTAGCAAGGATAATCCAGGAAATTAAAGGCTGTGAACCTGACGTCATTGGTAGGGAAATTATTGGAGAAGCTTCTTCGTCACACGATTAACTACCATTTCAAATAAAATAGGTGTATTATTGAGAGGCATAACAAATACAGAAATACCTGGAGAAACTCAGCCGGTCTGGCAGCATCGGCGCTGAATAACAAAGTTAACATTTCGAGTCCTCATGACCTTCAACATAACTAAGTAAAAACAGGAGAGGGGTGAAATATAACCAGCTTATTTTTCATCGCTCTGCTATTTTTACTCAGTTCTGTTCAAGGGACATGAGGACTCGAAACATCAACGTTGTTCTTCTCTGCCGATGCTGCCAGACCTGCTGAGTTTTTTTCCAGGTATTTCTGTTTCTGTTTTTTTTGATTTCCAGCATCCACAGTTTCTTGTTTTTATCTTAGTGACAGGCATCATTGTTTTGTGAAGAGGAGGTCCTGTCTCAATAACTTCATCGATTTTTTTCTAGGATTTGGCAAAGATGATCGACGATGCAAGGGCAATGAATGTAATATGCTTGTATTTACTAAGGCCTTTGACAAAGTCCTTCATGGCAGATGGTACATAAGGTAAAGTTGCATGGGATGAGAGGTGAGTTGGAAAGTTGGATACAGAAATGCCTTGGTCATAGAAGACAGAGTGTAGTAGTGGAAGCGTGTTTTTCTGAATGAAGAGCTATGACTAGAGGATTACCACAGGGATCAATGCTAGGATCTTTGCTGCTTGGAGTATACATAAATGATTTGGATGAAAATGTAGCCGGGCTAAGAAGTATGTTTGTGGACCACACTAAGATTGGAGTAGTTTCAGTTACTGAAGAGGATTGTCAAACGATACCACGGGATATTGATCAGATGGATACTTGGACAGAGATATGGCAGATGGCTTTTAATCTGGACAAATGTGAGGTAATGCATTTTGGAAGGTCTAATACAGACAGAAGTTATACAGCAAATGTGAGAATGCTTAAGTGCCTTGACGGGCAGAGGGATCGTACAGGTCCACAGATCACTGA
This sequence comes from Carcharodon carcharias, assembly GCF_017639515.1. Taxonomy (NCBI): domain Eukaryota; kingdom Metazoa; phylum Chordata; class Chondrichthyes; order Lamniformes; family Lamnidae; genus Carcharodon; species Carcharodon carcharias. The sequence continues at coordinate 27,224,140 of NC_054490.1, forward strand.
AAGAGTCAACACAGTTGGATAAGGTAGCCAGGAAGGCATGCGGAAAGCTTGCCATCAATGGCTGGGGCATTGAGTATAACAGCTGAAAAGTCATGCTGCCGTTGTATAGAACCTTGTTTAGGCTACACATAGATTATTGTTTCGAATTCTGGTCGCCACATTACCAGAAATATATGGAGGCTTTGGAGAGGGTGCATAGGAGGTTTACCAGGATGCTGTCTGGTCTGGAGTTTATTAGCTGTGAGGAGAGGTTGGAGACACTCGGATTGATCTCACTAGAGCGACGGAGATTGAGGGGCGAATTGATAGTCAGAAGGTCTTTTTTATTCCCAGCGTGAAAGATTAATTACTAGGGGACATAGATTCATGGTGAGTGGAAAAAACTATAGAAGAGATGTGCGAGGCATTTTGTTTTTTACACAGAGGGTAGTGAGTGTCTGGAATACACTGCCAGAGGAGGTGGTGGAAGCAGGTACGATAGTGGGGTTTAAGAGGCAGCTTGAAAATACATGAATAGAATGGGAATAGAGGAATACGGAAAGCGGAAGTGCCAATTGTTTTACTTGACGGGCAATATGATCAGCGCAGCTTTGGAGGGCCGAAGGGCCTGTTGCTGTTCTGTACTTTTCTTTGTTCATTGCTCTTTCAATAGAGAGCTGTCATATTTTGAATTCAATGTAGCAAAAATTCCTATTCGTCAAGTAGCATGTGAAGTATTGATATTGAATCAGCAGCCCATCTAACAGCCCAATAACACAATTGCATATTTTTACTTATTTCTACCATGGACCTAATTCAACATGTAGGAAAAATATAAAATCAATTAATTATCTTCATATGCATTTTTCTTTTCGCCACTCTCATTCGAACAACTACTTTATTTATAAGTTTATTTCTTCAAATTTATCTCATGGTGGTTGCGGGACACATGTTCATTATGCATTTATTTCCTGCAGTAACCATTATTATAACCTCACTAACTAGCACCTTCCATTGCTAATCGTGCTTCAAATATACACTCAATACAGCCCATTTAAATAAAGTCCCGAATAGGATATAATTACCACAACCAATGTTCTATGTTTTTGATAGCCTAATACATATATCACTTCAATACCGACCTTACTTAATTTCCTCCAACCCAACTACACTTCTCTTTTTTCTGATTCTGTGCCATCATATTCCAAAACATACTCAATCAGTATCAAAGATGTGTGCATTACTGATGCAAATCATTCCTCACATCAATCTTCAGTTTTCTTCTTGCAATTTATACTGATAATATTAATACATCTGTGTTTTGATTATTTAATTTTCCTTCCCAATTATCGTTTTAGAACAAGGCATATTAGGTTTGCCCTTCTACCACCTAGTTTGCCGCTCTTGTCTTCGTATACATCATAGAATATGGCCCGAAGGAGAACAGTTTCCTAGGTAGTTAGAGACAGCTGACTACTCATGCATTTAATCAAAAAATACAAATAGTCACTTGCATTTGTATGGCACTTCTCACATCCAGCGAATTTCTCAAAGCGCTTTTTAACATCTCGGTTTTTTTTTTCTGTCAATATAATAAGTTTTGGAACGTGGGATGTGCGGTACCTAATTTGAGCTCAGGAAATTCTCCCAAAACCAATGTGAACACGACCTCCTATTGATGGTACAAATTCAAGTGTAAATAGTTGAAAGGACGCCCCTGCTTCTCTTCGAAATAGGGTTATGTGAAACTTTAGATCTACAGACATATGGGCATCAACTTCAAGTCTGACGCTATGTACGGAATGTAAGACAATGGAGTTTTGCAATGAATTTTCAGGATTGATATTCGAGTTGGTGCACTGTGCTATGAATTAAATTCATAAACCTGAGATACAGGGGGAAGCGTGCTATCAACTGAGTGATGACAAATTAATCACCCATAAAGGGAAACATACTGCAGTTAATTATATAATCATTTGTTATTCTTTCTATGCACTTAAAACTTAGAGGGTGATGGAGGGTGATGGCATTAAAGCAACATATGAGAAGAGAGTAATAGGCATTCAAATTTGATTCCTTCCAAAGTTCTAACTTCAATGAAGCTTCTGTGGGAAGAAACCAAATTGGATTCAGGCATCTGTGTAGGAAGAGTAAAAGAGTTTTGCTGTTTTCCCTTGGCAATCGTGCCAATCAGGGTAACCAAATTTATTTGGGGGTTAAGGTATAAGGGTACACATCTCATGAACTGGGTTAATCTTGCAATTTTCCTCTTGCATGTATGAAACTTGTGATTTTGTAATGAAGAGTGCTTTTAATTCAGTGTGAAAATTGTTCCAGTCATATGGTCGACAAGTGGAGAGGCAACAATGATCTGAAGGGATAATGAGAACAGGAATGTAAGAATTTTTTTTTGGAGAAAACCCGACAAGCAGTAGGTCACATCATTCAGAACTGGAAACAACCGGGTGCTTTGTTAGAGCATGAACAGCACAGGTAAGCATAGACTTCATCAACACTTGAATATTAGCGTCGTTATCCTCAGTTCATTTCCTGATGAGAGAATAGATGTACGTTGTTATTAGAGGTTTCATGAAGATTAACGATTTTAGTAGACGCTGTGCTGAGGCCCCTCAATATACGCAAATGCAGTGGTATCTCATGCAATGATAACTGTTGAAGCAAAATGGAAGCTCCTCTGCATTCTTGCTATTAAAGTCAATTGCTCCTACGTTAGGACGTCATACCTGTAGGTAGCCAAAATCTGCAGCACACCAAGCCACTTCAAATAGATCCCCTCGTAATTAATTTAAGGACAAAGCATTTGGCAGGCAATTATCAGAGCTGGATTAAGTGCTGTCACTAGGAATTTGACACTGTTGGATTTGTCAATGGAAATGTCAGAGGAAGCTACAGGAATGCTTTGAGGGCGCTCTTTTGGAGGTGGCAATTGAGTGCTCTGAATTTTGCCAATCGTTGCACCAAACGAGAATATCACGCAGGTTTTCCTGCACCTGGCCACGTTGTGTTTCGTTATGTGCGTATTATGAACAGAGATTAAATTGATTGAGCTAGTGCAGAGGCCAAAATCTGTTCAGATGTGGGAATTGCATTGATCACGCAGCGCCAAATCATTGGACTCAGAACACTCTGAGAGACAGACAAAAATGTTATTCCAAGGTACACTATTGTGTTACTATTTACTGACTGTATTAACATTTCCAGATTTAACAAAAATAAAACATAAATGCGGCAACGTATGGTGAAAGGACAGTTTTCACCCTGTTTACACTGAAACTTGTGATCAATTTCATGAATTCGACTGCGGATAGAGCAAAAGATTGTTTACCACTTTTTTCCTTGCATACACCTTTGCTACACACTCTCATCTAATCTAGAAATTATGATGAAGCCATTTCATTAGGTATGGGACCCACCTGATACTCAGAGTAACTAAAAATGCTTTCATTCAAGAACTGCTCCAGGAATTCTTCAATCGAAATTTCAAGGAACACACGTTGGGAATCGGAATGGTGGCGCAATTGGACATCAGTGCTCTGCGCCAGCATTTCCATGATATTTGTAAGTGATTCCACTGGAAAAGAGTTCATGAAAACAGCTTAAAATGTAACCCTTGATATGTGCCAATCCATATTATTAACTATGTAGGTTGATTGTATTAATATTTCTTTCGCAACTTACAGCAGGGCAATGGAGTCTCACTGGGGACAGATCAGTAATTAACCCTGCCTCCTTTTGATCGAGCAAAGTAAGCGACCTTCCCCTCTAAAATCTTTGAGTGTTTAAAGTTATCACAATGCAAATGGATTGATTCGCGTATGATTATATTTACAGAGAGTGCTTTACATATACGAAACTCTTGAGCAGAAGGAAGAACACTTTAGAGAATTGAGTCAGGAAAGAGGATTGGAAATTCAGCAGGAAATGTGAAGAAGTTTGAAGCGATCAGGCTTACTTTTGTAAAAAAGGAGTTAGCGAAGGATTAGATTCGAATTAGAAATGAAAACATCACTGAATATGAATGGGGATTATTTATAAGTAGATCTGACGATGGATGTTCTACCCACTGTTACTAAAATATGATAAGGCGGCATTGCTGAAGGCAACTTAAGCAATGCAGTTGAAAGCTACCAAAAATGTGAACACCTTTAGAGAATTCTGTTAAGAAATCTAATCTGATATTGTTTCAGTGAGCAAACTGAGACCATGCATGAGATTTATTAGTTTGGAGTTGTATGTTGTGAAAAAATAAAAAGATATCAACATGAAACACGCATGTTTACTAAGATATTTAATACTTAACTTAGGCAGGCCATTTAATGGAATACCACATGCTATTTTCTCAATTATTTCTTCCTTTTAACCTTCATTTTGGTATGTTTCAAATAAATATCTAACGGACTAGGGAAATAATATTTCTGAAAAACACATATAGAACGTTGAAGAGATTGGAAAATACGTTTAATATCGTGGGTTTATAGATTATGAGCAAAGGAAAACAAAGAGTGGAGAAACGCTAAGAGATGCAGCAATAATAAAGATGCAGTCACGAATATTGCCACTAAACAACTTTTGTTTTATATACTCAAAACATGTGAGCTTCGCTGGTTAGGCCAGAATTTATTGGTCATAACTAATTGCCCTTGCGAACATCGTGATGAGCTGCCTTCCCGACGCAATGCAATCCATGTGGTGTACAATTACCGATATAATAGACGATGCATTAAATATGTGTGTTCAGGGAAGTTTGCACGACGCGTCGTTTAACATTGGGTTTTCAGGAGAATTTTACGTAACTAAATAATTCACTATCGTGGAATTCATGAGGAAAACCGATTGTGCACAGGACATGTTTGCATTCTCGATCTGAAATACGACTAATGTTAGGCAAATTGTACCCTGTTCATCGTCACTTCGCGCAAATCCGCCGGCTTCTGGATCTTCAACGTCCTTTAAGCACGTTTTCATAAAAGGATTCATAAGATGTGCAAATATAATTGTCCACCTGATAATCATGCTGCCTTGAAAAGGGCGCTGAATTTCCACAGTCCTATCGTCAATGCAAGAACACAAATCAGTGTAAACTGTAGAAAATTATTGAGCAGTTTTTAAAAAAAATATTCTTTGAAACTAAAATCAATCCAACTTTAAACACTGTCCACTGGTTACATTAAATTTATTGTACTTTCCTGTCCATCTTGTAACATTCAATGCAGATTCAACGTTTGGTTATTGTAAGTTGACAGGGACACTGCACATTTAACAGATTTTCGAAATAATGAATTCACAGAAATGATGTACAGCAGAATAATCAGAGTCAGATGGGAATTGAGGCTTAAATTACTGTGCATTGCACGTTATTGCATGATGTGTGTCGATAATGTCGGCTATAAGATAACTTTTCCAAGGTACCTTCGTCAGAAAAGGAAGGAAATCAACTGGACCTGACATTTATCTTATCTTTATTATTGAATTACAGTGCCTAAAATGTATGAGGTTTTATCACGTTAAAGCAGCATTCTTCGAACACTGGAAACATGAAAAAATAAAGGAAATTGTGTAAGTACTCAGCTGCTTAAGCATGAAATACGGTGCAAAGGAATTGTGTCAACTATTTTGGTCCATCAACGTTCTCTAAAGCTTCTAAACCTGAAAACACAAGCTCCACAGAATGGTTAAGTTCCATAGGACGGATTATTATATGATAGTATCCCTATGTGCGTAAGGCTGTTTTAATTATTCAATTCAGCTATTGACGTTTCGTGCTAAGCTAAAGGCAGATCGTACCCACAGCATGACGAACTACACGAAGACTGATGCAACCACACGGAATCATACCTGACACACAATATCCCAGCTGCCACGATAACAATGAGAGTCTTGGTAGCTGCACTAATGACGGAGCTGGCCGATTACTAAATAAATTGACTGTTGGACTTGGTCTGTGGTAGGTATTTTGGTTGCAAAGGAGGGGAGGATGAAGAAATAAATAGCAATAGCGCTGGAGGAATGAATCAATAAGAGAGCAGACAGGCGGTTCTCTGGTTGTGGACGTGACTCTAGTGTGTAATGTTGCCCCCCGGTGCAAAGGTCAAAAGTGTTACAGATCGGCTGCAGCATATTCTTCGGAGGGGGGGGCGGGGGTTGGTGATCAGTCCGAAGTCATGGACAAAATTTGGACGAATCGCTGAGGTATGAAAAGGGAACATGGTCATACAATATTATTTTTTGTGGCCCAGGAAGGAAAATAGAAAGCAAAACATCAAATGTTATAATCTCCTGTTTAGTCCCACTGCCACGTGCCAGTGAGTACAGAAATATCAGGATATGACAAAGTAAAGCGTGGCTGGAATGATGGTGGCAGACAGGGGCTTTAGCTTCCTGGTGTCCTGGGACTGGCTACGGCGCGGATGGCACCTGAACAAGCCGGATGCTTTGCACTGGAACAGTGTTGGTGCTGAATACCTTACAGTGCTTTTGGCTCGTGCTGTTCAGAAGGCCTTAGAACAACTTGGCAGGGGCGAGTGAATCAAGAAAAAATATTACAGAGGAATCCCAGGTTGCACAAAACACTGGTCGCTGCAGAAATAACTAGTATAGAGAATATTAAGTTAATAAATAATGTCGGGGTAAGGGAGAAATTAACAAAATTTTAATCAGGTTAATATGCATTTATGTGTTTGCATTGCCTATACTAATTAAGTCTGGGGAGTTAGAGGCGCAGATTGCCATGAGAAAATATGACGTCGTGCCGGTAGCATGGATTTGGCTCTAAAAAGGACAGAACTTGGGGTTCAATAATACTAGTAGCAAGTTCAGAAAATATAGGGTATGAAAGAAGTGAAGAGCGAGTGTGATGCTAGTTAAGGAGAGCATTGCATCGCTGGAGTAAGCAGATATTCCGGAGGTTTCAAGGGCAAAATCTCTTTGGTTAGAGCTACGGAACAATATAAACACGCAAAACATTGCCCAATGTAGTCTATGGACGGCATAATAATTAGAGGGACATTGAATACTAGACCTGCAGCGAAATTACAGAGACATACAAGCATTTATAATGGCTGACTTTAATTCTGCAAATGGAGACAGAGCAGTGAACGTAGAGGGGCTACATGTCTTAGATGGTGTTCAGAAGAATTTTCTGGAGAAACGTATGCTCAATCCAACAAGAAAAATAAATAAGACAGGTAAAGCATAACAAAGGTCAGTGTGGCAACTTTTAAGAGACAGTAATCATTATATTGTGCTTATTAGGATGATGATAGAAATTAATTTAGGCAATCCAGAGAAGAAAATAATTAAATGTACGAATGCCGACTTCGATGGCTCAAGAGTAGAGATGGTACAGATAGAGTGGGATAATACTTTTGCACAGAAATCCATCGCTGAACAATGGGATATGCTAAAGAAAAAACTGGTTCAGGCACAGTCAATGTACATTACACCAAAGGGGAATGGTAGTTCAAACAAACCACGGAATTCCTGGATGAAAACGGAGATCTAGTTTAAGGCAAGGAAGAAAAATGTGTTCAAGTCAGGTGCCAGGTGGGAAATATACTTGACAACCAAGACAATAAAATAAAAGGTTTAAAGCCCACGTGGAAATGCATCTTAGAGAGGCGAAGAAGGATTACCGAGGTAAGACTGCCAGCCAAAATGAAGGGGAATCTGATAATCCTTTTAGGCATAGAAATGGATAAATATTTGATAAAGGAGGAGTAGGACAGATTATGGATTGAACACACATTTTGCACAAGAACGAAGGAGACATGTTTGCGGTATCGAATGAAAACACTGTATCCGTCTTTACCAAGGATTAGATACTACCCAGGGAATGGTGACAGACGAAGAAGCTCTGGCAGTAGAATAGTTCAAAATTGATGAGGGGAGACTGGTGAGTTGACTGAGAAGGCAGCCGGACTGGGTGAGATGCAGCCCAGGGTATTGAAAGAAGTGGGAATAGGAATTGTAGGGGAACTGGCCGTAATCTTTCACTCTTTCCTTGATTCTTTGAAGTTGCCAGTTGACGGGAGAATTGTCAAGTTGCTTATTGCTTATAAATATTTGTAAATATAAGCTGAGGAAATACTGACCAGTCAGTTTAACTTCTTTGGTAGAGAACGTTCTAGCAAAAAGTTACTCTGGATAGAATATAAAAAACATAATATATTGATAAGGAAGAGCCAGCATGTATTTCTATAGAGATAATTACTTTTAAAAGCATGCTTGTGTCTTTTGAAGAAGTAACTGAAAAAGTCGGTGACGGTAAGGCTGTTGATCTGGTGTACAAGGACTTTTAAAAGGCTTTTAAGAAAGTGCCATTCAATAGATTGTGAGAAAAGTAGTGTGCATGGGTAAACGGAAGACTAGCAATGTGGATACAAAATTGCCTGAAAAATAGCAAGTATAGAGTACTGGTCAGTGGAATGTTTTCTTGTTGGAGGAAGGTTTGTCGTGGAGAGGCCCAGTGGTCGGTACTGGGACCCTTGCTTTCCATGATATATATTTATGCTCCAGATCATGGTGTGGAGGAGGAATTTTCAAAAAAAATGCGGAAGGTACCAAGTTTGGGAATGTTGTGAACTGCGATGGGGCAGTAACGAGCTTCGTGCAGATATAGACAATTGTTGGAGTCGGCAGATGTGGAAAAGAGTGATGTGAAGCATTTTGGTAGGAGTAACATGGACCGACAATATAAAATAAGGTGTGACATCTTGAAAGTGTTTCAGGAGTAATTTGGCATGGGTTCATCAGCGCACATAACACGGAGAATGGTAGGAGAGGTTGAGAGCAGTTCGTAAAGCATAGAATTTGCTGGGCTTTATAAAAATTGTCATGGTGTACAACAGCAGTTAGGTTATGCTGAAATTATATTAAACACTCGTCAGAAATCAGCTGGAAAATTTTGCACAGTTCTGGGCGCCACGTTAAAAGGAGGATGTGAACACATTGAAGAGAGTGCAGTAAAGGCTTAAACCAATGGCTAGAGTGATGAAAAACTTCAGATATGAGGATCTATTGGGGAGGTTGGTCCCGTTCTCCTTGGAGAGAAGAACCTTAAGAGGAGATTATATTGAGATGTTGAAAATCTGCTGAAAGGAGCAGATACAGAGAACTCAGGCTCCTAAATGATGAAGATCGAGAGGGAACAGTTTAAAAGTGAGTTGCAAAAGGTGCAAATGTGAGATTAGAAAAACATATTTTTTTACAAAACGAGCTATTCGGGTCTGGAATGCACTGCCTCGAATCGTAGCTCAGTCCTATTCAATTGATGCACTCAGGTGGGCTTTAGCTGCTTACCAGAATATTAGCAATGTTCAGTGGTACGGAGAAAAGGCAGGTCAATGGTGCAAGGTCAGAATACTCATTTAGGGAGCCAGTGTCGACAAGCTTGGACGAATGGCCTCCATCAGTGCCGTTAAATTACTGTGATTCTGTGAATTGGAATCATCCTCTCTGTATCTACAATGTCAAGTAACCAAGGTTTCTGATATGTTTTAAGAATGTAACAACATTTTTTTTCGCACCTCGCCTAAAGGCCAAGCACGTGCGTGCATCACCTATTCACAATATAAGACCACCATCAATGTAATAAGTGGGATATGCCTTCTCTGACCTTCTTCTAACACAATTATGGTGTCTGTTAAATGCTGCCCCGCTGACGGGCTTGTAGGCCTGGCTGATTGCAAATTTCCACAGATGGACTTACCGCTCAGTCCCCTCCCACACCAAGATTTCTGAAGTTTCATGCTGGGGCTGGCGACCCTTCAGTTCTTCCCCAGTTGAGGCCTTAAATGGCCAGTTAGTGACCACTTAATGTTGGTTCCACCGACTCTCAAATTCTAGGCTGGCCAGAGGACTTCACTGGTTTTCGGTAAGTTCTGAAATATTCAGGCTCAAACCTCCGGCTGCAGTTGGGGAGGGTGGAGGTCTTCATGAGGAGAATACTTTTAATTTCTGGTGCTCACTCCTGATGGTCACTTTCCTGCTCGACCGCCGTCCACCGTTGTACACCAGCCAAGCAGCACTGCCAAAAGCAACAAGCCCTGCCGGCCCTGATAAACCCAAAACCCACCTCCAGTTAAATCCAGAACTTCAGCTCCGGCGACTGCATGCAATCATCATTCTGTCCACGGCAGCCCTTGGAGCTGCAGGAACAAGAGTTTTGCAGACTGATCGTATCTCTCAGGCATATTGGCGCCCGACTGAGGGGCGAAGGCCCCACGTGCAGCCAGGTTAGGCTTGTTGGAGCGTTAATTCGCTGCGGAAAAGTAAGTTTTGGTTGAATGCGAGCCCTGCCGACACTGCACATTTTCTTTTTTCCTAACCAGCCATCATGAAGAAGATTGCTAACCCATTTGTTTTTTTTTAATACAAGAACGGTAAACAATTTTGCAGTTGTGATCGCACCCAGACACTGTGCAGCTGCAGTAAAACTCTTATTTCATTTTTTCATTCCAATTTCAGTAAACTCCCCCATTCCATCTGCCCTGCAATCTTCCTGTGTATCCGCGTACTAACATATTTATGATTCATTTATCAGTATGGCCTTTCCCTTCGTGCTTTCCTTCTTCTACACAGATAAATATTTTTCTGTTGTTCCATTCTCTGTGAAAATGGACAGGTTATTTTTTTTCACGTTGTGCCCCATCTGCCAAAGCCCTGCCCATTCCCTTCACTAAACCCTTTTCAAATCCAACTGTTGCTTTGCAACATATTTTGATGCCTGTCTTTGTATAATCGTCACCTTTAGAAAGCATGCATTCTCTCCCTACATCCAAGCCGTTGATATATACCGTGAATACTTGAGAGCACAAAACTTAACCACTAGTTCCATTAACCAAAGATACTCTCTGCCTATTTTCTCTGACCGATGAGCTCGCTGTTTTCTGTGGTAAACTTTGAGGTGTCACATTATCAGTCGCCTTCTGGAAGTCATATTTCACAGGATCTGCATGTTCTCCTTTAACCACATTAGTCGTTAATTCCACAAAGGAGTCTAATAAATTACAAAGTAAATTATTTCAATTTCATATAATCCTACTGACCTGGTAAATCCATTAAGATGTTATAAGTTCCCGGCTATAACCATTATCGATTTTTGTTGCTGCAGTGACAGGCTTTTGGCTAACTGCCCAATTGCTAAGTGCTTTCAGTCTCCATCAATTTTTGAACAGATGAGATATATTTTCTATATTGCAAATAACCTTTCTTACTCAATCGAATATGCCTTTATGAATGACAAAATATTTCAATCAATTGTCTTTCACTGGATTTCTATTGACCTACAATTTAACCTTATTTCGCAGTTCACTTTAGTTAGGTCTGTCTTCACAGAGTTGTAATTGCCTCGATTAAGTATAAAGCAGTAGCCATTGACACAGCCCTCCCTTCCATAAAATTGAACATAACATTTGATCGTGCTATGACGATTTTGAGATCATTGAATAATCGTGCATAATTGCACAGCACCAACATATTTTCTGTTTTACCACACTTTGTGCTGCTCTAATAACGTTTCTAGAAACTATTCTATTAGCTTCTCTTCCAGTCTACTTATCTGATGTAAATGTTCATTTTAGTGCAGGGTTTTTTTAATGCCGTGTTAATTGCATTTCTCTCTTAGAAGCTCCGACAATCTACTCCTGTGTATCCACTCTAGCAGTTGCACAACGGCCTAAAAATACTCCCGCAACTGACTTATCCAGTTTAGTATGTCTTATTGCTGCCTTGTACTGTTTCTCCACATTCTTAATGAGAACTGATTGCAACTTCTCTTGTTGCACGATTGCCATACTTAATTATGATCAAATCGAAAACAATTTTTTCCAGTTATCTTGTCCTTCCAAAATGCCAATTCCTTTTGAATATTCACGTTTCAGCATTGCTTACACATGTGAGCAAACATGTTGTTTTGTTTTTTTGAAGGGGTAGTAAGATATTGACTCAGTTAAACTGTTTAAGTTTTAGATTGCTGTGCATGTCCACGAAACGTTTGAATTGATCATGTTGCTTGCCCATCGGCGCTGTCATGAAAGGAGTTCCTTAAGAAAGGAAAGTTTGTATTGTGACTGTGGCAGATGACGCCCACAGTTAACATCGAAGCCGTTGGTTAGGTATTTATGCCTATTGCCCAGGAATTTGCTGTATACATGCAACTGCTGTGAAGGAGTTTTTCAAAGATATCAATACGCTTAAGCCTCTCGTCTGAATGCTTGAAATAAATAATACCCACTTTCAGCTTAACACAAACGATCAGTGCCATCTTTCCCAAAAACAAGACCATAGTTTTTTTTTTTAGCAGTGGCATGTGCAGGCAGTTGTAGATTGCTTCCTTCAGTATTTTTTTTTTCGGGGTTCTGCACACACTTCCTTTTGCAATCGTACTTTTTTTTTTCTCCACAGAACCTTTCTCCCACATTTTCGTTCCAAATATACCCAGGGCAATCTCGCTGTTTTACATTGTCTCTTTCCTTTTTATTTACCACACTTTTTCTCACCTGCCGCCGCTCAGAACATCTTCTCCATCATTTAGACTGAAACAAATCTTAGTTCCAACGTCCCAGTTATAAGTCTCACCAGGAGCTCATTTCCAGCAAGGTTTACCTGAAGCCTGTCCCAGAGCCACAGGTTCCAATATCTCTGGTATTGGTGCCAGAGTTCCATGAATTAAAACATAATTCTCCCACAGTTATCACTGAACCACGCAATGAACTCCCTGGTCTTGTTGTACCAATGTCAATTTGGTTGTGACTCAGATATTAATTAAGTGGTTCTAACCTGTAGGGGTTTCCTTCAGAATTCTGCCCAATCTGATCGTATTCTCTAATAAGAACCTTCTTCCAAACACTAGCCCTGCCATTCGTGCCTATGTAATCTACGTCCATGCCCAATTCTAGCCACTTTCCAGCACCTAAAATATCTGCAAAGTCTGTCAATGGATAGCAACAGAACTATCTGGGCTCTCTTTCTCAGCCAGAAGAAGTCTTTCTGGTCCATTGACTATCCTGTCTCCACGGCAAGTACACGGTTATTCATTCCCACCACTAGAAGGATTTTTCATGCCATAGTGCCATCACAAGCTCGGTCATCAATCTTGCATCAACAGCTTCCGCACCCACAGCACCCACCACCTCCGCCCCTACGTACCCAACCTCACTCAGCTATCAAATATACAAGTCGCAGGAAACTTGATTTTTTGGAAATTTACAATGGTAGAGCTCTTCAACTGTTATATTTTAATTTTCCATACCTATCTCTTTCATTGTTACACCCTCTTGTTCCTGAACAAACTTCAAATCCGGAATCCCAAGCCTGATTGTTGTGAGTGTGTTCTTGCATAAGCTGTCATAGTAGTTTCCCCTCTCCCTGAGCCATTAGCATTTCTCTACCTCAGCGTCCAGCTCAATAGTTCTATGCCAAGTTCCTGAAGCAGCAGGAACTTTTTTCTGAAGGTGTTGCCCCATATCAATTTGTAATCCAGGATAACGCATGTACCGATGTCAGAAAGCATCAACTGTCTGTGACACTTTGTGTGTTTGAATTAAGTAATTATTATTTATTTTTAAATAAATGTGTCTAGCCTTGTTTGTGCTTGCGTTGTTATAATTGAAACGAATTTCTATTTAACCAACTGAAATTTCCGAGCTAAGATAAGATGAGTAGGGAATACTGTTTGAAGAATCAGCTACCCGCTTCCCGCTGATGTCATACCAGGACACTGGTTTCACAATGCGGACATTGAATCTACATACAAAGGGCTAACCCCGCCCCATGTCCCACGATTTTCTCTCCCTGCAGGCCCGTTTAAGCTCCGCTGTAAATCCATCATTTCTGCTCTGCTCTGTCTTCCCTTTAAGCCCTGCTGTGACTCCGAAATTTCTTGCGCTCTTTCACGCTCATCTAAGTGCCGCTGTGTCTCCGAAGGGTATACATTTGTCTCTTTCTGTGTTCTGAAAAAGGTGGTACCATTTTGGTGGCCAGGTCTACACAGCGTTCAACATTTATTTACTTTCATCGTATTGGAACTAAGTGTCCGACGGAAAATGGAACAACTCGACGAATAAACATTGCCAATGTTGCACCACATCATGAGCATAATATTGTGTCTTTCTACATAAACTTGGGATAGCTGATTAATACCTGTCAATCGTATTAACAATATGATCACTTTAAAATGATAATAGTCAATGACTTCAGGAGGTTCAATACCTTAGGCAGCACCTTCCAAACACACATCTGCTAAAATCTAGAAGGAGAAGTGCAGCAGAAACATGGGAATGCCACAACCAGGAAGTTACTCTCGCTGCCACTCAATACACAGAATTTGATATATATTGCCTTTTCTTCACTGCCGCTGATTCAACATCCTGCTGCAGGCTCGCTAACAGCTCTGTCGGTGTACCTACACCACATGGACTGCAGCGGTTCAAGAAGCTAGCTCAACAGCAAAATCTCAACGCAGTTAGGAATGGGCAATCAATCTTGGCCTAGCCAGAGACGCCCACATCATATGAATGAATTTGAAGGGAAAACTAAACTGTTCATGAACAATAAACTGCTACACTGATAATTGGCGATGGGTCCGCTCTGCTACATCCAAACAAATTGATTGTTCACGGTAAATCCCAGCTCTAAAGTTCTTCTAATGTTTAGACCACGTTTTCAAATTTTCTGTGGAACTTATTGTTACACTTTATGTTGTTCACTGCACACACCCTGGTGAAAGGTCAATCATGCCAGATTGAAATATATAGAAAACGACCTTCGGTCTTATATGCACAGGCAGTCTCTGCTGAGTCCGATCTGTAGAGAAACCTGCTGCATTTAGATTATAATAAAATTGAAAGATGACAGTTATTGTTCCTTGCTATTTCACATCAGTTTTTAATCCTTTGTATCACATTGCAGAAGGCATTGCATTGCCACTTCAAACTGCAATTTAATCACAGCAAATATAAACCTTCTTCTGTGGGTGGATTCACTCCGTACCTTCACTGTTAAGTTGTTCATTAACATAAAATAAAGCGGAAAGGCTTGCAATGAGCAAGGATTACCTGCAGTTAATGTTTGGTACAAAAGTCGTCAAGAGTGATGTAGGGACTGAGCTATCTGAATTAACGCGTTTAGATATTTAACGTTTTTAATTTCATATTGATGATGCCTTCCTAAATTATTAGGCTTCTTCCATCGCTATGGAGGCGTGAAATGTTCGAACCTGTTTAAAATATACAGGAGAATATAATTTCATCCAGTGAACCGAGTTTTCAAGTCAATCATCTAATATAAAGCATCACTTAGATTATTCAGCACCCCAAACCGCACCGCTATTTCATTGCACGCTTACTGAACAGATACCTGGTTTCTAATCGAAATAGATGGCACACAATTTCCGGGCGAAAATTCCCATAGATTTGAAACACATTGTGTCCAAAAGTGCCTTATTAACGATCTCTTTATTACCCTTCTCTAGCCGTCTGGTTCTATCCCTTGCTGTGGATTCTCACAGTAGAGGAAATGTGCTATCCCTGTTAACCTCTCGAACTGCATGAAACATTGTTTCTGCACTGATGCTTATTAGTGCGCAGTTTTATGTTGTGGGCTTGTTGAATGATGAAGATTTCTGAACTTGGGAACTATGAATGATTCACTTAAAAATAAATGTAATTTAAAAGATGAAATGAAAGGACAGCTCATGTATCATGGCGGCAGAAAATTGGGGCTTATGGTTGCCAGTGCTATCCATGGCAACCACGTCAGTAGTATGCTGAGCTTATTGACAGGCTTTGGAAAAGAGTTGAATATCTGGAGGACGAGGTGCAGATATTGTAGCATATTGAGACAGTCGAATGTTACTGGTCACTTAGTACCAGAAGGCAATCAGACTTCTTAGGTCTGTGTACTCTGATTTGGTCAGTGTTCAAGAACTGGAATGTGTGACAATGAGTCACAGATATAAGTACATTGAGAATTTCGGAGTAGAGGACCGTCAGGGATGAAATAAAAACAAGCTAATTAGGAAAAGAGAAATGGTGTGAAATATATTGTCGGATAAAATCAAGTAAAGCCCAAAGATATTATGCCACTAAAATAGCTCCATTATGCAAATGTTAGGGTCGAGCAGATTTGTACATGGTTACTTGCACCGTGATGCCAAAGATGTAGCAGAGTTCTCAATGATTAGGTTGCCTCTCTTTCATTAAAAAGATTGAATGAGCAGGCATTCTAGATAAGGAGCAGTGAACCTAAAACATAAGGGTATGATTGGAATTGGCAAGAGTCAAAATGGAGTTATGAAACTCAAAAATTGATTAACAAACCTGTTGCAGATGTTGAAAATGTAACGACCAGAATAGGTAAGGGGAACCATTCTATACATTTTCAGAAAGCTTTGAAAGGATCACCGACTGAGATAAATTATAACACATTGGATTGAAGTGCTATATTCCAACATTGGGTTGAGAACTCTTTCATTGACAAGAAAGAGAGTACGAATATTGAGGCCATTTTCATGGTGGAAAACTGTGATTAGTGGATTTTAAAAGGATCCGTGCTTCTGTCGAAATTATACGCAATCTATACCAATGGTTTGGATGTCGGGATGAAATGAAATATGTTCATGTCGTTAAGTGACACAAACTCAATTGGTAAGCTGAATTGCGTTTCTGATCCAAGTACAATTCAAGGAATTCGAACAGACTAAGTGTGTAGGCAAACAATTGGAAGATGAAACCTTCTGTGGGAAAATGTGAGGTTATCCATTTTAATGAATACAGGAATACAGGATAGTTCTCAAGTGGGGAGAGGCTGGGAGGATTTGAACTTCAACAGGACCTGGCCGTTCTTGTTTATGAGCCACTGAAAGATAGCATGCATGTAAAGCAAGCAGTTAATAAGACAATTGATATGTTGACCTTTATAACAAGAGAATTTGGACATAGTAGTAAAGATGTTTTACTGCAATTCTATAGAACATTAGTGGCATCATGCCTGAGCACTGCGTGCAGTTTTGGAATTTCTACAACAGGAAAGATGCACGTGCCGGATACGCAAATGCAGTGTTGGCTTACCAAAATAATTTTAGGAAACAACGGAATGTCCTATGAGGAAATTAATTAGACTATTTCTCTATAGGTTTGAAGAATGAAAGTTGACATTAGGCAAATATGTATAATGAATTCATCTGGGTAGATGCAGCAAGGGTGTTTACCCATGCTGAGTGTTCTAGAACAAGTTGACATATATTCACAATAAAGGACAGATAATTTAGGAGTAAGATTGGTCGAAATCAATCCTTCAGAGGCTTTCGAACAATTGGAATTATCTGGCCTCAGGATTGTGGAGTCTCTGCCGCTGTGTTTCTTCACACCTGAGCTCGATAGAATTCTACATAGTAAAATCATCAAGGGATGCAGGGATAGTGCAGCCAAATTGTGCAGGAAGCGAGGATGAGCCCTGATCCCATTAAATGCTGCAGCGGACTGTGAGGAGTGTAAGACCTACTGCTGTTCCTATTTTTCATTGTTTAAGAAAAGAGAACGATACCATTCAATTGACTATGATACTGTCTTTTATTTGCAATGCTCAATGTCTTCGACCTACTTTAAGTTGGTCATGGTGGGCTTTCCCTTCCCGCCATCCAACTAATTGGCAGAGAACATATCACAGCAGACACTGCCATGTCTGCAGTCATTTAACGCTTTCAAAAATCGATAATTGACTTCCATTCTGATTTCCGCACAAGTCCCGGGAGTAAGTCCCGCCTTAGACAGCTTGCTGGCCAGCAGTTCTCGCGTCCCTGCAGCGCCATAAATGGCAGTGGATAGTACTGGGAATGCAACCCCTCCATAGTGTGAATGTCCTGAGAGTCCTGGAATAGGTAGGTTGTGTATTGTTCAGATTGGGAGGGGATGTGAGCCTGGATGGTGGAAAGACAGGGCTGCAGTACCGGTAGAGAGACATGGCGGGATTGTGAGAAATGGTGGTTATCGAGGTGGGGTACTAGAGGGCGGCGAGTCGGCAGTATGGAGAGTCCACATGTTCCAGAAACTTTTCTTGCCCCTTGGTATTAACCAGTGATGGGTTTGTGAGGCAACTCACTGCCAATTCTTCCCTTCTCGCTAAAGGCCTTGAAGATGGCTAATTTTAGGGGATAGGCCTGCTGCTGAAGTTCTCCCTCAAAACATAAAGTTGGGGCTGAGCATAAAATGTCAATAAAGTTCTAAATAATTTGCCATTTAATGGTGTCAATTTAGGAAATGGCGAGCGGATCCCAACATAAACGTGTGTGATGTCTCAGGGGCATATGCATAATAGGTAGGGATCAATGGCTCTTTAGGCCTCGAACAGGTTGTTTGGGATATTACAAGTGCGTAGAGAAGGAAGAATCCAACTGACTGTAACTAAAAGTTTATTACTTCCCATAATCAACATTTTTTTTCAGGTTAATTCCTGTACAGCCTTTGTGACATAACAAAAGGTAAAGCCTAATGTCATCCTGTTTTAAGGTATGAATTGCTTACGTTGGTGGGCTCAGTGTACATTTTTTTCAAGAGACTGAAGTGTTGCGTTTTTTTTTATTCTCCTTGGAGCAAGCAACACTAGTTTTCGTTAAAGACAGACAATTTTAAATGAAGACAATTGAAATACAGAATTAAGAATGTAAAACAGTGAAATTGTTTTCACCAGAGAGTAAGGGGGCAGGAGGCATTACCATGGCTGTGAAAAAATGGAACCTTGCAGGAGGAAACAGGAGGCACGCGCACTTTGCAAGCAACTTTATACAAATTCATTAAAGGGAGGTGGAAATCTTTGGCTAGGGCAACATTTATTGCCCAATCTTAGTTTCACATGGTGGTGAGCTGCCATCTTGAACCGCTGCTGTTGGTACGCAAACAGTGCTTTTAGATGAGTGTTTAAGTACTTCACTAAGTGGCAGTGAAGCAATGTCAAGATGATGGGTGGCTTGGGAAGGGATGTCCAGCCTCTCGTGCTTATATACATTTGCTACCCTACGCTTTCCAGAATTTGGAAACCACAGGTGTCTAAAGTGCTAAGAAGACTTGGTGAGCTTCTAATGCATATATTTCATCCACTGATGTTACAATCGGCTGTCACTGTGCTTCGGTGGTTGTAGTGAATGATTCTTCATGTGCTGAAAGGCAAGCGGGCTGCTTTGTCCTGACTGCTTGAGTGTTGTTAATTTTAATTTAGTTTTTTCTTAAAATTCATTCACGAGATCTGGCTGTCGCTGGATTGACCAGTGATTATCATTTTATCCCTAATTTTCATTCCGAGGGTACTGATGAGCTAGAACTTTTAACAGATGCAGTGCATGTGTTGTAGCTAGACCCATATTGTTGTTAGAGAGGTATTTTCCAAAATTTTGACTAAACACCAGTGAAGGAAAGGTTATATAGGTCGAAGTCAAAATGATATGTGGACAAGAACACGACTTGCAGCTGGTGCTATTCCAATGCATCTGCTATGCTTCTCATCTAGGTGATAGATTTATTGGGTTTGGGAAGTGTTGTCGAGAATTAAATTGGTAAGTTGGCTCAGTGCATTTGAGAGATTGTACTCACTGTTGCCACTGTGCGACAATTGTGGAGTGCCTGCTTGTTTTATTTGGCTGATGGCGTTTCACCACCTGGGCTTCTTTGTCTTGGTTGTTTAGCATTCTTGAGTCTTGTTGGAGCGGCACTCATTAAGACTCATTCCAACAGACGCTTGTCTTGAACGATCTGAATGGTGTATCCGCAATGTTGTCCAGGCTTTGAGTAAGTGTCTGCGGAGCTTCCCTACTCTGATCTTTCTTTGTTGCAGCTGTATTTATGTAGATGGTCCTGTAGAGTTTCTGAATCAATTCTGACCCCCAGAACGTCGATAGCGGTGTTTTTTAAAAAAAAAAACTGATGTCATTGCATTTGAAGGGGAGATAGTTTGTTCCTGAGTTTTTGTAGATGGTCATTTTCTGGCACATGGGATGTGCGAATGCTATTTGCACAAGCATGAAATTTCTCCCCTTCTCCTGACATAAGCACCCGGATTCATTTAGGGCCGAAGAAATGGATTATGGTGCTGAACATTCTGCAATCGTCAATTAACATCCCCACTCTGACCTCATAATAAAGGCATATTAATTGAAGAAGCAACGTGATATAATTGGGGATGGCGCACTACCCCGAAAAAGCCCTGCAGTGATGTACTGGAATGGAAAGTGTTCAGCTCAAACAACCACAACTGCCTTCCTTTGATACAGTTATGAACCTTACATTGGAGATCATCGCCCTGGCTCCCAACCTGAACGTGAGTGATCAGATTACACCTGAGTTTGAAACACCTGATAGCACTGTCGAAGGCTATTTCCATCATTTTGCTGAATATCGACAGGGGACTGACGGACTTGTCATTTTCCAAGTTAAGTACACTGCTATGTCCTTGTAGAGAGATCATACCTTGGCAAATTGTCGAAATATTGTGTGGATACTAGTGATATAGCTGTATTGGAAAAGCTTGGACAAGTGGGCAGCAATTTCTGGAGCACAATTGCTAAGGGCTAATGTCAGAATATTGTCAGTGCCAAAACCTTTGCTGTGTCCAGTTTTTTTCAAATGTCTCTTACTATCAGGTGGAGTGAATCGAATTTGCTAAGGTTTGTCATCTGTGAAGCTGCAGACCTCATGATGCATCAATTCATGATGCATCATCTAATCCGGACTTCTGGCTGAAAATCGTGGCAAATGCTTCAGCTTTGCATTTTGTACTTGTCTGCTACGCTCTCCCATCATTGCGGATGGGGCTTCTGAGTAACATCTATCGCTGGTTAATGTTCCACACGTTTCACGACTCGTAGTAACCAACATAAGTTTTCTTGCCTACTTTGACCAGATCATACTGGATTTCGCTCTATATTTGCTATGTTCCAAATAGCCTTTCTTAATCAATCGACTATGCCTTTATGAACAATAAAATAATTCACTCAATTGTCTTTGGCGGGATTTCTATTGACCTACAATTTAACATATTTCCGCAGTTCACTTTAGTTTGGTCCGTCTTCACAGCCTGTAATTGCCTCGATTCAGTTTAAAACATTAGCCAATGACAGATCCTTCCCTTCCATAAAATTAAAAATAAAGTTTGAACGTGCCTGACGACTTTGAGATCATTAGGTAACCCTGCATAATTGCACATCACCACGTGCAGGATACCTTATTCTCTGTTTTATTGCACGGCGTGCTGCTCTAATAACGTGTCTAGAAACCATTCTATGAGCTTCTCTTCCGGTCTACTCATCTGATGTGAATATGCATTTTAAAGCAGGTTTTTTTTTAATGCCATGGTAATTGCATTTCTATCTTAGAAGCTCCGAAAATCTATTCCTGTAAAACCACTTTTGCAGTTGCAAAACGGCCTAAATGTTCTCCCACAACGGACTTATCCAGTGCATTATTTCTTATTGCTGCCTGAATTGTTTCTCCACAATGTCATTGAGAACTAGTTGCAACTATTCTTATTGCACTAATGTCATACATAATTAATGGATCTAATACAAGACAATTTTTATCAGTTTTCCTTTCCTTCCAAAATGCCAACGACTTTTGAATATACACGTTCCAGCATTGCTTACACATGTGTCAAATATGTTGATTTATTTTTGAAGGGTTAGTATGATATTGACTCAATTAAACTGTTTAACCTTTTTTATATATATCTTGCTGCACATGTGCACCAATAATTTTGGACTGATCATATTGCTTGCGCATCTACCAAGTCATGATAGATGTGCTTTAAGAAATTAAAGTTTGTATTGTAACTGTGGCGGAGGTCACCCACAGATAAAATCGATGCTGTTGGTTAAGTATTCATGCCCATTACCCAGGAAATTGCTGTATACATGCACCTGCAGTGTAGCACTTTTTCAAATATGTCGATACGCTTAAGCCTCTCCTCTGACTGATTGAAATAGATAATGCCCACTTTCAGCTGAACACAACTGACCAGCGCCACTTTTCCCCATGCCAAGACAGTTGTTTTGTTAGCAATGGCATGCGCAGGCAGTTGCAGATTGCTTCACTATTTTTCCGGTTTACTGCAAACACTTGCTCTTGCAATTGTACGTTTTTTTTTATGCATGGACCCTTCCTCCCTCATTTTCATATGAAATATACCTATGGCAACCTCGCTGTCTTACATTGTCCTTTGCTTTTTAATTACCACATTTTCCCTCACGTGACGGTCGCCCAGAACATCTTCTCCTTCATTTGGACTGAAACGAAGCTTAGTTCCACCGTCCCAGTTGTAAGTCTCACTGTTCCAGCATGCTTTACCTGAAGCCGGTATCATCTCTGGTATTGGTGCCAGTGTTCCATGAATTAAAGCATATTTCTCCCACAGTTATCACTGAATCACGCATTGAACTCCCTGGTCGCATTGTATCTATGTGAATTTGCTTGTGACTCAGATATTAATTAAGAGGTTTTAACCTGTAAGGGTTTCCTTCAGAAATTTGCCCCATCTGATCTTATTGCCTCTTCAGAACGTTGTTCCAAACATTAGCTCTGTCGTTTGTCCCTACGTAATCTACGTCAAAGCCCACTTCAAGCCAAGTTCTGGCACCTACAAATTGCACGAAACACTGACAATTGACAGTTTCAGAACTCTCTGGGCTCTCATTCTCAGCTACACATAAGTCTTTCTATTCCATTGATTATTGAGCCTCCACGATAACTACACCCCAATTCAATTCCACCGCTGGAAGCCTTTTTAATGCCACAGTGCCATGACAAGCTCGGTCATCAATCTTGCATCATTCGCATCCGCACCCACCATCTCCACCCCCACGTCCCCAACACCAGTCTACTATCAATTATACAAGTCGCAGGAAATTTGTTTTGTTGGACGTTTTTTTAATGTCTGAGCGCCTCGACTATTATATTTTAATTTTCGATTCCTATCTCTTTCATTGTTAAACCCTGTTGTTCCTGAACAAAATGGAAATCCGAAATCCCAAGCCTGATTGTTGTGACTGTATTCTGGAATAAATTGTCATAGTAGCTTGCTCTCTCTCTGAATCATTAATGTTTCTCTACCTCAGCCTCCAGCTCAATAGATCTAACCAAAGTTTCTGAAGCAGCAGAAATATATTTCTGAAGGTGTTGCCCCATATCAATTTGTAATCCAGGATAATGCACGAACCGATGTCGGAACACATCAACTGTCATGTGACACTTTGTGTGTTTGAATTAAGTGATTATTATTTTTTTAAATAAATGTGTCTTGCCTTGTTTTTGCTTATATTATTATAATTGAAGCAACGTTCCATTTAATCAACTGAAATTTCCGAGCTGTGAGAAGATGAGTAGTGATTCAACAATCAGCTACCCGCTTCCGTGTGATGTTGTACCTCGACTCTGGTTTCACAATGCGTGCTTAGAACCTACATACAAAGGACTAATCCCGCCCTATGTCTCAGGATTTTCGCTCCTCGCAGGTCTGTTCAAGCTCCGCTGTGACTCCATCATTTGCCGCTCTCCTCTGTCTTCCCTTTAAGCCCTGCTGTGACTCTGTATTCTCTAGTTCTCTTTCACGCTCATCTAAGTGCCGCTATGTCTCTGAAGGGTATATATTTGTCTCTGTCCGTTCCGTGAAACAGGTGATATCATTTTGTTGGCCGGTTCTACACAGCGTTCAATATTTATTTACTTTCATTGTAATGGGACTGAGTGTCCAAAGCAAAATTTAACAGCTCGGAGATTAAACATTGCCACTGTTGCGCCATGTCGTGGGCATACTAAATGTTCTTTTATACATGATCTTATGATAGCTGATCAATGCCTGTCAATCCTATTTACAATATGATCTTCTTAAAATGATAATAATCAATGACTTCAACAGGGTGAATACCATAGGCAGCACCTTCCGAACGCACATCTGCGACAATTTAGAAGGGCAAGGGCAGCAGACACATGGGAACCCAACAACTTGGAAGTCACCCTCCCTGCCACCCAATACACTGAATTTGATATATATTGCCTTTTCTTCACTGCCACTGATTCGAAATCCTGCAACACGCTCGCTAAGAACACTGTCGGTGTACCAACAGTACATGGACTGCAGCGGTTGAAGAAGGCTGCTCACCAGCAAAATCTCAACGCCAGTTAGAAATGGGCAATTAATCCTGTCCTAGCCAGAGATACCCATAAGAGGAATGGATTAATAGGGAAGCCTAAACTGTTCACCAACAATGAACTGCTACACTGATAATTGGAGATAGGTCCGCTTCACTACATCAAAACAAAATGATTGTAGTCAGTAAATCCCAGCTCTTACCTTATTCTAAAGTTTTGATGTCTTTTTGAAATTTTCTGTGAAACCTATTGTTAAGCTTTCGGTAGTTCACTGAACACACCCTGGTTAAAGGTCAAACATGACAGACCAAAAAAAAAAAAAATCGACCTTCGGTCTAAATTGACAAGGCGTTCCCTGCTCACACCGAACTGTAGAGAAACCTGCACCATTTAGATCATAAAAAAATGAAAGATGAGGGTTGTTTTTCTTTGCTATTTCACGTCAATTGTTAAAGCTTTGTATCACATTGATGAATATATTGAATTGCCACTTCAAACTGTGATTTAATCACAGCAAATATAAACCTTCTTCTATGGGTGGATTCACTCCGTACTTTCACTGTAAAGTTGTTCATTAACAGAATATAAAGGGGAAAGGCTTGCAATGAGCAATAATTAATTTCAGTTTATGTCAGGAACAAAAGTCGTCCAGAGCGATGTAGGGACTCAGCTATCTGAATTAACCTGTTTTGAGATTTAACATTTTTTGTTTCATGTTGATGATACCTCCCTCAATTATTAGGCTTATTCCATCGCTATGAAAGCGTGACACTTTCGATCCTCTGAGAAATATACTGGAGAAGAGAGCTTCACGCGGTGAACCGAGTTTCCCCGTCTTTCATCTAAAGTATCACTTAGATTATTCTCCACCACACCCACACCACAACCAACCACCCCTCCTCCCCCAACACCACCCACCACTACCCCCCCACCCCACCCCCCGCATCGCCATTTCATGCAATCTTACTGAACAGATAACTGGTTTCTAATTGAAATAGAAGGCACACAATTTCCAGGCTAAAATTCCCATAGATTTGAAACATATTATGTCCAGAAGTGCCTGCACTAATGATCACTTTATGACCCTTCCTAGCCGTCTGGTTTTGTTCCCTTGCTGTGAATTCTCTCGGTAGAAGGAATGTGCTATCCCTGTTACACCTCTCGAGCGACATGAAACAAACTGTCTGCACTGCTGCTTATTAGTGCGCAGTGTGAAGTTTTGGGTTTGTTGAATCAGGGAGATTTCTGAACTTGGGAACAATGATTGACTTAATTTAAAAATAATCTAATAAACGGAATTAAATGAAAGGACAGCTCCTGTGTCATGGCTGCAGAAAATAGAGGCCCATGGTTGCCAGTGCTATCCATGGCAACCACATCAGTAGTATGCTGAGCTTACTGACAATCTTCGGAAATGAGTTGAATATCTGGAGGCCGAGGTGCAGATATTGTAGCATATCCAGCTGGGCGAATGTTACCTGGTCACTTAGTTCCAGAAGGCAATCAGACTCCTTAGGTCTGCGTTCTCTGATTTGGTCAGTGTTCAGGAACGGGAATCTGTGACTGTGAGTCAAAGATATAAGTACATCGAGAGGATAGGAGTAGAGGACTGTCAGGGGTGAAGTAATAAAAAGCAAATTAGGAAAGCAGACATGGTGTGAAATATATTGTCAGATAAATTCAAATAAGGCCCAAAGATATTATGCCAGTTAAATAGGTCCAAGTGAATAATTATGCAAATGTTTGGGTCGAGCAGAGCTCTTCATGGTAACTCGTGCTTTGATGCTGAAGATGGAGCAGAGTTCTCAATAATTAGGTTGCCTTACATTTCAGTAAGAAGGTTGAATGAGCAGGCATTCTAAATAAATAGCAGTACACTTAAAACATAGGGGGAGGATTGGCAAAAGTCAAAATGGAATTAAGAAACGCAAAACTGGATAAACACATCTGTTGCAGATGTTGAAGATGGAACGAACTGAATAGACAAGGGGAACCATCATATACATTTTTAATTTGATACTCAGCAAGCTTCTGACAGGAACCCGGACTAAGATAAATTAGAGCACATCGGATTGACGTGCAGTATAATGAAATTTGTTTGAGAACTCATTCATTGACAGGAAACAGAACATGAATTAATTAGGCCAGTTTCATTGTGGTAAACTGTGATTAGTGGATTTTCGAAAGGATCCATGCTGCGTCGAAGCTATTCGCAATCTGTGCCAATGATTTGGATGTTGGGATGAAATGAAATATGTTGTCGTCGTTAGATGACACAAACTCAATTGGTAGGCTGAATTGTGGTGCGGATCCAAGTACAATTCAGGGAATACGAGCAGACTAAGTGAGTAGGCAAACAATTGGAAAATGGAACACACTGTGGAGAAATGTGAGGTTACCCACTTTGGTACAATAAACAGTTTTGCAGAATAGTTCTCAAGTGGGGAGAGGCTGCAAAGTTTTGAACCTCAACAGGACTTGGGCGTTCGTGTTTATGATTCACTGAAAGCTAACAGGCATGTACAGCAAGCAGCTGAGAAGACAAATGGAATGTTGAACTTTACAGCAAATTAATTTGGACATAGGAGTAAAGATGTTTTATTGCAATTATATACGACATTAGTGACATCATGTCATGAGTATTGCGTGCAGCTTTGGAATTTTACTAAATGAAAAACGTACTTGCCAAATAGGGAGTGCAGTGTTGGCTTACCAAAATAACGTTAGGAAAGGATGGACTGTCCTTTGCGAAAATTAAATAAATGCAACTTAATTCGCTGCAGGTTTGAAGAATGATAGTTGACATCAGGCAAACAGGTATAATGGATTCATCAGGGTAGATGCGGCTAGGGTGTTTCCCCATTCTGAGTGTTCTAGAGCAAGGTGACATAGACTCACAGTAAAGGGCAGACGATTTAGTAAAGAGTTTGGAGGAATTCCATGCTCCGAGGATGTTGAACATTTGGAATTATCTGCCCTCAGGATTTTGGAGTCTCAGTCATTGTGTATGTTCGCACCTGAGCTCGATAGAATCCTACATAGTAAAATCATCAAGGCATGAAGGGATAGTGCAACCAAATTGTGCAGAAAGAGAGGATCAGCCCTGTTATCACTGAATGCTCCAGCAGACTGGAAGGAGTGAAAGACCTGCTGCTGATATTTTTTCATTGTCCAATACAAGAGAATGACACCATTGAATCAGCTATGATAGATTCTTTTATTAAGAATACTCCATTGTCTTTGACCTACTTTAAGTGGGTAATGGTGGGATTTCCATTCCCGTGATCCAAATAATTGGCAGAAGACACGTCACAGCTGCCACTGCCAAGTCTGCAGTCATTTAACGCTCCCAAAAATCGATAATTGATTTCAGTTCGGATTTCCACAACAGTCCCAAGACGAAGTCTGGCATTCGCCAGCTGGCTGGCCAGCATTTCTGTCGCCACTGCAGCGCCATAAAATGCAGTGGACAGCACTGTAGCTGCAACCCGTCCATAGTACGAATATTCCGCGTTTCCTGGAATAGTTTGGCTGTGTTTTGTTCAGCGTGGGAGGCGATGTGAGCCTGGGCGATGGACAGACGAGGTTGGAGTACCTTTAGAATGACCTCCCGGTTGTGCGGGAAATGGTGGTTATGGAGGTGGGATCCCAGGTGGTGGTGAGGCGGCAAGAGGGAGAGTCCACAGGTTTCAGAATTTTTTCTTGGCCCTCAGTGTTAATCAGTGATTGGTTTGTGAGGCAACTCCCCGCCTATACTTCCCTTCTGGCTGAAGGCCTGAAAATGGTTAATTTGTGCGCATGGGCTTGCCCCTGAAGTCCTCCTGTAAGCCTCAAAGTTGAGCCTGAGCATAAAATGCCCCTAAGGTTGTAAATAAATTGCCATTTAAGGGTGTCAATTTAGGAAATGGTGAGCGGATCCAAATGCAAATTTGTGTTTTGTCACAGGGGCATAATCGTAATAGGTATGGATGAACAGCTGTTTAGGGGTTACATGTTGTTTGGGATGTTACAAGTACATAGAGTAGAGAAGCATTCAAATGGCTGTAATTACAACGTTTTTATTTCTGGTAATCAACAGCTTTTCTGACTAATATCTGTACAGCCTTAGTGACATAACAAAAGCTAAAGCCTAATGTCATCCTGAAGATAAAGTTGGAAAGATCTTCTAAGGTATGACCTGTTTACGGTGGTGGGCTCAGTGTTTTTTTTTTGGTCTTTCTTTTTCTCTTTGGAGCAAGCAAAACAAATGTTCAAGACAGACAGACAATAATGAAAAATATTGTAATGCAGAATTAAGGATGTAAAAGAGTGAAATTGTTTTCACCAGAGAGTAAGTGGGCAGGAGGCACTACAATGGCTGGGAAAAAAATGGGACCTTGCAGGAGGAAACAGGAGGAACACGACCTTTAGAAGGAACTTTATAAAATTCAGTAAAGGGAGGCAGACAACTTTGGTTTTGGCAGCATTTATAGCCCAACCCTAGTTTCACTTGGTGATGAGCTGCCATCTTGAACTGCCGCTGTTGGTACACCAACAGTGCTGTTAGGAGAGTGTTTGAGTATTTGATCAAGTGGCAGTGAAGTAATAGTGATACGTTTCAATGGCAAGATGTTGGGTGGCTTGGGAAGGGATGTCCAGCCTGTCGTGCTTATATATATTTGCTACCCTACCCTTTCGAGAATTTGGCAATAAGCTGCACTTATGAAGACAAGTGGATGGCATTCCAACAGTGCTAAGAAGAATTGGTGAGCTTCTCTAGTGCATATATTGCATCCACTGATGATACAATCGGCTGTCACTGTGCTTCGGTGGTTGTAGTGAATGTTTCTGCATGTGCTGAAACCAAGTGGGCTGCTTTTTCCCGACTGATTGAGTTTTGTTACTTTTAATTTAGTTTTTTTTTCAATTCATTCACGAGATGTGGCTGTCGCTAGATTGGCCAGTGATTATATTCCGTATGCCTAACTGTCATTCCAAAGGTACTGATGAGCCACAATTTTTAACAGATGCAGTGCATCTGTTGTAGCTACACCAATATTGTTGTTAGGGAGGTATTTTCAAAACTTTTGACTCAACACCAGTGAACAAAAGGTTATATAGCTTGTAGTCAAGATGGCATGCGGCCAGGAAAATGACGTGCAGCTGCTGGTATTCCCATGCATCTGCTATGCTTCTCCATCTAGGTGGTAGATTTATTGGCTTTGGGCAGTGTTGTCGAGAATTAAATAGGCAAGTTGGCTCAGTGCATCTTGGAGCTTGTACTCACTGTTGCAACTGTGCGTAGATTGTGCATGGCCTGCTTGTTTTAGTTCATTGATGGTGTGTCACCAGCGGGGCTTCTTTGTCTTGGAAGTCTCGAAATTCTTGAGTGTTGTTGGAGCTGCACTTATTAAGACAAGTGGATGGCATTCCAACAGCCGCTTGACTTGAACGCTTTGAATTGTGTATGCACATTGCAGTTCCAGGCTTTGAGTAAGTGTCTGCGGAGTTTCTCTAATCTGGTCAGCAGCTTTATTTATGTATATGGTCCAGTTCGGTTTCTGCTCTAATCTAACCCTAGGATGTTGATAGCAGTGGGTTTTTTGAAACTGATGCCATTGAATGTGAACGGGAGATAGTTAGTTCCTGAGTTTTTGGAGATGGTCATTGCCTGGCATATGGGATGTGCGAATGTCATTTGCACATGCTGGAAATGTCTCCAGTTCTCCTCACAAATGCACATCGCCTGGTTCAGGGCCTAACACATGTGTAATGGTGCTGAACATTCTGCAATCGTCAATTAACATCCCCAAACAGACCTGATAATAAAGGAAAATTCATTGATGAAGCAACCGGATATAATTGCGGATGATGCATAACCCTGAGAACCACCAGCACTGGTGTCCTGAAATGGAAAGTATTCAGCTCAACCAACCACAGCTGCCTTCCTTTGATACAGTTATGAACCTTAAATTGGAGATCATTGCCCTGGTTTGCAAACTGAACGTGAGTGAACAGATTATGCTTGAGTACGGAACAACTGTTAGCATTGTCAAAGGCTGTTTCCATCACTTGGCTGATGATTGACTTACGAAATTGTCATTATCCAAGTTAAATTCACTGCTATGTTCTTGTGGACAGATCATACTTTGGCAAATTGTCATATTGCTCTGTGGATGCTAATGATATAGCTATACTGGAAAAGCTTGGATAGGTGGGCAGCAATTTATGGAGCACAGTTGTTCAGTGCTACCACCGGAATATAGTCCGTCACCAAAACCTTTGCTGTTTCCTATTTCTTTCAGCTGTCTCTTAATATCAGGTGCAGTGAATCAAATTTGCTAACACTTGTCATCTGTGCAGGTTCAGACCTCATGAAAAGTTCGTGGTGTATCATCAACTTGGCACTTCTGGCTGTAGATGGTGGCAAATGTTTCTGCGCTGCATTTTGTACTGGTCTTCTATGCTCTCCCATCATTGTGGAAGGGGCTTATGTGTAGTATCCATAGCTGCTTAATGGTCCACACTATTTAGGACTTGTATTAACCCAAATAGATTTTATTTCTCCTCGCTTGACCTGATCATATTGGATTTCAAAAGATCCAAATTCGATGTGGTTTGCCTACAGGTACTTATTTCCTGATTGTATACCCCTGTGCCACCCCCTTTTTAAAATATTCGTTCATGGAATGTGGGCATTGCTGGCTAAGATAGTATCTATTTTCAATCCTTCATTGCACTTGTTCGGATGGCAAATAAGAGTGAACCACATTGTTGTGGGTCTGAAGCCCCATGTCGGCCAGGGCAGGTAAAGATGGAAGGCATACTTCCCTAAAGATAATTAGTAAGCCAGAAGGGTTTTTTTTTCACAACAATCGGCATCATAAGACTTGTAATTCCAGAGTTTTTTAAAACTTGAATGCAAACTCCACCAACTGCGGTGGTGGGAACCATTTTCCCAGAGCATTATGCTTTATCACTAGGCCATCAGCGCTTCATGACAGGGCAACTCTCCATATCCAGTGATGCGGATGCTGATCTGAATTATAGGTGAAAAATACTGCGGATGCTGCAAATCCGAAACAAAAAAAAAAATCGCATGAAATGCTCAGTATCTCCGGAGAGAAACACAGAGTTAATGTTTCGACTCCATCTCACTTAATTTGGGTCTCAGAATAGCAAGTCATTTTTCTGCATGGCAGAATTATAGCGTTTCATGGACTCATAGCGTCATCGATTGTTTAAGCCAAAAAAATCCAACGCTTTTGGCCGGCAGCTGGTCGTAGTCGCCTGCCATTTGTCTGTACATTTGCATTTAATTTTCTTCTCAGCTAATTTTGTAAAGCTGGTTGATTTCATCCGACTTGCCCTTTTCAGGCAGCACTTTCCAGCGTCGTGGAATGTGCTTCATAGAAAACAAAGATAATTATTTTCTTCGTGTCTCAGTTATGCCTTTTACCGTGTACAGGTAAAAATCGTCCTTTGGCCCTTAATACTTCTGCCAGGATTTACAGGTTTCTCCCTATCGATCAATTCGAACAACGAATGCAGCGTTTCCCTATCCAGCCCACTCACGATATTAACACCTTTTTCAATTTCCCTTTCGAGTTTTTTTTTTCTAAGGAGGACATCCCTAGATTCTCAAAACTATTGACATATCTGAAGTCAATCACCTCTGGAAAAATTGTTGCAAATGGATTCTCCAGCTTGCTTAAAGTCTTCATAGGCTTTGTGAAGACCGTTAGTACTGCCAACTGGAATGAAAAAAAAGAACATCGCTGCACTTATTGCAGCTTAATACAAAGCAAATGTCAAACAGAGATTATGTGGGCCGTTGCCCGAATAAATGAACTCAATATTTCATTTGGGGCTTTGAATTATGTAACTTAGATTTTACAAGTAACAAAACAAATGTTCCATTAAATGTTAATTTGCCTTTAAAATACGACGGTGATTTATTAAGAAGCTAGCTCATAAATTTAGAGTCAACATTAATGTTCCCCTTCCCCGCCACCTAATTAAGCTCAGGATTACCATCTGTTTGTGCGGTAGTTTGTACAACTCCTCAGGACGATAAAATAATTTCTAACCCCTCGTCTGCACTATGAAATCAGAACGTTGGGATATTTTTACTGTTTCAACCACTTTCTCCAAAATTCATGGTGGTCCATGTTTCTACAGATTGGGGGCATGCAACATGAATTAGCGTGAAAGAACTATTCATTATGACACGCCCAGATCAATTCAGAGCTTAGGAGGGACCAAATGGAAATGAACCAGATGCCCCTGGGACAATCAATAACGCCGATATTGCGCATTGTCTATATGTATCTTTAAGCTTCAAATCTAAATATTTGTTTATGAGGGGTGGTTTAGATCAACTTCGAAGCTGCCAGCTATTGAAGTGACGGAATAACCTATGTGCTTCCTGTGAGCTGTGCAGTGGGGCTATGTAGTCTTTCGGAAGATTGTCAGGTTTCTATGAGTTTCCAAAGTGCATGAAAGTCCTCCCAGATGTGTATATGTTTTCAAAGTGGTTCGGGAAACAGGTGTTTGAGAGGGTTCACGATATTTTGCCAATCTGTGTGGCTCGTGTGCACGTTCATAGTACATCCGCATCCTCCCAAATGTATACGTTGAGTAACAGTGCATCGATATCCTGAATGGTGACTATAACATCTCACAGTGTTCCAGGATACTGCCAATGTCTATGAGAGCTCCAAGCATAATTGGTTCTCGTCAGTCATGTTAGCGATTTCACAGACAGTTTCTGACGGTTATATTCAGTATTTTTTGTTGTCCTCTCGTTGTCCGGTCATCTATGTTGGACTCTCAATGAACAAATTGGAGTTGAAACTGACACAAATATCATTCTCGGTAATTGAGGAGCCCAGAATGTCAGTGCAAAAGAAACTGCTTAAGTATTTGCAAGCACCTTCAGCCATTTGTGCCAAATACATGATTTATGTCGCCACACTCCTAAGTCCCCAACATAACAGTTGTAATGTTCAGCCAATTCGACTCATGGCACGTGATATATGGAAACGATGGAGGGATTGCATTCTGCAAAGGCTATGACAACATTTCGGGAATGATGCTAAATATTTCCTGTCTCAAGTATCACCGTCCCAACAAAGCTGACTCAGTGCATAGGAAAAACGGGCATCGACCCAACAATGTCAAAAGTTGATCCCCCGTCTCCTATCCAAAAAATAAACACAGGAAAATTCCATCATAGCCAATTACATCCCCATTTGTCTACTCTCGATTACCAACTAAATACTATCAAGAGCCGCCAAAGTGCTATCAAGCGGACATTCACTCAATTTCACGCTTCTCTCTGACCATCAGTTTGGGTTTCAGCAGCAACACTCAGCTCCCAACAAAATTACAGACTTGGTTAAAACATTAGCAAATGAGCTGGATTCATTTGTTTATCTGAGATTGCACAGTTAAACAAATGTTTGATCAAGGACTCCTAGGAATATTGATGTCAGATGGAATCGGGGGAGACTCTCAAATATGCATAATGCTACTTATTAGGCCACTGCACAGCAGATGGTTGTAGTTGCTGGCTGCCCATCATGGCAGTCCAGGGGCATCACTGCAGGAGTTGTTCAGAGCACTTTTCTAGGCCCAACAGTATTCGGTTGTTTCATCAATGGCGCTTATTCCAACGTAAACAATGATTTCGGAAATTCTGCTGATGAATGCAAAATATTCAGCAGCATTCTCAACTCTTCAATGCTGATAGAAACCGTGTTCAGAGAGCAAGACAGGAAATCGTTCAGAGTAAGGCTGTAAGTAAGGCGATGGCGCAGTGGTATTGTCGGTGGACTAGGTATCCAGAAGCCCAGGTTACTGGCCTCATGACGGAGGTTTGGCTCTCATAATGGCTAGTTGTGCAATTTGAATTCAATCGAAATTTTGAGTTAAAAGCCCAATATTTATAATCTTGTAATGGTTGTTTAAAAAAGGAAACACCTGCTTCATTAATGCTCCATTAGGGAAGGAAAACTTTTGTCCTTACTTGGTCGAAACTACATTTGAATCCTAACCCACAGCAATGAGGTTGACCCTTAAATGTCCTGTAAACAATGGCACTTACGGGCGGGCAATAAATGGCTACCAAACAAGTGGCAATAGAATTGGCAGATAGCGAGTGAGCATTGCCAGAAAGGAAATTATCTAAACATCCCCCTTGACGGTCAATTGTATTGCAGTTGCTGCATGCCCCTATTATCAACATCCTTTGGACAGTTGATCACATATTATAACAGCATGTGCATTTTGAGGCTGAGGAACCTGCATCGTTTAACTCACTTCAAAATCTGAGAGGAAGAACTCACACTATTTAGTACTACAATAGTGCAAACAATAATTTGTCCATCGTGTAGGTGTTTTGCAAGGCAATGTTAATCTCTTTTTTCAGGGGGCTTGTGATTGTATTCCGACTCAATGTAAAGGAAAAAAAAAGATAACGTCTCTCAAGTTATCAAATTATGAGAAAGAAGTGCAACAATTTTTTAATGATTTATTAAGTTCAAAATTGTAGCTTCCAAAGTAGCTCAAGCGAGGTCTGAGTGTGGCAGCTGTAAATTAGAGTATATTTATGATATGAGCCCGGTGAAATAGACCAAAATATTGTTCAGGAATGTTTGAGTGTGCCATATATGGTGCTAGATAAATGTAATGCCTGTAGCATTATGGGCGCAATGGGAGATGTCTGAAAATAATTAATGGCCATCAAGTGGAAATTGAGATGTGACCGCTTAGGATAACAGTTTATTCCAAGTAAGTGTTTCCAATTGTTTATACCTACACGTGCCATGTATAATCATGGAGTTAGGCACTGCATATTGTTAGCTTCTCCACGCTGTACCTTTGTATTAATGTTTTTGTTCATTTCCCTTGCCGAGACACACTGACAAATATACATTTCATACAGCTGAGAGTGCAAAAAATGCAGTTTTATAAAATGAAATATTTAAATGCACTATATTGTGATATACATTGTGGGGAGACAAATGTGTGCATAAGGAATGCTTCAGAACATAATGCTGTATTGGATATAGGGAAGACCGGAGGTTACATTGAATCACAGAAGTAACAGGGCAAAAGCAGGCAGTGAGATTTTTCTCCTCCACAACACATTGGGCGTAATCACGAATTGCTGCCAGTTGTTTTTACTCCGCCCTCGATAGGTTGGGTTGGGTGCTGTAAAATAGATACAGAAATTAAGAACAGACCTGGGTACCGTGCGATGGTGAGCAGTTGCTCGTTATTCTCAGTCACAGACCATAATTATTTCGCACCTGCCAAGCTGAAACTTCTGAAATTCTCCAAAGTTAATTCCTTAATGATTATTTCCAATTTGAGGATAAACACTACAATTATCGATTGCTGCAAGGTGAGAGGGATGGCCTAGTTATACAATCGCTAGTCCAGAGGGCTAGTGTAATCATATTGGGACCTTGGTTCAAATATCTGCCAAAGCAGTTATTGGAATTTGTATTAAACAAGCACCTGGAATTTACGTTCTAACAAAGAACTTCAGGTTCACAAGTTCCCTTTGGGAAGGAAATCTGCCGCCCTGCCTGGCCTATGTGTGACTCCAGATCCACAGAACTGTGGTTGACTCTTAACTGTCCTCCAAACAAATGCAAATTTGGATTGGAAATGCAGTCGTATGCATCCCATGAATGAAAAAAGTAAATATCTGCTTAGCTTAAAAAGTAATATTTATTAAAATCATTCCTGTTTCACATACTTCGGAGAGATAATATTCTATTTCAGCGTGCCTCGATCTCGCTGGCTCTTTCTCAATTACACCTTGCTGTATATAGTCCTAACTCCCTCTTTATCAGTATCACAGAATCACACTGTGCAGACGAAACCCTTCGGCCTATCCATCCTGCACTAAGTTGAGAAATACATGACCTACATACCTCATCCATTTTATGCATGTCTCTATATTTCTGTTGCTCCCTATGTTCCATTTCCTACACCTGTCCCTTAGTCTTTATCTCTCTAGTTATATATATTTTTCATGTTTTTCCCAGTTCCTCCCCAGCTGCCATTCCCAGTGAGAATTGTGTATCTGACCTTCCCTTTCTGCCTCACTGGCCTCACAGTATTTTTGTAGTTCTATCTTTTAAAAAGTGTCACTGATTCTGTTGTGCTTTTCTCCTTCTAATTGGCTCAATGAAAGAGCTACACGACGTACGTCAGCAAAGGAAGAGTTCCAGAAAATCTAGATAGGCATACATTTAAGTTTCCTCTAAACTTCCCATTTAAATACTCCCAACTCAGAGACACTAAGGTTTGGAGAAGCGTTAAGTTCAACTGTACATGCCCAAATGTGTGTTTTATTTCCCAGGGCAAGCACAAGATATTGTACATGTGAAGTAAAATATCCTCTGCAATGAGGCCCTGTTGAGCACTCAAATCACACCCACCACCACCCCCCCCTCCCCCACCCCAACAACCCGCCCATCGGCTTTGGACAGTAGTGCCTACTGACATCATGCGTCTCCCACATAATGATGCTCCAAATATTCTGCACTAAGACAAATGCCAGGGGCAAATACATCGCAGTTGATTAAGACAATAAATCTGCATCTGCAGTGCTGCACAGATTAACAGGTAAGAAGTACATTGAGGTCATAGAGAACAAGGTGTTTTCTCTCTTTTGCCTTGCTCACCTTCATTGCTTTCCATTTCCCTCCTGAGTAGTACCTGTCGAAAGGTCATGAGGACTCAAAATGTCAACTCTTTTCTTCTCCGCCGATGCTGCCAGACCTGCTGAGTTTTTCCAGGTAATTCTGTTTTTCTTTTGGATTTCCAGCATTCACAGTTTTTTTTTTATCTCCGTGTTTAATTGACTGCCACTGCTCTTCAAGAAATGCCTACCTCCTTGAAAAAGTTCTCTTTGTCTCTGCTACAAGATTTCCATATCTCTCTTTTGCCTTGCTCACTTTCATTGCTTTCCATTTCTCTCCTGAGTAGTAAGCTGTCGAAGAGTCATGAGGACTCGAAATGTCAACTCTTTTCTTCTCCGCCGATGCTGCGAGACCTGCTGAGTTTTTCCAAGTAATTCTGTTTTTATTAAGGCCTTTTAACATTGTGCCCTGAACGTGTCCTAGTTTTAGTGCAGTAGAAGATGAACAATTTAAATGCTAGTAACAGTCAGGAAATCAAAGTCATCAGAGGAGAGAGAATATTGAGTTACATATTCAGGCTGCAGAACCGGAAACTTTCATTTATTTGACAAGCGTTATTTTTGCAAAGAAGGGCGCAGGGGTGGGGTGGCAGGGGAATCCTAAAGCATTCATCTGTGGGACGTTAAGGCAGGAATGATAAATTCGCAAACATTATGATGTTGCAGCGCAAAATAAGTCGATAATGGAGCACCGCTAACGTAGTAAAAGCTGGGTTTAGAGGTGATGTAAGTGGGAAATACCACAATAATTACTAGAGTGCATTTCCAAAATATTGAGACTATGGTTATGATCTGAAAATGTTGATTACAGTCCTGAGTCGAGAATCTAGTAACGTGCTTAATTGCAAGATCGGTTGCAGTTGCTGTTCATATATTCCGGACCAGTTGGAGATTGTAAGACTTTCGACGAACAACAATGTTGGAAAATGAAATGAAAGAAAACTGAAAGCCCGGGGTCACTCCTGCTAACTGAATGGATGTGTTCAGAAAGCTTTTAACCAAGTTCTGCTTGTCCCCCAGTTCTAGAGCATACTACATGTGAACAGTCCTTATATTGGAATGACCTCTAAAGGGCAATGATATTTCAAGTTCAAATTAATTGTTGTTTCATCTGGAATGAATATAATATTGGATGTCATAAATGGAGGATGCAAATTAATGTTAGTTGCATCTGATGCCTTACCAGGTAATGTGCGCAGAGATGAGAAAGTGATGTTCGGCGTAAATGGACAGTTCAAGAGTTTTTTTTTTATATTTAGCTATCTTTCAGAATGCAGATTTCGTTGCAGAACTACAGGCATGCTTAGGTCAGCAACGCACTGGAGTTTGTGGTAATGATGTAGGACGGCCTCTTTATTGTGAGGGTTAATGGATTGCGAAGTGAATAATTGAGGAAAGCTATCGTGATTCTGTGCGGAACGGAAAAGTGGTGGGAGCAGAATAGTAGGAAAGGAAATTAAGCACCGAGGAGCTTCACATCGCGACGGAGAAGAATCTTCAGCTTTGGAAAAGAATAGAAAAAACATGTAAATGATTTCTATGTAAGGCAGCAAAGTATTCTGTGTTTTATTTTTTTTCGTGTTCAATCGTTCGTCAGTTGGCTGCTGGGGGGATATATTCCCCTCACTCGCATGGAAGACCCGCTTTGTTGAACTTCCAGCCAACCGGATTGTGTGGCAGCTCTTCAATCCCTGCAGTTTCTGGATGTGCAATGGGCAGAAAAATGAATTCATGAGAGCTAAAGAGCCTAGGTATCAGGAATTGCGGGAAGGTTTATTTTTCGTGAACTCAGGACACAGAGGGGTTAGAAGACTTCAGGAGTGCATGGTGGGCAATCGGGGAGTCGAGATGAACGACCGAGTAATTGATAGAGGAGAGTGTGGTTTGGGCACATTGAGGTAGGGTCGGGGGAGTGGTGTGTGGGTTTGGCAGGTGGATACAGTGAAACAGCCCCACTGGACGATTAGAGAGTGGAGGCTGACCTCACAGCAAGATGGGGGTTCAGAAAAAGGAGCCCGCTTTCTGCCCAAGACATTATTGATCTTTACTGGCTTCTTCCACGTCAGCAAAATGTGCCCGCCAGCATAAAAATTGCGGCTGAGCTGGGAATGTCCTTTTATCGGCTACTAATTGACCACTTAAAGACTGCAACTCGGGAAGACACATCGGCTTGTCTGAGGCCCTCATGCGCTCCTTCTGGAAAACCGTTGGCAGTTCGGGTTGGCGGAAACCCATTGGTTAGATCTTTTTTTCCTATTTCAGACCTCGATCTCCACCAGCGCACCCAAGCAATAATGCCGGCAGGGAAGCCAGGATCTCAGAATTTAATATTCAAAATTTCATGACCATTCATAATCTTGCAAGGCCGTTATTTTGAACTTCTATCCATCTAAATCGTGTATTGCATATTTACTGAGACACACAGTATGAAACAACCCTCACATCGCACGGAGAATCTGCTGAGCCAAATCTCCCACCCGATTTTCCCATCAAATAAGAGACGTATGCCACCTAGATAAGTGAAATATTTGCCACGTCCTCTCCCATAATATCAGTGAGGTGTTCCCTTGATGTGTCTGAAATGATAAAACTTGCCAGTAGAGACAATGTTTCCAGGTATGTCATGGACTTGAAAACATACGCTTGATCCATGCCCTCCGGTTCTTCGACGCCTTTTTACTGAAATTATACTCAGAAATATTGTTTTCATTGCTCGAGGCAACGATAAATGCGCCAGAAACTCCATGGTATAAATTTATTATTAAAAATAGATTACAGAGCGACATTACATTTCATCAATAACGAATGGGAACAAGGACTTTACTTAAGCTGCATGTTCATCTGTCAGTATCATGCCATCATCCCCTATATGCTCTATGGATATATTTCTCATTTTAGAATCAGTTCTGTAATTGGTAACATTGTGGACGGCATCATATGCAACACTATTTTCCCTCTGATTTATGACAAATTGCATAGTGGTTGTCTAACTAACATACGAGGTAAAAATAATACAAGTTCCCCTCCTCCACAAACCTACGCACAGGCCTTCACTGTGGGTAATGTTATTTTCGTTTCGTTTTTTTTAATGGTGTTGAAGCTGCACGCATCTAGGGAATTGGAGCACATTCTATCACACTCCTGATGTGTGCTTTGCAGAAGGTGGTCAGGGTTTGAGGTTGTCTGGAGGTGAGTTACTATTCGCAGAATCCCGAGCCTCTAATCTTCTCTTCTGGCCACTATACATAAATACATATGGAGAGTCCAGAACGGTTTCTGCCTAATGGTAACACCCAGGGAGTTTGTAGTGGGATGATCCAGCAATGGTAATGCCACTGACAGTCAAGTGCCGAAGGTTGGTTTCATTCTTTTTGGAGATGGTCATTGGATTATACTTGGCGTGAATGTCACTTGGCACCTTTCAGTGGAACCTACATATTTTCCAGAATTTGCTGAATTTGGGCATTGACTGTTTCAGTATATGAGGAGTCCTGAATGTAAGTCAGCATTGTGCAATCATCAGCGAATGGCGTGATGATGTCAGGTGGCGTTCCTGGTGCCATCATGATCGTTTTCGTTAATACCATGGCCTGGTGGCTCAATTTTTGGGAACTCGAGCACGTTGCCTAAATGTCTAGTTAAATGCTGGTTGTGACAAATAACAACCCGCAGAGGGCAAGAATATGGTCTGAAAGCAACAAGACGCCTTCAAGGTAGGAATCACGTCGGGTGTGAAACTCTTTAAAAAAAAAATAACAGACTTGAAGGGACGAATATTTCAGCTTCAGCTGAGTGCAGAGGCACATAATAGTGCCAAAATTGGGACCGCTCTCTCACAGTACAATCAAGCCACAGCCTGACACAGGCATCCTCATGGAATCATACAATACATATAATGGCACAGGAGCCATCATCACCGTCCCTGAGTGAGTTTTAAGCTACCATATGGACAGGCGCAGCATAGGTGCTGGTATACTCGTATATAGGCAGGAGAGACTTGCACTGGGAGTCTGAAAATTCGATTCTCGACCCCATGGTGTTTCAAGGCATCAGGTCCAACGTGAGCAAGGAAACCACCTGCTGAATGCAAAGTGCTGTCCTCCCACAGTTAATGAATCAGCACTGCACAATTTTGAAAAATGCTTGTTGGAATCACTGAGGATGGCAAGAGCAACGAATGTGTTCTAGGTAGTTCGGTAGCACCACTATTGACAGAGCTGGTCGAGTCCTAAGTGGCATACATTTTAGACTGGGTCTGCAGCAGGTGCTGAGGGAAATCTCACTACCCCATTCTCAGCAGTCTGCCTGCAACAGATGCATCTGTCTATGACAGTATCAGTAGAAATTACAACAACATGTTGTGGGAAGAAAGTCCAACCGTCACATTAAGGATACCCCTCCATCACGTTGTGTGGCAATACCACGGAGATAAATGGGATAGATTTCGCACAGGCCTAAATATTGACCAGAAATCCTTGAGGTGCAGTAAGCCATCAGTGGCAACTGAATTGTACCTGAGCACAATAAGTAAACACATGGCCTGGCATATCCAACGTTGCATGATTAACATCAACGGAGGAGAGAAAACCTCGTTGAACGAAGAGTGCAGGAGTGAATGACAGGAGCAACACCATGCACACCTACAAATTGGGTGTTAACTTCGTAGAGCTGTATCACAACTGTATCACAATCGACAGATCAGATCAAAACTCTGCAGTTCTGCCGCTTCCAGTCATGAATGTTGGCTGAAAAGCAAACAACGCAATGAAGGGTACGCTTCTCAATTAACCCCATACCCAATGATAGAGGAGTCCAGCACATCAGTGAAAAGCATTAGGATATTCCATTTTCTCCACTTAAAGGCAGAAGTGCCGACTGGATGATTCATTTGCGCTGCATCACAGGTGCAAGTATTCGGCCGGTTCATTTCACTCCACGTCACATCAAGAAAGAACTGAAGGCCAAGGGCCCTGACAACATTCCAGCTATCATACTGACGATTTGCGCTCCAGAAATTGCTGCACCTCTAGCCAGGCTGTCACTGTACATGTACAACACTGGTATCCACCCAGCTATGTGGAAACTTGACTATGTGTGTCGTGTAGACAAAAAACAAGAGGAATCTAAAAGAGCCAATTACCCCATCGGTCTACTCTTGATCATGAGCAAAGTTATGGAAGGCCCATCAGCAATGTTGTCAAGAGTCAGTTTCTTAGCATAACGTGCTCACTGCCCAGTCTGGGTTTCGCCAGGGCCACTCAGGTCACCACCACATTAGAACCTGGGTTCAAATATGGGAAAAGGGCTGCACTCCCGAGGTGAGGCGAGAATTAAAGCCCTTAGCATCAAGTAAACGTTTGACTGACTCTGGCATCAAGGGGCATGAGCAGTACTCGATCCAACGGTAATCAGGAGGGAAACTGTCCGCTGGTTGCAGTCAGAACCTAGCATAATGGAGGCGGTCGTGCTTGCTGGTTGTCAGTCACCTCAGCTGTAGGACATGACTGCAGTGTTTACTGAGGGTAGGGTCCTCAGCCCAAGCATCTTTAGCTGCTTCATCAATTACCTTCCTTTCTTTATGCGGTCAGAAGTGGTTATGTTCATGATGTTTGCACAATGCTCAGCACCTTCCGCGTCTACATACATCCTGAAGCAATCTATGACAAAATCCACCATGACCTGGACAATATCCAGTCTTGGGCTGACAATTTGCAAGTAATATTCGTGCTGTACAAGTGCCAGGCAATGATCATCACCAACAAGTGGAGAATGCAAACACGGCCCCTTGATAAT
This sequence comes from Carcharodon carcharias, assembly GCF_017639515.1. Classification (NCBI taxonomy): domain Eukaryota; kingdom Metazoa; phylum Chordata; class Chondrichthyes; order Lamniformes; family Lamnidae; genus Carcharodon; species Carcharodon carcharias. Next base: position 27,266,758 of record NC_054490.1, read on the forward strand.
CAACTGGATTACCGTTAATGAGTCCCTCAATGTCAACTTCATTGGGCTTACCATTGACCATAAACTGAACTGCAATAGCTATATAAGTGCTTTGGCTTAAGGAGCAGTTCAGGTGCTGAGAATTGTGCAACGAGTAAATAAACGCGTAACTCCCAAAACACTGTCCTGCATCTACAATGCACAATGCAGTAGTGTGATGGAGTACTCCCAAAATTCCTGGCTGAGTGCAGCTCCCATAAGGCGAATCCCCTTTGACAGCCATGCTCACAGTCTCATCCTTTATCATGCTTGCCTAGCGTACAGGGCATACCAGCCAAAGCTCTTGCATTTTTACAGAAAGTATTTCCCTGTTGATTATCAAAGTTGCATCCCAATCCCATGACCCTTAAGAACGTTAGGCCATACAAACGCAAGAAAAAGAACTGAGTACAGCAAGGACACTGAATGTGTTCAGGAAAGAGGAGATCAATGCGTATTAGAAAGGATATTGTTTTACCACAACAACTGATTGAGCTGGTCAACTCATGAAGTGTATATTTGGTAGGTGAGGGATAGAACAGGATGGGAAAAAGCTGCTTGACCTGTCCATCATTAATCTAACAAAATCCATGGATCTAAGAAATTCTTGAATTCGATCGATTCAGAACAGTACTAGCAGTTGAAAACTTGCAATCGCTGAAGCCCATTGGTTCATGACTGCAAGGTACATTTACTCCTACAATTTGTAACCTCATCATCGTATATATGCGTCACTACATAATTAACATAAAGGCAGGCATCATTCCTGGTTTAAATGGCAGTCTCAATCTGGCTAAACAAAAATAACTCAATTTTTTTCTTCGTTCATGGGATGTGGGCTTCGCTGACTAGGCAAATGGTTATTATCCATCCCGAATTGAGCTGTTCACAGGGCTCTGAGGTTCATTGCTGTTGATGTGGAACCATATTTAGGTTAGCCTAGGTAATGGTGGCAGATTTAAATTACATTAGGGAACCACATGGCTTTTAGAGAGAATCGGAAATGGTTTCACAATCATTAAAGATTTTTAATTCCATATTTTTATTTATTTCAAATTCCACCTTCTGTCATTTTGGGATACAAACGCTCGTCCCTGGATTGCCACGTGAATGAGAATACATCAACGTCACCAAATACAAGTTGCTCAGATATCCAACTAAATATAACTGAGGTAGGTAATACAGCAACGAACGGATCAGCTCACAAAATGCATTTATGTCACATCCAGTTATGAATCATTGTCGGCAATTAAATTTCTAACTGAAGGAAGCGGGTGATGGTGCCAGGGCGGCACTAATGTACTGCAATCCTCAATTGTCGAGCAACACAACACTTCAATGAGAAATAAAGGAGTCTCAAATATTTGCAACCATCTTTAGACAGACGTTTTGGGTTCATGAACTACCTCAGCTTCCATATGAGTTTCGAAGATACACAAATACCTGTATTTCGCTAAATTATAGCAAGTGATGCCAGCAATGAATTGAAGGAACTGGCAGAAGAAAAGAAGAATGCACTCTAAAAGCATACTAGCCTTAACCTTGAATACCTCTGTGCCAGAACTGAGAAGATGTACCAGTGCAGCTAGTACACCAGCATACACCTGGCAATTTGGAGAACATGTCTTTCCGGTGTGACCTGTCCACTGAAAGCCAGGCAAAATCTAACTAGAAATTATCGCCCCATCTGCCATTTCTCAATCATCAAGACCATGACATGAGGCATCGATGGCATTGCTATCGAACAACATTCACAAAACTATAATTGCTATGTGTTTGGGTTCCGTCAAAGTCACTCGAATTCTGACTTGGTTGCAACCATGTTAGAAACATTAAAAAACATACCACAATTCAAGATGTGAGGTGTGGCTGAATGCCCTTAACTTTAAAGGAGTGGGGAAGGGGGACGAGTGGTGGTGGGTTCGTTTGACCATGCTTGGCATGAAGGAGCCCTCGTACAATTAAAGTGAATGGAGTTCAGGGAATCGTAACTGGATACCTTTGCTGCCTTTATTATTACGGAACAGACAGGAAAATGGCAATGCTTGAGGTCAAATGTTCGAGCTCCATTGCATCACAGGCATTTTATCAAGGAGCTGTTCCAGATACAAACATCTTCAGTTGTTTCATCAGCTTTATTTGCTCCATTATAAGGAGAGAAATGATGACTTGACTAGTAATGTCACTCTGTTCAATGCCATCTGGTTTCCTGAGGGAGCAAAGCACTTCTTTATTTGTTTACTGGCTGGAAGGCCAGGGCAATATTCCGCCTTTCGGTGAAAACTCACAATGAACATTCGAAGCAGCGAAGTGAAAGACAATTTCCAATGCACGGCAAGACCCCTTAAACTTGCGTTTTCATATTCAAGGCATTTCCCATCGATACATCACGACTAGGCAGCATCTTGGAGAATCACCATTGACCAACCATCTACATGTGGCGGTTTAAGTAAAAGTCACAATCTAGTAAACCTGAGGCCAAGGACTCACCACCTGCTTCTCCTAAGCGTCCACTTCAAGTACAATGCGAAGTAATGAACGCAATGTCATAATTTGCACTTGCTGGGAGAGTGCGGTTCCAAGTTTCCTTGCTAAATATATAGTTGAATGATTGTCGCTTTCACCTCTTTACTTATGATATTTTATTTTTTGTTACCACTTTGCGCAACGTTTTTGATATTATTGTTATTCGCCAAGTATAATGCCTACCCTGCATAGAAAATATGTTAAAATATCACCTGTTCTCCTAGATCTGGCATCTAATTGTGTTGATGATCAATTCACAATAATTCTCGAGCTGATTAGGCGTGTTTTGAACTATTCAAATGATCGTCTTTTCTATTGTTCTGCAGACTCCATGCATGTGATTGACACACCATACTGCATGGCAGCGTAAATTATTTGGAGAGGCACAGAAAACAGAACAAAGACAATATACGTTTCTCATCAAAACAATGTTTAATTAAAATGCCTCTTACCCACTCCCAGTACTACTGTTGGCAATTCATTGTAAAGTCGTAGAACTTCAGATTCCACCTAATTAAAGGAGAATCGGAAATGTAAATGTTGTCTATCATTTAAAGTTGGAAATATCAACTGATTTTAGATGGCTTCCACGCAAAACAAATCATGTTGTTTGTGTAGGGGCGGAATTACAGAGTCACAATCTTTACATTGTGGTTAATATTAAATGCTGAAGTTCAAAATGCGTCCAACGGGTAGAAAATTCAGAAGAAATTATTAAGTTTACAGAAAACAAGGACTCTTTGAAAACTAAACTTGAAGAGGGCATGCCTGTTTCAACATTAGAAATAATACATTCACTGTGCTATAATTTGATTTTTTTGGAAATTTCAATAAACACGCCTGGTACTGATCCCAGGGAACCTTAAGATTTGATATTATTTTCGTCCTTCCCCTTTTGAATTTCATCTTCAGCCTTCATAGCACTCACCTACTGTGTCTCCAAATTTGGGTGTTCGGTCCACGTGGAACCATACCACATAGATATTATAAGGAACGTAGGTCATACTTTACAAATGTTGTATCGAAAATAAATCGGATTTTCACACAGCAAAAGACCGTACAGCAAGCCATGTGGAGTTTCAATGATTTAGTCATTATGACACATACTTCGCTCCCTGTTTTCAATCTATGAATGTGTTTTCCTACATTATAAGCACATTCCTGGAATCCACAAGAAATGCATCACCCCGCTGTTAAAAAAAATGAAAGACATCTCTGACAGTGGGATGATTTCATAAATTAGCCTGATTTATACTTAGTTATAGCTGCTCTAATACTCACCGATGCAGCTCCTGCATGAATGTGTTGCAGGATGCATTGGTGCAACTCACAAACATTTCTTCTAAAGTGCTCTGCTCCCTTCAAATTTGTTACAAAATGACGAGCAAAAGCAGCAAGCATCTCCAAATACATTCAAGCTGCATTTTTCCACCCTTGGCAGAGGACTCCGTTGTGTTCTTTTTCTTTTCCCCCTACAAGATTCAATCAATAAAATGGCATTGGCTAACTGACTTCAATTAAGGTGTACTTCATTTCAGGTACCTGTCATTCAAAGATATGGTCGTTGCCCTCTTCCCTCATGGGAAGAGCAAAAATATTACCTATTGGAAGAATAGACTAGAAAATGATTTAAATTCCCAGGTTTTACACATTATGCTGCTGTATGCAAGTCGATTAACATTCCAGCATCTTCATCAAATAAGCCTTAATGCTCACTAAGATAAGTCACTCATTCCAAGCCGAGCAGGATGCATATTGTGAATTGCGTCCATATAGATCCATCTTATTGATGACGGTCCTCAGGCCACGAGATTCCTACAAGGAAGTTATTAAAAATAAACATAACGGGTAATCTGCACTGCCTGTTTAAAAACACATTCTGTGGGCCTTGCATACTTAATGATGTGGAAACAGACAGCTCTAATTTGTTCGGATCTGTAGTACAGATAGGCTGCATGTCAAAGCCACATTTGTTCAGCCCAGGTCTCTTGCACAGCTCCTGTACGATTTGCATCATACTTCTCTGAAGAAGAAAGCAAATGCATTTTGCTCTAAGTTTCAACACACATCCGGCATCAAGATGTATCATCCAATTGGAAACAAATAGGCCCTGTGCTGATAATTTTTTGCATATTCGCAGAACGACCCAAAGAACTTCAGAACGAATGAAATGCACTTGAATTACGCTCGTGGTTATAATGCATTTAAACACAGGCGGACGTATGTGCAAGTATCGATCCTGTGATCAATAGTGAGATAATCAGTTGGCTCATTTGCTTCATGTCGGTGCTTTTTAAACAATAAATATGTTCACTACCGTCACAATACTCCTGACATAGTGTCAGACGATACTTTGTCGTTGATGTTCATGCAAATATAGAGACAGAAGTTAACTTTCGATTTTAATCCAAATTAAGACCCCACGTCAATAAATCAATCATGAATACGTTCTTGGAAGTAACTAAATATATGGGGCTAGATACTTTAATAAGTGATAACAACATATGCACATTATCAAATAAGAATAAAAAAAAGTAAACAAATCGGCCGCCACAGCACGCTCCACCATTCAATATCATGAATGGCTGTGGCCTTAACCCCACATTCCTGCCTACTGGCCCGCCGCCCCCCATGTTTTGAATTCCCTGTCAATCAGAAAAGTGTGTGTCTTATTTTTGAATACGTTTAATGATTAAAGCTCCTCTGCTAGACTGTGGAGGTAATAAGGAACTCAACCTACTTTCAGAAAAAACAAGTTCCTCCGGATTTCCGTCTGAAATGGGTGGCTCCTTTTTTTAGAACAACGAAACCTGGATCTAAAGTCATCCTCAATGGGAAACATCAACTTAGTATTGACCCTATCAAGTCCATACAGAGTCATAAAAGCTTCAATAAAATCAACACTCCTCTTTTCAAAATAGCAACGAGTGTAATCCCAACCTGCTCTACACTTCCTAACAATTCAAACAGCCTATCCGGAGAATCTCCGAATCAACCTTGTGTGAACTATTCCCAATTCAATTATATCTTGTGGGCTCTTGATGCAGGGTGATCAAACTTGTATACGGTACACTTGGTGTTTTCTAACCAATGACCTGCACTGTTGAGTTTAGATTTCACTCCTTTCTTCTGCATTGCTCTTGTAATAAAGGCCCATATGTCGTTTGCTTTACTAATTACTTGCTTTACCAGATGGCTGACATGATTGTGTTTCATCTGCAATTATAGGAATGCCCCTGAGGGCCAGAACATTCTGCAGCCTCTTGCCATTAAGCTATGTTTTTGCCTTCCCTGTTCTTTCTGTCAAAGTGCATAACATCATTATTGTCCACAATATGTTTAATGTATCAAGTTTGTTTCAAATAGCTTATGCTCTCCATATACTTTAATGCCTGCCTCAAATTGTGCTGCCTATCGAACTTGTCTTAAATTTGGCTTCGGCAGAGTTGCCCATTTCTTCCACGTGTATAATATGCATCGGCAATAGTTAAGGCCTTAATAATGATTCCTCTCCCAGTCCACATTAGTTAAACATTACAACTTGAATATGATCTATTTCTGTTGAAAGTCCGCCATCCATGCTAGCATATCACCAGCAGATTATGTGTCATTATTGCAATAAGAAAGGAAAATGCTGGAAAACCTGAGCAGCTCTACCTCAGAATCAGTTTCACGCAGAGTCAAAACATTAAAAACAAAAACAGAATTATCTGGAAAATTTCAGCAGGTCTGGCAGCATCGGCGGGGAAGAAAAGAGTTGATGTTTCGAGTACTCATGACCCTTCAACAGAACCTCTCTGCCAATGCTGCCAGAACTGCTGAGTTTTTCCACAAAATTCTGTTTTTGTTTTGGATTTCCAGCATCCGCAGTTTTTTGTTTTTTCTCTGTGTCAAAACATTAATCCTTTTTTTCTCTCTCTACAGATTCTTCCGACCTTCTGAGCTGCCGACTTTTTATTCCTCAACGTTTTCTTATTTCATTTAAGATTGCCAACGTCTGCAGACTTTTGCTTTAATTGATGTACTGATTGAATGAATTTTGAAAATCCAGTTAAAGTAAATCTTCTGCTTCGGCTTTATCCACACTGCCTAATACATTTTAAAAAAGTACGCCAACACATATGTAAAACATGAGTTCCCTTTCACAAGAACATGTAGCATCTGCTGGACTCCATTATCATTTTCGAAATGTTCTGCTACTATTTCCTTAATAATGTGTTCTAGCATTTTCCGATGAAATACAATAGATTACCTGAATATAGATATGTGTTTTCATTCTTGCTCCTTGCTTGCTTTCAAACCGCTAGTAACTTAACAGAATTTCTGGTTTATTTGAAAGATTTCTATTGCTATTGTTTTAGCAATACACCATTATTTCTACAGCCTTTTTTTTATTTAATTCCTAAACTGAGGTATATCAGGCCCAGAAAACTCAGTATGAAATTCCATTAGCTATTTCTCTTCTCTTATTTTTTTCTCTAGAATTAGGGAACATTTTTTTATTACAGACCACTGCTCCAAATTAATCTGGTGCCTGAAAGCTTCCACAAAGTATTGCAGGAAAATACTGTCCCCATTGCATTCTATGAATTCATGCTTTAGCGTACCAAAGGCAATCTTGTTTTCCAATCGATGTGAAGTTTCGTGTCACAAAGTTTATTGCAATGCATTTCTTCGAAGCCACAGTATTTGTTCAAGTGCAGTTCGTGCTTGTACCTGCACTTGCGGTGGAAGTGAAGGGTGTGGGCGGGGTGGGTGATGTTGAGGGTGATGAGTGGGTGGGAGCAAGTAACCTATCCTATCAGTGACTTCATTAATTTGGGATTCACTATTTCCATTCAAACAGATCTCCTGAAATGAGGCACCAGCTCACTATTATAAGCATCTGAGTGTATATTAATAGCGAAATCCCAGCCCCTTTCTTTCTCCATTCTGTTATTTTAAGTCTCAAAAAACCTTGAATATTCAGGGTCGAACCTGGGTCAATTGTAGCCACGTCTCTGTAATAGCTATTACATTATAGTCATTTCTACTTATTTGTGCTCTAATTTCATCCATTTGACAATGGAAGTTGTGGAATTCAAATGCAGAGCCTTTAATTCGTTTTGTTTTTACCAATGAAACCTAACCTGCCTTAATTTTTTCGTGTTCTCAAATATTTGCAAAATTTATCCCTCAGTTCTACGCCCCGGTATCATTACTTCATTCATTATCTACTCAATTGCATTTTATTTCTCATTAATTCTGTGAACTCACCTCAGATGAGCCGCGCCCAACCACAATATTTTTTGAGTGGCCGGTCTGTAAATCTCGTTATGGGATTCACCAATTAAGCAGAATATTAGTCCTAATGAGCTTCAGATGGAAGCCGACCCTGTGTTCGATTTCCAGCGGAACTGTTGCCAGTGGAGCATGAATCAAATGTTCAGTTTCCCGAGCCATTTTTTGATTCAACGCATTTAACTCTGATCTTATTTACAATAAACAAATTTGATCTTGGTCCGGTTAGAAGGAATTTTTGATTCCGAGGGACGAAAACATTAGAATTAATAAGTGCCCTGCCTCGTCTTAAAGACAAAGTGTTTTGAATGTATTTATTTGGATAAAAGCAAAAATGCCGTTTAATTTTAGCTTAGTCTTTAAAACACCACTGGAAAAAAAATCCTACTCCCTATTTTGTGACCAGCATGCTTACTGAATAAATGTGCTTAAAGCACAGCAGGATTATCAAAGTAAATTGAAATCAAGTGTGCATTGAATTTTCTCCATGCTTTCCGTGGACTGTAAATTCTGAGTACGGACCACAGCAGAAATGGGACACCGTGAGCAAGCAGGAAATGATTACATGACACTTGCTTCGAAGTTCAAACTTCCGTTGGGCAAACACACAACTTTTGGGATCAACCAATACTAAAATGCGATACAAATCTGAAAACTGGATTCATTTTGATTATCTCCCATTAATAGTTCCACAGAAAATGTTAACAGAATTAGCAAAATACTGTTTAGATTCTATGTACCAGTAGCACTTTCATCTTTGCGCCCCCCACCACTGCACCCCCCCCCCCACCCCCAACCCATCACGAAGCCCCACGGGATACAACAGCTCTAGGGAAGCCCGTGGTCCCTCCCTGCCCACCATAGGACTCACAGCGGTCCCAGGACTTAGAGGTGGACACACCAATCCAGCTCCACCAACGGGGCTTTCTCCAACTCCATCCAGCCGCCACACCAACAACCTTCACCCCGTACAATCCTCCGCACATCCCTACTCACCACGCAGCCCATTGACTACCCGGCACTCTTCCCCAAAGCACCCTCTGGCATAATGATCATCCCCTGACAAAACACAGTTCACCAAACCGCTCTGCAGCCAACTGATCGCACCAACCATCACCTGACTCCCTTCACTGGCCACTCGACTTCACAATAACAACCCTACTCACTGACCAACATTGCTGATCACGGGACCCTCACCAGTGACCAACTGAAAGTGTACCCCATGACAACACACACAAATCTAATTCTGAGCAATTTCCTGAAGAAAAAATGAACACACGCCCCCGCCCCCCCCACCCCCCCACCGCCGCCCCCCCCCCCCCCCCCCCCCCCCCCCACCACATTGTTTTATTAATCTGGCTTGATCGTTTATCTATCCAGTCTAACTGCAGCTGGTGCCGTAAAAAAGTGGTCGTGGCTTCCTGACCTGCAATTCTCCAAGTTTGAGACACACAGTTCTGAAGTACGCTTCATCTACATTGGTCTCACGGGGTGTCATTCAGAATGTCAGGTGGGAAATAGGGTTGGGGGGGTGGGGGGGGGGTTGGGTGGGAGGGGGGGGTGCGGGCGGGGAGGGGTAGATTGTGAGGGTGTGTTCATTTCAAGGTAACTAGGAGCGGAGTTTGACTGTTTGAGTCTGAATACCAGTCCAAGGGCCTAATGGCTAAGTGTATTGTTCCATGACTATTTTGTTTTTTTTTTCTTTTTGCAATTACAATTATTGCCAATTCTATAGCAAATGACATTAGCAGCCTTGAACCTCAGAGATAGTAATGAGCAGGTGATTATTTGTGTTTTATTTTATTTAGATTGCATTCAATTAGAGTAAATAAAAATGTAGAGATATGACATTTTACTCCGATTCTTTAGAAATGGGATTTTCGCTGTGGCACAATGTCAAGGACAAACTGTTATTAAAATGACTTACCTTGTAGGCCAAATCAAAAAGAAGCCACTGACTAAAATATCGCCTCAAACCATGGGGAAATGTGCTGAGAGATATTGAAGAAAGTTGAAATCTTACCATTGTAATAAGTTTGGTCATATAACATGAACGTGCTAGGGGTTAAAAGGGAATTTCTAAGAAGTATGACAGTTTCTGTAAAGTCAAACAATAAGAACAAGATAAACTATTTGGAATTTGGTCAAGCCCAAGTGTTAGCCAAAGGTGTGAAAATAGATTCACAGTCTATTCAAACGGATGCTGAAAGGTATGTTGCAGAAACGTTTCAAACTTTTGTCTATGTTCCTCATTATTCTAAATGTTAATAATGGAGCTATTCAATCCTTAGTCTATGGGTAACCGACATTTGTTGTCCTGAGGATATTTGTCAGAGAAATGAATAAATTAAAGGAATTCATAGACAGGCAATACATTTCCTTTGTGTAAGGTGAATTGAAAATAAGTTTGAAAACAGGTAAAGCGAATGGAGGAGTAGCTGAGAATTTGTCTATTGCAGTGTTACAACGTACCATAGAAAATTATATAGCTGAGTCATATGTGTTGGTGCAACCTACGATATTTGAACAGCCACTGGAAAGTCAATACACAGAACTGCTTCTGCAAAATTAGCTTGATTTTTTTTTCCAGACTGTGTGGGATCACAACTCCAATGTCATCAGTTGAATCAGTTGTAGGATACTGAAAGAGAGTGGAAAGAAACTGATGATTTTATTGAGGCATTTATATTTGATAAGATTGATCAGGAAGAGAGAATGGAGGAGAGTGACGCTGAAGTGTTTAGCTCAAGGAAATTGATAGGTAAACCTAAAGGACCGAAAATAAAACAATTGTAGTAAACAGCTTATTCAGAAACCACGCTCCAGGATTATTTATCAAAGTACTGGAAAAGATTGAACCGGGCTTGTGAGTTACTGAAGGAACATTTTAATAGATCACAGCAGTGATGAAGTCCAAGACATAAAATAGAGCCACAGCATCAACGTTTGCTACGGGGGAAGGCTTTGTCAGTTTTATTACGAGTTTGGGATGAACTATTAATGGCAAGCTTTAGTGGAATTTACAAGATTGAGAAGAAGCTTAGTGAAGTGAACTATTTAATAAAGACTCAAGAAAGAAGAATAAAGCCAGAGGTCTGCCATGTAAATATTTTAAGAATGCATTTTACAGTGAAGACGTTCAACATAAGGTTTTATTGGTCATAAATAAGGAGGCCGGGTAGAAATGAAGAATACTGATATTGACTTTCCATTAATCAATTTGGATAATGTAGGGATGCTTAAAAAATTCATTGTAATATTGAGTTACCTTCCTGACAAATGACACAGTGATTTGTAGAACTTTTTTGGAACCAATGGAAAACTAATTGAGCGAAGTTATCACACTTAGAGAAGGAAATTGATTTCATTCTTCAAAGCAATACATTTGACCATTGTTGTTGAAACTTGAGTTCGACCATTGTGAAGGCACCAAAGTAAGATGGATCATAAAGACTGTTTGTAGTATATCGAAAAGTAATCACAGTGAAAAACACGGATTCACATCGCATTCCACGTTTTGGACGATTGCATAGACAACGTGGGACAATCACACATTATCACAAAAAAAAAAAATCACCCTGAGAGGGTATTAGTTAGTATTGTCATCGGATAGTCCAAAATAAATTTCGGTTTCTGAGATGCCAGATGGACTATATCAGTTGAAGTTATGACATTTGCTATGGAAATTGCACCTGCCAACTTATAGTGTCTAGCGAATAAGTTGATTATTGGCAAAACAAAAACAGAATTACCTGGAAAAACTCAGCAGGTCTGCAGCATCGGCGGAAAAGCAAAACATTGACTTTTCGAGTCCTCATGACCCTTCAATGGAACTGAGAAATATTAGGAGAGGGGTGAAATATTGGCTGGTTTGAGGTGGGGGGAGGGGTGTGGGGAGAAGTGGTGATTGGGTGTTGTTGTAGGGTCACGCAAGCAGTGATAGGAGCACATAATCAAAAGATGTCACAGACAAAATAACAGATGTTTAAGGTGGTGACATTATCAAAACGAACGTGCTAATTGAGAATGGATGGCAGGACACACAAGGTACAGCTCTAATAGGGGTGGGTTGGAAAGACTTAAAGGGCATAAAAGATATAGTTTTAAAAATAATGGAAACAAGTGAGAAAAGAAAAAATCTATATAAATTATTGGATAAAAGAAAACGAAGGGGGAGAAAACTGAAAGGTTGTGGGGATGGAGGAGCGAGTTCAAGATCTCACGTTGTTGAATTCAATATTCAGTCTGGAAGGCTGTAAAGTGCCTGGTAAGAAGACGAGGTGCTGTTCCTCCAGTTTGCATTTGGCTTCACTGCAACAGTGCAGGAAGCCAACGTCAGACATGTGGGCAAGGGAACAGGGTGGAATGTTAAAATGACAAGCGACAGGGAGGTTTGGGGCTTTCTTGTGGACAGACCACAGGTGTTCTGCAAAGCAGTCACCCAGTTCACGCTTGGCCTCTCCAATGTAGAGGAAACTGCATTTGGGGCAACAAATGCAGTAGACTAAGTTGGGGGAAATGCAAGTGAAATGCTGCTTCAAATGAAAGGAATGTTTGGGCCCTTGGACGGTGAGGAGAGAGGAAGTGAAGGGGCAGGTGTTGCATTTTTTACGTTTGCATGAGAACGAGCCCTAGCTGGGTTTTGAGGAGAAGGTGGTGATGGAGGAATGGACCAGGGTGTTGCGGAGGGAACAATCTCTAAGCAATGTCGCCGGGGGGCGGGGGGGGGGGGGGGGGGCAGGGGGGCGGTGGTGGTGGTGGTGGAGAGTGGTGGGTAGGGGTTGGGGGTGAAGTGGGGTTGAAGAGAAGATGTGTTTGGTAGTGGCATCGTACTGGTGTTGGTGGAAATGGCAGAGGATCATACTTTGAGATTGGAGGTTGGTGGGGTGATAAGTGAGGAAAAGGCGGACCCAATCATGTTTCAATATTGGACTGAGATACTGTGCTATGGACATTGTTCACTCTGATTGTATTCTGTCAAACATCGTTGGAAAACCTACAGAAGCTGATAGAACGATTTAATCATCTGCAAGAAGCTAATTTTGTGGCCACTTGGAGAAGAGAGAATTTGCAAAGGACAGGTAACAAATTTAAGCTAAACTCTTGGCCATAATCAGATGGCAAACAAAGATGTAACATTGAAGCCGATAGACGGGTGGCTTCAAAGAAAAGGGAGGCTTTACAATTCTCTGGCATTAATGTTTTAGACAGGAACACCGTACCCGGTTTTAGCATCGTGGTTAACACATTAACTGAGCTCTGAAAAAAAAGCACAAAATTGAAAATGGACATTCGTGCTCCCAAATAAGCTCAAAAATGTGAAAATGATTTAACAACAGCACCTGTTTTAGTTACATCGAAATATGCCAATCATTTTAAGTTGGCAAATGATGGAGGTGATGAGGGTATTGTTGCTGTATTGTTGCATGGAGATGACACAGGCCTTGAAGATAGTGGACAATATTTTTCAAAGAAGTTTAAAATTCATCAACAAATATATTCTACTTTGGAAACGGAAACATTGAGTTTGGTGCTGTCATTGCAACTTCTTGATAATTATGCTGCCAGCAATTCATCAGACACTTTTGTTTGCACTGACCATACCACAGGAATGCTTTTGGAATGTTAGACTGCTTAAATGGAGTCCATTATTTACAACGATTTAACTTATAAATAATGTATATGGCTGGGCTAAGTAACCCAATTGCCGGTGCATGAGGAAAGGCTTAAGTTGTAAGGAAGTTTGGACATGTGAATGCTCGGGAAAAAAAAAAAAATTCCATTGCTGCCAAAACCTTGGGCCTATTTTCACGTGAATGCATGCAATTTATATTATAATACTAGAGTGTAAAAAGGTAGGTAGTAATTATGAAATTGTGATTGAGAATGTGAAGTCATTTATTGAAGTATGACTGTTCATCTTCCGAAATTAACACTGTCATATTTCTTATGTATTGGAAAACTGGCTTTTTCTGGCTTTAAGGATGATAATTGGAGCAAGGTCCAGGCGGACTCCAAGAGCCAAACAACCCGTAAGGACTGCTGTTGAATTATTAATTAGCCAAGAGGAACTTCAAGCAGAAGTGCACATAATAAATAAGAGAGGTTTTAATTTGATTTGCTTTAGCTCAAAGATTGCTTTATCAAGGTTATAAAAGCTCTAAGTATGTAAGGTAAAGATCAGACATTTCTTCAAACCTAAAAGCCAGAGTAAAGGAAAGAGTAATCCGTCCTTGGAAGAAAGCATTTCTGTTAGTACTAATTGAGGCAACTGGGAGAATAAAGTGAAGGATCGTATTTTAGGAAATACTGAAATTTTCGTTGGGGGAACAGCTGCTTAGATCTCCCAGAAGACAGCAGGATAGCTGGGCAAAACATCCGGAAGACACTGCAAACAAGGCTAGACATGGAGGACCAGTTGCTTTCAGCTTCATCGGGCACCTCAAGAGGAAGAGAAACAGGCTGTGATAATAATTACTGGAATCATGTAGATTTTAAAATCTATAAGGATATTTGCTCAACAGCAAAGTTGGAAGGTTAGGTATGATGGTAGTTAAGTATGATCTCATGAAAGTTTTTCCTAATGACTGCCTACTCTGCAAAGTCATACATTTGGTTAAGTATAATTGTGTTTTTCTTGGCCTTATTATGTGCATAAATGTTTACTCTACCACACAATTATCACAAGTAGCCAGGGACATCATTTTCTGATTTCAGAAACTCTCCTCACTATGCAAACACAACCTTTTTTTTTTAAGGATTGATGCTCACTCGAGAACCTAAGAAACATTATTTTGACTTTGAACAGAACACAGATATGGAGCTGCACCGGATTTTGTTCTCTCCAATGAATAATAGGAGTTGATTAATATACACTGGCATGAGAGATTTGTTTTTCCCACAAAGAGGCTTGTAAGTCTTGAAATTTCAACAACCCGATGTGTAGTGCAAGCTCCATGTGTGAGTACATTCTAGGTCCAGATAGAATAATTAGTGATCTCTCAGGGAGTCACAGGATTAGTAGGAACAGTCATAAAAGCCATTTTGACATGCATGACACATTATCATACCGAATGCTGATTCAGGCGCAAGAACATTTTTTTCCTATGTCTCTCCTTATTTTTTATGCTCTATTCATATGATGCATTGTCATCCATCTACAACTACACATGACGTTCAAAGTAGTAGATGTAGCAATCGTTAATTTTTGAGGTAATTACAGATTTGCAAAATACCGAGTATTGGTTTTGAGTCTCATATATAGCAGCTTGGCAAATGGTTGGCATAGGCAATGCTTTCAGGGAATATTCCTGTGATGCTAATTATTATATCCCTCGTCATAGAAAGACAATGCACAAGTTGATCCGGAAAGATGGATTGGGTGTAGGGCAACACTGATTTACCTCAAAAAGAGCTGGAAATCTGCTGAAAAAGGCTTCGAGGCAACGTGTCTTGAACGTGTTATTTAGAAGCATTCTACATGCTCATATACTTTATTTCAATTTAGTGCATTCATCAGCTAAATAGATAAAGGGGGTTGACAGTTTTTGCATTAGTAAATGGACAGGAAGATACAATAATAAGAAAAGTTGTGATCCATTTTTTTTTGTTTCAAAATACTCAACAAAACAATAAAAAAATACTTTGTAACATAATAGCGCACTTAAGCAGGATAACCAATTTTTAAAGCAAGATGAATATCAATTGTTCAGAGAACAGAAGGACTGCTAAAGAAAACGTTCTTCCCTTCGGGATTGTTGAAAACTGTCAGTAGACTTGGAGTTGGCAAATATAACACTGCTAATAAAAATATGGTATTGCTTCGAAGAAGCCTGTTAAGATTGTGGCATGAAAGCTGGCAACTTACTAACGGTTTAAGTCATTGCGTTTACAAACGCGATTTATAGGCACACAGAGTGACTATGGTTGTTCAAAAGAGAAGCCATGCTTGAAAAATGAATTCGAGTTTTAATGAAGGCATAAAGAAAGGGATATATAAAGGGGATGCAGTGGAAACAATATAACAGGGTATCCAAAGTTTCTTGATAACGGAGTTCTCAATGGGTTAACATGGCATAAGAATGCATAAAAACAAACAGAGTCAATAGTAATTAGGGGGAAACTTTCCGCCAGTTGGTATCCAATCCAGCACAACTGAAGAAGGGCGTTGTTTTTGGAGGTCAATCATTTACCTTCCGTGACATCACTGTAGGAGATTCACAGGGTGGTGTTGTGGGTCCAACCATTTCCAACTACTTCATCAATTATCTTCCTTGCATCTGATGGAGAGATGTGGGGATCCCGCTGTTGGTTGCAGAATTTTCAGTACCGTTCCTAAATCCTCCAGTACTGAATAAGTCAATTACCAAATGCAGAAATACCTGGACAATCTAGGCTACGGCTGGCAGGTGGCAAACTACATTCACACCACAACTGTTCCAGGCAATAACTGTGAGATTGTGTGTGTGTGTGTGTGTGTGTGTGTGTGTGTGTGTGCGTGTGTGTGTGTTTGTGTGTTTGTGTTTGCGTGTTTATGTGCGTGTGACTTGATTAAGATGTGCAAGCTTAAGCTGAGTCTGGTTGTTTGGGCGCTTTAAAAAAATAAGAATTTGGAAGTGCTAGGTTTGAGCTTAGAGCTTAAATTTGCAATTTTACTAAAGTTGAGATTGTGCTTGAGCATCACAGCGAAATCAGAGGCTCAAAAACCATGCTTGCATCTTGCAGCTGTTGCATAAGTAAATAATAGTGGGGGTGATATACTTTATTGACCCTAAGAAAAGGCAAGATCAAAACTTGGATGAATTAATATTTTGAAGGATCTGAGTTTCAAAAAGTTGTGAAAACAATGGATCCTGATTTGGAAGCAGAAAATCCTTGGGTTGTAAAAACATTTTTTTCTATATGTTTGGTTTTCCCAAGCAGTCTGGAAGAGAATTAGAGGCCATCGGTTAAGCCTGTATTAAAGCTAAAACAGATTGCATACATAACATTACCAACATTTTTTTTTAGTTAAGCAAATACAACAAATGTTGCTTCAAAGGCGTGCAAAGGTGAGCCTGACCGTAAAAGTGACTTTTTGGCGGGACAGGGTATAAGACTAGGTTTAACTATGATAATGCAATTTGTGTGCTTTCGTTTTCTTTTATTTTTGTTAAATTAACCATTTTTCCTTAAAGCCCAGAGGTGTTACTGCAGCCTTATTGCTAGGATCAGAACGACTTCTCGTGTTCGAAAAGAAGATGATGGATTTGATTTGTGCAGCAGTTAACACCGGCTGTGGTCATAAGAATGGCCACCACCAATTACTGAGAACCTAATAATCGCCCATCGACATTCACTGGCATTCTCTGCTGAATCCAGCACTATCAACATCCTGGGGGTTATCATAGATCAGAAATTGAGCTGGACTTGCCACATAATTATTGTGGCTACACGAGCATTTCAGGACCTCGCATTCCTGCGGTGATTAACTCGCGTCTTGGCTCACAAAAGTTTGACCATCAACTAAAATGCATAAATTGGGACTGTGAGGGAATTCTCTTCACTTGCATGCATGGGTGCATCATCAGCATCACTCAAGAAGCTTGTCACCATAAAGGACAAAACAGGTGTCATGATTCACACTCCAACCACAAGCAGCTGCTTAGCCCACTGTCAAAGTTCTTTTGCTGCAGTGTGTTCACTCCAGAAACTCACCAAACCTCTTTAGACAGCACCTTCCAATCCTGCAACTTCTATCATCTAGGAAGGCAGGGAAAGGACGCACGTATGAACCTCATCCAGAGGAAGTTCCCCTCCGAGGCTCTCACCGTCCTGACATGGAAATAAATCACCGTTGCTGCACTGTCACGTGGGAATCCCAGGGAATTCCATCCCTAAGGGTGTACATTCCCGCAGTGAACTAAAACATTTGAAGAAGTTAGCTATCCATCAGCTTTCTGAAGGAAATTATGCACAGGCAATAAGTGCTTGCTGCGCCAGTCACTTGCCCATCCCAGAAATGAAGAAAAAGGTAAAACTCACGTTATGGACAAATGGATTTGGGGACAATAATTTATGTAGAATGACGTTTATTTGCGGAAACTTGAGCAGAAATGATACATAAACAAAGCATTGTTACGTGAGTAGAGGAGTGCTGAGCGATGCGTTCTGGTGCTTCATTGATTTGCAATCTAAATTGGTATCTTAGGCATAGCATTTTATTCAATTTCGTTGATAACCCAAAGGTCGGCGGGAGCAGGACTTCTAAGGGACAAACAATCGCTGTTATTAAGCAAAGATAGGCGGAAGTATTGGGTAGGAAGGCAAAGACTGAATAAAATTTATGAAGGCAGAGGTCGCTCAATTTGGAACGAAAATTAGTCAAGCAGAACATTTTAAAAGTAGTCACTTTTGAAAAACATCGATGTCTAGAGAGGCCAGCTGTGCTCATGCATAGAAGATGAAAAGTTAGCAATTAATTGCATCAAGTGATAAAAAGAGAAAATCGCATATTAGCCTATCTTTCGAGAGAAATGACTGAATTAAAATGACGTCTTACATCCATACCTTTGGCCTTTCTGGAGATGACCAAATGATGACTGTGTTAATTAAGAGCTCTACATCTAATTATATGATTTTCTTCAACAGTCGGAATCGTTTTGTTGCTTGTAATAACATGGCTGAAAGGAAACAGGAGAATCAGCACATTGTGCCTATACACTCTGGTGATTAGATTAAAGAAAGATAATTATTTGTGGACATGCAAGTTTGGAAGGGGCTTGAGAGTTTGTACACTGATTAGTTGTTTATTTTTGATGGACAATCCAAATCAGTGGGATCAGTCACGGAACTCGAAAAGAACATTTATGTCTGGCAGGTCTGCAATGTTCAGCATGCACGAGGTCTATCCATGGACTAATTCAGCTAACATTTCTCGTGTGTTCATACATTCATCTTAGTTTTTGTTGCACATTGCACAACAACACAAGTGAGAAAAGCTAGCAAATGAAAACTCTCTGCGCATAAGTGCCGGTGCAACACAAAACATTGAATGCGGGTGTGCTTTGCAATTTCACAACAATAGATCATTACTGCCTAGACATATTCTGGTGACGACAATTTCAATACATCTCAAACCTATTTGGGCAACTGGGAGTGTTGCAGTCGATCGTAAAAGAGACCCACCTGCGAAGGACGATCAGAAAGGGAAAGGCAGAGGGGTGGTACAATGGAAACAATTGACTCTTTCCAGCAAACCGGCATTATTGGTTGAAACATGCGTGAGTACCGTACATTTTTTTTTCAAAGATGACAAAGCAATGATTTCCGCACAGGCCTTGGCTCACTGATGAGGCATGTACAGATAAGCGTTAATTGTCTCAAATCATTCAAAATCTATGGGCTATTAAACAGAAACGGAATGTATGTTTTCGATTTTTCAAGATCAAATATTCATGCAAAAACAGGCGATTGCAACACAGCGTCCCAAAAAAATTACGAGCGCTAGCTGACAATACTGCTCATTGCATCGTCTCAGCTACTGAAATAAATCACGTTTGACCTTGGGGTTCAACTGCACTTTACCGCCGACTCTACATATACTCGGTTTCCCGACAAAGCAACAATTCCTCATCCTCAGCTTTCAATGCGTTAAAAAATGTAACTTCCGCAAATGTTTGGGTTATAGAATTTCAACGATTCACAACACTTAGAGGAGAAAAATGTTTCGTCATCACAGCCCTAAATGATGACTACCTAATCCTGGGGATGCACACTCGTGTTATATCGACACGAGGGAAAAAACAAACCTCTCAGTGATTGCCGTGTCTAGCCCCCTGCAGAATTTTATATTTTTTAATTAGGGTTGCTCTCATTCTTCTAAGCTTTCAGAGAATAAAGGCCCTATAGAATAATTTACTCATCACAGCACAATCAATTTAGCCCAGGGAAACATCTAGGGAACATTTTCCATGCCGTCCCCAAAGCAAATATATCGCTCGGGAAATATGAAGACTAAAATTGCAAAAGGGAATACCTCTTGCGGCCAAAGCAACATTGTTAGTACAGACACATGCCCTTGAAATAAATGGCATCTTGAAACTTTCTTTCCAAATTGCTTGCTGTGCCTGCATGCTATATTTCACTGTTCAATGTCCGAACACCTAAGAATCTAACAGGGACAAAAGCACTTGTCATTGTGGCACTTTACATGTAACAGCTTGCAAACTTGAAAATGTCCCATTTAGATCTAATGGTTATTTTCTGTTCCTGAACTAATCGATTGTCCATGTTAATACTTTGCCACATTTACAACTCCACAAGTCTTTTCATATTATTGTTTTCTCAAATTGGTTATTGGTTATCGAAGCCCTTCTTGGTATTCCAGGTAAACTAATCTGTGCACGTTAATCTACCCCTAAAAAAACCCAAAACACTCAAAGAGTTTTGGCTTTTCGTCAAAGCATACTGATTTTATCGGCACAGACTCCCATTTTCTTGGTGCAGTTTTAAGAAGTCCATAATTACCAATTCCAACGTTTTTGTGATGAATGATGCCACCCAACAAATGAGTAGCTTGTTTTTTTTTCCCTCTTTCTCTATGCCTCTCCGTTATTGAATAACGCAGTTTCAGAAACCAACTTGTTGTTGCCCTTGCAGAATTTTGGAAATTATGTGAAATCACTGCACCCATGTCTTTTATCTCGCCACCTTATTGTCCATCGGGGCATAGGAATTTGGGGCATTATGTCCTGTTTTTGTTATCTAGTTCTCTTTACCAGTTCCTATATAATGACTTAATTCCTGCCTTTGCTCCTAAGTTAACAACAATTGTTTGAACCACTCCATTCCTTTGTCACTAATACTTGCATTAGCATAGACCTCTGCATTTAATTTAATATGATGCTTCATTGCCTGAGCAAGTCATGGATGTATGATTCTTTGCTGCATTTACGTTCTTCAATGAAATGCATTTTGTTGTATGCTTTAACTGTTTATTTTTTCCTGTAACAGTCTTCCGTCATTTAATTAATGACAGATTTCAGTTCATTTATTGCATTAACCTCATCGAGTTCTCCACACGTACCTATTTGCTTTGCTTTGCTTAGTTTCTCCTTGTGATTACTTTGTATAACTTTCAATATTAACATAAAATTGAATTGTTTTATGCTCACTTTTCCCAAAGGATATTTTAGTTATGAGAAGACCAATTTAGAAATCCTCATTTCAAAATTCTTATCTAAATATCTAATATAACTATGTTCTATTATATTTTATATTTAACATAAATATGGACTGTAATTATGACTATTTTTTTTTCCATAACGAATTCTGGAAGAAAATATTCAACATCACATCTTCTAAAGAACCCTTTTGAATTTGATTAGTTCACTGAATATGAAGATTATTCTGGTCCACAGTCATTAATTAACCATTGCTATAAGCTTCATACTTTTGTCTAATGTTTCTTCCAAATATAATACTGTCCTTCTGTTCCCTGTTGGCCACTCCCAGTAGTGATTTCTGACTATGATCATTCATAATCCCCAGCTATATTTATTCAACTTAACACTCTTTTGAACAATCTTACTAATGTATTTGTCATTATTCACTGCTACTCATTGTAGTATTAACAATTATTTCTAACTTTATTACTAATCTTCTTTCTCCATTCCCTCTGTCTTTCCAAAACCATGTATAACCGGATTATTTCTCAGATTTATTTGCATTTTTTTATTTCTCCTCGAAGAAGATTAGCTCTATATTATGACTCTTTTTGTGCTTGTATCTTTCCTTCCTTTTTGCGGATATTTCACGCATCCTGATAACTAATCTTGAGTTTTAGCTGTCTTTTCTACTACTCGTTGCTACATGGATATTACTATCTTATGAATAATTGCGGTTAACCTATATTTTCCATCCAGTACCACTCACCTTGCCTTTGACAACACTATACTGTTCAAACACTTGAATTGTCTGTTTGAATTTTTAAATTTCCCATCACCTCAACACGGTGTACCACCTCACATTCAAGCCACCAGCAAACCCTTTTGCCGCTATCCATTAGATTAAAGTCTATTCCACAACACACAATGCACAATTCACCAGTGCACAAAAAAACAATCCGAGATAAATGCTGCAAATGCAGAAAGTACGGTACATGGTTCCTGAATAGTGTCGAACTCATTGAAACCCATGCTTCATCCGCCAACATTTGAGTGATCCATTTATGTACATAATTTTTTTCACCCTATGCTAATGGAAGTGTGGCTTGTCAAGGATCGAGAGGTTAAGTCCAACGTTTGAATTTGCTTCACATCTCCTCATACTCAATTTAGGGGTTCTACCTATTTGATTGTCCCACAAGAAATATTGCAAATTATTGCCCCACCCCCACCCAAACGCCCACCCCCATCCCCACCCGCCCCGCCCGCTATCCATTTTTTTCTGTTCTTGCAAAAGGGTCTACAGCCATGTCACCAGAAAACTATATTCAACCCTATAGGGCGCAACTACGGAGATTATCATGTATCCATCACCCCCCACCCCCCCGCCACCGCACCCTCCTGAATTATGATGTAACTATTTTATCACCATCAGTTCATAGACCATTTCAAGAGGAATATAAATCCCACCGAATGTGCTTGAACTTCTGATTAAAAAATAAATTAATCCCATTGGAGTTGCTTATGCAGGTCTTGGCTGATCCGTTATGTCGTGCAGATGGCATCATACGTATCTGCCGTCTCCTGAACTTCTGGTGAAAGATATCTTTCTAGACCAAATTTAAGGCAAATATATAATGATGTTTAATAGGTTTGATTGTGCCGTTTCTTCGCTGAGGTTTAAAATATCACATATAAAATATCACATTCAATGGGAATTTGAAAGCCCACTGATTTATTGCCTGACTGATCAGGAGGCATTTAGTCGTCTGACATCTGATGCACAGGAAGCCATATGGCCTTCCTTAACCGTGACAATCATAAATTGTTGGCAAGGCTAATTCCAGTTTCCCTTAAAAGAACCATGTCCAGAAGAACAAAGCTCTTGAATTATATGTCAAAGAAGGTAAATAATGTGACATGGCTTTCTGCCTCACAGCCCAGTCAGATAGTGAGTTCCACAGTCCTACCACATTGGTGCAAAAATGTTTCCTCATCTCAGTATTCCAGGATTAATTACTTAAATTCTCTGTCCTGTGTTTACTTGCAATTCACTAGGTACAGAAGAGTAGATGGTAAGCTGTATTAAGATAGGAAGGTGGGCTTGATCCCAGTACGAGGAAAAGGCTCAATTATCTCATGAGGTCAGTTACAGGTAGCTAGATCTCCGTCTATAAAACATTGGGGTGGCATTTGACTCTGCTGATGATTCTTAGGTTGTTCCTCGCTCTCGGATTCTAGAACTCCTCTGTCCATATGCTGAGGAACTACAGCTTCATTACCCTCCCTCTATTTCCTTCGTCCTCTCATCCATCTTCACTGCCTCCTCTTAATCATTCTCTTCCCCTTACAGGAGGTGGACTCTGCTTCTGAAACATAATCCCCATCCATCCCGGACACTATTATGCTTTCACCCCTATGTTTCCGACATAAAATTGCTCCATCAAAAGACCCCTCTGAATTGGAGGTGAGTTCTCCTCATGCAAAAAGCTAAATAAATCCTCTGTCCACCAAAATGAGCAGTCTCCTCACTCTGTAATGTCTCCCCTGCAAACGTGATCATCTAGTGCCAGATGAAGTTTTATACCCCATCCAAATAACCTGGCCATTCAAAAATTCCCCCTCCCCCGTCGAAGATCTTGCCTTGAAGACGTAGTACTGCCCTCTGAACGTATTATTGCACTAAGGTGTGCAATTAATTAGCTGATTTGTCTTTTAAATTAATACTTAATAACAGGTGATGCTTCCCGTCTTGTTGACATTGGCTCAATGGCACCATAATCAGAGCACCACATCCTAACGTCCCATAGTACTTTATGTAAAGCATAAAAATCACCTAGCCGTTGGTGCATTAATTCCTCCTTAATGAAATTGATTACTGCTGCGGGCCCGTGATTTTTAAGCCTGCCCGGCACCCACATTAGGCGAAGCTGGCATGATCGCAATGAGAATGCCACCCAATGTCATCATCACTGGCAATACTTTTTGGAGAAATTAATGCTGGTTTGGGAGCGTACTATTCAGCGCATTGGAAGGAATGATATTATTCAAAGCCTTTGTTGCTATTTTGCAGCAAATACAGTATCATCAGGTCCTCCCCTATGCCACACGGATGTTGGAATGCCACCGACGTCTGGTAAGGAACCTGCCATCTGCGAGAGACAGTAGTGTTACGCCATTGCATGAAATTGTTATCAAGTCAAATTTTCCCTCGAATGATACCAGCGTTTGAACATTAACAAATATAATATCAATGTACACAAAAATGCAGGCGAAACTCTAGACCAATAATTTTTAAAAGAGGGAACATTTCACGAAGCATTCTGAAATTATAAAATGAGCAGAAGGTAAAAACGTGTGTTCCAAATGACATTCGCGTCGGTGATTGCGTTTTCTTCCGATGACAGAGCAAACAACGTAGATAGAAAACAAAAACAGAATTACCTGGAAAAACTCAGCAGGTCTGGCAGCATCTGCGGAGAAGAAAAGCGTTGATGTTTCGAGTCCTCCTGACTCTTCGACAGAACTAGGTGAATCCAAGGAAGGGGTGAAATATAAGTTGGTTTAAGGTGGGGATGGGGCGTGGGTTGGGTGGGCTCCCCACCACACACCATAAATTTTGCAAAGTAACTTAAAGCTATCCAATTGATGCAGCTACTGGAGAATAATAACATGGTTGTGATTTTGCACTGAAAGAATCCCTGCACGAAGCCATAAAATAGATGTTCTGCATACCACACCAACGTGGGAATGTGCAATTTGAATTGCAGTGTCACTGCGATGCCAGGACCGCAGGCCATATGTCCAAAAGACTGCCGGATGTGGCAAAACAGCACGTCCCTGCGTTCTTGCTAAGAAGCAGAGCGTTGGACCAGTCTACATGCCTGTTAATGCAAAACTCATAACATAATATCTAACAGTAGATGGAGTTCAGCGATTTTACTGCAGTTGCTGAAGAATCCAGAGATTGACAAGAATTACGCTCACAGGCTGGCTTTCTATTTCCCTTACTGTTGCTTGAATGATGTATAATTACAAACAAGCGACTGTCATCTGTAGGCAAAATTAATACATCCAGGCATCGCGCCATTTTTTTTGAATCAAATGTAAGTGTGAGGGTTGGGGTGGTGGAGAGGGCGGAAATAGTTACCTTGCACTTTCTCAATGACCACGGTTCAACAAACGAAACAGAGTTCACTTGCGAACCAATCAGCAACCCCCTTTTCAAAGAAACCTGAAGCTATTTTGACCTTTGACATTTGTCACTCTCCTGTTTGTCCCGACGTGTGCAAGACTACAGTTTTCTACAGCATGGCTGTTTTTACAGCAATTCCCAACTGAACATCTGTGAAAAATCAACGACTCTGACAAAAACATCAATTTACTGCTAATTTATTGTTTAGCTCTTACTAAACACATTCAAAATCTCCGAGGTATCTTTCATCTGCTGTAAAAGCTCTGATACAGACCCTAATAACAACTTCTATAGAAGTTTTCTGCCCATTGCTATTTTCTTAGCTCCAATAGACTGCTTATTTTATTCATTTCTTCCCAGTACCATTGTGTTTTAAATTTAATCGTGATAAGTTTGTCTATTTAACCTCACCTGTCTTCGTCTGGAAGATCGACCAGGGGTGGAATCATTTGTCATACCTCTCCTCTGACTCTATCGTCTACCTCTTCACATGGTTGATAATGTTTAATTTCTAAAGCTTGTTGTTCTGATAGAAGGCCATCAACGTCAAAACAGAACCAATTTATCTTCCCCACATTCCAAAATACCTTCTGAATATGTGCAGCATTTTCTGCCTAATTGCACTGATTTGGTGTTTGAACACAAGGCAACTAATGCTCGTGGCAAGAATGTCACATAAGTCCAGAATGTGAGAGGCACAAATTACTTTGGCTGAAGCAAGGCTGGATGAAATCACGGTGATAGCGAATAGCGACATTTCTCAATGAGGATAATTGCAATTTATCAGAAATGAGATCTCACGGAATAAATTGCTGAAAAAAATGGGGGTGGGGGTGGTTTGGGGCTGTTATTATGCAATTGCGGGAAGGTAAATCGACATTTTCATTAAGATGAAGACATTTTCATTAAGATGAAAGATGTGAGTTTGGAAGACGTGTTTATTAATTTGTGCAGCTGGCAGTGCTTATATCAGTCTGTGGTTTCTTGTAAACAACAGGGCTTTCTGACAGAGAATGGATGCAGTGCTGGTCTTCGAACATGTATTAATTTCGACTGTTTACTTTCTTTTGGGCAGTTTCTTTTCCACATAGGGATGTTTGTCGTTGTTGCCTGTTTAAACAACGTCGTGGAATCCCACTTGTGATATTGTTGGCTCATGATTCATATGCTTTCAACGTTGCCTTTTAAAATTCTTCATTCAAGATCCCTGGGTCTTCCCTCGCAATCATGAAATATTGGTTAACTCTTCTACTTATGCATGCCATAAATGTTCTATATCACCTATGATCTGGAGTCACGCGAACAATTTCCAAATTAAGAGCGATGAAATTGCCTTAACTGCAAGAGGTTTGGCAGCGATAAATTGCATGTGATTATAATGCTGCCCTTAAGAGATTAATGTGGCTCGATGCAGGCGATTGTAATGCTGCTGAACGCCTCTCCCTTGCAAGTTTTACTCAGTTCACAATTGTGTGTCGCATTTCTCCCTTGGAGCTTTGTCTTGGTGAAACTGTATTTTAAAAAAATATTTTTTTGAATTCTAGCATGTGTTGGTTCACTATAAAAATGCGAAGGATTCCCTTTAGTGCACAATGTTTACTTAGCAATTCCAATTGAAAACCTATAATCGGCATTCTTAGAACAGAAGTACAAACACCAATCTATCATACTTGTGCTCGAGAATACGTTACTCTGTTCTTTTCCCTTCAGTTCATTTATTAACAATTCCAGATGAATTTATTTTACTAAGAGAGTTTGGAAAAGACATTCAAAATATGACATTTTAAATACACAGAAAAGCAGTATCATATCACTAAATCTGTGCAGTCTTGGACAATGCTTACTTATTTGGGGTACACAGATTATTTTCAAGTTAAACACTTACCATAACAGATCAATTAATAGTCGAGAGGAGTCTAGTAAATCTTATGACCTCTTTTAAAAATTGGAGAAGTGTGTGATTGCAGGAAAAGGATTCTACGAAAATAATTCATTGTCGCGAATAATAAGATTAATAATTTGAAAAGATCGCAAGGCACTACAGGAAAGTCGAATGGCACAAACTGAAAATAATCAAGCGAATTTCAGTGAATTTTGTATTAGCCAGTGACACGAAAGAGTCTGACAGAGAATCGATGTCGGCATGAAAGCGTAGCGTTCAATATATAGGACGACATAGTTTATAACTTGTTTCAACTGGTGATTTCTATCAATTTGCTTCTTAACAGAAACGTTTAATTGTTTGTACGAGAAGGGCTGGGAATTCGAGGAGTAGATCGTGCATTGATTTAGACAGTTTACTTTGTTTTATGGCGTGAATTTATTCGCTTAATATAAGAAGTCGGCATCTTTCACTCTGTTTTAAACTATTCGCAGGCACCTAAATGCTGCTGTGCTGTTGGTGTATGTTGTGAAATTTGCAATTTTGACTTTCACAACATTTCATTCCATGACATCTTGGTGTGTTCCCGGCAATCAAAAATGTAGGTCAATACTGGGAGACATTTAGTAGAGCTTCGGAACCTGCCAAATAGAGTTTATGTTATAACATGAAGTGCACCGTTCATATACTTTTAATTCATTTATTGACAATTCAAGGAAATAAAAACTTTTTCACAAGAAGATCTCATAAATGCAATTTAAATAATGGCTCTTATGGCACCGGGCAGCAATTACAGATCACAAAATCTATAAGGCTTTGGTAGAGTTTCTGTCTCTAAATTGCACCGAATATATTCAGTCAATGTAGCCATCTGTATGAATCACTTAACACCTAAAGTAGATCCAGCAAAATATAACTTAACTTATGATCTGCTTCAGTCACCACCTTTGCACGTGTGAGCGACTCACTAAATGCTTCGAAGATTTCTTGAATTGACTGTTCTCATTCATCACGGAACACAGAAGTAATTCTAAGCAGCTGAACATTCCTGAACACTGCCAGCATTTGTAAGATTTTAGTATTTGGATGTTCTGCAAAAGTTAACAGGGGACAAATTAAAGTACAATTCATATAATTGGGAGGAGCCTGAGCATTGATGTTTGGATTTATTTTATAGCGATGAAATGACTAGTGGCACCTCTCCATGTAGGGAAGAACAAATAATGCGGCCTCATTTTCATCGAGTTGTTAAGAACCGGACAAGCTTTGGAAAATACTGAGTGCAATTTAAATAAGGAAGAAAAAGGCACATGTGTGGCAATAGAAACACTACAGGGCTGGTGGCTGGGCTTTTTCTTTGGAGCCTGGAGAAAAAGAACTGCTGTTTTCCAGGGAACAGGAAATGGTGGAAGGAACGGGAATGCAGCAATCCGGATAGGTCGCCGAATGTAGAAATGAACTGGCGATGCTTGTACATCTGTAAGATGAATTGCGTGATAATTGTTTTGGGTAAGAACCATGTGTATTTTGGATTCAAGTAAAGCTGATGACAACCTGATGTTTTAAATGGGTAGTTCAAAGTCGAGTGCAACATTCACAAAAGCGTCAATAAAGTAATCCAACATATTTGTAATCACTGCAATTACTAGATGATATTGGAGAGTTAGGGATATTAATGGCTTCCGCTAGTTTTTCCAAAGAGAACATAAATAATGTAAATAAATAGTTTTGTTTGAAAGCTCAAGGTGCGGAACAGGAAGTTATGTGAGGAAAAATGCTTTTACGGAGAGTGTGCTGAGGGTTTTGAATGCTTTGCCAGGGAGGGTGGTGGAAGTGGGTTGCCTCAAATACTTTATAAAAGCACCTGGATGAGCACTTGGCACGTCATAATATTCAAGGATATGGGCCAAGTGCTAAAAGATTGGATTAGGTAGGTAGGGCAGGTGTTGCGCACATGTCTCTGCAGAATCGATGGACCAAAGAGCCTTTTTTGTACTGTGATTCTATGATTCTTAAGTGCTATTTACACTTTCCACTAAAAAGCGCAAGTGCAAAGGCCTAAGGAATAACCTTTTTAATTAAAATACATCTGGCATCAAAAAACAGCGCTTTGCATTGCCATGGATCCTTTAAAAAAGAAGTGTAAATTATGCAAGTCAGCACAATAAATGTTTTATGAGGAATAAGGACAAACGTCACGTGCAAGAGAAGCGGCAACAAGGGCTAATACAAGATTGCACTATGATTATTGAAATTGCCCGGTGGTCAATATACTGACAGTTTAACCAGGGGGAGATTGGCAGAATAACTTTCTCAGCTTCAAATGCAATCTCGTTCTAAAACTTTGCTAAGGCGTGGCAGCTAAATTATTCAATGTAAACAGCCTGTTACGAAACATAAGTAACCTCTTGTTACTGAATTTGAATTATTATTACCATTTATTGGGATATTATTAATGCTTCAGCTATACAATAGCGTATGTGATGAAATTGCAATGCGCACCAACACTATTGCAGCGTCAATAATGTTGATTGCCTGCTGTGCCACTGCTGGTTATTTAGTTCCAATAATGTCATTAGAATTGATTTGCCCGCATATGATGTAGCAGATATATTGCATCCTACTGAATTAGAATTTACAACGGAACGCCTTCTATAAATAAACTATGGGCATTAACTACACCATTATTAATAACAACAGGTGATAGTTCTAAAGTGTGTCTAATGTAACGAAATATTCCAAAAGAGCTTGACAGCAGCATTAATAAAATGTACGAGATCTAGTCACAGATGGAGGCATTAGACCAGGTGATCAAAAGATTCAGGAAAGAAGAAGGCTTTAAGAGGCATCTTTAAAGGTGGAAAGCGAGATAGAGAGGCGGATAAGAGGGAGAGAAGCCGAGATATTAGGCCCAGTTAACTGCAGGATACAAATCGCCAGCCGTGGAGCAAGAGACCTGGTGGGCACCAACTTCAAGGTAATTTTTGGATCGGGAAAAAAATGGTGCTTGATACTCCTTAACTTAAAGAACAATTAGAATAGTGATGATGATGATGATGATAACAATAATATAATAACAGTAATAACAATAGTAATACTAGTACTACTATTACTGCTAATGATAATAATAATAATAATAATAACAAGAATAACACTAATGTCCTCCTAAATAAGGTTCTTGTTTTAATGTGGAAAATGGCTTCTCTCAAGTTTGTTTTGGACACCGCCTACCTTTCAGATAACCTTCTGTGCATGCGCCTGACCTATTCATCTCTGGCCATGTCCCTTTACACTTGCTTTCCTGCAGCTTATCAAGTAGCGCCCGCAACGTTCTTTCACCGTGAGTTCCCTAGACCCGAAGGGTATTGATGATAATCATTCCTGCAACGTCCATCTGGGCAGCCATTCAGCTAGGGTTCTGATTGCCTTAGCACATGCTGCAACGGTAGTAAATCATGCAATGCACAAATTGAAAAAGAACCATTGAAATATTTATCTCTTTCTTTCGTATAATGATGATTTAAAAAGTACATGTCGGATGCTACTGCAGAAAATAATGGCTTCGAAGACGAGAAATCGAACATAAGTCGAATGGAAAAAAGAAACACTGCACTTATACCTCGCTTTAAAAACATGAAAACTCCAAGATACGATCCATAAGAGAAATTATCTAGCACAATTTATCACCCAAGATGCACAAATTATTTTTAATAGGTAACCACACTTTAGGTCCAATGATAAAGAATGCATGTATAGCAATGGAGATTTGGAGATGTTTGGCGATTAAATTCTAAGTTTGCGTTCATATGCATTCCAGAGAATGGCCTTTTATCTATCATAAACATAATGACAGCACCCAGCAGATTGGGTAGTATCTGAGGAGGCGGGAAGCACATTATTTTTTCAGGACTGTGATAATTCATCAGAGCTAAAAAATACGTTGTCATTGTTGGGGCACAAAAAATTGGAAATCGGAAAGGCGACAGAATGTGAGGAGCTTCGAGATCTCTGAGGGCTTCAAGGATGCAGGTTGTGACAGAGATCGAGGATTACCCCGCACTATAAATTATTGACTACTGCCTGTGGAATGACGTGGGATATAAACGGACTTTGCCCAGGGTATCTTCTTCATAAAATGAAGAGGATCATGTGGACCTGACATCTATCTTAACTCAATGACATCATTGTAGTGCCCAAAATGTATTCAAAGAACAACGTATCACATTACAGCAGCATTCTGCGAATCATGGAAAAGTGACATTAACCAACAAACATGTGGAAATATTCAGCAGTTTACCCATCAAATGCGGAGTGTTAAAAATAGTGTTAACGAATCAGGCCCATTAGAACTCTGTGAAGATTTTATAAATGCAAACAAATGTTCCACAGTAATTATAGCTTCATGGATCGAGTATTGTATAATAGTGTTCCTTTATGCAAAAGGCAATTACCATTATTTAATCGAGCTATTGATTCTTCCTATTAAGCTGAAGGCAGGTGTTAACCAGAGAACAATTAAGTCCACAACGGGTAGGCAATGAGGCAGGTCCCGAAACCGGGGGAGTCCAGAATAGCGGCTGTCCACTCAACTTACACCGCCTTCTGGCGCCACCCACAACCCCGCCCCTCACCTCCCCAGCCCACTCCCACTTCCCCACCCAAACACAAACACAAACCAAACTTTACCATTGGCAATGCTGAGCATAATACAGTAGAGTTAAAGATATAATTTGGAAATAAAATGCACATGAAAACCCATTTCACTAGACTAAATGAAAAACTGCTTTGAGAGGCTGCTTATAGTAATCTAGACAGGAGATAGAGAGCAATCTGGACAATATTTAGAATTGGAAATTTAAACATTGAATGCATGTCTAAAAGCGTTAGATAGCAACATATTACATCAAAATTGTTAACATTAAAGATGAATGTGGCACAGTAAAATTAAACACCAGGGAGTCATTACGAGTGAGGATATATTCGTTAGAGGTTTCGTCAGCACAGCGGACTGCATGACAGTGGGAATGATAAAATGCTGAAAATTATAAGTAAAAATGCAAGTCATAAGGGAAAGAGGGAGCATGAAAATTCTTACCAAGGAACAAAAATAGAATTTTAAATTCTGCTGCAGACTCAACAAAAAAGGAAAATTTGGAAGGAATTTGCTTTACTATTTGATGGATAGGCTATGATTACGGGGGACGAATCGAAAAGTTAAATATGTTTATATATTTGATCAATGTTATACTTCACTATTTTTCAAAAGGGCGGATCAGGAGTAAAGTGTATAAGTATAATAGATAAATATGAAAGAACCACTTATAATTTAAATGCTAACAGTATTATAAAAATAATTAAAGCCAGCGTTCATAAAACCTTTAATCCTGATGGAGTCTATCCTCATATTTTTGGATCATAAGTAAGATGGCACACGATAATCAGACAAAACCTGTAGAGCCAGAAGATTGATGTGTTGCAAATATTGGATAATATGTAGGTAAAGATGTACAGCACACACACGGACTTTTAGACGTCGGGAGTATTGTCAATGAATAAATAGCCAGAAGTACAAAATAGGTATGTTGGTGACAGAATTCGAATCCCGATGGTGTATTAGTAATTTAAGTTAAAAAATAACGTTTTTGTAATAAAAGAAAACACCTGATTCAATAATGCCTGTTTAGGAACGTAACCTGCCGTCATTACGTGGTCTGGCCTACAAGTGACTTCAGACCTACCTCAAAGTGGTTGGCTCTGAAATGGCCTGGCATGCAATTCATTGCTATAAAGTTGCAAAAAATGAAAGAAAGCAGAAGGATCCCGCGGCATCAAACTAGGCACTGTGAATGACAACGGCAATCGCAGCCCTGTCGACCCATCAAGGTCCACCATACAAAAACCTGAGAGGGAAACATACAGCATGGTCTCACCAATTTGTCAAGCAACAGCCTGCCATTGGAATCTTCACAGAATTATATCTGAACTAGCCTGTCCCAGACACCACCATCACCATTCCGGTGTCTGGCCCCGCTGCAGGCCACACCAAGCACAGGCTGTGTCTCAGTGGTATGCAATCGGCAGGGAGTTGCTCTGGGAGCACTTAACATTGAGTCCGAACGTCATGAAGACTCACGGAACCAGATCAAACATGGACGGTAATTAGTGACCTCAGGGTAAAGGCAACCCTAGTTCACTGCGACCACAATATGATTAAAATTTACAGGTTTCAAAGCGGAGCTGTGAGTCTAAGTCCAGTAGCTTAAACTTTAGTAAGGACAACTATGTTGGGAAGATAGCTGTACTAGCTGAAGTGAACTGCATAACTAGCTTAGAGGACTGATCAATAGAGAAGCATTGCAGACAATTACGGGGATACTTCGGGGTAATTAGGGAAAGTACATTTCAACTATAAAGAAAAAAATAATAATGGGTGAACCCACCTTCTGGTGGTTAACTAGGCATAGTAAGGGCAGCGTCAAACATAAGGAAAAAATAAAACAATTCCGTAAAGCTAAGTGGCAGGACAGATGATTGGACAGCATATAAATAATGGCAGATCATGACTAAAAGGTTAATCAGGAAAAATAATTTGTAATATGAGAGAATGTAAAGTGTGCATCGGTCCACTTGAGAGTGACCACATGGAGATAATAGTAGATAAGAAGGAAATGACAGAAGACATGAACAAATATTTTGCTTAAGGTTTCACTGTGGAGGATAAAATAAAATACATTCCAATAGTAGCTGCCAATCAGGAGCTGAACTGGGGAAATGAAGTTGGTGAAATTGAAATCGCTTGGGGAAAGGTACTGAACAAATTGATGGATCTGCAGGCTGGTAACTCTGCGGGTCCCGATAGATTACATTCTAGGGTATTAAAAGAAGCAGCTAATGAGGTAGCCGATCTGATGGTGCTAATTTTCCAAAATTTTCTAGAATTTGGAAACATGCCATCACTTTGGACGATGGCAAATATAAACCCTCTATTCAAAAAGGAACACAGGCAGAAAGCAAGAAACTATAGGCTAGTTAGCTTGACATCTGTTGTGGGAATGCTATGAGAATGTATCATTCAGGAAGTTATAGCTGGGCTCTTAGAAGTGGTCAAGGAAGTTGGGAAGAGTTTTCTTGTTTTGTATCATGTGACAGTGTATGATGCTGGAATATGAGCTTCTTTCAAAAGAGGAAAATCCTTACAATTCTAAACTACAGATTGTTTGTAAATCAGTTTATTAACTTGTATTTGAAAATGTTTTATAACAAAGAAACAGTTTTTTGTGTTTACTGAAAAAAGGAAGATCCCAGTCACTTCATGTTCGGAATAAAGACATGAATGTTAAAAAAGGGGCAATTTTTTGGGTAAAATTGTGTAACGAACTGTGGAACATTGGGTCGAAGGAATAACTGTGCACAACTGTCATCCAGGCCCTTAACCCTTTCAGGGCATTTTTGGATGATGCAGACAGTTAAAAGATTGGGGAGGCAGCTGTTAAAGGCAATACTTAAATGTTTCAAACAGACTACTGAGTGAAGGAAAACGAGCAAATGGGAGGCAGCAAGGAATCGTAGGTATTGCAAAAGTTAAGTAACAAAGCGCCTTTTGGAGGATTGCCATCTGTTAAAGGTGGATATATAAAAGTGAACTAAGGTAAGTAATATGTCAGCATTGTAGCAAGTCTGGACATACAAAATCAAACTGTTCGCAGTTAAATGGGACAATTGCAATGATATGAACTCAGGAGACTCCTGCAGGTGAACGTGCTATGGGCGATGAGACCCAAATGCAAGACAGGCCTGTCACCTTTCTACAAGTGAATAAGGAAGAGTCATTAACCAGAGAAATGGGATTATGCTCACAAACTAGTCAAGGGAGTTCTGAATGGCAAGTAACAGAGGTGTTTCACGATTTTGTATTGAAAGGTAAATTTTAACAATGTGTTCTGGGAAGAGCAGCAAAGACTGTTAAGATCGAAGGAAAAGCAGGAACTATGCAATAATTATCTTATGCTATCTAGTGTTCAGAAGGCTTGCTGCAGGAAAAATATTAGTTAGTTGATTTCACATCGGAATCAAACCAATTTCGTTACATAAGGTAAAGTATAAGAATCAATTTGACACAAGAGAGTTGATTTGATGGAGCCGTCAATAACTTGACCATTTAATCCAGGAAATTAAATTGTGAGATTGCATACATTGACTACCCCTGCTAAAGAGTGGAACTTGTTGTGATGCATTCATCAGAAAGCATATACAGGAAAATTTCCAGATTTTGTGGTGTCGAGTTGACAGACACAGAGGCTGAAACAGCAAGACAATGAATATAAAAGAAAAAGGATGATACTGGGCATCTGTTAAAAACAAAAAAACTGCGAATGCTAGAAATCCAAGACAAAAACAGAATTACCCAGAAAAACTCAGCAGGTCTGGCAGCATCGTCGAAGGGTCAAGAGGACTCGAAATTTCAACTCTGTTCTTCTCCACCGATGCTGCAGACCTGCTGAGTTTTTCCATATAATTCTGTTTTTGTTCTGGGCATCTGTTGTCTGTAGCAATATTTGAATACTGTTAGTCAGAAAGAAAAGGTTATAGAAGATAAGGCTATGGAGCTTAGTTCATTGATGTCAGTGGAAGTACTTCAGCATGATCCAGACATAATTAGTAATAACATTATATTATACTGTATATTCAAAAACAGAGGGAGAACACATTCCAAATTGTTCTTACCTTTTAGAAAATATTTTAAATTG
This sequence comes from Carcharodon carcharias, assembly GCF_017639515.1. NCBI lineage: Eukaryota > Metazoa > Chordata > Chondrichthyes > Lamniformes > Lamnidae > Carcharodon > Carcharodon carcharias. Next base: position 27,302,551 of record NC_054490.1, read on the forward strand.
GATGCGAAGAGTGTCTAACCTCTCAGAAGATGAAAAGTAGGCCAAAGCGTAACAAGTGGGGTTATCTCAATGCACCCGAATGAACTTGTAAGTGTGGCTTGTGGAAATCTAATGTTTGGGCATGTGGGATTTATGAAAATAATGCACTAACATTTATTAGTTTTTATTTTCTGAGATACATAAAGATGATTAAATGCTGTCAACCATGACACACATGTCAATTAATAGTAAATCTTGTAGCCTAACTTAAAGCTTACCTAATTCCAAGTCAGCGTTTCATGAACCTTTTTGAAGCTTCCCCATGGATTATGCAGGATCAGCCCCAAAAGTTGAAAAGTGCGTATCAATATTTACTGACAATCATTGATATGCCCCAAACAAATACCAGATGCAACACCTTTACCTGATAATTCAAAAAGTTGATTGGAGTGAAGGCAGAAAATTACAGAATATTAGATGTTACCAAAATATTCCCGTTGGATCAGTGTTCAAATTTAATGTCATAGCTATTTAAATATCTAATGCACAGTCTATAATCAAAGCAATGTAGGTCGTCAGCCTGTCACTTAGTCTCATAAGGTGCTTTAGAAAAGTGGCATCACACTTTAAAGACTAGGAGTAGAGCAAAGAGTCAAGACAGCCCGAATGATTCAAAATGACGTTTTCGATTATTCCTGTTTGCCATTAGGCACTCTGAGTCAGCAGAGTTCATTACTTTCGAGTCAACGTATGGTCACGACCTAAGGGGGGCACTCAAACAGATTCAGGAGACATTAGTAAAACAAAGTTCTGAAACGGCTCTTCTAGGTTAAGAGGAAAATTCCAGAGAAAGATTGTGTAGTGCATGTGAGCTAACTAGGGCACATTTAAATGTATCTTACAAAATGATATTTGTTTAATATTTTGGGAAAAATTGTGAAATTCTGTGAAGGCTGCTATGTATGCGTATCCATGTGTGTGTGGGTGCCTGTCCATAATTAATTAAACTGGTGGAAGGCTAGTAAGACAGCAGTTTTGTGGGAACTAAGGAATGGAAGGTATAGCTATTGGTTGCATGCATTATTGTGGAGACGATCTGGTGGATTAGATTACCAAGTAAATATGTTGCTTTTTAAAATTTGCATACCGTGAGAGGAAGAGATTTAACTTTTGTGCTGTTAGCTTTCAAAATGGACTTTTGTAAAATTCAAATGTTTCATAAATAAAAAAAAGGAAAAATATTAAATCTTATTATTCCAGAAGTGGCATTAAACATTGTTATAATTTGAAAAAAGTTGAGTTCAAAGAGGTGTTGTTCATATCGGAATCCAAGATGTAGGGCAGAGATTATATTTAAGGAACGATGTTGAGCTGAGTTGTAAGGCTGTGTGTGGTTGGCGGCCTGAGATCAGCTTTCTGCCGAAAAAAACTGTGAATTTTAAGGAGTCATCTGGTTTCATAGAGAAAAAAAAAACATACTTGTTTTCATTCAGCTTTATTTCTGAACTCTTTTCGATTTCCACAGCTGATTGGAAGAGATGAAGATGTCGTTCGCTATACCTTTTAGCAAAGTTTTGCCTTGGGTAATGCTGTTGGGTTTTTATTGTTCACAATCTATAAGGGAGCCGTTGCCAGGCAGATTACCAGGTAGTTTAAATCCTTGTGGCTCCCAAGTGTTTTTCTTTGTATGTTAGTGGGGGGAAGGGGCGATGGAGATTGGTTGATGCGGGGAGGAGGTTGGGCGATTGCGGTGGTGGCAGGAGAGGTACTGATTTTTTTTAAGTGTGTAATTTAATCTTTTCTGCTTAAATATGTTTTCTCCGTTCTAATAGGTTTAGAAATTTAAACATTTTCCTGGAAATCTATGATTTTGGGATCAATTGTTTGTTCCTTTGTTTTCAAACTACAAAAGAAATTTATGATAAGTAAGACAAGTTTCCATTTGGTATTTGGCTTGCTCAGCACATAACATCAGCTGTGGTCATAATGCCACAGTGTTTACATTACTTCAACATCATTCACACATTTGCTCTTCGCTAATGATTTTATTGCTTTTGAGTATATCGCTTTTATGAGCATCTTGCTTCGTCTTCATTACGAGAACTGCCACACCCTATATCCCCAACGGCAGTACAACAAACACGCACCACCAGCCATCCCCCCACCCCACAACAGCGCCATCACTCAATGTTGAGTAGCATCGTTTAATCTTAAAAGTGGAACATCTGCACCGCTGGCAGATGGAAATAATTGACAACTATATCATATCGAGATTATTCAGGATAGAGTGAGTTCAGGCAATTAATGCACAAGCCGCTACCTCACAAAGCTCAGCAGCTGCATGTAGTCAATGACTCGTCAATTAGAAGGCAGAGATTTTCAGTTCGCCAGGTGCCTGCAATTATTTGTTTGATAATGTTTCAGGTCCAGGTGTTTAAATGAGATGCATAAAGAAGACGCTGCCACAGGAGGGCACCATATACTGGAGTTTGTAAATAAAAAAGGCAAAAATACTGAGATCAGTATTTGTGAACCACCCCTGTCTAAAAGCAATAGATATTCCATATAATTTTGGTTACGTTGCATTTCCAATTATCTTAAATCCTACATATGTGGGACAATGTTACTTGAGATGGCGGACAAAATGGACAGTTTTGCCAGCTGCAGATTGTACGTCTCACTTCATGTTAAATAGAACATTGCAATTGAACTGAGTATGAAGCACCTGGAGACTGGGACATAATGGATGACCACCAGGCAGCCCAAAAATAAGTGGGCAGGTCATGCAAGAGTGCTTTGGGATCCGTTCAAAAATCGGATTCCCGTTTTGGAAGGTGGAAATGTGCGGAATCCTTAGGGCAGTGCAGACAGATTCAAGTTTGTGGCAACATGAGTGAGCCACTCTTCCAAAATGGAAAGCCTGCTCGTGTTGCCACGAACTTGGGTCTGACTGCACTGCACGAAGGATCCCACATCCTCACCTTCTCCCAAAACGGAATGCCTTACGGGAGGTGAGCCAGAAGAAATGAAGAACATTAATGATAGTGCATTAATTTGTTAATAGAACAGAAATATGTTTCTCTGGCCGTGAGCATGACTCCAAGGTCTAATGTTGCCTCCCTGCTGCCAAGGTAAAGAATGCCATGGAGCGGCTGCAGGGCAGTACTTTGGCAGAGGGTTTTCAGCAGATGTCGTGGCCCACAATGGAGCCACATACTTATGTAGGAAGGGGGATTTTGTCCTGCATTCATGTTGTATTGAACTAGGAAGATATTTCACACACAAAATCTCAAATGTAGTAATCACTGGGTGAATGCCGCTGCCACGTGACAGTGAGTGCAGAATTTGGAGGATACAGCAAACGAACGTGTGGCTGGAAAGTTTGTGAAACATGGACGGGTTTCGATTTCTGGAACACTGAGACTGGCCATGGAGGGTGTGGCACCTATACAAGTCGGAAGGTTTGCATCTAAACAGTGATAAAAACCAAAAACAAACTGCATGTAAACAGTGATAAAAAAAAACTGCTGATGCTGGGAATCCAAAACAAAAACAAAATTAACGGAAAAAACTCAGCAGGTCTGGCAAAATCGGCGGAGAAAACAAGAGTTTACATTTCGAGTCCTCATGACTCGTTGACATGACTAAGTGAATATTAGAAGAAGGGTGAAATATAAGCTGGTTCAAGGTTGGGGGGGGCGGGAGAGAAGTGGGGGGGGGGGGGTGGTGGTGATGTGGTTGTAGGGACAAGCAAGCAGTGATAGGAGCAGATAGCCAAAAGATGTCACAGACAAAGGAACAAAGAAGTGTTGAAGGTGGTGATATTATCTAAACAAATGTGCTAATTAAGAATGGATGGCAGGGCACTCAAGGTACAGCTCTAGTGAGGGTGTGGTGGAAAGACTAGCAGGGCGTACAAGATTTAAAAATAATGGAAATATGTGGGAAAATACAAGTCTACATAAATTATGGGGAAAAAAAAAACAAAAGGAAGGGGGAAGAAACGGAAAGGGGGTGGGGATGGAGGAGCAAGTTCAAGATGTAAAGTTGCTGTAGATGACATCGCATTGGGAGCAATGATTACAGTAGACTAAGTTGTGGAAATGCAAGTGAAATGCTGCTTCATTTGAAAGGAGTGCGGGGCCCCCTGGGCGGTGAGGAGAGAGGAAGTGAAGGGGCAGGTATTGCATCTTTTGCGTGGGCATGGGAAGGTGCCATAGTAGGGGTTGAGGAGTACGGGGTGATGGAGGAGTGGACCAGGGTGTTCCAGAGGAAATGATCCCTATGGAATGCCACCAGGCTGGGGGGAGGGGGGGAGTGTGAAGGGAAAATGTGTTTGGCGGTGGCATCATGCTGTCGTTGGCGGAAATGGCGGAGAATGATCCTTTGAATGCGGAGGCTGGTGGGGTAATAAGTGAGGACAAGGGGGACCCTAATATGTTTCTGGGAGGGAGGAGGAGGCATGAAGCTGAATGCGCAGGAGATGGGCCACACATGGTTGAGTGCCCTGTCAATGACCATGTGTGGAAAACCTTTGTTAAGGAAGAAGGCGGACATGTCACAGGAACTGTTTTTGAAGGTAGCATCATCAGAAAAGATGTGACGGAGGCGAAGTAACCGAGAGAATGGGATGGATTCCTTCCAAGAGGCGGCGTGTGTGGAGCTGTAGTCGAGGTAGCTGTGGGAGTTGGTAGCCTTGTGAAGGATATTGGTGAACAGTCTATCACCTGAAATTGAGACAGAGATGTCAAGGAAGGGAAGTGAAGGGTCAGAGATGGACCAAGTGAAAATGACGGAAGGGTGGAGATTGGATGCAAATTTAATAATTTTTTCCAAGTCCCGACGAGAGCATGAAGCAGCACCGAAGTAGTCATCGATGTAATGGATAAAGACTTGTGGGAGGGGGCCAATGTTGGACTGGAACAAGGAATGTTCCACATACCCCATAAAGAGACAGACATAGCTGGGGACCATGCGGGTTCCCATAGCCACACCTTTTATTTGGAGGAAGTGAGAGGAGTTGAAGGAGAAATTGTTCCGTGTGAGAACATGTTCAGCCAGACGGAGGAGAGTAGTGGTTGGAAGGGGGCGGTTTAGGTCTCTGTTCGAGGAAGAAGCTAAGGGCTATTAGACCATCCTGGTGAGGGGTGGAGGTGTAGAGCGATTGGATGTCTATGGTGAAGAGGAAGCAGTTGTGGCCAGGGAACTGGAAATTGTTGATGTGATGTAAGGTGTCAGAGGAAACACGGATGTACTTGGGAAGGGACTGGATAAGGTGAGAGAGAAGAGAGTCAAGATATTGAGAAATTAGTTCCGTGGGGCAGCAACAGGCTGACACAATCGGTCTACCGGGAGAGTTCTGTTTGTGGATTTTGGGTAGGAGGTAGAAGCAGGCCGTCCATTGTTGGGTAAATAGCAGGTTGGAAGCTGTGGGAGGAAGATCTCCAGGGAAGATGAGGTTAGTGACAGTCCTGGAAACAATGGCTTGATGTTCATGGTGGGATGATGGTCCAGGGAGAGTCAGGAGGATGTGTCTGCGAGTTGACGCTCAGCTTCCGTGAGTTAGAAGTCAGTGTGCCAGACACCAACAATGCCACCTTTGTCAGCGGGTTTGATGACAATGTTGGGCTTGGACCTGAGACAACGGAGTGCAGAATGTTCAGAGAGAGACAGATTAGAATGGGTGAGAGGAGCAGAGAAATTGCAATGACTAATGTCACGTCGACAGTTCTCAACGAAAAGATCAGGAGAAGTTAAGGATCCAGAGGGAAGGATCCAGGTAGAATACAATATTGGAGGTGGGAAAAAGGATCCGTTGAACAGGGAGAGGACTCCTGCACAATGAAATGAGCATGGAGATGAAGACAGCGGAAAAAGTGTTCAGCATTGTGCCGAGCCCGAAATTCATTTAGGTGAGGGTGTAAGGGTATGAAACTAAATGCTTTGCTGAGTCGTTTTTTTCCAGGTAATTCTGTTTTTGTTTTTGCATCTAAACAGTGTTGGGCGGATTTCCTTGCGGGGCCTTTCGCCGTTGCTGTTTGGAAGGCTGTAAAATAACTCAGTAGGGGTGTTGGGAACAAGTGGAAACATTAGAGAGGAATACCAGGGTGCAAACAATCCTGGGCCGGACAGATTGCACCAATATAGAGTATAGTACATTAATAAGTAATGCTGGGGTAAGGGACAGTAAAATATATATAAATATAACTTGGCTTATATGCATGTACTTGAGTGCACCAAGAATACTAAATAGTTTGGGGATTTACAAGCGCAGGTTGTCATGTGAAAATATGAGTAGTGGCGCTAACAGAGACCAGGTTCATGGAAGGGCTGAACTGCGTGTTGAACATTCATGTTTACACTGTGTACAGAGAAGAAGGGAAGGAACGAGAGGAGGAGAAGCTGCTTAAGAAGAGCGATGCAGTGCTGACGAAAAAGGCTATCTCAGAAGATTCAAGGATAAAATAATTTTGGCTGGCGTTAAGGGGCAGGACACATGCAACACATTGCCCAGTGTAGTCAAAAGGCCGTCAGATAGTGAGAGGAAATAGAAGCCCACGTTTGCAGGGAAAACTCAGAGAGATACAAACATTTTAGGTTGGTTATAAATATTGATTTTATTTACAGTAATGTAGACTGGGGTAGAGTAAATTGCAGAGTGGGGCAAAAGCTCCTAGATTGTGTTGAGCAGGATTATATACAGGAGTAAGGTGTCCAATAAAACATAAGACCTGGACCTGGTTCTAAGCAATGTGATGGGCACAGTAGATGAAGTGTCAGTGGGGGAACATTTAGAAAACATGAACATTGTATTGTACGTTTTTAGATAATGATGAAAATGGATGGTAGGCCATCCAGAGTGAAAACAATTATGTGGACGAGAGCCGACTTCGATGGGGCAAGAACAATGTGGATACAGGTACACAGAAAGGAAAGTTTGAAACAAAGATGTGTCTCTGAACAATGGAATAGCTTGAAAAAAGAATTGGTTTGGGCACAGGCATGGTATATTCCATCGAAAACGTAAAGGAAAACAAATAGAGTTTCATGGATGAAAAAGGAGATTGAATTTAAGATAAAGAAGAAAACGCGCACTTAAGACATGTATCAGGTACAAAATATAACTCAGAGCCAAAGTGAATACACACCATTAAGGGCCGTCGTGAAAATGCATATTGGAGAAGTGAAGGGGGGCAATGAGAAATGATTGGCAGCCAACATGACGAGGAATTCTAAAAAAAACATGGAGGAATAAAAATAGTAATAGAGTGGTAAAAGGAGGAGTAGCGCCGATGAGGAATTTAAAAGACAAGTTGCACATGGAAGAAGGAGACATTGCTGTGGTATCAAAAAAGTACTCTTCATCTATCCTTACCAATAATTTAGATACTAGCCAAGCCACGGTGACAGGCGAGGAAACTCTGGCACTATAAGAGTTCAGAATTGTTAAGGAGGAAGTGACAAGGCATGACAATAGAAGGACAAGGCAGCAGACCGATTGAGATGGGAACAACGATATCGAGGGAAGTGGGAGTCAAAATTGTAGGGACACTGACCATAACCATTCAATCATCGCTACATTCTGTGGAGTTGACAGAGGGCTGGAGAATTGAAAAAAAAATACCCCTTGTTTAAAAATGTTGTAGGGATAAGCTCTGAAATAACAGGCCAATGAATTTATCTTCAGGGGTGGGCAACATTCTTGAATTAATTAATCGGGACACTATGCGGAAAAAATCGGTTTGAGAACAAAGCGCCCACATGGATTTTTAAAGGGGGAATAGTGTTTAACAAACATGCTGCGGTTTTCTGAACAGGTAACTGAAAAATTCCACGGGTCATGCTGTTGATGCTGTGTGCAAATAATTCCTAAAGGCTTTTGATAGAGTGTCACAAAACAGAGTGTGAGAAATAATTTTTCTGCATACAATAAAATGGACAGTGGCAATCCTGAAATGAAATGGGCTATATATAGCATGCAGAGAGCAATGGTCAGCTGCTCTTTCTCTGGCTGGAGGAAAGATTATGGTGTAGTGCACCAGGGTTCGGTATTGGGACCAATGCTTTTCCTGATATATATTTATAATCCAGACCTTGAACTGAAGCGCGAATTTTCAACTTTTCGAATCATGTGAAGGTTGAGAGTGTTTTAAACAGCTGGGGTGGCAGTATTTTTCTCTTTATTCGGTCACTGGGTGTGGGCTTCGCTGACTAGGCCAGCATTTTTATTGCACATCCCCAGTTTCCCTTGAGAAGGTGAAAGTGAATTCTGTCTTGAACCGCAGCAGTTCACATTGCTGTTAAGAATGGAGTTCGAGGATTTTTTCCCCCAAAGACAGTGAAGGAACAGGGATATATATTTTAGTCAGGATGGTGCGTTCCTTGCAGGGGAATATCCAGGTAATGGTTTCCACATGCAGTTGCTGCCTATCTATTTTCTGTCCTTCTGGGTGGTTGATGTGGTGCATTTGCAAGGTGCTCTCGAAGTAGCTTTGGCGAATTCCTTGTAGATTTCTGCTGCAAATGTCTGTCGGCTGTGTAGGGAGCTCATTGTTGTGGCAGTGGTGCGAAAGAAGCGTGTTGGTTTGTCCTGCACGGTGTCCAGCTTCCTCTGTGTTGTGGTAGGTCCACTTATCCAGGCAAGTGGTGATTATTCCATCACACACCTGACCTGAAATTTCTGATTGGCGCACAGGGTTTGGGGAGTCAGGAGCTGAGTTACTCGATGCACAATTTGTCACCTCTGAGCTGCTCCTGTAGCTGTAATATTTACACAGTTATTGAATTAAGTCTCCGGGCGATGATAGCTCCCAAGAGGTTGATAGTGATGTTAGTGCAATTGAACATCAAGGGGCGATTTTTGGATTTTATGCAATTGGAGATGGTCCTTACCAAAATTTGTGTGGTGCAAATGTTTCTTGCCGCTTGTCAGACAAAGCCTGGATATTGTGCAGCTCTTGCTGCATTTGAGTATGAACTGCTTCAGTAGCTGAGGAGTTGGGAATGGTGCTGAACATTGTGCAACCATCAGCGAACATCCCCAATTCTGACATTATTATGGAAGGATGCTTTTTGATGAAGCAGCTGAAGATGGTTGGGCCTAGGACACTATCCTCAGAAATTCCTGTTGTTATCTACTGGCGCTAAGGTGATTGTCCTGCAAGAGCCACAACCATCTTCTATTGTGCAATGTATGACTCCAACTAGTGGAGTGTTTTCCCGCTGATTCTTATTGGTTCCAGTTTTGCTCGGGCTCATTGATGCCATATTTGTTCAAAAGCTGCCCTGATATCAAGGACTACCACGCTCAACTCACCTCGGGAGATCAGTTCGTTTTTCCGTGTGTGAAGCAAGGATGTAATGAGGTAAGGAGCTAAGTGGCCATGGCGGAATCCAAACTGGGCATCAGTGAACAGCAAATTGAGCAACAAGTGTCACTTAGTAGTACTGTTGTGGTCCCATTCCATTAGGTTACTGACAATCGAGATAGGACTGATGGGACTGCAACTGGCCGGGTTCGATTTGTCCTGCTTATTGTGCACCAGACATGCAAAGGTAATTTTCCGCATAGCTAGGTCGATGCCAGTGTTGTAGCTGTACAGGAGCAGCTTGGCTTCGGGCGCTGCAATTTCTGGAGCAGATACCTTCGGTACTATTCAGGGAATATTGTCAGGGCCCATAGTGTTTGTAGTATCCTGTGCCTTCAGCTCTTTCCTGTTATCCCGTGGGGTGAATCGAATTCGCTGAATACTGATATCTGTGATGTTGGGGACCTGCAGAAAAGGCAGGATTGATCATCCACACGACCCTTCTAGTTTCATGTTCTAGCGAATGCTTCATTCTTATTGGTTGTATAATTGTGCGAGGCTGCCCTATCATTAAGGATGATGACAGATGTGGGCCCTCCTCCTCCAGTGAGTTGTTTAAGTGTCCACTGGATGTGACAAGACCAGAGAGCTTAAATCTGACCTGTTTGCTTTAGGATCACTTAGCTATGTTAGGTATGGCTTGTGCTGCTCCTGGCATGCCACCCTGCGCTCTTCAATGAAGCAAGTGTTGATCCCCTGACTCGATGTTATTGGTAAAGTGTGGGATCTGCCGGTCCATGAGTTTACAGGTTGTGTTAGAGTGCAATTCCCCTGCTGCTAATAGCCCATAGTGGCTTAAGGGTGCCCTGCATTTACTTGCTAGATCTGTTCCAAATCAATCACATTAGCACGGTGGTAGTGCCAGGCAACACAAAGGAGTGTAACCTCAATGTGAAGGCGGGGCTTCGTCTCCAAAATGACTATGTGGTGGTCACTCCTAACGATACTTTGATGGATAGATGCTTCTGCCACATGCAGGTTGGTGAGGATGAGTTGACATACGTGATTAACTCTTGCTGGAACCCTCTACGCCTGCCACAGACACATTCTAGCAGCTATGTCCATTCGAAGCCAATGATGGAGCTTGAAGACGGTGTAGGAAATTGATAAAGTGGGCAGAACGTTTGTAGATGAAGTTTGATGAGGAAAAGGGTGAGGTGATGTATTTTGTTAGGAAGGACGTGGACAGCCAATATAAAATACGGGCTGAATACTTGAAGGCTTTGCAGGAGCATGAACACCTGAGTGTCCCGGTCTACAGATCATTGAAAGTGGAAGGACATTTTGAGAAAGCATTTAAAAAAAAACATGTAATATCCTGTTATTCATTATTACATTCATCGTGTACAAGAGCTGGGAGGTTATGCTGAAATTATATACAATACTCTTTAGACATCAGGTGGACGTTTTTGTACATTTTGGGGTGCCACATTATAACAAGGATATGAACACGTTGGAGACAGTGCAGAAATGGTTTGCAAAAATGTTTCCAGGGATAGAATAATTCATCTATGCGATAGATTAGAGAGGCTGGGGCTTTCCTACGTGGAGAGAAGCACGATAAGAGAAGATTTGAGAATAATGTTCAAAATAATGAGTGGCCTAGGCAGAGTAGATAAGGAAAAGTTGTTCCCACTTGTAAATTATGAAGAATCAGAGAGCACAGATTTAACGTGATTTGCAAAAGAATGGAAAAGTGACTTGAGAAAACGACTTTTCTCACACAACGAGTGGTTCAAGATGGAATGCGTTGCCTGGAAGGCTGGTGGAGGTGGATTCAATCTACGCATTCAAGACAGCATTAGATGGTTATTTGAAAATAAACAATGTGCAGGGGTACAGCAAAATGTCAGCTAAATTGTGGAAGATCATATTGCTCAGTTGGAGAGCAAGTGCCCATATGATTGGACGAAGGTTCTCCTTCTGTTTTGTTAAAATATTGTGATTTTATGAACTGAATCGACCGCTCCATGTCGACAAGGTTACGTTTCTCCAGTTTGTGATGTGTTTTAAGAAGGTCACATCATTTTGATCTCACCACTAGTGAGTAAAGGTCAAGCTTATTCATCATTTATTCAGAATATCAGACATCCATCACGTTAGTGAGTGTAGAACACCTTATCTGAACTACTTCTAATACAAGCACGGCCTCATTGACATGCTGCTGCGCTGGGTGCCCTCTAGGCCGGACTGCTAATAAACTTTCTGAATGTATTTCCCCCGAGTTTCCCGCCCACCCTGAGTTTTCTCCATATTTATGCTGGGAATGGCGGGGCTTCTTTGCTGCCCCAAATGAAGCCCTTAAGAGGCAAACTATTCACCACTTAATGTTTTTCCCAGCCACTCTGAATTTTTAGGCCGGCCAGAGGACGTCACGGGCTTTGTGTTAGCACTAACATATTTAGATTCAGACATCCTGTTGCCGTTGGTAAATGTGAAGGTGAGTGAAGTCTCAATCATAAAGCTGCTTTAATTTCGACGCTAACTCCTTAAGGTCCTGCTCTGGTACAACACCATCCACCCCTGTAGCCTGGCCAAATACCTCTGCCAAAATCAGGAAGCCACCCTTTCCTTCTCCGCCCCGGGATGCACAAAGAATACCTCTTCATGTACATCTAGCACTCAGGGCCCGCCGATTGCTTGCAGTCCCAAGCCTGTCCACGGCCACTTATGGAGCTGCAAGGACGGCAGACTCGCAAATTAGCTGCCATCTCCAATACGCACTGGATCCCGACTGCCCGACTGAGGGCCGGAGGTCCCACCGTCAGCCAATTAAGGCTCTTGAAGCGTGGATTCGCTGCAGAAAAGTCAGTTTTGGTCAGACGCGTGCCTTGCCCAATCTTCGGAGTGTGGGATGGGAAATCCCGCCATCGTCATTAAACGTTCTAACCCATATGTTTTGTTTTTAATGCAAAAGCGATACACAATGTTCCAAATGTGATCTCACACAGTCACTGTTCAGTTGCATTAAAGGTTCCCTTAATTTCCTGTTTCATTCCATTTGCAGTGAATTCTACCATTGCAGCTGCTTTCCAATCAATTGTTGAATCTGCGAGCTTTCTTTTTCTTCATTCATCCATAAGTTCATTCTGTTCCTTCTGCACATCCGAGCTTTATTCTCTCTATACAGATAAATAGTATTCTGCTTTTCCATTCAATGTGAAACTGGACAGGTTCAATTTTTTCACATTATGTCCCTTCTGCCGAATTTCTACATTTTCACTTCAAAGTTCTATCTGCAGACTCTAACTGTTGTTGGCAACATTTTTTTTTTGCTATCTGCATTTGTGTAATTGTCTCATTTAGCTAGCATGCATTAACTGCCGGCTTCCAAGTCATTGATGTAGATTGTATATGTTTCAGAGCACAGTCCTTAACTCAACAGCATTTCACTAGTTCGATTAAGAAAAGTTACTCTGTGCCCAGAAGAATATATTTTCCTCTACCCATGAGCTCCTTTTTATTTGTGTCGGACCTTGAGGTGGCAGAACATCAGTCGACTTTTCAAAAACATATACACCAGATTTACCTGTTCCCCTTCAACCGCGTTAATTGTTGCTTCCTCAAAGGAGTCTAATGAATTACAGAAACAAACATTATTTTGCGTTCATACAATGTTATTTTTCCCGGAATAAACCCATTAAGATGGCCTAAGTTCTCGGTTATAACCTCCTTCACAACAGATTGCCGTTTTCACAGTGATAGATTTTTGTCTATCCTCCCTATGGTTAAATGTTTTCTTTCTATTTCAATTTTTGAATAGATGAGTAACATTTGCTATGTTCTAAAAAGCCTTTCTTTCTCAATCGAAGATACCTTGAAGAATTTTAAAATTATTCACTCAAATACCTATCGCTGGATTTGTACTGACCTACAAAATATCCAATTTTCGCAGTTCACATTAGAGATATCCATGTTCAGAGACTTCACATTGCCTCGATCAAGTTGAAAACACTAGGCTTGCACACTCCCCTCTCTTCCATAAAAGTAAGTAGTAAATCTGATTCTGCTATGACTCTTTTGAAGCTATTAAATAATTCTGCCTAATTGCACAGCACCGGGCACAGAATAGATTACTTTCTGCTGTACAACACATCGTGCTGTTCTAATATTTTATGTAGAAACCACTCTGTTAACTTATCCTCGGTCTACTTTTGCTGATGTGAATGTCAATATTAATGCACGTTTTCAAAAGCCATTGTAAGTGCATATTCTTTCTTAGAAGCTTCAATAATATATCCCTGTGACTCACTCCAACAACAGTTGTTAAAAGTCCTAAACCTACTCCCACAACTGACTTCTGTGCCTTGTAATTTCTTTTTATCGCTTACCAAAACTGATTCTTTATCTTGTTCTTGATAACCGGGATCTTCAATTCATATTGCACCAATATCATACTTAATTAATAGATCAACTCAAGTACGTTATTTCTCTCTCTTTCCTGTCCTTTGAATTACATTTGAAATTTCAGGCCCCAACGTTGTTAACTATGTGAGATAACATGTTGATGCATTTGATGAAGAATTAGTAGGACAGTGGCTCAGTTACACAGCTAAAGTTCTTTTTTTTTATTCTTGCTGGGCAGTTCCACCGAGAACTTTGGCCTGCTCATATTGGTTGCTTATCTGTGCATACGTGATAGATGTGCTTTAACAAAAGAGCGTTTATATCGTGACTATGGAGGACGGCGCCCACAGATAACACCAAGGCCGTGGGTTAGGTAGCTATGTCTCTGCCACAGAAGCTGCTTTATAAATGTACCTGCTGCTCTGGATGCTTCGAGTAAAGAATGCCCACTTTTAGCTTATTACCCCCTTTTGCAAAAACAAACTTGTTATTTTGGTAGCAACGCCATGTGCAGTCATTTGCAGATTGCTTACTTCTGTCTTTTCACTGGTTTCTCTGAACATTTGCTGTTGCAATCGTAGATGTGCACGCACAGCACTTCCTCCCCCAGTTTCATTATAAATGCACGTATGACTATCTCGCTGTTCTAACTTGTCTCTTTGCAGTGATTTAACATTTAATCTTCATGTGAATGTCACCCAGCACCACTTTTCCACGATTTAGTCTGAAAAAAAAGTTGAGTTCTGCCGCACCAGTTAATAAATTCACCAGAAGACTGGTTCCAGCATGGTGTAGCTGATAAACGTTCTAGCGGTCCAGTTCCCAACTTATCCTTTATTCGGGCCAGTGCACAAGAATGAAAGTCTATTTCTCCCGCAGTTATCATTGAACCACGCATTCAGCTCCCTGCTCCCAATGACCCAATTGCAAATTGGTTGAGACTCCGTTAATAATAAAGAGTTTACAGCCTTTGAGATAGTTCTTCACAATGTTGGCCCTCCACTCATGTTCCCTATTCAGAAATTATTTCCCAGTACGATTTCTGTCGTTTTAACCTACATAATGTATGTCAATCCTTTTGTCCAAATCGTACTGCAATCCACTTTCCAGCCAAACCGTTGTCTAAATAATTGGCAATGGACAGTTATCTCAACTCTCTGGAATCTATTTCATAGCCACACAGAAAAATTTATATGCTATTGACTCTATTGTCTCCACTATAATTATATCCCTACTTGCACACACCGCTAGAAGTGTTTCCTATACCACAGTGTAATAGCCTGCTGGTTCATCAGTCTTGCATCAACCTTATCCTCCTCCGCTACCCCCCAAACCCCACTCCACTCTGATCAATAAAATTTCGCAAGAATCTTGAAATTATTGGATAATTGTAATGGCTGAACTTCCTCAACTACTACCTTTTGGGTTTTCATACCTGCCTCTTTAACAGTTATACCCTCTTGGCCCTGACCATTTGGCAAATCCAAACTCTTAAGCTTGATGGCCATGATTGTATTCTGAAACAATTTTTCTGGGTTCAGAGGTTCACTATCTACCTCTGACTGCAACTCAATAAGCCTGAGCCAAAGTTCCTCAAACAGAAGATGCTGATTTGAATAGTTATTGCCCCAAATCACTTCTTAATCATCCGAAGCCACATACTGATGTCAGAACTCATCACCTGGCCTGCGACCCTTATTGTGTTTGATGAAAATAGTTATTTATTTTAATAAATTTGTCTAGTATTGTATGTGCTGATATTATTATAATTATTGTTATTATTATTAAAATTCTCATTATTAGAACTCTGATCCATTTGGCCGATTGAAATTTCTAAAATAAGCTTAATAGAAAATACTCATCCACCACTCAGCTACGCCGTACTCTGTGATGCCAAGCCACGATTTTGATTCCAAAAAGAATTGTTTGAACCTGCATACAAGCGGCTAACCCTGCTCTATCTTCCATGATTCTCGCTCCTCAAGGGCCCTATAAAGCACCGCTGTTGATCCGACATTTCTATCTCTGCCCTGTCGTTCCTTTAACCCCTGCTGTGACTCTCAAGTCTCTGGAGCTCTCAAGCCCTCATCTAATCACCCGCTGTGTCTCTGAAGGCTATATATATGTCTCTGTCTGTGCCGCAAAATGGACAGTGTTATTTCAGCTTTACGTTCTCCACAATGTCTGATTTTTAATTCATCTATTTGCAATGGAACAGAGTGTTAGAGCCAAATGGAAACTATTGGCCAATTGAACATCGCCAATTTTAGGCCACCTCACAAACCTAATAAATGCTTCTTTATACGTAAACGTGTGATACCTGATCAATACCTTTTGAGTTTATTTGCAATACGTTATCTTTAAAAAACAATAATTTCAACATGATCAATACCCAGGTCAACAACTTCCGAACCCACAAGGGCTAAGAAGTAGAAGAACAAGTGCAATAGACACATGGGAACGCAACCACATGGAAACTTCCCTCCCTGCCTCTCATTAGCCTGAATTTGAAATATATCCCCTTGTCTTCACTGCTGCTGCGTTAAAATCCCGCAACACCCTTCCTAACAGCACTCTCGGTGTACCTACACCACATGAACTGCAGTGCTTCAAAAAGGCGGTCACCACCACATTCTCAATATCAGTTAGGAATGGGAAATTAATGCTGGCCTAGCCACGTGCTACATCACGTGCATTAATTAAAATAAAAGCCTAAACTGTTCATCAACAATGAATTGCTAAACTGATAATTGCTGGCACCTCTCTTTCAGTAAAGTAAAAAAAGAAATAAGTGTCCTGAGTAAATCCAAACTCTAACCCGCTTCTCTAGTTTTGATGTCAGTTTCAAAATACATGACTAAGTTAGTATTGAGGTTTCTGCAGGTCACAGAACACACCCTGATTAAAGGTCAATCATGATGGATCGAAAAAAAAAAAAAGCGACCTTCGGTCTCATATGAACACACTTTCTCTGTGCACGGACATTTTCATAGCTGCACCAAATAGTTCACCTTAAGATTGAAAATTCAGGGATGTTTTACTATTTCATATCAATCGTTAATCCTTTGTATGAAATTGATGATGTTATTGCCATTGCCACTTAAACCAATTCTTTAATAGATTAAATAGAGAAACCCTATTCTGCGTTTGCAATCAGTTCATGCCCTCACCATAAAGTTGTTCATTAACAGGTCATAAAGCAAAGCAGATTGCGAGGAGAAACTACTAATTTAAGTTCATGTAAGAGTACATGTCAAAAGTGATGTAGGCAGTGAGCAATCTGAGTTAACACGTTTCATGATGTGATTCTTTTTTTCTTATCAATGAAACTTTCTCTAATTATACGGATTACTCTACTTCAAGGAAAATGTAATAAGTTCCTAAATCTTAGAAACGTACATGAGAAGAGAATTTCACCCAGTGAACCGAGTTTCCCAGTTAATAGTACAATCTAGATTGCCACTTATTCTTATTTTCCCAATTTCACTGCACACTTCCCGAACAAAAACCTGGTATTGAAGTTTTTAATTGACCTAGATGGTACGCAATTTACCAGCGAATTATCCCATGTTTTTAATGTAATTTGTACCTCGAGGTGCATTCAGCAATCACCTGTGTATGAGCCATCTCTACACGGCAGATGTAATTACCCTCTCTGTGAATTATGCTGATAGAATAAATGTGCTTCCATCTTCCAACTCCCGAACTATATGAAGCATATTGCCTGTTCTGAGTTCTGTTTAGCGCACTGTGTTAAACTGAGGGTTTGTTTAATGGTGGAGTTTGCTAAACGCGGGAACGATGAATTAATTACGAAAAAGTAGCACAAAGAAGATGAGAGGAATTTTCTTGCGTCATAGCTGCAGGAAAAGGGGCCCCATAGTTGCCAGTGCAATCCGTGGCAACCACATCAGCAGTTTGTTCAGCTTACTGATGAGATGTGGCATAGATTTGATCCTGGGGAGAACGGAATGGAGATAATGCCGCACATCAGGCTGGAGGAATGTTACCTGGTCACTTATATCCAGAAAAACGCAGACCACTTAGGTTGGTCTGTTTTGGTTAGTGTTCAAGAACGATAAGCTCTGTCCTTGAGTCACACAGATAATGGCTTTGAGAAAGTGGGAATGGAGGAAGGCAGGAGGTGAAATAAAAAAAAACAAGTTGATTAGGAAAACAGAAAGTGTACGAAAAGCAGTTTTTGGTAAAATTAAAGAAAACTCAAAAAGATTTGAAAGTGCGTTGAGGCCAAGAGATTAGAAGCACTGAATCACATGGTGAAGAAGAGGCCCTTCGGCCCCTCGAGTCTGTACCGATTTGTGATAAACAACTAACCTGCTGAACTAATCCAATTTGCCATCAATTGGCCGGTAGCTTTGTATGTAATGACGTGCCAATTGTTCATACAGGTGTTTTTTTAAAACAAGTGAGGCAACCCGCCTCAGCCAACCTCCCATGCAGCGCATTCCAGACCGTCACCTCCCACCTTGGGTAAAAAGGTTTTCCCTCACATCCCCCCATACCTGTTGTTTGTATAATTAACAAATAATGGGTGACCGAGAACAAATCCTTGTGGTATGCCACTGAACACTGACTTCCAGTCACTAAAGCATCCTTATGTCATCACCCTATGTCTCCTACAAGTAAGCCATTTTTATCGACCTTATCTTATTGCCCTGTATCCCATATGAATTTGGCAATTTATAAGTGTCCGATGTGGAAACCTGTAAAAGGCTTTGCTGAAATCCACATAAAATACATCAACAGCACTACCCTCATCTACACACCTGGTCAGCCCCTCAAAAAAATCAATCAAATTTGTTAGGCATGACCTCCCTCTGATAAAGCTATGCTCACAATTGCTCAACAAACCGTGCCTCTCCAAGTGGAGATAGATTCTCTCCTTTAGAATTATCTCCAATATTTTCCCCACCACTGACGTGATGCTCATTGCTCTGCAGATCCTTGGCTTGCCTCTACAACCCGCCTTAAATATCGGAACCACAATCTCCAGTTCTCTGGCAACTCCCCCGTGGCCATTATGGTATGAAAAATTTGAGTCAGAGCCCCTGCGATCTCTTCCCTTTCCTCCCTCAACAGCCCGGGGCACAAATCAGCAGGATCTGGAGATTTGTTCAATATTAAACCTGCCATCACTTCCAATAAGTGGTCACGGCCTACATCAATTTGCTGAAGAACTACGTATTCTCTCACCCCGATTTTGGTACCGTCATCCTCATTCTCTTGAATAAGAACGGATGAGAAGTATTCTTCCAAATCTCTGCCAATTTCCTCTGGCTCCACCCAAGGACTTCGCCCTTTGTCACTAATCGGTAGTACTCTTTCCCTGATTATCCTCTTCCCAGTTATATACTTACAGAATATGTTGGGATTTTCTCTACTTTTACAATCCAGAGCTTTTTATCGTATCACCACTTTGCACTCCGAATTGATTTCTTAGCTCCACCCTCCACTTTCTGTACTCCACTAATGTTTCCACTAGTATGCTCCCCATTAACCTCCTAAAGGTCTATGTTTTCCTCTTCAAATATCTCTGGTTCAATGGGCTTTGTTAATCCTTCCTATCACCCTGAAATTAACATGTCGAGCCTGTATTCTCACCATTTCCTTTTTGAAAACCCCCACTGCTCCTCTGTAGATTTCCCCACAAGTAGCTGTTCCCAGTCTAACCTGGCCTTAAGCTGCCTAATTTCACTAAAATCCGCACTCCCGAAATCCAAAACATTTTTATGCAACTTGTCTATTGCTTGATACATAACAAGCTTAACTTTCTGCTATCACAAACATGCTCCCCCAACACCGCTGCCAACTGTCCCGGTTCATTCCCCAGAATTAGGATCAGCACTGTGCCATCTCTACTTGGACACTATACATATAAACTAAAAAAGTTCCCCTGTACACATTTCAAGAAGTTCACTCCATCCAAGCCCTTAACACTATGTCTATCCCACTTATTGTTGGGAATGGTGAAATCACTGAACACAATTAACCTATTTTTATTGTTTTTTCACACTTCCACAAATGTGCATATACTTCATCCTCCATTTCACGCTTCCTATCTGGGGTTCTGGAAAAAAAAACAACCAAGAATGTGTCTGCCCCTTTTTCTTCCTAAGCTCTACCCACAAAGCTTCATTTGATGCCCGCTTCAAGATATCATCTCTCCTCACTGCAGCAAATGACTCCATAACTAATATGCAATGACTCCTCCTTGTTTATCCTTCCCCACCCTCCCCCTCCCCTATCTCGCCTGAAGTTTACATATCATGGAAAGTTTAGCTGCTACTCCTGTCCTTCTCAACAACGTCTCATTGATGGCTACTATATCAAAATTCCATGTGTCAATGCTTACATTTGACTCATCTGTTTTACCTGTAATATGTCCGGGACTAAAGAAGAGGCCATCCAGCCTTGCCATACCCCCAAGAAACTTAATGCATCTGTACTCCCTGGACATGATTGTTTAGTGTATTATGATGTGTGCCGATTCTGCTAACATTCTGTGTCCCCTCCTCCTGCCAAATAAGGTTAAACTCCTCCCAATAGCGTCAGCAAACCCGCCTGCGAGGATAATAATTCCGCTCTGGTTCAGATGTAGACTGTCCCACCTGTAGGGGTACCACCATCCCGTGAAATGGTCCACATGATCTGAAACCCTCCCGCCTGCACCATTCTTAAGCCACGCATTCATCTGCACTCTTCTCCTAATTTTGAGCTCGCTATAACGTGGCACTGGGAGTAATCCAGAGATGACTATGAAAAGGATGGTCGAGCAGAGGTATACATGATAAATTATGCCGTGATGCAGAATGTGTAGCAGGGTTCTCATTGAATAGTTTGCTTCTGCCATCATTAAGGAGATTGAAGGAGCAGGTATTCTAGTTAAAGAGAAGAGTCCACACGTGTTAGACATTTTTCTTGTCCTTCATTGTTAAATGGAGTCATGCTTTGGAGGAGCCTCCCTGCGCACTCCAGCCTTTGTGCCAGAACCCGAACATGGCTAATTTTAGATCTTTCCCCTGCCGCTGATCTCCTCCCATCAGGCCCTAAGTTCTCAATAATTTGCAAATTAAGGGTGTCAATCTGTGAAAGGGTGACCGGGTGCCAACGTAAATTCATATGCTATAAGCTGGGCATCCTCCTTATCCATAGGTCTTAAATTGCTGTTTAGGCGTCAAAATAGTTTGTAGGGTGATACAAGTCCGGAGAGGAGGCAAAAATATAAATCGACTGGAATTACAATGTCTTTATTTCTGGTCATTGGCTGGTTTTCTAGCTATTACCTCTACACCCTAAGTGGCTTAACAAAAGGAAAAGCTGGCTGTCATCTGGAAAATAAAATTGGAAAAGTAATTTCAGTGATGAGTTGTTTACGTTGGTGGGTTTTAGTTGCATTTTTTTTTCATGAGACTTAATTATCTCTATGGAGCAAGCACCAGTCATTCACAGGACAGAAACACAATTGTTAATGCAGAAAATTGAAACAAAGAAGTAATAATGCAAAACTGCGATAATGGATTCACTGAATAGTAAGAGGGCAGGACGCAATATCATGGCTGGAAAATCTAGGAACCTTGTAGGAAGGAACAAGATGCAGGTGAATTTGATTCTGTGGAAAAAGTGAGGAACTTTTTTTTATTCATTTACGGGATGCGGACATCCTTGGATAGGGCAGCTTTAATTGCCCAACCTAAATGCCCTTGAGAAGATTGTGATGAGCTGTCATCTTCAAGCGCTGCTTCTCCTGTGCTGTAGGTACACCCACAGTGCTATTAGGGAGATTTCCAGTATTTTGACCTAGCCACAGTGAAGGGACACTGATATGTTTTCAATCAGGATGCTTGGTGGCTTGAAAAGGAAATTCCAGCTGGTGGTACTTCCAATTATCTGCTCCTCTTGCCTTTCCAGATGGTGACAGCCGCGGATTTCGAAAGTGCGAAACAGAGTTGATGAGTTTCTACAGTGCATCGAGTGCATGGCAGAATCTGCTGCCACTCTGCGTCGGTGGTTGTAATGAATGTTTCTGGATCTGGTGTCAACAAAGTGGGCTGCTTTGACCTGGGTGGTTTCCAGCTACTTCAGTGTTATAAATTTAAATTTCGTTTTTTGTTTTGTTCTTTCTAGAGATATGGCCGCTGCTGGCGAGGTAAGTGTTTACATTTCGTATCCCTAATTGCCATTCCGATGGTACAGTTGAGCCTCTATCTTTAACAGATGCATCCCATGTGGTGTAGCTAAATCCACAGTGTCATTACGGAGGGATTTCCAGGATCTTGACTCAACAACAATGAAGGGACGGCAATGTAGTTCGAAGTCAAGATGGCATGTGGCTTTGGCAATGACTTGCAGCTGGTGGTGCTCCCATCTGCTGCCTTTCTGCATCTAAGTGGTAGATGTATTGGGTTTGCAAGGGACTGTCTAGAGATTTTTGAATGGTTGACACAGTACATCTTACTTTGTTGCCACTGTGCATAGGTGGTGGAGGGCATCATTGTTTCAGGTGGTTGATCACGTCCCTAATAAGAGGGCCTCTATTTCCTCGATATTTCCAGCTTTGAGTGTTGTTTGAGCTGCGCTCGTACAGGCAATTGGATGGCATTCCAACACAATCCTAACTTGAAACTTTTGATTAGTTGATAGTCATTGTGGCGCCACACGGTAAGTACGTTTTCTGCGGTTTTTCCTCTTCTAAAGTCTTTTTGTTTCAGCTGCATTTATATGGCTTTTCGTGTTCAGTTGCTGATCAATTGTAACTCCAAGAATGTCGATAGTATGGGCTCAGCGCTTCTAATGCCATTGAATGTCAAGGGGATATAGTTGGATTCTCACTTGTTGGAAATGGCCATTGTCTGCCCTTGTGTGCTGCGAATGTTAATTGCACAAGCCTGAATGTTTTCCACACCTTCATGCATATGGACGTGGACTGCATCAGTGTCTACGAAATGGATAAACGTACTGAATAATGTGCAATCATTGGATATCATCACCACTCAGACCTTGTAATAAAGCGAATGATTTTGACGAAGTATTGTGAGTTAATTAGGTATGGGACACTACCCTGGGAGCCCCCGGCAGTGAGGTCCTGGAATTGAAATGATTCAGCTCCACCAACCACAACTGCCTTCCCTTGAGATGGGTATGAATCCTGCATTGGAGACCATCGCCCTGGTTCACAAACTGAACGTGAGTTAAAAGATTAACCCTGAGTATGAGATAGCTGAGAGCACTGTCGACGACTTGCCGATGATCGAGAGTGGACTGACGGAGTTGTCATTATCTAAGTTGATTTTTTTTTTTCTTGAGGGCAGATCATATCTTGACAGTTCGTCATGTTGCTGGGTGGGTTCCAGTGATATAAAATCTATTGAAAAAAAAAACAACTTGGATAAGGGGGCAGTAATATCTGCAGCAGAATTTTTCAGTAATACTGCCAGAATATTTCAAGGGCTGTAAACATTTGATGCATCAAGTTTTTTCACCTGCCTTTTACAATCAGGTGCATTGAATCTCATTTGCTATTGACTTCCAGCTTTGAAGCTGGGGACGTCATGAAGGGGTCGAGATGAATTATCAGTTTGGCTCTTCTGGCTGCAGCTGGTGGCAAATGATTCAGCATTCTATTTTGTACCGGCCTGCTACGCTCCTCCATCATTGGGGATGGGGCATTGTTGTAGCCTCCACCACCATTCACGACTGGCAGCAACCAACATAAGTTTCCTCAAAATCATTTCACATGATCATATGAGAATTCATGTGGACCACATTCGATGTGCTTGGCTGGCAGATTACTGTTTCATGATTGTATACCCCTCTGCCACCACCCATTATGCATTTGTTCATGGGATGTGGGCGTCGCTGGCTAGGTCAGCATGTATTGCCCATCTCTCATTGCCTTGATAAGAAGCTTTTTCAGAGTCAAGGACAATTTTGTGGGCCTGGAGTCCCATTAGGTCAGGCCAGGTAAATATGGTGAATTTCCTTCCCCAAATGTTATCCGTAAACCAGATGAGCTCTTACAGAATTAACATTATAAGGCTTGTAATACCCGAATTTATATAACATTGAATTCAAACTCAACCATCTGGCATGGCAGGAATCGTACCCCAGATATCTATGCTTGAACACTACACGATCACCACTCATCTAGTGGGCCTGTCGTCGTATCCAAGGATGGCGATGTTGGTGTAATTTATCAGTGCAAAATACTTTGGATGTTGGAAATCTGAGACAAAAGCAAAAATTTCTGGAAAACCCAAGTGGCCTGACAGCATCTGGGGAAAGAAGGACAGAGTTAACGTTTCGAGTCCATATGATTCTTCGTCAGTTCAGTGCTCAAGAAGATTTATACGGATTCAGAATGTTAACTCTGAACTTCTCTCCAGTGAAGCTATCAGGCCTGCTGAGTTCTTACAGCAATTTCTGCTTTTTTTGCTGTAAGTTATCATGCCTTGTGTATTATTAAGTCCAGCTGTTGGTTGTTTGGCAGCAATCGCAGATTAGGCACATTAGCCCAGAATTTAATAAGGTTCACTTTGCAGGATCAACAGAGCTGGCTTTGTGTTGCAATTTCCAGCGCATAGGTCAATGCCGTGTGATCCGTTTTATACGACTGAGCAGCTTGCTAAGCGATTAAAGGTTCAACAACATTGAAGTCGACCTGGAGACAAAATGTCTGCAGGACAACTGGGTATAGCATATGTCCTTCTCTACTGAACCAGATTTTTTTTTTTTAATGATATTTTACATTGGTTTAATCGTTACAAACATAGAGACTAGATTGATAATTTCAGGTTTATGAAGTGCAAATAAATTTTTCCAGCTGCCGTGGACCATTTCGAATTCCATCCCCCAGACAATTGACCGCTGCCTTTGGATTGCTCGGTGGGTGGGTTTACGTAGACTACGCTCCCTCCCCTTAAGAAATTTTTACTGAGATAGCTGATGCTTTAAGATATACTTTTAGTTCACTTATTTGAGTTGTTGCGATGTTGGGATCAAATGACTTAAAACATGTACACACCGTTCCAAATGCCTTATTAATATGACAATATAAATTGGAATTATCATTATGGACGGCAACTATCAATATGTTTTGGTCATGGGAAAAGCTTTATTGCTGCATCTTGCTAGTAGCTTCTAGTGCTGGGCGTATGTTCATTAAATTAATTTATAGTTCCTGCGGCAGGTATTGTCTTGGAGATATCGCAAATTATCAGTAACTTGAAAATATGTGTAAAAACAAACAGTACATTAGGATAAGCAGAGCATAAAAACTGCGGAGACAAGATAGACATGGTCGATGCATTCAAGTAACACATGTGCATAAGGACGTAAACTCACAAAAACTACACAGCTACAAAACCGCTTACAAAAATTAACTGTCAGCTTTCAGACACAAACATATTTTATTATGAAAATGGCTTTTTTTGCTGTGTTTTCTTTTTACAGAACTACAAGTTAAAAGGGCGGAGCGAATGTTAGACACCAGTCTGAATATTTCTCACTTGATGGTTTAATACAATGGAATTTCTAACTCCCTTCTGGACCATCGCTATAAGAAGAACCAATAGATTTTATTTTACAGTGATTATGATGGTCACAGGTTAAGAATGCTCGTTGTTGGCGGCTTTGTCTCATTGATCTGCTATTAGGCTGTAAAGATATAACTTTGCATGGCTACAGGCCACGTAGTGTTTCTCATTTTACAGTAAAGGATTTGGCAGAAAACAACGGTCTAATCACGAGGTCTATGAGTGTTTTGCATTGGTTACCATTGCGCAGATTATACTTCTGGGTGAATTGATCAATGCAACATGATTCCGTGATTATTGCACTAAAGCTAAAAACGAATCGTAAATAATAACCTGAACCTTTCCATAGTCTTTGCCGTGAGAAGGCCGGCTTATGCAGGCTAAATGGTTTCATGATCCTAATCATGTTTCGCTTAGTTTGGGTTCCAGAATGACGAGTGATTTCTCGCAAGGTACAATTATAGCGTCTCAAGGAATCATAGCGCCATTGAATGTTTAGACCAAAAAAAAACGACGCCATTGGGTCCACTTTTATTTGTTAACCAGAACACCGCAGCTGGTTGGACTCGGCTGACGTTTCCCTGTCGCTTTGCATTTGATCTTCTTCTCGTTTAATTATCCAGTTCTCTTTTGAAAAGCTGGTTGATATCAACCGTTGTGCATTCTAAGGCAGTGCTTTCCAGCATCCAGGTATGTGCTGCACATAAATACAAGCAAAATATATTCTCCTCGTCTGCCATTCAGACCGTTTACCGTGCACAGATAAAAATCGCCGTTTGGTCCTTAATACCTCCGACACAATTAAACGTATTGCCCTATTGATCAGTTCGAACAATGACGGCAGCGTTTCCCTTTCCAGCCCCCTCATGATATTAACCCCTCTTCAATTTATCTTTCAAGATATTTTTTCGAAGGCGGGCAGACCCGGGTTATCTAACCTATTTACATATCTGAAGTCAAACACCTTCTGTAAAAAATGATGCAAATGGACTCTCCAGCTTGCCTAATACCTATACATGTTATTCAAATGACTTATTCGATTTCAAAAAGTGAAAAAATCTGCACTTATTAATGCTTACTTCTAAGCAAAAGATAATTCAAATTGGCTGTTACCCTAATAATTGCATTCAATATTTCATTTGGGGATTTTAATTCTCTCACTTAGGTTTCACAATGAAAAAAAAAGTTCCATTAAATGTTAATTTGTCTTTAAAATCCGGGATTTATTAAGAAGCTAGCTAACAAATTCACAGTCAACCTGAATGTTCTCCTCCCCCTAACCCCCCAGCCCCGCCCCCAACCCCATTACTGTCTGGAGTACGGTGCTTTTGTGCTATAATTTGTATAGCTTCTCCGGACTATAAAGACATTTCTAATCCTTCGTTCTGCACTATGACAACAGAACGTTGTAATATTTGTAATGTTTCTACCATTTTCTACAAAATTCATGGTGATCCATGTGATTGCGAATCTGTAATATTAATTAACCTGAAAGAACGACGCGTTAACAATGCACCCAGATCACTTGAGAGCCTAAGAGGGGCGTAATGGGAATTGAACAGATGCTCCTGGGATTATCAATAACGTCCCTTTCGTACCATGTCTATATGTAAATTTAGGTTTGGTATCTAAATTGCTGCATTTTGTGGATGTTTTAAATGGCCTTGGAAACTTCCAACTGTTGATGGGACGGTTCAATGTATTTTGATCTTCTCAGCTGTATAGGGAGTTGTGCAGTCCGTTGGAATATTGCCAGGTTTCTATGAGTTTTCAAAGTGTATCAAAGTCCTGCCACGTCTGTGTAGATTTTCAAAGCGATTCGGTAACCAGTCAGGTGCTTGAGAGGGTTCATGTTATTTTGCCAAGCTGTGCAGTGAGTTTTGAGCTTCATACTATATCCACATCCTCCCAAATGTCTACGCAAAGTAACAGTGCATCGGGATCCTGGATGGTGAGCATTACATCTCACAGTTTTCCCCAATAATGCCAAAGTGCATGAGGAATCCAATGATAAATAGACAACCTTCTTAGCAATTTCGCAGGTAAACCGTTTCTGACGTGCATGTTCAGAGTGGTTTTTTGACCTCTTGTGGCCTGCTCAGCTATGTTGGACACCCAAACAACAAATTGGAGGCACAATTCATTATTAGTGATGGAAAGGCCGACCAATTCAATGCAAAATAAAAGGCTGAAGCATTGCAAACATCTTCAGCTAGACGTGCAATGTACAGGATTCACCTCGGCACCCTCCGGAGGTGCCCAACACCAGAAATTCTAGCCATCAGCCAATGCGATTTATGCCACATAATATAAGAAAAAGGATGAAGGGATTGTATATTGCAAAGGCTACGGGGTCTGACAACATTCCTGGAATGGTGCAAAACATTTGCGGTCCAGAAATAGCTGCAGCCATGCCATTCCAGTGCAGAAGAAAAACGGGCACCCACCCAGCAATGACGAAAATTCAGCAGCTGACTCCTATTCAAAAAGGAAGAACAGGAAAATTCTATCCAGGCCAATTATCTCCCAATTTTCCTGAAATTGATCAACATCAAAATTTTGGAAAGTGCCGCCAGCAGTGCTATCGATCGGCATTTACCCAACAATAGCCTGCTCACTTCCAATCAATTTGGGTTTCAGCAGATCCAAGCAGCTTCTTTAAATTCACAGCGTTAGTTCAAACATGGACAAAAGGGATGAACTCAAATGTTTAGCTGAGAGAGCAGAGATGGACAATTTTGGCATCAAGGACTCCTAGGAATTTCGATGTCAAATGGGATAGGATGAAACTCTCAACTTTTTATGGTGATACTTTTTAGTACACTGACCAACAGAAGGAATGATGGCTGCGGTTGCTGGTGAACAATCATTGCAGTCAAAGGCCATCACTGCAGGAGTTCCTCAGAGTAATTTTCTAGGCTCATCGGCCTTCAGTTGTACCATTATAATCCAGAAGTTGGACATTTCGCTGATAAATGCACAACGTTCATCAGCATTCTCAGCTCCTCAATACTGACAAAATCTGTGTCCTTATACATCAAGACGGGAAATTGTTCAGGCTTAGGCTGTTTGGAAGGCAATGGCGTAGTGTTATTGTCAATGGACTTATTATCAAAGTCCCAGCGTAATGATCACGGCAGATTGTGGACATTGAATTCAATCGAAATCTTGAATTAAATGCTAAATGTTTATGACCATTTAATCATTGTTTTATGGAGAAACACAACAGCACCTGCTACACTAATGCACCTTTACGGAAGGAAAACCTCTGTTCTCACTTGGTCTGACCTACATGTGAACCTAACCCAGAGCAATGTTGTTGACTCTTAAATTTCATCTGAACAATGGCACTTAGGGGCGGGCAATAAATGTTGGCCAAAAAAAAAAGTGGCAATCACATTGGCAAGACGTGAGTGAGCATTGCCAAAAATTAAAGAATCGAACCAGCCCCCTTGACATTCAATAGCATTGTAGATAATGAATTCCCTCATCATCATCCTCCAGGAACATTTGTTAACATGTTATAACTAAACTTGCAGTTCGAGCCTGGGAACCCTGTGGAGTCTAACCTACTGAAAAATCCGAGAGTGTTTAGTATTAAAACACTGAAACAAATGCTTTATCAATCGTTTAGTGGTCTTGCAATACAACGTTAAAATCATCTTTCAGGGGTCGTGTGATTGCATTCTGGCAAAATGTAATGGAAAAAAAATATATGCCGCTCAAATTATCAAATTAAAAAGCGAAGTGCATCACGTTCTGATGATTAATTGAGATCAAAATTGTAGGCTCCAAAAGACAATCACCAGGGTTGCGTGTGGCACATCAAGATTACAGCATATTTTTGATATGAGTTCCATGAAATTGACCAAGGCACTGGAATGTTTGATTGTGACATATTGGGTGCTAGATGAAAGTCTTGCTTGCAATATCATGGGCGTAATAAGAGAAGGCTGAAGATAAAGAATGCAACTTCCAGAAGAAATGAGCAGTCAAACTGCGTAGGTTATGTCTGTTTATTGGAAGACAATGTTTCCATTCGTTTAAATCACCACGTGTCATACATTATCATGGGAGCTAGGGGTTAGGCACTACACAATGCTATTTTCTCCACGCAGGCTCTTTCTATTAATGCGTTAGCATAATTCCTGTTCCGAGAAACACTGATAGAGATACATCTCAAAGAGCTGCACCTGCAAAAAAAAGTTTTCTAAAATGAATTATCTAAATGCAATATATCGTGAAATACATTGTGGAGATGTACATATGTGCATATGATTGTGTTAGAATAGATGCAGCATTGGATATGAGAAGAAAAGAAGGATACTTCGAATCAGGGAAGTAAAAGGGCAATAACAGACAGTGACCTTTTTCTCAACCACAACACGTTGGACGTAATCACAATTTGTTTCGAATGTTTTTTTCTCTTTCCTCCCTAGGGTGGGTTGAATGCTGAAATATAGAGTCAGAAATTAAGAACAAACCTGGGTACTGTGTGAAGAAAAGCAGTTCCTCATTATCCTCATTCATAACCAGTTACTATTTCAGACCTGTCAATCTGAATCTGCAGGCATTCTCCAAAGTCAATACTGTAACGAATATTTGCTGTTTGAGGACAAACCATACATTTATTGATCGGGATAAGCGAAGAGGCGGTGGCCTAGTTATATTGTTAATAGAGCATTAACCAGGGGCCCAGGGTAATGCTATAGGGAACTGGGTACAAATCTCTGCTGAAGCAGCTGTTGGAATTATAATTCAATAATCACCTGGAATTAAAATTGTAATGAAGAACATAAAGCGATTGTTAATTTTTGTAGAAAAAAAAAATATTGACTTCACTAATGCTCTTTTGGGAAGGAAATCTGCCGCCCTTACCTGGTCTGGCCTATATGTGACTCCAGACACAGCAATATGGTTAACTCTTAAATGTCCTCAAAGCAAGGGTAAATAGGAATGGCAAAAAATTCTTACACCTCCCATGCATGAAAAAAAAAACTCCATTCAGTTTGAAAAGTAAGATTTTATTGTAACTATACTCTTTTTACATACATAGAAGCGATCATATTCTATTTCAGCCAGTGACTCTCTCACGGACTCTCTCTCTCCCCCCCTTGTCTCTATGTAGTCCTATCTCTCTCTTTCTGTCTCCATATCTCTGTCGAACCCTAAGTTCCATTTCCTACATCTGTCTCTTAGTCTTTATATCTCTTGTCCTATTTATTTTTTTAACTTTTTCCCAGTTTCTCATGGCTGCAATCTCTAATAAGAACCCAGTCTCTGTTCTTCCTTTTCTTCCATCTGGACTCAGTGTATTATTGCCGTTCTATCTTTTTAAATTATCACTGATTGTGATGTCCTTTTCTCCTAACACATCTTCTGAAAGCCTCTTGTGTCTTCAATAAATTCTTTCTGAGTAACAATGCATTCTTCTTGAACACAACATGTCGTGTAATTGTTGTCAGTAGCCGGATAAACGGGATAGCATATACCTGTAGCAACACTTTGTAAGCATCATCGAGACGAACATGAAGCCAATCAGTATTATCAGAGCCAGGAGATAACTGCCTCCAGTTAGCCAGTTCCAAATGTTTGATACACACCACTTGCAATAAGAGAAATGAACAAGGTTACATGTTCGACAAACCCGCAATACATGAGGAGTAACTTTCACACATTTTCTTTTTTATGCAATTCAATATTATGTCCACATGCTATTGTGTTAAATTGCGGTAAAGGCTGATCTCTTCCAGGTTAAATGAAGTACGAGACTTCCTAGTTACTTCCTAACCTATCGCATTAACTGAGACCATGACAGTGAAAAGTAAACAAATAAAGTTGAATGCCCCTTAAAGAAAGTAAGGCTACTGCACTGCAACTGCCAAGGTAAAATAGGAAACAATTATCCTATCCTCGAAATATGTGAAGTTTTTCTTTCTCACCACCATATTCAGAGTTTAGAGATAATTTGAGCATCTCATCACACACACTACTAAGAGCTGAACAAATCTGAAACCAATTGTTATCATATCGGGTAAAATATGCATTTGGTACAGAATATATCGGTATTTACACAGTCCAAAGATTATTGCTCCTTAATGTCCAAAGTGACGATGAACTCCCACTTGATTAATCCACGTTTATGTTTGCAAAATACTGCAATGGTTTTCAGTTGCCTTCGGCAGTCATACTGACAAGGAAATTCTCCCGCTTTTTAAATCCTGTATTCATTAACACTAGAATTATTTGTAGACTGATGATCACCCTGCCTGGCCACAATATTAACATTATTGCTTCCATAGCCACCGAGTCCCGAAGCAAGGCATGAAGGCTGACCCATCTGGCTGAACGGAAGAGATGCTACCCATTGCGCCACACAACCCCCTTCAACCAACGAAGCATTCTAGGAAAACTAGATAGCATGTATACAGGTAAGTTTCCTATAAACTGTCCGAATAAACACTCTCAGTTCATATTTAGTAAGATTTAGCGACAGCGTATCTTTCCAAATTTGCAGGTCGAAACGTTTTCATTTTCCTGTGCATGTACAAGATATTTCATGCACAAACTAAAATAATCTCTGTTAATTTACATTTGACATTCAGATCAACTCCCCTCAGCTTAGGCCAGTGCTGCTTAGTGACACCATGCCTCTTCCACAGAATGGTGCTCCAATGATATTGAGCTACTAAAGATGCCAGGGGTAATTACAACACAGTGCTGCACACATTAACAGAAAAGGACTATACGGAGGATAGACAGAACAAAGGTCCTTGAACATTGTGTGCTGAAACAGTTCCAGTTTTATTGCAATAAATGGTGAAAATATTAAATGCTGAAATCAGTCCAGACATCAGCGGCATTTGCAGGGAGAGAATATTGATTTAAGTATCATGTCACAGAACTGGAAACTTTTATTTATTTGACAAACTTTATGCTTGTAATGAAGGGAGGATGTGGTGGCAGGGGAATCCAAAAGCATTGATCTGTGGAAAGTTGTGGCAGGAAAGAAAAATTGGCAAATATGGTGCAGGTTGAAATGAGGTGATGATGGACCACCGCTAGGGTAGCAAAAGATGGGTTCAGAGGTGGTGTTAGTGGAAAAGCCACAATAATTACTACAGTTCCTATTCCAAAGTACTGAGGCTGAGTTTATGATGTGAAAATATTAATCTCGATGCTGTGTTGGGAACCATGTAAATTGCTTAATTGCATGATCGGATGCAGTTGCTGAACATATATTTGGCAGCAGGAGGACAGTGTATGACATCAATGACACATTCAACGGGCGACCAGGATAGAACATGAAATCACAGAAAACTGGAAGCTCAGTGTCACTTTTGCAAAATGAATGGACGTGTTCAGAAAGCCTGGAACCAATCCAGGTTTGTTCTCCAGTTGTTGAACAGAGCACATGTGAGCACAAACTATACGAGAGTGACTTGTAACGGAAATTTATATTTAAAGATCAAATTAATTGTTGTTTCACCTGGAATGACTATGTAGGGTATTGAATGTCGGAAATCTAGGATGCAAAATAATATAAGTTGCAGCTGGTTACTTGCCATGTAAGGTGCGCAGAGAAGAGGAAGGGATTTTCAGAGTAAATGGGCAGTCAAGATGGTTTCATGTAGGTAACTGTCTTTCAGAATGCTACTTTTGTTGCAGAACTACAGATGTGATTAGGACAACAACGCACCACAATTTGTGGTAATGGTGTAGGAAAAGCTGTTTACCGTGATTGCTGATGTAATGGAAAGTCTATAAAAGAGGATATCTATGGTGCTTCTGTGCCAATGGCTAAAGTGGTGAGATCAGAAAAGTATGTAATGAAACTAACAAGCCAAAGACCTTTAAATCGCGAAGCAGAAAAATCCTTGGCTTTGGAAAAGAACAGAAAACATATGTAAATGATTTGTATGGATGGCAGCAAAGTATTCTGTTCTTTTCTTTTTTTTCATGTTCAATCGTCAATTTCCTGCAGGGGGGCTTACGCCCCTCACCCGAGCAGAAGATCTGCTTTTTGAGCTGCCAGCCAAGTGGATTGGATGACAGCTCTTCAGTCCCTGCAGTGACAGAAACTGCAATGGGCAAAAAAATAAGTTCATGAGGACCTCAGAGCTTAAGTCCCACGAATGGCTGGAAGGTTTAGCTTTCGGGACCTGAGGGCAGAGATGGTATTGAAGACTTCAGGAGTGCATAGCGGGCGATCCGGTGTTCAGGGGAGATGCCGGTAAAAGATAGATGGTTGGCAGGTGAATACGGTAATAGAGCATCCACTGGAACACAAGTTAGCGGGTGCTGCATCCAATGTTAGAAGGGGGCTTCAGAAAGTGGGGCCCACCTTTCGCCCAAGGCCTAAACCTGATGATTTACGGGCTGCATTCACACTGCAGAAATGCTCCCACCATCCTAATATTTGAGTCTGAGCTGGAAGCGGCTCCTAACTAGCTACTAATTGGCCACTTAAGGACTTCAACTGTGGAAAAGCGGTGGGCCTGCCCGAGGCCATGACCTGCTCCTTTGTTGAAAACCGTTGGGAGTTCAGGCCAGAGGGAACCCAACTGGTGGTCAATTTATCCTATTTCACTCACCGATCCCCACCATCCCACCCATGGAAAAACGCCGGCAGGGAAGCATCGACTTCAAAATTTAACATTCATTATTTAATGACCATTCGTAACCTTGCAAAGCAGAGACGTTAACCTTCTATTCTTCTAAACTCCAGGTCGTATATTGACGATTTACTGAGGCTCACGTTATGAAACAAGCCTACTAATTGCATGGAGAATCTACTGAGCTAAATCTGGCACTACATTTCTCTGTCAAATAATGCATCCATACCGCCCAGGTGAGTGAAATATTTGTCATGTCCTCTCCCATCACATCAGTGAGATGTTCCCTTGGTGTGTTCGAAACGATACAACTTGCCAGTAGGGACAATAGTGCCAGGTATGTCATGGAGCAGGAAAACATACGCTTGATCCATGCTCTCCTGTTCGTCGACGCCTTTTCACTGAAATGATACACATGCATATTGTTTTCATTGCTTGAGGGAACAATACATACTCCAGAAACTCCATTATATAATTTCAACTTTAAAAGTAGATCGCAGGGCGACTGTACATTTCAGCAATGTGAACAAGGCCATTACGGAAGCTCTATGTTCATACGTTAATATCATGCATTGTCTCCAATATCTTCTGTGGATATGTGTCTAATTTTAGACACAGGTCTGTAATTGGGTACATTGTGGACGCCATAAAATTTAGATTATTTTCCCTCTGAATTACGTCAAATTGTATCGTAGGCAGCTAACAAACATACAAGGTAAAAATAAAATAATGGCCGCTCCCCCAGTGAACTCACGCACAGGTCCTGATTCTGGATAATGTTGTTTTTATTTTGTTTCATTGACTCGTTTTTGGAGCTGCACTCATCTAGGGAAGTGGAGCAAATTCCATTACAAGGGTAGGGTGGATTCCATTACAATCTGACATGTGCCATGTAGAAGATGTTGAGGTGAGTTATTAGTCGCATCATCCCTAGCTTCTAACCTTCGTTTGTGACCACTATATTTCAATGAAACGTGCAGAACAGTTTGTGGTCAATGGTAAGACACAAGATTTTGATAGTTCGTGGATTCAGCGTTAGAACTGCCATTCAACGTCAAGGACTGATGGGTAGATTCTTCCTTTTTGGAGATGGACATTGCCTGACACCTGTGAGGCTCTAAAGTTACTTGTCACTTTTCAATCTGGGCTGGAAATTGTTCAGGCCTTGCAGGATTTGGAAATGGACTGCTTCAGTATCAGAGAAGTTGTGAATGTGCTCAAAATTGTGCAATCATCAGCAAACGTCCCCTTTTCTGTACTTAGATTGAAGGGCGTGATTACGTCGGGGGGCGGTCCCGGTGTCATCACGCTTGCTTTAGTTAATACCATAGCCTAATTGGTAAAAAGATCGTGAACCAGCCCACATCATATAAGTGTCCTTTTAAATGCTGATTGAGACAATTAACAAATGTGCATAGGGCAATAATACGCCTTCAAGGTGTGAATCACTTCAGGTGTGAAACTCGCTTTTTTAATGACAAACTTGATTGGGCTACTTTCTCAACCGCAGCTGGTGGCAGAATCTCACACTATAGTCAGTCAACAGACTGACATATGGGCCCTCATGGAATCATATACTACATAGTATGTCCCAGGATACACCATCAACATCCCTGAGCATGTCCTGTTCCACCATAAGGAGATGCCCAGCAGAGATGGTGGCGCAGTCGCACACATGCACTAGGGAGATTCCCTGGGTTTGCAAAACCTGGACGGTCGACCCCATGAATTTTCATGGCACAAAGTCAAGCATGGACAATGGAAACATCCTGCGGATTACTATGTACCACCCTCCATCAGTTAATAAATGAGTACACATCCATGCTGAATGCCACGTGGAGTAAGCAGCGAGGGTGACAAGGGCACAGATGTATTCTGGGTGGCTCTGTAGCACCACTGCTGACAGAGCTGGCCGAGTCCTAAATGTTGGACTCGGTGTGCGAAAGGTGGTGAAGGAAATGCAAACTTGCCGTCATTCTCAGCAATCTGCCTGTCGCAGACATATCTGTCCATGACAGTATCGTTAGAAATGACCTCAGCGTGTTGTGAGGACAATTTCCAGCCTACACATTGGGGATAACCCTCCATCGTGTTTTGGGGCACGACCACCATGCCAAATGGGAGAGATACCGAACAGGCCAGGCAAGTCACCGGCTTTCAGTGACGTGCTTTCAGCAGTCCGCAGCAACAAAATTGTACCTGAACTCAATCTGTAAACTCATGGCACGATGTATCCAACATTGCACCCTTACATTCAAGCGGGGAAATCAGCGATCATTCAAGATGTAATGCAGGAGGGAATGACAGGAACAGTACCATGCGTACCTAAAAATGTGGTGTCAAACTGCTGGAGCTAAATCACAGCTCCACCTGCGTGCAAGACAGCATGAGCAGGAAGTGATATGGAGAGCTAAGCGATTCCACAAACAACAGATCAGATGAAAGCTCTGCTGTTCTGGCACGTCCAGGCATGAATGGTGATTGAGAAGCAAACAATGCAATGGAGTTTAGGGTCCACAATTAGCAGCATTCTCAATGATGGAGGGGTCCAGCACATCAGTGCAAAGGATTAGGCTGAATCATTTGCTATAATTTATAGGCAGGAGTGCTGAGTCGATGAACCATTTCTTTGTCCACCAGATGTGCCCCAAATCACATATGCCAGTCTTCAGCGGATTAAGTTCACTCCAAGTCATATCAATAAACAGCTGAGGGCAATGGGCCCTGAAAAAATTCTGATAATAATATTGAAGAGATGTACTCCAGAACTTGCCTCACCCCCAGCCAAGCTGTCCCTGTAAAGCTACAACACTGGCATCCACCGGGCAATGTGCACAATTGTGTACCCAAAAGGCAGGACAAATCGAATGCAGCCTATTACCAGCCTCTCTCGATCATCAGCAAAGTAATGGGAGGGTCATCAGCACTGCTCTCAAGCGGCACTTGCCTAGCCATAGCCTGCTTACTGATGCCTAATCTGGGATCGCCAGGGAGACACAGTTCCTGACCTAATTAGAGCCTTGGTTCAAACAGAGACAAATCGCTGATCTCCCGAGGCGAGGTGAGAGTTAATTCCCTTAACACAAATGCATCATTTGATCGAGTGTGGCATCAAGGGGCCCGAGCAAAACTAGAGCCAATGGAAATCAGAGAGGGGAAATTTCGGCTGGTTGGAGTCATACCTAGCATAATGGAAGGCGTTTGTGCAGGTTGCAGGTCCGTCATCTCAACTGCAAGACATCACTGCGAAGTTTCCTCAGGGTAGTGCCCTGGGCCCAAATATCTGCAGTTGCTTCATCAATGATGTTCTTTCCATCGTAGCGTCAGAAGTGGAGATGTTCATTGATGATTATACTATACACAGCGTGTTTCGCATTTTCTTGCCTACTGAAACAGTCCATGACGAAATACAACAATTCATGGACAATATCCAGGCTTGGATAGACATTTCGCGTGCAACGTCCGCACCACAGAAGTGCCAGGCAATGACAATCTCCAAAAAGCAGAATATAACCACAATGCATTGATACTCATTTGCTTTACCTTGAAGGAATCCCTCACTATCAACTTCCTGGTGGTTACCATTGACCGTAAACTGAACATGAATAGCCCTATAAATATTTTGGCTACAAGAGCAGGTCAGATGCTATGAATTGTGCAACAGTAAACAACCTCCTCTCTCTAAATAGACTGCCCACCATCTAAAAAGCACAAGGCAATAGTGTGGTTGAATATTCCCAAAACATCTGGTTGAATGCAGTTCCCCTTATGAGTCAGGAAGCTTAACACTGTCCAGGGCAAAGCAGCTCGAATGATTGGCACCAAAAAAAAAAAAATACTCCCTCATCCACCGACGCCCAGCAGCAGCAATGTGTACCATCTATAAGATACACTGCAGGAAATCACCAAGGCTCATTCCTCAGCACGTTTCAAACTCACAGCCACTACCATCTAGAAGAGCAAGGACATCAAATAGTTGGGAACAGCTCGAGCTGGAAGTTCCCCTCCATGTCGCTCACCATCTTGACTGGGAATTATATAGCCATCACTTCACTGTCACTGGGACAAAATACTGGAAATATTTTCTCACATAACTATACGTGCACCTAAAGCTCATGGGCTGCAGCTTTTCTAGAAGTCATCTCACCACCAACTTATTCTTGACAGCTAGGGATGCACAATAAATGTTGGTCCAGTCAGCGAAACCCACATCATTTACATGAAGGAAAATATATTGGGAATGGTATTTGGCATCTGGTCCAAACTTCCTTTCCTTCAAAGTTCCTTCAGTGCTCAGCTGATACTGCCAGCTGTACGTGGCCCCTTTAACAGTCTAAACTGACTTGTGCCTGTTCATGGGGGCGGGGGAAGTTGTGCAGAGGTGGGAGCACGGGATATATGCGATTGTCGTGCGGTGGTTTTCAGAGCTTAGGGATGTCCAGTTAGTTATTTTCCGAAGTCAAGGTTCGTGGTCGGAGTCAGAGGTCAGAGGGCTGCAGGTCCGGTTGTTTGTGTCGGGATCGTGGACCCGAGAATTCGGAGGACTGCAAAGGTTCATGGGGTTCGGAGCCCGGCATTGGATGTCGACATTCCTTTCGAAATGCTGGTGTACGTGGTCGGGGCGGAGGTAATGCGATGGTATGTGCCGGAAGCCCATGACGTGTGGGGTTACACTTTGAGAGTTTAAGGTCCATCACAGATGTTTGTGAGCATGTTAGTGTGATTTGGACAAGCTGACTGAGTGCCCAAATGCAAGGCAGATGCAGTATAATGTGGATAAATGTGAGGTTTTCCACATTGGTAGCAAAGCAGGAGGCAGATTATTATCTGACTGGCTATAGTTGAGAGGGGGAAATGTGTAATGATAGCTGGTTGCCATTGTACAAAAGCTGCTGATGGTAAGCATGTAGAAGCAGTAAGCGGTAAAAAATGGAAATGGTATGTTGGCCTTCATAGCCAGGTATTTCGGGGACGGGGCAGGGGTGCCTTACAGTAATTGTAGCGAGCCTTAGTGAGATCCACCAGGAATATTGTGAGCAGTTTTGGTCTCCTAAGATTAGCAGGAGTGTGTTTGCTACATAGGAAGTGCAGCTAGTGTTTACGTGATTAATTCCTGGGATGGTGAGGAGAGATTGAGTAGAGTAAAATTGTATTCGCTGGAGTTCAGAAGAATTAAGGGGGATCTAACAGAAACATATAAAAGTCTAACAGTACTAGGCAGTGTAGATGCAGGAAGAATGTTCCAGATGGTGGGTGAGTCCAAAACCAGGGGTCACAGTCTGACAAAATGCCGTAGATCATTTGGAATGAGGTGAGGAGATATTTCTTCACTCGGAGAGTGGTGAGCCTGTGGAATTCGTTGCCACAGAAAGTATTTGGCACTGAAACATTGTTTGTTTTCAAGAAGGAGTTAGATATAGCTCTAGGGCGAAAGGGATCAAAGGTTATGGGGAGAAAGCGGGAGCAAGCTATTGAGTTCGATGATCATTCATGATCATAATAAATGGCGGAGCAGGCTCGAAGTTCCGAATGGCCTGCTCCTCCTCCTAGTTTCTATGTTTCTGTGTTTGCAATTGCGAAATTCTCATAAAGGCTTAATAAAATCCTTGATTTCGATCAGGTAGGAAATCTGCCTCCATTTCATTAAATGTGACTTTAGACAAGTAACAACGGGGTTGTCTCTTACTTACCCTTGACATGCTCTGAAATGTCGGGGGAAAATGAATAAAAATTCAAGGCGGATGATCTATCTGGCAGCAATCGACAAGAGGAACTAAAGCAACAATAATTTTCAGGTCAATGCTGGACAAAGCTGTCATTCAGAAATTAATGATCAGATTCATTTAGTCATGCTGGTTGAATCCCTTTGAGAGCCATGGTCACAGTTGCATTCATTATCATGCTTGCCCATCGTACAGGGCATAACCGCCAAAGGTGGTGCCGCAGAAGTTCACTTTTTCTGAAAGAATGTCGCTTGGTATCCTCAAAGTTGCATTCTAATCCCATGAAGTATATTGGCTCCAGGCCATACCTATGACAGACAAAAGCGCTGCTGACATCAGGGACACTTACTGTGTTTAGGACACTGGAGATCAATATCAAATACAAATGATATTGCGAATCCAGGACTACTGATTGCGCTGGACCACTCAAGAAGGGCATAAATGCTGGATTCTGCTTCTCGCAGGTATGAAGGGAAGAGCAAACGGGGAAAAAGGTGCTCGACTTGTCCATGATTAACCTACAAAGATCCATGAATTTAACAATGAGCTTAATTGGGTCGATTCACAACAGATCTAGCAGTTGAATCCTTGGAATTATTGAAGCCCAGTGGTTCATGACTGGAAGATAAATTAAATCCTACAATGCGTAACCTTATCAACGTGTATATTCTTCACTCAATAATTAACAGAAAGACAAGGAATGGTCTTGGTTAAATGGCAATGTAAATCTGGCTAAACAAATAATGCTTTATTTTTTTGTTATGTCATGGAATGTGGGTGTCGCTAACTAGGACTGCATTTAGCGCACATCCCAAATTGCCAATGTCCAGAGGACTTTTAAGATTAGTTACTGTGGATCTGGAGTCACGTGCAGATTAGGCCACGTACTGGTGGCGTATTTCCTACCTTAAAGAACATAAGCGAACTGCCTGAGTTTAAGTGACAATCAGAAATGTTTTCAGCATCATTACAGACATTTACTTCCACATTTTTATTGAATACAATTGCACCATCTGTCGTGATGGGATTCACACTCCCGTTCCTGGAATACCAGGCTAATGACAATATCACTACGTAACCACGTACCAGTTGCTCAGTTATCCAACAAAGAATAACTGCACTAAGTAATACCACAACGATCGTATCAGCTCAAAAATATTGAGTCGTGTCACATCCAGTTATGAATCGTGATGTCAATTAACCTTCTAACTGGAGGAAGCGGGTGGTTGTGCCGGGGGTTGCGGGGTGGGGGGGGGGTGGGAGGGGCGGGGGGGGGGGGGGGGGGGGGGGGGGGGGGTGGCGTTGGTGGGTGCATAAAAGTCCCGCCACCATGAATGATGGAGCAACACAAAATGTCGATGAAATAAAAAGCGGCTCAAAGTATTTCAGCCATCATTAGCCAGATGCATCGGGTTCATGACCTACCTCGGTATCCACCTGAGACCGACATTCACAAATGACTGTGTTCAGCTAAATTGATTTATTGCACGTGATGTCAGCCCCGAGATGAATGGACTGGACGAAGCAGACACATGCACTCAAAATCATATCAGCCTTTACTTTGGATACTTCTGCTTCAAAACTGAGTTGTTGGTCCTGCACAAGCTACATCACTGGCGTGCACCTGCCAATTTGGCACAACATTTCTCCGGTGTGATCTGTCTGCGGAAAGTGGGACAAAATCAACCTGGATAATTGTCGCCCAGCGGCCTTTTCCCCATCATCAGCACTGTCGTACGAGGGATCGATGGAATTGCTATCAAACAGAATTTAGACAAAATCAAACTGTTCTGTGTTTGG
This sequence comes from Carcharodon carcharias, assembly GCF_017639515.1. NCBI lineage: Eukaryota > Metazoa > Chordata > Chondrichthyes > Lamniformes > Lamnidae > Carcharodon > Carcharodon carcharias. Next base: position 27,343,935 of record NC_054490.1, read on the forward strand.
GATCCATCAGGGTCAATCGAATTCTGACTTCGTTGCAACCAAATTGCATAAATGAAAAAAAAAAGGAACAGAATTCAAGTTGTGAAATTGGACTGAATTCTCTTGACATCAAAGGGGCGTGTCAAGGTTTGTGCGATGATGGGGGAGGGTAGATGGGGTGCGTTTCACTGTGTTTGGCATAAAGCAGCACTGATATAGGTAAAGTAAATGGAGATCGGTGAATTGCCTGAAATGATTCATGTGCTGACTGGATTCGTAGCGAACAGATGGGGAAATGGAGATACTTGTCTGATTCGCACATTCCAGCTCCATTTAATGGCTGCAGCATTTCATTAAATAGTTTTTCGAGACCCAAACATCTTCAGTTGTTTCATCAACAATAATTTCTGCATAATAGGCCAGAAATGCGGCTGATGTCTCATGATGTCACTTTTCACTGCTAATCTGGACTCCGAAGGGAGAGAAGCACTTGTTCGTTTAATTGAAAGATGGCCTGGGCAATATTCCACCCTTGGTTGAAAACTAATAATGGACTTTCGAAGCAGACAATTGCAAGACAATAACCATCGCCAACATGAGAATCATCAAACTTGGGCATTCACATTAAAAGCAATTCCCATTGCCAAATCACCGAGAAACAACATCTCGGAACGTCTCCATTGAGCTCAAAATCACCTTAACCAGCCGTATGCACGCCATGGCTTATTTAAAAGTCAGAAGCTATTAAATATGAGGCTAATGACTCACCTACTGCTTCTCCTAAGACTCTGTTTCAAGTACAATGCAAAATAACGAGCATAAAGCAACATGTTTCACTTGGCTGGCGATTTCGGTTCATAGCTTCCTTGCTTAATAAAGAGTTCTGACTGCCTGTCGCTTTTCCCTCTTTACTTTTGATGTCTTGTTTTCTGCTACCACTTTTGCACAATCTTTCTGATATTATCACCCTTTGCCAAGTATAATGCACATTCTGAATACAGAAAATGCTAAAATGTCATCTGTTATCCTGGAACTTGCAAATAGTAGTTTTGATGATCCATTCACAATCATTCTCGAGCTGATTCAGCGTGTTTTGTACAGTCCGGTTGATCGTCCTTTCTATTGTTGTGCATACTTCTTGGATCTAATTTACAAACCGTTTTGGCTGACAGCTGAGACAAATTGGACAGGCAATGAAAACATAAAACAAGACAATATGGGTAGCTCACCAAAAGGATATATTGACAATTACTGTGTTCACTTCGGTCATTAAATTAAAATGCCTTTTACCCATCCCCGCCACTACTGTTGGCAATTCATTGTAAAGTCGTAGAACTTCAGGTTTCACAAAATGAAGGGAGAAATGGAAACTTATATGTTGCCTATAGTGTGAATTTGGAAATATTATATGTCATTGGATTGTTTGAACACAAACTAAAATCTGGTTGGCTGTGTGGGGGTGGATTTGCAGAATCACAGCCATTACGTTATGGTTAGGTTTAAATGCTGATGTTCAAAATGTGTCTAACGGCTAGAAATTTAAAAAGTTTTTCGTCTAAACAACTAGAAATAAATTTATACAACCAAAGGGCTCTTTAAACCTAAACTTGATGATGGCATGCCTGTTTCAGAACTATGAATATAACATCCACTGATCTAAAATTTCATTTTTGGAATTTTCAATTTACACGCCAGTTCCCGATACCAAGGAACCATAAGATTCAAGATCACTTGTGCCATTCTCCTCCTGAATTTCATCACGAGTCTCTATATCACACACCCGCTGGGTACATCTTCCACTTAAAACAATACCATAATGTTTTCCTACGGGACGTAGTTCCTACTGTAGAAATGCAAAATTGAAAAGAAATCAGCATTTAACATCCCAATATTCCATACGGCAAGCCATGACGAGTTTCAAAGATTTATTAGTGATGGCACATATTTCCCTCTCTTTATTTTTCAGCAATCAGTGTGTTCCTACATGGTAGGTACATCCCTGGAAATCACAAAAAATGCATCACCCCGCTGTTAAAAAATTGTAACATATATCTTACTGTGGGACCATTTCATAAATTAGCGTGATTTAGATTCAGAAATAGTTGCTCTAATACCCATCGGTGCAGCTGCTACATGAATGTGTTGCCGGATGCACTGTTGCAACTCACCAAAATTGCTTCTAAAGCTCTTTGCTGCCCTCAACATATTTACAAAATGAAGAGCAAAAGCAGCAAGCATTTCTAGTTATCTCCAAGCCTCACTCAGCAGACATCCCCGTTTTGTTTCCACCACCCCCCCCCCCCCCCCCCCCCCCCCCCCCCCAACATAAGATTGAATTAACCAAGTTGGGTTGGCCAACTGATTACATTTAAGGTGTACTGCAATTTAGGTGGCTGTGATTCAAATATCTGGTCACTGTCCTCTGGACGGCAACATGGGAGGAATAAAATAATTTAGACATTGGAAGAATAGGCTTCATAATATTTTCAATATACAGTTTCTTCGCGATTTACTACTGTATACAACTCTGCTAACATTGCATAATCTCATTCAAATTAGCCCTAATGCTCACTAAGATAAATCACCTAACACAGTGCCATGCAGGAAGTAAATTCTGAATTGTCTCCATGTAGATCCAACTCAATGATGGCGGTCCACAGCCCACGAGACTCTTACAAGATAGTGGTCAAAAATACACACTGCGACTGATCTACAAAGCATTCTAAGACTTTTTTATGTCAGCTTTGCATTTATTGATGTGGAAACAGACAGCTCTACCTTGTTTGGATCTGGGATATAGATGGTCGGCCTATCAAAGCCACATTTGTTCAGCCCGGGTCTCTTGCACAGTTCTTGTACTATCGGCATCATAACTCTCTGAAGAAGAAAGCAAATGCATTCCCCTCCATATTTGAACACACATTCATCTTTCAACAGACAAAATTCAGTTGTAAATACGTAGGACTTGTGCTTGTAGAGTTTTGCATATTCAGAGAACGACACAAAGCAATTCAGAACATTACAATGCGTTTGAATTACGTTCTGTGTTGTATTTTCTTTAGAGAGAGGCGGACTTTTTTGTAAGGATCGATCCAGTAACCGATTTGAGATAATCAGTTAGCTCATTTGGTTTATGTCGGTGCTGATCAAGCAACATATATGTTCACGAGCATCAATATAAACATGAAATAATGTCGAACAATGTTTTTGTCATGGATGTTCATGCAAATCAAGGGAGAACTTTGGTTTCAATTTTAATCAAAATTACTACCCCTTTGTCAATATATCAATCACGACTATGGCCTGGGAGCCAACCTGATAGAGCAGGCTAGATACTTGAATAAGGTATAAAACACATTGTCATAGAAGAATTAAACAGGAGTTAGCAATCTGGCCGCCTAGGTACGATCCACAATTCAATAATATGCATGATGGTGGCCTTTACTCCTTAGTCCTGCCCGCTGCCCCGCAATCCTCAAACTTTGAAGTCCCTGTCAATCAAAAAATTGTGTAACTAATTTTTGAATAATTTTAATTATTAAGTATCCTCTATTAGCTGGCGAAGGTAATTCGGAATGTATAAATTCTTCCTCATTTCCTTCATAAATGGGAGGCTCCTTATTTTCAGTGACATCTGGTTCCAGATTGATCATCACTGGGAAACAACATCTCAAATTTCACCCTGTCCAGCACCAACACTGTCTGATATGTTACAATAAGATAAACCCACTTTTTTCTGAATTGCAATGAGCGTAATCCCAACCTGCTTAACATTTACTCATGAGGCAAGCGCCTCATGCCGTGAATCTCTGGATCTACCTTGCCTAAAGTACTTCCAATTCAACTAGACCTTACGGGCGACTGACTCTGGGTGATGAAAGCTGCTGTGGCTACACTTGCTGTAGTCTAACAAATGTCATGTACTGCTGTAGCAAGACTTCATGACTGCCATCTTTATTCCGCTTTTCCCTTCGAATTAAGGACGATATATCATTTCCTTTACTAACTGCATGCTTTACCAGCAGGTTGACATAATTGCGATTCATCTGCAATTATAGCAATGTCCTTCTGTGCCACAGCATTCTGCAGCCAGTTTCCATTTTTTTTTTCTCTTCTTTCAGTCAAGTTTTGCTCTTTGCAAAGCCTCATATTTTTCCGCATCATCTTCAATGTGCCAAATTTGCGTCCATTTGCTTAACCTCTCCATATGATTCATGTCTGCCACAGATTGTACTGCCCTAACGATCTTGCCTTACATTTGGCTTTGACACAGTTGACATTTTCAAACAGGACATTAATACAGATGATTAACAGTTAATGCCTCAAAACAGATTCATCTCTCACTCTACTAGTTACAATTTGCCAATTGAAATTGACCCATTTACGTTGAAAGACCGGTATTCATGCTAGCATATTACAGGAAAATTATATGTTCATATTTCAATAAAAAAGGAAAGTGCTGAAAAATCGCAGCAGCTCTGCCTCTGGAGAGGAATTACGTGGATGCGAAATGTTATATCTGTTTCTCTCGAGACAGATTCTACCGACCTGCCAACGTTTTTCCCTAATGTTTTCTGTTTTCACTTAAATTTTCCAGCATCTGCACGAGCTTGCTTTTATTGATGTCCTGACTACGTGAAACTTGAATATCCAAACTTAAAAAATTGTCTGCTTCAGCTATTTCCGCCGTGCTTGATACATTCTCAAAGAACTCCAATACATATGTAAAACACTAGTGCCCTTTCAGAAAATTGAATAGCATCTGCTGGACTGCAGTATTATTTCCAACTGTTCTTCTACTATCACTTTAATAATGTGCTCTAGCAGTTTCCAAATGAAACACAGAGATAAAAACAAAAAAACTGCGGATGCTGGAAATCCAAAACAAAAACAGAATTACCTGGAAAAACTCAGCAGGTCTGGCAGCATCGGTGGAGAAGAAAAGAGTTGACGTTTCGAGTCCTCATGACCCTTCGACAGAACTTGCGTTCGAGTCCAAGAAAGAGTTGAAATATAAGCTGGTTTAAGGTGTGTGTGTGGGGGGCGGAGAGGTAGAGAGACAAAGAGGTGGAGGGGGGGTGGGGGTGTGTGGTTGTAGGGACAAACAAGCAGTGATAGAAGCAGATCATCAAAAGATGTCAACGACAATAGTACAATAGAACACATAGGTGTTAAAATTAAAGTTGGTGATATTATCTAAACGAATGTGCTAATTAAGAATGGATGGTAGGGCACTCAAGGTATAGCTCTAGTGGGGTTTTTTTTTTATATTTTTTTTTATATATAATGGAAATAGGTGGGAAAAGGAACATCTTTATAATTTATTGGAAAAAAAAGGGAAGGGGGAAACAGAAAGGGGGTGGGGATGGGGGAGGGAGCTTATGACCTAAAGTTGTTGAATTCAATATTCAGTCCAGAAGGCTGTAAAGTCCCTAGTCGGAAGATGAGGTGTTGTTCCTCCAGTTTGCGTTGGGCTTCACTGGAACAATGCAGCAAGCCAAGGACAGACATGTGGGCAAGAGAGCAGGGTGGAGTGTTAAAATGGCAAGCGACAGGGAGGTTTGGGTCATTCTTGCGGACAGACCGCAGGTGTTCTGCAAAGCGGTCGCCCAGTTTACGTTTGGTCTCTCCAGTGTAGAGGAGACCACATTGGGAGCAACGGATGCAGTAGACTAAGTTGGGGGAAATGCAAGTGAAATCCAAATGAAACACATTCGGTTAACTGACCTGTGGATTACTGTTTGCAGTCGCCGTCATTTCTGGAACATCGATTTGCATTTTTGTGTTTTCAAATCACTAGAAACTTTCTCGAACTTTGGGTATTTTTGAAAGGTGATATTTTTATTACACGCCACTTCTTCCAAAATATCCTGGCTCTTGAAAGCTTGAATCAAGTATTGCACAAAGGTTACTCTCCGCAGTACATTCTATGAACTCATCGTTAAATGTACTAAAGGCGAATCTTTTTTTTCCAATTGATGTCAAGATTCGAGTCAGAACGTGTTTTGCAATGTAATTCTTGGGATGCTCAGTATTTCCTCAAGTACAGTTTCCATATTATGTAGCTGCACTTGTGGCAGGAATGGGGAGACTTGTGGGGGCGGATGGTGCTGGGGGTGTTGATGCGAGGGTGCAGGAAATGAATCATACCAGTTTGTGATTCCTTATTCCCAACCACACTGATTCGATTTCTTGATCTCCTGAAATAAGAGAACTTCTCGCTATTGTAACGATCCGATTTTAAAAATAGCAGCGATACTTTACCCTATTTCTTTTCATTTTGGAATTTTCAATGCTCAGAAGTCCTTGAATATTCAGGGCCCAGTCTGGGTAAATTCTATGTATGTCTACGTACTGGCTATTACATTATCATTATTTATTTCTATTTGTGCTCTCATTTCATCCATCTGGCTACTGATGCTGTGGAACTCAGATGCAGAGCCCTTTATTGGTTTAGTTTTTACTGCTTATACCTAATTTGACTTAAGGTTTGCTGTTGAAAAACATTTCCACGCTTGTTCCCATAAATCTATGCTCCTGCATCATTAATTTTTGCACTACCTGTCTATTGCCTTTTCTTTCTCATTAATTTTGTAAAATTCCCCTCAGATGAGCCACGCCCAACAGAAATATTTTTTGAAAGCTGCTCTACAGGTCTTATTATGCGATTCACAGATTCATCAGAGCAGTATTCCGAATGGGTTTTATGTGAAGGCGGATGCTCTCTTAGAGTTCCCGCGGACTGCTGCCATTGCACCATGATTCAAATCCCCAGGTTCCCTCGCGAATTTGTGACTCAACGCAAGCAACTCTGATCTTACTCTAAACCAATTTGCTTTTGATACGGGTGGAAGGGGCTTTTCATTCCGACGGAATAATACATCAGAATTGACTAGTGGCCGCTCCCGACCTAAATACACCGTGTTTTTGCAGATATTTTATTGGATAGAAGTACAAATGCCATTTTTAGCTTCATTTTTCAAACACCACTGAAATAAACGTTCCTGCTTTTTTTTGTGAGCAGAATGGAATAATTGCTGGCAGATAAATGTGGTTAAGGCACATCAGTTCTATCAACGCTACATTGAATGTTTTGTGCATTTAAATAACCCTCATGCTTTTCGTGGACTGCAAATGTTGAGCTCCTGGGTGTACACCTGGGGATGGTCCAATATTTTGCTGGGACCACACATTAACTCCGCCGCCAAGAACCCACAGGACAGGGTTGCACAACAATTGCTGCGATGTTCACACTTACTTTGGGCAATCACCCAACTTTTGGAATCATCCAATGAGAAAATATGAAACAATTTTCAAACGTGGGATGGTTCTGACTGTCTGACATTAACGGTTCCAAGGAAAATGCTAGCTGTATTAAAAAGTGTAGTTATAAATTCTGGGTACAAATAGTACTATCACTTCTCTCCCCCATCCCGAAACCCACAGGACACCATAGCTCAATGGAAGCCCACACTGCCTTCAAACCAGCATGGACTAACAGCACTCCCAGACTCCAAAGTGGATACACCAATCCCTTCCCCATAACAGGACTGCTCCGGCACCATCAGCCCTCATCGTGGACAAGCTGCAGCCCCTAGAACGCCGCCGCACCCTTTCTCAACAAGCAGCCCACTGACTACCTGACAGTTTTCCCCACTGACCACTTCCCCACTGGGCACCCCTTGACTTAATGACAACCCACTGACATCATATCCACATCAAAACGTCCCACAGACACCCGAACCTACTGACCACACCCACTATCGATCTTTCTCTCTGCTGGCCACTGGACTTCACACTGATCACCCCACTCACTGTCCAACCTTGCTGATCAGCCGACCCGCAGCAGTGAACAACTGAAGAGGCTTCTCTCTGACCCCACTCAAAACCTCAACCCTGTCCACATTCCTCAAGATAAAAAAAAAAATCCGCCCGGTAAATCAAACAGGTTCGTGGTGGATCTTGTAGGCTGAACAACAGCTATTTTCGTAAAACAGCGTGCATGGCAGCCTGGCCTACTATTCTCCAAGCTTGCGACACAAGGCTTCTGAAACTGTTTGCTCTACATTGTTCTCACGCGACCTCAGCCAGGAAGTCAGGTGGGAAGAAGTGGTGGGGGTGGGGGTGTGGGTGTGTGGTAACAACGAGCGGAGTGGTAATATTACCATGATTGCTACTACACAGATACTACGGCCCATTGATTGTGCGCAAGGTTAAAGGATTATTTTGGAAACTCTCTCTTCCCTGCAATTTCAGTTATTGCCAATTCCACAAGAAAGTACATTAACATTCGGGAACTTGGGAGATACTGAAGAGCAGGCGATTTTTTTGACATTGTATTCAATTATAGTATGTAAAATTGTAACTGTATGAAATTTTAAATCAATTCTCTAGAAGTGGCACTTTTACCATGGAACAAATTCAAGATCAAACTGCTGAAAAGATGACTTTATTGGTATGGCAAATCAGATAGAATTCACTGAATAAAATACTTTGTTAAGAGGTGGTATTTTAATAGGAACATCTGCCATAGCAGTATGCACAACCTATAATTTGTTCATTGATTTTATTTGTTTAAAGTATGTTGTTTAGCCCCAACAAATACCTTCTACAAATCAGATCAGGTCAAATACCATGTCCATCTTAACAACAGTAAAATTCACTGTAATATATCCTCGTCCGTTAAATTGTTATCAGATAATATTATATTAATTTATGCAGTTTGTTGGATTAATTTTAATATAATCAGATTTGAAAGTCCAGTCCTAAACTGTGACCTCATTGACTTGCATTTCTATAAGACTAAAAAGCCCAACATGTTTTATCAAACCCACCTTTCCACATGCAAAGTTTTTTTTTACTTAAATGTTAAAGCAACATGAATACACAGCATGATACCTGAATAACTATTTATCTCGCTTATTAAAAAAAAGGGCTTAGAAAAATTGGACTTTGAAACCAATATTCGCTTAATGCATGTACTGTGCGTTCTAATGATCTAATGCACTTAATCATAACGTAAACCTTATGGAACACATGCCAGAACAAGCATATTCTGTTGGTCATGACGAACATTTGTACACATTCTGTATCACATCTGTTTTCTCTCAGCTAATTTGAAAGCACAGATCACAGGGCACTGTTCTTTTATTTTGATGGGCCAGTAATCTTTCAAAAAAATAAGCAAGAAAGTAATCAAATCCCAGTAAATCATTAGGGGTATAAAGCCAAAAGATTCCATGGTTTTAAACCGCCAACATATAGATTGTTATACATAATTTGAAAACAGAAAAAAAGAAACTAAAACACTTATATTGTATATTCTAATGTTCAGAAGTTAGATGAGGTGAATTTGAATAACAGGAGAACTGTGGTCGAACACACCCCACTACACATCAAAAGGCAGGAGCAACACAATTAGACCAACAGGTTTATGAGTATTGGAAACAGACGTCAGCGGCTACATCGCATAAGACACTCTCGTTAAACAACTGTCTCTCTCACTCCTCAATTTCGAGGGTGTAGCTTCTGAATTGCCTCAAGTACCTTTCTGACTTGGTCTGCAACAGCTATTGCTCATCTTCCGATGTTTCAATGTCTTCAATTAAGTTGATTTTCCACGGGATTTGCAAAGCTAAACTTGCATCACAGATTATTGGTATGATTGCAATTACTGCATAAACAGCTAGGTTCACTAATCTGGCATTGCCCGGACTTTCTCAAAAAACAGCCACATACTTGCATATGGCTATTCAATTCTCCCAGAGCAATTCCGATGCCCAAATTTCTTAGGATGAGAGAAATCACTGAACACCATCTTACCAGTTGCTCAGAACATTTTTTTTTGGCCCTAGTTGCCCAGAACCTGCTAGCAACGCTTCGGCCTCCCTGTGATCTATCTACAAAATGGGGATTTTAATCGCAACAAAAACCTTTTTTCTAGCAAATGCACAAAAACTGAAACCAGTGAAATATCTTCACCTCTACACTGCCATGATGACACAAGCTTTCAGGGTTCCTTGAATATTCAAATTAACGTTACATCGAACTTCCACAACAAATCAGCTCTCTGGATTGCAGTAATTTGAAAATAGTGTAGGTATCAAGCCTCCAGTTTGCTAGCTAAGTTAGCCCACATGTTGCTTTATGTTTCCCTGTCTCCTAACATCACTCTATTCAAGCAACTTGTTTAACTGCCTGTACTGCCATTTTCACTATGGTGTGCTGTCAATGACTAAATCTTAGCATTTTACGTTCCTTGCCTTCTGAATAACATTCTTCCCAGTGCTAAGCAAAATTCAAAATTTGGACATGAACTGTAAACTACGAATTCATCACAAAACTTGGACAACATTACGGAATCTAAATGTGCCAATGAAGCTAGGTTGCAGATGTGCTAAATTGATCTCCTTACCTGTCTGTCACTCCCATGACCAGCTTCATCGGCTTTGCTAGGATAAAACTTCAGTTTGTCGCCATGTGTATCGTTTAGCTTTTCAACAATGTTCAGAGTTCATTTACACAGAGCCTGGCCCATCGGGTCAAAGAAGACAAGGATTAGGTCGGCCTGCTGTCCTGCAAGGCAAGTAAATGCGTGAAAATTTAATTCATGCATATTGTGTTCGCATGTATCAAGAAGGTTAAGACCATGTCTTCAATATATATCTCAAAACCACCAATTAATTAGCAAACTGAAATTTGTCAGACTGAGGAAATAATGGTTCACAATAACCGCGTATTTAACTCCTCTCAAACAGCATGCAATGACCTACTAAACCTGGTCTCATGATATGGGAGGTTCCAGTGAAGTATGATCGTGCCCCTTGATATCCTTACGTTGAAATCCTCGACGTGCATGTTACCTGGAAGGAACGCTTTGTCTCCACGTTATTGAGTGCAAGATAAAAAGTTCATGCACGTTGACCTGGGTGAAATATGGAGAAGTGTTTTGCAGTCCTAGTGCAAGCAGCCACTCCACATTCGTGGAGCAGAAGCTGGAAAGACTAACTCTCCAGAATCGAGAAAGCTGCAGTATTTTTCCCCTCAGGCTCCACCTACCCTCCCCCATCAACAAGTGCTTTGGGGCACCACCATCGGACACTTCCTGGCAAATCACATAAAATCCTGACTCAGTTCTATATCTTCTCGCTTTCAAAATAGTTGCATGTTCGTTCTTAAAATCCCTTCCTAACAGCACTGGGGGTGCATAGGAACGACTTGGACGGCAGCTTTGGGTGGCTGACAACCACTGTGTCAGAGATAATTGACGATAGGCAGCAAATGCTGGACTTGGCAACGATGCTTATACCCCAGATCTTTCCATGCATTAATGTCCCATGCAATTAATTTCCTCCATGCATATTCATGTTCCCTCACTCACTCAGAATTCTCTTTCAATATCGCAATTGGCCTGCAAATGTAAACAACGTTTTAATTTATTTTGACAGAACCTTCATAAGGCTCCTGAAACATTTAATGTTGTTGTTTAAATTAGGCCTGATTTATATTTATCCACTGTGCGGGTTGATCTCTTACCAAGCCAGATGAGTGCTCTATCAACACCAAATTCTTAGGTCATTTCTCCATCCACTAGACCTGGTGTATCAATAAAAGTCACGAGGTTAAACTTCTGTTTAGACGTGCAGACCTCAGTGGCCAGGTAGTCTGTCATCCCTGTACAAGCACAAAAAGGAGTGCCATCAGAAGCCAAAGTAACATTTGTCACGGGCATCTCAGAACGCATCTTTCCAGTTCCAGTCTTGGTGTTTTGATGTTCAAAGGTTTACCTTTCCAGATGTCCTTCCTTTTATTGTGCATCATGGTCACATCACAAAATTGATGCATATTTAGGGTATATTGTAAAATAGATAGGATTTTCAAAAAATAAATAAACACAAAAGTAAAATGCAAACTTGACCCTTTTTGCATGTTTTTCCTTAAGGCTTGTTTCCACTATGTTGCATGAATTGTTATGCATAAAAAAGTGAAAATAAAACTAAAGACACGTCTTGATTCTGTGCCGCCGCTGCACTGAAATGTCTGACACCCCACGCATCTCCCCCCGCCACAATGGGACCCCAACACCCTTCCAATGCCTCCAAACATTAACATACTCTTCACCCCGAAAACCCCTTGAACTCCAATATACCCGCGTACCTCTTCATGATTTCCAGGTGATATAATAGTGCATCTCAGTGGAACGATGAAATGCTGCCTTCGGCTTTCCTGCAATATTGCCAGTTCATCCATCACCCCCTTGCTTCTGATCTACTCTCTTATGGGACATGGAATGCAAGGATTTGAAACGTGTTGTATTTACTTCAACCGCTCCCATGAACTCTCTTCCCCCACAACCTGCCATGTGCTCCTGCCTCACTATCCTCAAAGTTTTCTGGGAACCATTAATTTGGAAATTTAATAATCTTCGATATTCACTCATACACAAATGAATCAGGTATATTCGTTTCCTTGGATTTTCATCTCCAGGTTATTGCTAAATGCTCACCAACTGCATATTGGTTGCAAGGTGGAAGCTAATTGTTGCATCAAAAAATTGTTGACTGACTAAGCATAGTGTGCCTTGATAGCAAATTGTGACTGAACTGTTTATGCCGTTCCCATTTTCTATTTTGAATGTATTTTGTCTGTTGGAATTTTATTTGACGCTGTGGACTCCATCATGTTAGGCCCCTTCACCCAGAATTATTCAATATTTATTGCATATGCTTACAGTGTAATTCCCACCAAGGTGCATTTTTTTCGATTAAGTCTCTATGCATACCTCGTATATTTTCTCTGTCACAATATCCACACACACACCCAACCTCTCCTGTTTATTTCTCATGCACGTTATATTCATCTGTATACCTTAATAAATTATTGTTCCTTTCTTTATTGGTTATTTAATTTCTACTCGAATTTTAAATCCGAATACATGCTTAATTACACTAATTATTCCTTATTTCGTCCATATTGTCTTGCTTATTAAAGATTTAATATTTATCATTTTGTTTCTTTTCCATTTAGGTTCTTCTTCCCTTCTTTATTCATCTTTCGCTTTCCATTCCACCTTCTAAATTCTTTGCAAAGGCTACATTTCTGTGTATCTCTGATTATTAACTAAGGACTACTTTGACACATGAGCTAACCTATATATTCGATGATGAGAGCCCTGCAATTCACGCTGTTAAAATTTGGGTGCGCTAACATGGCTGTTAAGGAGAGAGCTCCAGGATTTTGAACAGTGAAGGAACAGCCATAAATCTGCAAGTCAGGAAGTTGCGTGGCTTGAATGAGAACACCCAGTTAGTGGTTGACATTTGTGTGGTATTTTGTAGTTGGAAAAGTAGCCTAAAGATCCAAGCTAATGCTTTGGATGCCAGAGTACGAATGCCACCAGGGCAGATGGTGGACATTTAATTCATTAAAAAACCTGAAACTTAAACTCTGATGGTGACTATGAAACCGTTGACTGGTGTAAAGTGACTTCTGATTCACCAAGTTCATTAAGGAAGCAAATCCGTTGCCCTTTCCGGATCTGGACCACATATCGCCCAAACCAACAGGAATGTGGTTCTCTCATAAATACATTCTGAAGTGGTCTATCAAAAACAGTCAGTTGTATCAATCCTCTACGAGGTCTGAACAAATTGGTGACATTGGTTGGTCCAACAGACATAGATCTAGGCATTGGAAATGACAACAACATAATCAGTGCTGTGGGCGCTGCACACTCCTCATTACTAACATCTGGGTGCAAGTGCCAAAATTGGGAGCGTTTTCACACAGGTTAGTCAAGAAACAACATTGCATAATCCTCACAGAACCATAGCTAAAATAGCTTGTCACAGTGTTCACCATCCCTGGTTAGGTCCTATCCCCCAGCAGGACAGATGCAGCAACGTTGGCAGTGGAGTGGCATGCAGTCGGAGGGAAGTTGCTCTGGGAGCCCTCATGATTGGCTGTGGACCCCATGAAATGACATGACATCAAGCTAAACATGGGCATGGAAACCTCCTGCTGATTTTCACGTACCACACTCCACCAGCTGATGAATCAGTGCTCCTCCATGTTGAACACCGCTTGGAAGAAGAACTGATGGGGCCAAGAGTGCACAGTGTTCTCCAGTTCGGGGACAGCAATGTCCATCACCAAGAGTGGCTCGGGAGCCCCACAACCGGTGGAGTTCTCCTAATTCTAAGTATCATAGGTGCTGGATTTGGTCAGTGGCAGGAGATGAAAAAGGCAAGAAGAGGCAAAAGCATACCTGATTTCATCCTCACAATCCTGACTGCCACAGATGCATCCACCATGAGATTATCGTTAGGAATGAGGACCGAAGTATCACAGTAGAGACAAAGTCCCACCTTCATTGTGAAGATAACGCCCATCGTGTTCTGTACCAATACTGCCGTAAAAAATTGGATTTATTTTGAAATGATGTAACACCTCTAGACTCGGCATGCATGAAGCGCTGCAGCCAACAGAAGTAGCAGATTTGTGCTCGAACACAACCGGTAATCTCATGGCCCGGAATATCCCCCACTCTATCATTTCATTCAGTCTACGGAATCAGGCCTGGTTCAATGAAGACTGTGAGAAGGCATGCCAGGAGCAGCAGGAGCCTTATCTAAATATAAAAAGAGTTGACAACCTCACGAAGATATAACACAGGACTTCTTGCGTGTCAAACAACATTAGCAGCAAGAGAAAGACAGAGATAGGAGATCACGTGACCAACGGATCAGGTCTAAGCTCTGCAGTCCTGCCACAACCAGTCGGCAGTTCTCGTGCCCAAGTTAACATCCTACTGGAGGAGGAGGCTACACAGTTATTGCCGTCCTCAATCATGGGGGAGCCCAGCACATTAGTGCAAAAATAAGATGGAGCATTTGCTGCAATATTTAGCCAGAGTGTATGATCCATCTAGGCCATCACCGATATCAGCTCTGAGACAATTCTATTTACCCACGTGATGCCTTGAAATGGCAAAAGGCAACGGGTGATGAAAAGGCTGTGAGCCCTGACAGAATTCTTACAATAGTACTTAAGACACGTGCTCCAGAAGTTGCTGCATCCCTAGATAAACCTTTCCAATGTAACTATGAAACTGGCATCTCCCCGGCTACGTGGAAAATTGCCCAGACATGCCCTGTACACAGAGAGCAGGACAAATCCAAACTGGCAATTTCCGCAGCTACTCGTGATCACTAGTAAAGTAATGGAAGATGTAATCAACAGTGCAGCCAACGAGCATTGCTTAGCAATAAACGGCTCAATGAATCTCAGTTTGGGTTCCGCCAAAACCACTCAGTTCCCGGCATTGTTAAAGACTTAATTGAAACATGGAACACTGAGCTGAACTAGCCAGGTGATTTGCGAGTAACAGTCCTTGATGGCAAGGCCGCTTTTGACAAAGTGTGGCATCAAGGAGCCCGTTCAGCACTTCAGTCAATGGGGATGAGGGGCGTAATTGTCCATTGGTTGGATTCATACGCAGCAAAATGAAAATGGTTGTTGTTGTTGGAGGTTAGGCACCTCGCCTACAGAACATCACTGCAGGAGTTCATCAGTGTCGTTTTCTAGGCCCAGAAATTTTCAGCTGCTTCATCAATTACCTTTTTTACGTTCGGTTCTAAGAAGTGGGAACGTTTGCTGATGTTTGCACAATGTCTCGCACGATTCATGAGTCATTGGGCACTGTAGCAGTCCATGCCGAAATGCAGCAATATCCCGGCTTGGGCTGACAAGTGTCAGGTAACATTCGCATCACTCAAGCACCAGACAATGGCTATCTCCAAGAAGAGAGGCTCCAGCCACCATCCCTTGACGTTCAATGGCAATAACATCACTGAATCTCCAATATCAATTACTATTGACCTGAAGATGAACTGGACTAGCCATATCCTCACTATGCCTACAACAGCGGGTCAGGTGCAAGGAATCGTGTGATGAATAAGCCACGTACTGCCTTTTGAAAGTCTGCCAAACACCTACAAGGCACAAGTCAACAGTTGGAAGGAATAACCCCCATTCTCTTGGATGAGTGCAGCTCCTACAACACTGAATGATGTTGACACCATAGAATGATACCACATCCAAAAAAAATCGTTAACAAACTCCACCAACGACGCCTAATATCAGCAGCATGCATCATGTACAAAGTGCACTGCAGGAATTCACCTAGGCTCCTTAGACAGCACCTCCCAAACGCACCATCACTACCATGTGGAACGTGAAGGGCAGCAGAAAGGTGAGAATAAAACCACCTGGAATTTATTCTCCAAGTCACTCATTACCCTGAACTGGAAATATGTCACCGCTCCTCCATTGTCTCTTGGTCAAAATTCGAAAAATTCCTACCTATCAGCACTGTGCCTCTACCTACACCACATGGACTGCTGCGGTTCAAGGATGCCGATTCCCACCATCTCCTCAACGAGAGATGGCCATGATATGCTGGCCAAGCCAGCAAAGCCGAGATTTGCTCCCCATGTCATTCTTGTTGTTATTACACTGGGGATTAGAAGGTACTGGCTAAGAAGCCTTGCTGGTTATCTTTAGTGCTTCTTCTGGATGTTAGATAGTGCTGATACAGTATGTTGGTGGTGGTGAGGGGGGCGGGGCGGTTGGGGAAGGCGGGAAGGGTCAATTTTTATGTGCGCGCTGCAATTCATTGGGCTGCTTCCTTCTGGATGGTGTCACGATTCTTGAGTGCCGTTGCATCTGCAGTTATACAGGCAAGTGCTGAGTTTTCCATCAAGTTCTAGAGTTGTGCCTTGTAGATTGTGGAGAGGTTTTGGGGAGCCGCCAGGTGGGTTATTCGCCTCAGGATTCCTATCTTCTGACCTACTGTTCTAGCGACAGCATTAATGTTACTATTGAAGGTTCATTTATGGCCAATGGTAACCTCCAGGATGTTGCTAGTTGGGGATTCAGCGATGGTAATGCCATTCAATGTCAACGATCAAAGGTCCTTGAATTGTCGTTTTGTGGCACAAAAGTTACTTCGCAATGGCCAGCCAAGCCTGGATGCTGACAATGTCTTTTTGCATTTTCACATCGGCTGCATTTATATCTGTGGAGTCCTAAATGGTGCAAGAATTGTGCAATTATGCACTCTTCCGACATTATGTTGGAATCAATGTCATTGATGAAGCAGCTGAATATGTTTTGGCTTGCACCACCGCTCTGAGGAACTCGTACAATAATTTCCTGTAACTGTGAGGCCTGACCTCCAACAGCCACAGACATCCTCGTTTGTGATCGGTAAGACTCCACCCAGCGGAGACTTTCCCCAATGATTACCATTGGCTCCAGTTTGGCCATGGCTCTTTGACGCCACAGTCTGCCAAATGCGTCCTTGATGTCAATGCCCGACTTTCTCAAATCACGTCTGGAGTTCAGCTCTTTTCTCCATGATAAAAAAATGCTGTAATGAATTCAAGTGTTGATTGGGCATGGCCGATTTTAAACTTGTCATCACTGAGCAGATTTTTGCTAAGCAAGTGCAGCAATATAAGACTTTGATTGAAACATTGCTTCACATTACTGATGATCCAGATTACACTGATGTGACTTTAATTGGCAAGGTTGGATTTGCCATTTATTTTTCTGAACAGGCCGCACTTGGGCAATTTTACACCCTGCTGGCTCGAAGCCTGGCCCTTCCTTGTGCTGAAACAGCTTTGGTAGGACTGCAAAAAGAGCTAGATCACAAAAGTTCGGTACTATTGCCGGAAAAATAATAGGGTTCCATAGCCTTTGCAGCATCCAGTGTCTTATACATTTGCGTGATGAGACGTGGGGTGAATCAAATTGGCTAAAATTTGCCTCTGTGACACTGAGGACCCGTGAGGGACACTGAGATAGATCACCACTCGGCAAGTAGGTACGGTCAAATTGAATACTTTAAACACAATTTAAAAAGAATCGTAGATTATCAAATATTTCAGATGCAATTTGTGTTTGTGCCCTTGCATTGTTGTTCATGAGAGAGGATAAAATGTTATTAGCTGCATCACATACACATGCATGGAAAGATGTAATCGGATCGTGAGAGCGTTTTTTATTTTGTAGAAGAGTGGACCAAGGTAGAACGAAAGTAAGTCTTTGGAACACTGAAAGTGGAGGGCAGCAGAAGATGTGCTTTGTGATTGCATGGAAACAGAGGAGGTGATCCTTTAAATGCGGAAGTATCTCGATTGGAAAGCGAGTGTAGGAACAGCTGTATAATGATTGTGGGAGGGAAGGAAAGGGATGAGAGCAGGACTGTTTCTTTCGAGAGGACACTGCAGAGGGAATTGCAAAATATTTTCACTGGACCCTCGGGTTGGGAAAAGTGGAAGCCCAATGCAAAAAGCAAATGTGGAATGATGCGTTTTCAGAAGAGTTGCAAATGACATGAAGAATTATGGGAACGTGAAATTACCTCTGCAGTGGTATCGGAATTTGTCGAAACATAATGGAGATATCTGTGGGAATCCCTGAGCTTACTGTGAGTGTTAATTAAATAACCATCTCGAGAACTGTAGATAGAAATATGCTGGAAGGGAAGTGAAAGGCCACTTGTTAAATACCTGAAGGCGAGAAACTGGTGACAATTCGAAACAAAGCTAATGATAATTTGAGTTCTTGGAGAGAACACGGAGCAGCAGCAAATACCTATCAATCTGCCATAAATGAAATACGAAAGTAAGTAGGAAAGGTCCTGAGTAGGTTTGCAGTTTTTGAAATAAGACAACCGAAAATGAGAATAGCTGTGATCCATTGTGGTCATTCATGAAAATGCATTTGAATGCAACATTGTTCAATGTGAAAAGAAGTTCAGACAGGTTGAGGAGTTTGGTCATTGAGTAAGTTTGGGTAGCACTCCATTTAGCCAGCTTGTGCTAGTGTTTCTGGTAAGACTTCTTGTGTCCTCATCAGACGAATTTATTGATACCCCCTTAAAAACTACACAAATAACTACCTGGCGAACTCCGCCAACAGCTGCCACCAACGGCCCGCCCCCCAACCCCCACCCCCCCGTGCAGCATGTTCGTTTCATTAAAACCTTTACAATCCCTATACCATCAACATTGTTCTCTGTCATTCATCATTTTGTCTTGAGCCCTGCCCTTACCATTCAATGGATCATCCTGCATCATTTCCGCCACATTGCCCATCATTCCAACAAATAGTTCCCCGCAGTCCAATGTCAGAATATCGAAGAAAACAGTCCCTCTTTGACACAGTCGTCCTCAGCTCAGTCAAGGCCATCAGCCTGTCCCTAACCAGGTCAAGTTCGCTTGCAAATGCAAATGATACAACACCTGCTCTTTTGTCACCTTTCTTCTCAACATCCAAGGCCACAATTTTGCTTCCAGCAGAAATATTGATTCACTTCAATATTTTCTATCAATTCATTGTACAATATTAACAGCACAAGTTGATCCCATGGAGATTGGAAGACAAAACGCAGATCGGGGGATAATTTTTCAGACCACTTCCCTTCAGAGTCCATGCATGGCAATAAACTTCATCTCACTTGAGATTGCAATTGATTTAGTAGCTCTCACGGACAATTTTCCAATGACTGCCAATGCAATATCGGAGAGCAATACCTCATATTTGAATTGTGGCCTTTACAGGCAAATGAACTCATCACAAAGTTCAATAATTTTGAATGCCTTCTTCTCCACCACTTTGGTTTATATCTCTGTTTCTTATATTATTTGGTTATAATCATTTCTTTTTTCATTCATTTCATATTCAGTGCATTGTTACACAACAATTCGCACATCATCTAGATGCATACTTTGTTCTTGCTTTGCATGTTATCAAGAATCATCTTTGTAATTTCGTCTCTCCTTCGCTCAGCTCTATCTCAGAAATCTGATTATTTTGTTCCACCCTCCACTTTCTCAAAATATAATCTGTTATTCTTTTTCATCAAATCTCATGATCTGTCCTTATCAACATCAAATGCTTTGTTCTGCTGCCTGAGCTGGCGAATATGTCCAACGTTTTCTGTGTAGTATTCATTTTATTCGTTAAGGTATTAATGATTACTTCTTGTCATTGCATAACAGGAAGGAAGTCATCTAACTAGGGAAAGCCAAGAGGAGGGTTAGGAGAATGATGACATGAGTAGTGCTTTGTTAGCGACGAGGAAGGACTGGATATTCTCATATTCCATCTCGGGTCGAAAAGCTGAGGGCTTTAATTGCAGCAAATTATACAGCATTATACAGCATGGTACACAGCATTATATTTCAGCAGGCTGAAATGTTGCAGGGTGCACTGACTTCCCAGAAGAGATTGCTGCCCCGATGGAAGAATAAACACAGAGATGACTGAGTTTGAGTGCCACAGACACAGGAGCTCCGAGATTCCAATGTTACACAGTGTTAATGGGTGTCAGTGGATGTACCCTGAAAATTGTCTTCCTGCTGCTACCTATTAGCTGGTGAAATGCTCGACCGCCTGATTTCAGTTCAACACGAATGCACGACAATATTTACACATTCGATCAGCTTGCGGGGAGGTCATTTGAAATACACCCACCCCCTCCCCTCCCAACCCCCCAACGCCGCATTTCCGTTTCAACACCTGGGTTATGGACAAATAACCTATTTATTCAGGCCTGGATTCTTGTGCCTCCGTGGATCAGTACTCTGTGTTAAGAATGTAAATGATATTGTTGCATATCTTTTGAACTTGATATTCTGCAGTCCCAGTGAGCTTATTTAAAGGCAAGTATGTACCCGCTGGCTTCTGAACGTTAGAAATGGCATTGGCATGAGTCATGGCGAGTTAGACATGACAAAGTAATGCTTCTGAAAGTTAGTATTATTGTTATCATTATTATTGATAATAATAATAATTAAAGCAACAATAATTATAAAAATAATAACATTTTTACAAAGTAGCCAACTTCACGTGGAAATATATGTTTCCATTCCTGCCGTTTGGACATGAGATATCTCCCTCATTGGAAAACAATAATAAATGAATTTCGTTTCATTTCAGATAAAAGCAATTTGATGCAGAAGCTTGAAGTCTGAAACAACACCTGGAATGCTGGAAATACTCAGCAGGTTTGAGGGCAATTGAGGAGATAGAGGCAGATTTAACCTTCCACATACGCATGGCCTTTCTTCAAAGACAAAGAGAATTCGAAATGAAATGCAACTTATAGTGTTTACGGTTGTGGAGCAGGTGAAGCGGGTCAGAAGGGCAGCAGTGTGAAGGGGGTGTGGGGGAGGGGTTGGGGCGTCAATGTTAAGATTGACACAAGAAAATGACAAATGGAGTGTTAATCGTTTTGGTAAGGGCTTTAAAATGTGCTGATCGTGGTACAGTTTATTTATTGTTTTACCACCTCTTTTATCCCACATCTCTTTCCCATAATCGATCGTTTTTCCTCCCACAACGAGCTCCCAACCTCACCCCTCACCCACAAGGTCCATCTGTTGCCTGATCATGCTTTTCTGTTCAGACTGATTACCCTTGTCCTGCTGATACCAATTTTGCTTTCTGACCTTAATGGCATTATCTGTACTGGAAAATAGGACCGGGATGCAGGAAGATGCAGGCGAACTTACGAACTAATAGGAGAATTAAGCCATTCGACCCCTCGAGCCGGCTCAAATTCAGTAAGATCTTGGATGACCTGTTTGTGTGTGAGTTCTACGTTATCGTCTGCCAGCAATAAACGGTATTCCCTTTGAGTAACACAAATCGATGATAAAAAAATTTCAGCAGCCCTAATTCCACTGCTTTCTGTGGCAGAAAATTGCAAAGTCTTGCAAACATCTGAGAGAAAAAACAAACTCTCCTCTTCCCTGTTGTATAAGGGCGACTAACTTGAGAACGGTGACCCCTCGTTCTTTAAAGTTGGAGACCCAAACTGAACACTTAATTTGAGATGCAGCCTAACCAATGCCCTGTATAAGCGCAGCATACTACCCTAACTTTCATTTTCAATTCCTCTCGCAATGAAGGTTCGAATCCCATAAGCTTTCTTGACTATATGCTGCTTCTGCAATCTCACTTTTCTGTGACTAATGCACCTCAGAATGTTGCTGCCTTTCTCTCTTTAAGGGACATTGTGCTTTAATTTATCTTCCTACCAAAGGAACAGTTTCACTTTCCAACCTCATGTTGGATGTGTTAGATCCTTGCCCCCTCAAGCAACATATTAATAACCAGCTGCAAATTCCTTATGTCTTCTTCAAAGCATCCTTTGCTATCGTGTTTTGTGTTTTCTGCAAAATTAGCTACAATGCCTTCTCTCCCCTAAGTAAGTGCTTGATGTAAATTGATAAAAAAGATGTGGACCACTGAAGGACTCCACTCTTCATACTCCATCATTCAGGCAAAAAAAAATAGCAGATGACCAAACTACCGAAGATTTGACGTTGGAACAGTAGTATTCCACTCGACTCCTCGAGCATGTTGCACCATTCCATAAGTTCATGGTTGACCTCATTGCAACCTGTACTTCACATGCCTGCCTATCCCCGATAGAGTTACACTCCCTTGTTAACCAAGGACCTATCTAGTTGTGCCTTTAAAAAAAAAAACAATCAAAGGATCTGTTTCCACTGCATTCTGTGGAATTGGTCTAAAGTCTCAAGACCCTCTAAGAGAAAACATTTTGCAACACCTCGCTCTTAAATGAGCAGCCTTAATTTGTAAGCACTGGCAGCTTGTTCTATATTCTCCCACTAAAGTAAAGATCCTCTCCGCATCGACCCTGACAAGGCCATTCGGGAGTTTGAAGTGTGCAATCCAGCCAGCTATTCAAAACACAAGTGGATACAAACATAACGTGCCTAACCTTTCCTCAGAAGGCAACCCGCTTATTCCTGAGATTAGTGTACAAATCGTTCGCTGCATATACTCTGTCTTCTGCCAGTCGTCCAACACTCCCTCCAGGCTAACACCTTGCCCGCTAGATGATGCTGTGGCATCGAATTGATTGTCTTCTGGAAATCCAAGTGCGTTATGCATATATGCACCTTCATATCCACAGCACATCGTACTCCTCAGGGAACTGCAATACAGTCATTAAACAAGAATTTACATGTCACAGAACCATGCTGACTCTTCCCAATGAAATTGTTTTTATATGTTCCCGGCCATTTAATCATCTTTTTTCACCTACTCTACAATCTTCCGCTTCTGGTCTTCTGGCAGAGGCCTCTCCTGCAACCATAACGGAAACTGTACACAGACATAGGGCTGTAGCTTATCAGGGTGTTATGAATTTTTAAAAGGTGATTGTTCACTTTGTTCAGTACCCTTTTGTCCTACATGATGGTGGGCGAGGAAGGGGCCAAGAATGATTGGGGTCTTTTTGCAGCTCAGTTGTGTAGTATGTTCAGTGTCCTCTCTGGGACTGCCAGCTCTTGCTCACCTCCGGATGGCTTTTCAACTGGGTGAGGTTTCACCCTTACTCTTTCTGGGCAAATACAGGAACTTTCCTTTTGCACATTCAAATTCTCCATATACTTGCCAGTCAAATCAATCATTGGCTTCCTGGTTTGGGTCCTTCTTAACTTTGGATCGGTCGTTGTCAAACCAGCTTCCATGTTCTCTGGAACATTACGGTCCTCCTGTGAGGTTTTCTGCCAACCATACATCAGGAATGTCTTTAAACATTTATGTTCAGTGTTTAATAAACTGTTATCTTTCAGAATTTTAACCTACGTCGGGCTTCTCCATTACTAGTTATTACCTTGCTAAAGGGCTTTTCTGGCTCCAATTTATCGTGGAGTTTTGTGGGGAATCTAATTGATATTCTAGCGCTTCCTTGGAAGCAGTTTAATTTATTCGTCTTGTTTAGACTGTGCTACATTCGAGAAACTCCTGTTCGAGATCCATGGGTGTTATTAAATCATTTTGGGATTCTTGACCTTCTCCAGGCTTGTGCCCAAATGTTGATTTATTCTGTTGGCTCTTGGGCCTCAAATCTTTCACCTGACTGCCAGGCAACTCGGCGCCAAGGGAGATATCATTCCTGCTTCTGGTAGCTTGGAAGCAATTGCTACTGTAAAGGGGCCTACACCAAAGTTGCACTGTATGTGGGCCTCATGGAGGTGTCAAACACAGATCCTAGTCCAGCTCCACCTACCAGGGCATTGGCCTTCAGGGAGGCCTCGGGCCTTCAGTTAGATGTTGGTTTGCATATAACATAAAGGACTGGCTGGACGCTGTGCCCCGCTGCAGTACCTCGAACTCGTTAACATTTTGAGGCAGGTAGGGAGACAAAGTTCCTGAAAGGACAGAATCCCAGAAAATCACTGGGAGTCGATACAGCTCAGATGTACATAATGCATTGCTGTCTAATGGATAAGATTCTGTAGCTCTTAGCTCTGCTGCACAACCCATCGGGAAGTCCTTCGTGGGCAACTCCTTTGAAGCCTAATGTGGTGAACTGCCTTGCCTCGCCATGTGCAGTTTCTGGAATGGCCTACCTTGTTGCAATGGGAATATTTCGGCCTCCTGACATTCTCCTTTTGAACTGTGGATGGAAGGGGGCTTCGCGGACCGCCTTTTGCCTTTTCTTTTTAGGATCAGTGCATTTTCTCTCTTGGACGCGCAGCTACTCTTTTCAATACTAATCGGTATATTTTTTAGAAAGGATCAGCTGAGTTGAAATGCCTATGGACCAGATCATATCTACCTGCTCTGAATGACGCACCCCTAGCATTGAGGATTCGCTGGTTCACTCGGTGTAGCAGCATGTTGGAGGGTAGGAAATTCTGGGAGTCTTCCGAGAATACTAGTTCATGTAACCCCTCATACTTGCAAGGTGTATTGAGGGAACTTATGTGATTCGTTGCACTCGTTAAAGCTCTTTGTAGGTTTTGGTTGCCCTCTTTATGAATATTGCGTATTTGCTTGTGGCCTCCGTAACAAAGTCGTAGGGATTTGGAAAGATAGGCTGAGCTTGCTCAAAATTTTGTGATACCTTGCAAGATAGCATGGAATAGAAATCTCAGGCTCTCCCTGACCGCTGCACCGAATTAAAAAGAGCTAGCTCACTGAGGGTCATTTTAACAGCCCAGCTTTTATCTGAAATGTGGTACAGAATGGTTCCCCATTGATCACTTCAGACTTGCAGAGGGATCTTGCATTCTGGAGTGCCAAAGACATTGGTTTACTGTTAAGAGGATAGGGGATGCTGCCACAAAGGAGATGTATCTTTCCAGCGCCTAATTATATGTTCTCTCTCTCTCGCTCTCTTTCTCTCCTTCTCTCTCTCTCTCTTTCCTTCTTCATTTGAACTGTTAGCTCCGTTTCCAATTTTTGGAGCTGGAATACACTTTCCATTACTTATTTCCTTGCTCTCTCTTCCCTCTCTCCCTCCCCTGTTCACTTTGCCTCTCCCTCTCTATTTCTCTCCATCTCTCTCTCAATCTTTCTCTCTCCTTGATTATTAGCTCCATTCAAATGTTATACAGCACGATTTCGGATCGGGAGGAGGACTCGGAGTCACGAGTGAGCTTTTCTTCTGACTGATATGCTGGTAACGCCATGTGCAGACGTTCTACCACGGCCGGAGTTACTTTACTTCTTTTGATTATGCAGGGTAATTTTAAATTTATGTTCTGAAATACAACTTTCAATTAATCTGTGCTAAGATTATCTAACCGTTTCCAACTTAAATTATCTTCGTGTACGAACATTTAGGCATCAGATTTTAACGTTTTCTTACTTTTAAGAAAAGTAAATTTCCATGGAAGTTTTCTTTCCTTAAAATTATTTTAAGCCACCGATTTCCCGTTTTTGGACTTTCAAATGACTCCTTTACTTTTACTTTGGCTCGTTGCTTAACTTGGACTCAGGTCAAATTCAAATTGGATCACTACTGCATGAGCCCGTCAGTTTGGAGTGATGAGATATTCTATTGAAAACCCCACAGCACACTCGAGATAATGTAAAATAAGATGGGTAGTTTACTTTACACACACACACATGCACACGGCGTGGAAAGGCATATAACAATGCCGGCCCTTTTTGCACTCAGACAACAAAAGAATGATAAGGGTAGGAATGGGGTACAAGGCAGAACCGATAAAAGTAGGAGTTAATGTTTCATGTGAGCCCTGAGCACACAGTCAAAAATCTAAGGTTAGCAGACTGAGATTGATGCAGGGTGATCAACATTCCGAGAAGCATAATTTCCCCAATGGAAGAAGGCACGCAGAGATGGTTGTGCCTTATGGTCGTGGAAGCAAGATTTCAGATCATACAGTAGAGCGCAACGTAGATGAAGGGATCAATTTAACTCGGCAGAGCTATTTCTGCTGATTATTGATTGGTGGCAAAATGATAGAATGCCGCTGTTGAGTTCCACACAACAATATGATAGCTTTCAGTGGCTTGCATCAACGTCATGTGACAGGCATCTCACTCCTTCTCCTTGGTTTCTGACAAATGATTTGTCTTTTCCGGATTTTAATCTTAACAGGGTGAATAATTGAGCTAGTGTCCATTTAATCCTTAGCGACCTGCCCTCCCTGTGGGCCAGAACGCTGCTTTAGAAATGTCAAGAATTTTGTTCAGTTTATTTGCAGTTTTTTTTTTTCTCTTGCAGTGCTGGGAGCCAATACCATTTTTTGAAACATAGCGAGGTCCTTGCTGGTTTCTGAAAACTATAAATCCAGGGACATTAACCTCATACCACCTTCAACTCGCAGTCTGTTGTCTAACATTCCTTAAATCGTAAGGATCACCCCCTGGTGAACCATTTTTTGGGGGGAGGAGAGGAATTGGCTACGGCTATGTGGCAAATGAATCAAATGTTACTTACAATCCCATCGCTACCTCCAACTTCTATGTGATCAATATTATAGCGTTCAATCCACAGCATAACACAACAATCATCATTTCAGCTGTGCAGTAAACCAGGTCTGAAGAATCTACTCCTTGTCCAGCAGCTGACCATTTAACTATCCATACTATGGACACTCTAAGGTAAAAGTCAATTTAGCTTTTCTGGCAACTTGGTTATCTCTGCATCGAAAGGCCATCTGAGAGTTTGGTAAAATATAGAACGCAATTCAATGCAACACTAAATATATTTTTCTGGAAGTCTGAGCTAGTATGGAGGGTTATCTTTTTCTGAAATAGAAATGGACAAGGTGCAATGTTTTCCCAACGAATCGCAAGGGACTGAGAGTGGAATAAAGTTTGTTTGAAGTGTGGCGACTGTAACTCTACTACGAATGGAATTTTCTTGATCGTTGTATGAGCCATGTTGCGCCCACAATTAAATCTAAGTGGAAAAAATATTTTACATCTAGGAAGGGCACATGAGCTATCGTTTGAAGTTGGCCCCCTGAGTGGAACACATTGACATATTTCCGAAATGTCAATTGCCTTTGCTAGCACTTAGCAACTGTTGCCAAAACATATTGAGATATAACGAGTTCTTCCTTTATTTTACAGTTACGTTCTCAAAGTTCCAATTAATACACGTATATTTCTACGTTTTTCCGGCAACTGCACTCTTCCAAATTTTGAACTTTGCATCATGGACGAATTATCCGCTTTTTGGTCATTGTCAGGTATTTCCTTTTTGAACTCAGGGATGGAAGGATACTTTGTACACGGCTAACGAGATGTATCAGCAGCAGCAATGTTGACACTTACTTGAAATGTCTAACCACTGAAGCATTATAAGTAGGCATATTAGATTGATAAAAGGGAAGCAGATTATGCATTTATTTTTCTTTCTTTTTATGCTATCAACATCTCCCTATCTCCTTTTTCTCTATATATATATATTTCCATTTGTTTATATCTATCTATCCACCCTTCTCTCTATCTGCTTATCTCTGCAACTAGCTTTCACGATATCAATCTATCTATCTCTATTGCAATCGAACTACCAATCTATCTATCTACCTATCTATCTATCTGTCTATCTATGTATGTATGTATCTATGTATGTATGTATGTATCTATTTATCTATATTCATCACTCTATCCATCTATCTATCTATCTATCTACCTATCTATCTATCTATCTAGGCATCCATCTATCCATCCATCTACCTATCTATCTATATAGTTATCTACCTATCGTTCTATATATCTCTCTATCTCTCTCTCTCTCTCGCTATCCATCTTTCTATCTATCTATCTATTTATCTATCTATCTATCTATCTATCTATATGTCTATCTATCTATCTATCTATCTATCTATCTATCTATCTATCTATCCACCATCTACCCATCTATCTATCTATCCATCCATCTATCTATCTATCTTTCCATCTATCTGTCTACCTACCTATCTATCTATCCATCTATCTATCTATCTATCTATCTATCTATCTATCTATCTATCTATCTATCTATCTATCTATCTATCTATCTATCTATCCAACTATCTATTAATCTATCTATTTAACTATTTATCTATACAGCTGTTTAACTATATATCTATCTATGAATCTAACTACCTACCTACCTACCAAATATATGTATACACCAACGTACATTTCTACCTCTGCGTGCCCCTCAGAATAATGATCATCCTACTTAGTTCCCCATCAAGTCTGCTCAACTGATGATTAACCTCGTCAGACCTTCTGCCTGTGACGATTTCTTACTCAAAGTATGGTTCAAGAAAGCACTGCACCTGCACATTATAGAGGATGAATTATGGATTGCAAACAATGCTGACTTAGCCAACAACGCCCAAATCAGTGCAAGAATGAAAAAAAAAACACTGCCCCTGCAGTTTATTGTCGTGGGAAAAGCTTTGAATGTTTATGCAAGTCTTTTAGAGGAACAGTCAGATGACCGTGAATGTGTCATAAAGTTGCTATTAATGCCTGGGATTTTGTACCAGGATATTGCAAACATAAATTTTGACATTTGTACAAGCAAAACAGTCAGAAATTTGCCTAATTTGCCAGAGAAAATGAAACGGTGTTTTGGTGGGTGTGTAGATTAATAAAGTTTGAAGAATAATTTAATAACTTTAGGAACCTGATTTCTGTGCAAGAAGTAAATAATACTTACACACCTGGGAAAAGGAACCCATTTGGAAGACTGAAAAGTTTGCAAAGTATACAATGCAGCAAAACTGACAGATGATAATGAACTGATTGAACAGATATCAGGAAAAAAAAGACCCAGTCCGGGAACCCACAAAGTCGTTTTATGTTTTGATACGATTTGTGGCAAACATAAGAGCGCAGGCACTCGTCTGGTTAGACAACTGAAAAGTCTGTTGGATAATTCTGATTTGACGTGACATAGTCTTTATTTCTGTGATAACAAGTATAAGCATGTAAGATCTGACATTTGGAACTTGAAACATAATTATATATCTTTGGCAAGTTGCAGAGTATCCCTTCAAAGAAGACTGCATAGGGAAAGGAAAGTCTATGACAAACTGACGTGTTTTCCTATGTTTGCTGATGGAGTATATTTGGGGGTATTACACTATTAATGGTCCTTTCTCATGGTGGCGCCTCGCAAATGTTGATTGCTGAGGTTGGACAGTTGTTAGTAGTCAATAAAGATGCAGCATTAAACCAGTCACAGATGATAGCAGGTCAAATGAAATCGTTGACAAGAGAAATTAAAAAAGAAATCTCGCTGCATAAATAAGTATTTATTGATTTTGTTGGCAACTGTTTGCACAGTCCTCTCAATGAGGATGCTTTGAAATGTAAATATGCTAATGCACTTTTCGAAATTTACATAAGGGTTGGCCACGTACCTTATTGGATACTAGTTGGCTGCCCATGAGCTATTGCAGCCTGAATTAATTTAAGGACATCCTGCCGAAAGTGAAGTCTTACAAGGATATTTGAGGAATTAGAAACAAAGGAAATCATTATTTTGAGTAAACATGATGATTTAATCGATAGTCTGACTATCGGCATTTTGAAACTGTCAGAAATCCAGCCTGCTATTTTTTTGCTAAGTGCATTAAGACATTTGGTTAAGAAGCAAAAGGAAATGACAGTTGGAGAATTTGCCAAACGGGCTGGATTAATCAAGCAAACAAACCATATGCAAGAAGTGAGAAAACGAATGATTAATGAAAGGAAAGGCATGCTTTTATTGAGAATGGGAAGACAAAAAAAAAAGGAATGCGTACAATGTTAACGTTCTAAAGCAGCATGAACAAATAGGATTCCAGGAACGTAGCTTGGAGCATCGGAAAGAAGAATTGACAAAGTATATCAATAATGTCTTCCACAAAGTTCAATTTCAGTGGAATTTAGTGGTAGTGCAGGCGATAAGGATAAGTTGGAACTGAATACGAGTGATTATCAAACTCTTTAGCTCAAAAACAATAATTAAAAAACAATGTTAGTGATTTTTTTATAGCAGGACGAGAGGGCTTTACGCGCCGTGAATATTGTTCTGTATTGAATCATGATAGGGTGAATAAATCTGTCCTTCACGACAATTCTTATGTTCTTTAGGCTGTTACGTTTTTCAGAGACCTAGATTAAAAGGAAACGTGCTGCAGAAAGGGTAGAGAATGGATATTAGGAGTTGGAAGATGAGCAGGATATTTCGCTGTCTTTTCCTTGTAAAGAATGATGAAGGCTCTCAAGCTACCAACAAAATCCTTTGACGTCTTGCAAAAAACAGTGGAAGTTGGAAGTGCCAAAGTCATACAGGATAAACGAGTACGACAAGGATGTTGTTTTCTTTATGTACATAACGGCTATCGGCACAGCTCAGAGGCATTGCCCGGAATAAGCAATATTATTCATTGCACAATTAGCCAAACCGATGTGCAGAAGCATCTTCGATCCATGAAGAATATTATCCCACTGCAGATTTTATTTTAAATGCAAGAAAAACGCACAAGTAATGTACAACTCAAGCAAGAACGTGGATGAACTGAAAGAAAAAAATATTTACAAGATTGAAAGAAATAGAGTTCACCAATATTTAAAGAGATTTTACTTGCCACAAAAAAACCCACAAAGTGTTTACCGTGTAGCCAGTCATGATTGCTCGGTTGTTTACAATTAAACATTGAGGTGTTCCCATTCAATATGTTTGATTGTAAAATGTGAAATATGTCGACGGGGGTGAGGTAATCTCTGCATTATACAGCAGCACAGTCGTCGAGATGCTAGCAATGTTAAGATCTGTTGCATTTTGATAGGGCTGCGTAAAAAAAAAATAAGGCCAGTCAGATTGTTTGTTTTTCTGGGACGAGGAACAATAAACTTCCAATGTATTAGTGGAAGCATACATTTCATTTTTGTTTCATGGCCTTTTATAATGGCAGCTCTCTGGGTAGTATTCTGACAGAGATTTTTTTTTTTGCGTGTTTCTGTTTTTGCATTTTGCATCGATAGCTTCCAAAATATATCCAGGATTTAACTTTCGGGTTCCCTTCGGTATGATGAGCTACGAATCAAAAAATAAGACTAAAAACTAAACTAAATGCAATGCTGTAACCATTTATTTTTGGAATGTTTGTGTGAAGGCTAAACAAGCAACGTTTTCTCTGACTGGAACAGTTTCAGTTTGGCATCTTGTGAACAGGTACTGGTGTTCAATTAGTTCTCTGAGTGTAGAGCAGATAATACTTTAATATGTGCATTATACGGTGGAAAAGAGCATAACACTGAAATCTGGGAGACTTGGGGATTGTTGACTGATCAAGGGTATTGTTGCTATTTCAGTTTTTCCAGAGATGCCCAGCCCTTTCAAAGGTGTTGAATAAGCAAGTGCCTGCTTATTTTGCGACATGAAGACTGTTGTTACCCGAGTGAGATAGCTTTCGTAAATTTGCGTCTTGTGAGGGGTAACCGTGCCTGAGGACGTCAGATGGAATAAGGCTCCTGGCGGTTGGCGATTCCCGGTAGGAAATGTTTGATTTGCGAAGAGAGAAACGATACATTGCAGTTTTCAAGTTTCAAAGATTCCATGTAACACCATCTTTGCTCAGTATGTAATTCGAGTGACCATAACTAGGTGTGTCATATCTTTGTTGCATCTACATCAAATAACACATTATGATGTGTTATTTTACCTGGTTAAATACACAATCACATGATTGTTACAGCGCTGAAAGACCATTGTGTCTGCAAGGCTCTCCAAAGATACTTTGTGACTTAATGCCATCCTCCCGCTTTTCCTCCATAAAAGTGCACGTTGTGACTACACAAACAATTATCTAATGCCCTCTTTAATGCCTCAATTTAATCTGACTACCGCACAACACCACATTTGTAGGCAAAACATTCGAGACTAGGACGACATGCTCCGTGAAAAAAGGTTATTTTTTCTGACATCATCTTGCACCATTTGCAAATCACTTTAAATCTGAGCCCTGTCGCGCTTGATCCCTTGATGAGTGGAACAGCATCTCCCAGCCACGAAAAACAGAAAGCTATTGTAAAAATGTTAGCCAACAACACGGATGTATTTGGAAAACGATAGAGAATTGCAAATGAGGTCAATTTACAAGGTTGAATGAAAGCGAATCAACCAGTATTTAAATAAATTTTGTTTGCCAAAACATTGGATCTATAAGAGCTCACTTATTGCTTCCCATGACGTCTGTCCCGTTTGGTGGTTTGGTTACAACTAAACAATATGCCGTTTTCAATTCACAACGTTTAATTGTAAAATGTGTAAAATTCGGGGAGGGGGGGTGGATGGGTGAGGGTGGCGGGGGGTAGGGGGGGTGGGGGGCGATGGGAGAGGGTGAGGTAATCTCTGCATTAAATAGCAGGATTGTTGTAAAGATGTTTACAACCTTAAGACATGTTGATTTTTTTATACGGCTGCGATGAGATTCCTTACTTCAGTCAGATTTGTTGTTTCTCTCAGACGAGGAGCACAAAGATTGCACAGCATTTGGGAAAGCATGCATTTTTTTTCTTTGATGTCCTTTAAGACGAAACTGTGATGGGGTGTACTCTTTCGAGCTCCATCAATATTTTGAATACCAATATCAAATCATTTCTTCACCTCCTCCACTCCACAGAGAACCTTCCCAGGTTCTCTAATCTATCTTGATAACTCAAGTTTCTCATCCCTGGAACCGGAACTGTAAACGTATTCCGTGCTCTCTTTAATGCTCTTTCAATTTTCACATAATGTCTTGCCTAAAACTGTCACAATACTCCAGTTGAGGCCTAACTAGTATCCTATATAAGCTCAGCATAACCTCCCCACTCTTATTGTTGCTCTCTCCAGCTCTCCTGCTTTCTTCAATGATCTATGGAAATATATACCACGGCCCCTCTCCTCCTGCACATCCTCAAAGATGTAATCTTTACTTTATATTGTCACTCTATGTTCTTCCTATCAAATTAAATCGCCTCACACTTCCCTGAATTATATTTTGTTTGCTACATATGCGCCCACTCCACCAACTCATTATGCCCTTTTGAAATCGTATACTGTCTTCATCACGCTTGACAATGCTTCCAAGGTTTCATGTTTTCGCAAAATTTGAAATTGTCACTTGCACAATATTGCCTTGATTATTAATATATATTAGGAAAAGCAAGGGCCCCAATAGCGTCTCCTAGGGAATCCATTACACACCTACCTCCGGCTCAAAAATAATCCATTGGCCATGAGACTCTGTTTCCAATTGCTCAGCCAATTTTGTATCCACTGTGGTTTTGTCCCTTTTATTACATGAGCTACAACTTTATTCAGAGGTCTGTTGTGTCGCACTGTATCGAACACCATTTAGAAGTCCATGTCACCACATCAATTAGCATTTGCTAAGTACATTTTTTTTTGTATTAAACTAATTGTGCCCAGGGGGTACCATGCCATTGGTGTCGTGGTGATTGTTTCGTTGAAGCAAGAGGTTATCGGGAATTGTAACAGCTGTTGAATGCAGTTATTTTCACGTGTTGTACATGTGGAAGATTCAAAGGCATTAGATAACTCCTCACATAACAAACTGATTGAAACAAACGGAACAACTTTGCCTTACGACGACAAGGTTAACATGCAATACAATTGGCTGTGAGAGATTATTCCAACATATAGAAACCTGGCAGAATCCTAACACAATATGAACCTGGTGCACTTCATTCTGGAGCTTAATAGATTCTGCCAATAGGTAAAAATCTGGAAAATTCCAACAGTGTGCAATCAATGAAAACTTGGCAAAAGCCTGAGAAATTGTACAGTCTTACAAATACCTGATAATTTCTAGATGTATCTTGATAGTCCATGTATATGTGGACTGACAGCTTTAAACTTAGAATTTTTCTTAGCATGAGCTTCTTTTTACTTATCTGCATCATCATTTAGACCTCTTATTTTGATGTAAAACTGCGTTGCTGATTGCTCCTTTGTCACGAAGCACCTGTCTCAAACATTCTCCTCTATGCCTTTAAAACAAACCGACTCTTGACAGTTCTAACACAAGACTTGCAGGACCACCTAGTTAAAATGTTCGCAAACTTGAAGTCTTCCCAAACTGCAGCCCCTGCTAATGTCCAACGAACTCCTAATCAGCCCGTCGCCCCTCTGCTGGCAGAATGCAGTTGTATTACGTTTTAAACAAAGTATTAATTTCGGAATACACACGTTTTACCGGTCCCATTAGAATCTCGCCCCTCCACATTTCTGTGAGCTTCTTCAGACCTAAATATCTACCAAGAAGTCAGTATTCTTAGAATTCTGGCATTTTAAGCATTCCCAAATTACCTCTCTCCACGATTTCGGTCAAGTATTCATCTCTCCAGGATTCAATCACTAGATCCCATTACTACCTATTATCGTCTTTCTCCATTTAAATTAAATAGGACATATGGGCAAATATATCACTTCTTTTGCTGCATCAGTGTCATATTTTGTTTGATAACGCTTCCAGATGGATTTTAACACAATAGTTTTTTTTTTGTCTTGATATACTTAATTGAATGTTAAAACTCACCCAGACCGTGTCGCTTCGTGATAAATCGTGAAACCTTCGATATATTGACACCACGTTGGGCTAAATATGTGAAATGTAATTTCCTAATACATATTGACGTCTCTTAAGAATTTCCCACATTCCAAGAAGAAACACGCTACAGCCACGGCACCCTTGTAGTGAAGCAAGTAAATGTCAATAGTTGCAAATGGCAAAGCACTCATGTGGTTTTCTTGGCAATGGATGATATTTAGTTTCATGAAAATCAATGAAGAAACAGCCATATGGGAATAATATTCTTCAAATCATAATTGTGCTATAAGCTAGGACACGATTAAGGGAGTAAAGGGGTGATATGATGGGATCGTTGTGAAAATATTTATTTAGCTTGGCCAGTTTAGATTACTATTATTGGTGGTGCGCAGAGAATTGGTGGCCATTCAAGCCGTGATATTAAAGCCGTTAAGTGTCAAAAGGAAGTACTTTGACTCTCAATTATTTCATCACATGGAATATATCTCGTTTTGTGTGACAAATTTTTGTTACTTTTCTCTAAATTTTAAATGATGTAGTGATTTGTTTTCTCAATGTATGCACGGAATACGTGATGATTTGAGTTATTGTTAATATTTCGAGCACATTACAATGCAATTTGATAGTTCTGATCATAGGACGCAAGACAGCCTGCCAGCGAAGCAGACTGGAGGCGGCTGGTTCTCAAGCTCTGCCCCAAAGTACATCTACAGTGATATGTTGGGACTGAGCTGACTTTCCTCGAGCAATCACTAACTTTTTTCCCCTTTGTGATAACCATAACTTCAGCAACAAAAACGTTTAACACTGATTCTCATTGCAATACCAATAATAACACAAAAATCAATTGATGGCCCTCTGGGCCACCTGCTGTCTTGGTAGAAGGGGCAGTAACTCCCTCCTTTCTTATATAACCCAGGAGTTTTGGCGTTTGCTTAGATCAAGTCTATCTTGTGGTCTGGAGCCGAGTGGTCCATGCTGAGCTCAAGCTGAGTACATTGATTGCCCCTTGAACGCATTTTCTATGGTAATTTTCTTTATGTTGTTGATACCAGATGCTAAGTATTTTGGATGATAATTCACCTGTTCAAAATTTTTCTGCTTTTATTAGACAGTAAGTTTCTATACAATTTTCCACCGGCTCGGATATTGCCCTTATTTATAAGAATTGAGACAGCTATCCGAGTGTCGCAGCTAATTTTTGGGATCTTTAACAGTTGCTGTATCAATTTCTCTCAGACAGTTCTTGACACTTCGTATTCGAATTAAAACTGGTTAAGATTGACATCACAAGTGGCCTTGATATATCATGCAGTTGGTACTTCACGCAGAAAATAAGCCCGATTGCTGCCACGTTGTTTTTACCTAACGTGATATCTGCCATCTATGATATTGTACGTATTCGTTGAACCTCTTCATAGAGTGATTTGTTGAATATTCCTCCACTATTTGCTTATTCAGTGTGACAAGAATGATTAATTCAATCTGAAATTTTGGTTGTTTGATCAATTAGCTTTCTATACCATGCTGTTTCGGATAGTTTATCATTTGTAAAGGTCATCTCCTTTTTGAAGGCCATGAATGACTCAGCGGAGTCAGTGGATGACATATGATTGTGAGCAAGATTGGTTCTGTGTGTGAGTGCATAAGAGCATGGCCAGGTGAGAGTGTGGGCTAGCCGTTCAAGATCATGGAAAGAGATAAGAGAAGGTGCACTAGATGCAGGATATATATTGATAGCCTGCTGGCTCTGTTAAAAATCTACAAGTGTCATACACGCCTTTCAGTTTCCTGTGACAAGATGAAGTGAACAACAGGGTTGGCATGAACTTCTGGACCACAAAACGTTTTATTACTTTTCAGGAACTGAGGAGATTTTTGTCTCCAGATGCATCTTGGCAAGATCCTGGTGACTGTAAAGCACGCTACATCTATTGTCACTAATCACTGGGAATACTATGCTCGAAATTCCAGCCCCATTACTCCCCGTTGCTACAATTCTACCTAACTGTTAAATTTAGGTCAACAGAATACGAACACCACGTTTGTAAAGCTAATAGGTAAATAACAAATTATTAAACCACCAGTAACGAAAGAAGGAAACACGAACTGCTAACTTTTAACTCTTTAGCTTAAACTCTACCCCTTCTTAACTGCTATGAACAAACACACAGACACACAAACACACATAGGATGTAGAACACATGGACTTTAAGGGTGAAGTAAAACTGGTCAATAGCACCAAACCGTAGCACAGAGGTTTATGGGTTGATTTTCATTGTTGTCTTCCCAAATTCCTGGTAACCAATTGTTAATGAGCTGGGCTAGCATTCCAGCACTTTCAGCCTTTAGCTTACGGGCTGAAAACTTCCCCTTCAATATCTCTACTGGTGATTTTCCCATTTTCAGCGAGGCAATGTTTTTTTTTTTTCAGGGCGAGAGCAGGTTAGCCTTGTTGATTTCCTGTAATCATGAAAACACAAGGGATTGAGGTTTTAGGGGTGTTCGCTTTGCAGGCTAGCATCCCCCTACTCACAATTACTTCACAGCACCTTCGTCATCTGATCAGGAGCCAATTACAATGTTGATGCCAGATAGTTATATTTATTTTGGGAATTTTTTGGAACAATTTTGTCCAACCTGACCACTCTCTTCCAGGAGATAGAAATGTTGAATATTACACATCCTGCTCCAGTGAACATGTCTTTGAGCTGCATCCATGGTGTTTTACTTTAAGCCATAGACCAATTTCAAAGACAATGTCCACAAAAAAATGATGTTTCATTTACACTATAACCATGTTATAAACCGCAAATATACCTTGCAGGATACAGGCCCAATTTGAAAACCTATTCAAACCTGATCGGATCCTGGCCTAGTGGAACCATATGCAATGATGCTCAATGGATCCAGGAACCTTGGGATATTCCAGGCATATTTCATGGAATATTGATTACTTTAAAACTCCATATAACCCTGAGACAATTTGGATGCTCTGTGAAAAAAAAGCTCGCACAAACAGAGGTTCATGCACACTCTCTCAGTCTCTCTCTCTCTCACACACACACATACAAACACACAAACACGCACAAAACTCATTAAATCACAAACAGACTATTGGCAGGCAGGGTTTCCAGGAAACTTCTTCAGTAAATAAATTATTGCTCCCTCAGTGGAACTCTTATTTATAATACCCGTATATAATTGTGGTCACTCTGTTGTTCAAGCTGTTTGGAAGGGTACAGCTATTTCAATGATAAAATGCGAATGGAAATTGAAGCAATATTTTTTGTTGAAAGTTGGCCAAAAAACTTGAAATTACCTCCTAATCTGACAACAATGTGGAAGAACGAGACAGTTAAAAATGCATATTTAAACAGATTACTTTCAAAAGCCCCAGTGCTTTGAGAGGCGGGTGCAGAGAAGCGGGAAAAGTGGCATGCGGGGCAGAGCTGTCAGCAGAGGAAGTAAACTGTGTATCACGATTTTGCCAAATAGCAAAAAGGTATTGGAGGTGTATCATGATGTTGTCGGCTGTATACGTGATCACACCGTGCATGTAACTTGCTCCCTCCTGGATTGTCTGCGGATTCACATTATCTTGGAATAATTGCAAGAGCTGAAGCCATTGCAAAGCATACCAGCATCCAAGCGGATGAATTGAGTTTTGACAATATGTTCGTATCCTAAGAAATTTGCATAATATATCAATATGTTAACTTAACTCAAGGTTGTATGGGCCCTAGCAATGTATTGAAAAACTAAGTTAGGTAGAGTGAATCATACTATTTTTGGGATGTGACCAGATGTGTTGAACTTTCAAAGTACAACATTATTATTTCATAAAATGTCCATGTTTACATTTCCTACTTTGAAACATTTAATTTTGTAATTCTTCGCTCTAATATGCCTTCCATCTGTGAAAACATGAAACTAACTACGAAGCTCTATCTTGACTCGGCAGGTCGGTCCTGCAGCTCTACGTGTCTGTCACAGACACATGTAAAATCGTCGAACTGACGCCCCTAATTCTCCCTTTCTGCCCAAACCAATGTTTGAATATTGAATGAGGATACAGTTACAACTCGTGAGACACTGCCATCTGGCTGTTTTTTGAAGGCTCACGCCCAGAAAGCACTTAGCATTAGGACAAGTCCAGGAAATATTAATTACAGGAACATTGAAATTCAGGTTTAAAGAAAAAGACTGGCTTCTATTGAACTCCTGATAATTCTGAAATAAACTCAGCAATATGTTTCCAAACTCGAAAATGTATTTTAGACTAGACACAGAACAGAAAATAAATTTTGCAAAACAATAAGTTTTGCCCAATTTCGCATCACGTACCTTCCAATTTTCTACTTCCCCTGAAATACTTTGAGTTGCAAAACAGCTCTTGCAAAGTCTTGATTAAAAAACCGTAAATATCATTCGTTTAAAATGATGTTAACCCCCCCCCCCCCCCAGTGATAGATTCATTTTTTTATTGCAACTCAGATATATATGATTGAACAAATCATATGCAATAGCTTCGAAATAAAAGTAGGTCACTCCATTTGTTCCACAATTTGTTCACATCACTGGTGATTTCCATTTATCGACTGTTGACCCTTTCCATGGATAGCCTCATTTAACACACTTTTGGCCGTCTCTGTTTGGAAAATTCAAATGCACAAAACCCTTAAGCTCGTGTCCGATTAGAAGTTCACATTTCCATTGTAACCTCCATTGCGCTCCGCCAATCAGAGACCTACCGTTTTCTTTTCCCTTTGTTTTTGCCAACACAATCGTTAAAAACGATCGCATTTTTATATTTGTTCAGTTCTGAAGGAAGTTCATTGCCCTGAAAGTAAAGTTTTATTTCCTCGACTGATTATGCATGACCGACAGAATTTTCTTAGCACTTTCCTTTTTTTAAAGTGGGGCGGAGGCATCGGTCTCCAGTTATAGGGGACGAGTGGAGGTGCAGACACACTATGGACGGAGTTGCCCCGATAAGCACAGGCAAACCCTCAAATAACTTCAAAACTCTAAAAAAGAGAAAAAAAGTTGTGGATGGTGGTAATCCGATATAAGAAACAGAAATTTCTGGAAAAACTCAACAGGTCTGACAGCATCTCAGGATATAGAAACAAAGTTAAGGTATCGAGTCCGTACCATTATTCACTGCTGAAGAGAAGTCAAAATAAGATGATATTATTACTGTTGTGTTGGAGGCTGTTGTCGGGGGTGGGGGGGGGGGGGGGGTGGGTGTTGTTTGCAGGGGAAGAGATAAAGCAGGTTGAAAGGTCAGCAATTGATCGCCGTGTAGGAGAGATTGACATACATATCATGCACACCAGACAAAAGGAGTGACAATGGCAGT
Source organism: Carcharodon carcharias (assembly GCF_017639515.1). Classification (NCBI taxonomy): domain Eukaryota; kingdom Metazoa; phylum Chordata; class Chondrichthyes; order Lamniformes; family Lamnidae; genus Carcharodon; species Carcharodon carcharias. The sequence goes on from NC_054490.1 coordinate 27,384,195, forward strand.
GGTGAAGACTAAAGAAGATGGTAATATTGGCACAAAATGTGAAAGCAGATTATGTTAATGGAAGAACATGGATCATCACTTTGCTAAATAACTGATAAAAACAAATGAATATGGCCCTATGCATGGGGGTTGTGGGCGGGGAGGTTGGGGGCGGTGGTGTTCGGGAAGCATGTTGGTAGGCAGAAAAGGGTCAAACAAATAAGTAAGTAGATAAAATGAATAAATGAATAAAATGAAAGTAATTAAAATATAACATATAAAAATGAAGTTAAACAACATTTGAAAAGGGGTGAAGGCAGATGGGAGCATTCATGGTCTGAATTTGTTGCCAAAGTTAAGGCAGTGCATTGCCGAAGATGAGGTGCCTTTCCTCCATTTTGCTTTGGATCTCAGTGGAAATTGCAGCAGGCCAAGAATCTATATGTGGGCATGAGAGCAGGCTGGTTCGTTGAAATGCAAACAACAGAAAGCTATGGGTCTAGCTTGTGGACAGACCAAAAGTGTCCCACACCCAGTTGACCAATACTTCCTAACCGTCTTTCAGCTGAGCTTTTAAGAGTTGTGCACTGGCGAGCAGCCTTCCACATTCCTCCAGCCATACATGTTATTCGCCGCAAATAAATAATGATGTCCTTGAGTGGACTTCAGCAAGAGATTCAAGCAGCCTGAGGTCGGGCCCTACCCGCCCGCTATATCATGAGGGAGAGCTGGGAGTGGACCGGTAGGCATTAGGCTGACAACCAAACTTTACTTGGTACTTGACCTGTCAAAACGCCAATCTTCTGTCTTGAAGTACTCTGACGTGGGCCGTAAAATCCACACCTAAATGTCGCAACTTTAAGGTTTAAATTTTACCCTTAGCAGACAGGCGTGATCGGAAGACTTTTGACCTGCCAGGAAACTGGCTGCAGCACGCGATCGAATGCCCAGGGCTATTTCTAACTGGTTTAGCTAATAAATGGCCATCATGCATGAACGGTGATTTCCAATGGGCGGTCAGGTCTGCTAGGTGTTGTGCCCTGCGGGCCGCCGGGTCAAATGGCCGCCCGGAGGCCAGTTTAAAAGCAGCAGAGCTACCCATTGAGGGCTTTCAAGGAAGACCATGTCATCTGCTTGCGAACAAAGAAGCAGTGATAGTCGGGATAGCAGGTGCATATGACACTCGGCCAATTGGTTTCATGATGGTTGTCTTATGGTCCTTTTGGAGAAGGTGGATGCCATGCAGAATAGACTTCTCTATATTGAAGGAAACACAAGTCCACTGCACCAAACAAAATGAGCTTGGGAGGAGGTAGCAGAACAGATCAGAAGCCATGATATTATGCTGGACAAATGGGTGCCTTGACACAGAAGTATTAACTAACCTGCTGCACATGCCAAAGATAAGCATGGAGATCACATGAATCAGTGCATGAAATGTTAACGGCTGGCCGCCCACCAGCCCCCACCATGGAGATCAGATGTGTTAGAGTCTGAGTGCCAGCACTTAATGATGCCAAGACTGGCAAAGGGCTGAGCACTTGCTGTTTGGCCTTAGTGGCTTGCGGATCGAGAATCATGACACAGATACGCTCTGCAAGGCCTTCATCAGGAGCATTGGCCAAGTTGCAATGGCACTGAACGTCGTGAGTCGACAAATTCCTGCTCCACTGTCCTTTTCGCAAGACATGATCGAAAAATACATTGAAAAGCCACGGACGAGATGAAGACCCATAAAATTTCTAGTCCTAGCCACGTGAGAGCAAGATGCCTTGCAGCTGGGTAGGTGCCATGAACCTCTGTCATACGATCTAGGACAGGCTAGATGACATTAACTGTGCATTGCAAAACGTGAAAGTGTCAGGTAGTGCAAGCATTCTTGTGTAGTCTCAGCATTTCAACAGTGAAGGGCGATGCCACCTGATGCATATTCCCATTTTCTTACCAGGGTTCTGGCATGCACAGTGACATTATGATGGCTTATATCAGTCACATGATATTCCCTCCTTAGAACCATACAACGCATGAAAGGTATAGCACAGAAGGAGATAATTCAGGCCATCCTGCCCATGCCAGCCCGAGGATACCCAGGTGCCATTTCTAAAACCACCTTCCAGCACAGGACCCATAGCTTTGCAACTTACAGCAATTAACGTGAAGATCCAGGTACTTTTTAAAGGTGCTTAGCGTTTCTGCCTCTACCACCAACTCGGGCTGCGAAATCCAGACACCCACTACCTGCTGTGTAATAAACGTTCCTCCTCATAACCCCCTTACACCTTCTGCAACTTATCTTGAATCTATGTTCCCTGGTTCTATAATTTCCATCAAGGGAAACAATTTTATACTGTCTTTTCTAACTAATCCCCACATAATTCTGTGTATCTCAATCAAGCCACCTCTCAGCCTTCCTTGTTCTAAGGAAAATAACGCCAACATATCCAAGCCCACCTCGTAGCTTCGAGGTTCTAAATCTGGAAGTATTATTGTAAACCACCTCTGCAGTCCCTGCAGAGCTGTTACGTCGTTCCAGTAGTGAGCTGACCAGGACTGGTCAATATAGTCCAGTTGTGGCCTGAGCAATGTTTTCTACAATTCCAACATTATATCCTTACTTTTGTATTCTGTACCTCTGCCAATGAAGGAGAGCAATCAGTTGGACTTCTTTAGAACCTTGTCTACTTGAAGTGCTGCCTTCTGGGACCTGTCTTGTACGTCAAGATCTCTCACTTCATCTACCCCTTATATTCCCATTACTGTGTAATCCCAGTAATAGTGTGACCTCCCTAAATGTATGAACTCACACTTCTCTATGTTAAAAACCATCTGCCGCTTTACGACCCAACCTACGAATACATATATATTTTTTTGGAGATTATGGCTATGCTCTAAACTATACACTACTTGGTCAATCTTTGTGTCATCTGAAACTTTCCCATTCGTCACCCAACGTTCACAGCCAAATCGTTAATTTATAACAGAAACAGCAATGGTCCCAAAACCGAGGCCTGGGGAACACCACTTGAGAGAACTATCCATTCTCAAGGGTTCCCATCGACCATTACACTTTGTTTCCTGTTGCAAAGCTAATCTTTTATCCAGTTTCTCACATTACCCTGAACACCATGGGCTTTTACTTTCGTCACCAATCTGCCATTCGGGACCTTGTCAAATGTCTTAGTAATATCATTGTACACAACATCCACTACATTATCTTCATCAACACTTCTTGTCACTTCATCAAATAATTCAATCAGATTTGTGAAGCAAGACGTTCCCTTAGCAAATCCATACTGACCATCCCTGTGTAGTTGGTGCCTTTCCACATGACAGTTAATCCCATCTCTCAGGGTCGATGTTACTAACTTGCTCAGCATCGATGTAAGACAAAACAAAAACAGAATTACCTGGAAAAACTCAGCAGGTCTGGCAGCATCGGCAGAGAAGAAAAGAGTTGATGTTTCGAGTCCTCATGACCCTTCGACGGAACTTGAGTTCGAGTGCAAGAAAGAGTTGAAATATAAGCTGGGGTGCGGAGAGATAGAGAGTTGGAGGGGGCGGTGTGGTTGTAGGGACAAACAAGCAGTGATAGAAGCAGATCATCAAAAGATGTCAAAGACAATAGTACAATAGTAAACATAGGTGTTAAAGTTAAAGTTGGTGATATTATCTAAACGAATGTGCTAATTAAAAATGGATGGTAGGGCACTCAAGGTATAGCTCTAGTGGTTTTTTTTAATTAATTTATTTTTTTTATATATTTTTTTATTTTTTATATAATGGAAATAGGTGGGAAAAGGAAAATCTTTATAATTTATTGGGAAAAAAAGGAAGGGGGAAACAGAAAGGGGGTGGGGATGGGGGAGGGAGCTCACGACCTAAAGTTGTTGAATTCAATATTCAGTCTGGAAGGCTGTAAAGTCCCAAACCGGAAGATGAGGTGTTGTTCCTCCAGTTTGCGTTGGGCTTCACTGGAACAATGCAGCAAGCCAAGGACAGACATGTGGGCAAGAGAGCAGGGTGGAGTGTTAAAATGGCAAGCGACAGGGAGGTTTGGGTCATTCTTGGGAACAGACCGCAGGTGTTCTGCAAAGCGGTCGCCCAGTTTACGTTTGGTCTCTCCAAAGTAGAGGAGACCACATTGGGAGCAACGAATGCAGAAGACTAATTTGGAGGAAATTCAAGTGAAATGCTGCTTCACTTGAAATGAGTGTTTGGGCCTTGAACGTTGAAGAGAGAGGAAGTGAAGGGGCAGGTGTTGCATCTTTTGCGTGGGCATGGGGTGGTACCATAGGAGGGGGTTGAGGAGTAGGAGGTGATGGAGGAGTGCACCAGGGTGTCCCGGAGGGAGTGATCTCTACGGAATGCCAATAAGAGGGGTGATGGGAAGATGTGTTTGGTGGTGGCATCATGCTGGAGTTGGCGGAGGATGATCCTTTGAATGCGGAGGCTGCCGGGGTGATAAAAGAGGACAAGGGGGATCCTATCATGTTTCTGGGAGGGAGGAGAAGGCGTGAGGGCGGATGCGCGGGAGATGGGCCAGACACGGTTGAAGGCCCTGTCAACGAGCATGGGTGGACAACCTCGGTGAAGGAAGAAGGAGGACATGTCAGAGGAACTGTTTTTGAATGTAGCATCATCGGAACAGATGTGACGGAGGCGAAGGAACTGAAAGAATGGGTTGGAGTCCTTACAGAAAGCGGGGTGTGAGGAGCTGTAGTCGAGATAGCTTTAGGAGTTGGTGGGTTTGTTATGGATATTGGTGGACAGTCTAACACCAGAGATTGAGGCAGAGAGGTCAAGGAAGGAAAGGGAAGTGTCAGAGATGGACCACGTGAAAATGGTGGAGGGGTGGAGATTGGAAGCAAAATTAATAAATTTTTCCAAGTCCCGACGAGAGCATGAAGCGGCATGGACGTAATCATCGATGTACCGGAGAAAGAGTTGTGGAAGGGGGCCGGAGTAGGACTGCAACAAGGAATGTTCCACATACCCCATAAAGAGACAGGCATAGCTGGGGCCCATGCGGGTACCCATAGCCATACCTTTTATTTGGAGGAAGTGAGAGGAGTTGAAGGAGAAATTGTTCAGCGTGAGAACAAGTTCAGCCAGACGGAGGAGAGTAGTGGTGGATGGGGATTGTTCGGGCCTCTGTTCGAGGAAGAAGCTAAGGGCCCTCAGACCATCCTGGTGGGGGATGGAGGTGTAGAGGGATTGGACGTCCATGGTGAAGAGGAAGCGGTTGGGGCCAGGGAACTGGAAATTTTTCATGTGACATAAGGTTTCAGAGGAATCACGGATGTAGGTGGGAAGGGACTGGACAAGGGGAGAGAGAAGGGAGTCAAGATAACGAGAAATGTGTTCTGTGGGGCAGGAGCAAGCTGAGATGATCGGTCTACCGGGGCAGTTCTGTTTGTGGATTTTGGGTAGGAGATAGAAGCGGGCCATCCGAGGTTGAGCGATGATCAGGTTGGAAGCTGTGGGAGGGAGATCCCCAGAGGAGATGAGGTCAGTGACAGTCCTGGAAACAATGGCTTGATGTTCAGTGGTGGGGTCATTGTCCAGGGAGAGTTAGGAGGAAGTGTCTGCGAGTTGATGCTCAGCCTCCGAGAGGTAGAGCTCAGTGCGCCAGACAACAACAACAGCACCCTTGTCAGTGGGTTTGATGACAATGTCAGGGTTGGACCTGAGAGAATGGAGTGCAGTAAGTTCAGAGAGAGACAGGTTAGAATGGGTGTGAGGAGCAGAGAAATTGAGACGACTAATGTCGTGCCGACAGTTCTCAATGAAAAGATCGAGAGAAGGTAAGAATCCAGAGAGAGGGGTCCAGGTGGAGGGAGAATATTGGAGATGGGTAAAAGGATCCGTTGAACTGGGAGAGGACTCCTGCCCAAAGAATTGAGCCCGGAGACGAAGACGGCGGAGGAAGAGTTCAGTATCATGCCGAGCCCGAAATTCATTGAGGTGCGGGCATAAGGGTATGAAACTAAGTCCTTTGCTGAGCACTGAACTTTCAGCATCGGAGAGGGGAAGGTCAGGGGGTATAGTGAATACACCGCTGGGGTTGGGATTGGAAGAAAGGGTGGGGACGGAGGGACAGGCAGGGGTGGAGGGTCCTGGATGGGTGTTGGTGTCGATGAGATGTTGGAGCTTGCATTCCTTAGCACTTGAGGGAAAGAGAATAAGTTTCTTGTTGAGGCGTTGGATGAGCCGAAGGAGAAATTGAAACTGGGGGCTGTTTTTATCGATGTAAGACAAACTGGCCAACAATTTTTCAGCATTTCCATTGATCCCCTTTTTAACAATGGAACTACGTTAGCATTTCTCCACTCCACCAGTACCTTCGCTTTATCTAGTGAAGTTTGGAAAATCATCCTCAGAACATCTGATATCTCCTGCCTGACTTCCTTCAGTCTCGAATACAATCCATCTTGTCCCTGGTGACTAATAAACATTCACAGATTTCAACCCTCCCTGTACTTCCTCTCTATTTATGACTATCCATCTAATATCTCACAGTGTTTTTTCCTGGAATGCTATATCTACATCCTCCCTTTCTTTTGTTAACACGGAGACAGGATATTCATTCAACGCCCTTCCTACAACCTCTGCATATAAAAACAATTTTCATCTTCATCTCTGATAGGCCCCACTCATTCCTTAACTTACCTTTTAGCATCAATGTATTTTTTAAACCTTCCTTCAGTTATATTTAAATTTGCTTGATAATCATTTTTCATGTAAATTCTTTCATTTCCTTACAGCCTTTTTTACCTCCACCCTGCACTCCGATATTTTGTCTTGGTTATCTGCATTGCTCATTTCTTTGTGCCTATCGAAAGCTTTCTATTTCTGTTTCACGTTCCTCAGTATTCCTCTAGATAACTCGTAGATTCACCGGCAAAGGGGCAATTACACGAGCCGAAGTGCCAACATTGATGCCAAGGAATCGGAGGATTTTCAGATGGACCACTGTCACAACTGTTCTCTGTACCAGTAGAAGTGCGATGTCTTCCATGGACATTGGGCTCCCGGCTAGATTGCTGTTTCTTAGCAGTGAGGGAAATTCACACTAGCTTGAATTGCCAGGGGAGACAAACAGAGCCCAGGGTGCAGGCAGACAGAGGACTGCTGGAGACCAGGGCGAAGTTCAGTCAAATGGAGATTATGAGCTTCCGGACTCATTCATTGGGCGGCAGATGCTGGATCTCCAGGAGGATTTGCAGGAAGAGATTGCATATTTCCATGAGGTATGTGTGCATAGGTACATCAGGAACAAAATCAGTGGTTCCCTGGATTGGCAATCGGATCTGCAGGGCCTCTGACATTCAATTGCCCGTGCTGGTCATTGCCAGTGTGGAGGATGCATGAGGCATCCGTTATGCATGCTAGGTGCTCACCCATCAGTGGTGACCAACGATGCCATGAGGGACCTCACGTTGGCGTCACGAGCTGCTTGTCTTCTCTGTGGGCGCCTCCAAGAGCAATCTGAATGAGCAGCAGATCTTCCGCCCCTCTGCCAGTTACCTTTGCATCTAATGAATTTGCAGTGACTGAGGCGATGTTAGCTGTGACAATGGCTGCTTTCTACGAGGGGTGGACAGCACCGGCTCCAATCGCCTAAGGCCGACCGTCATGCATATTAAGGCCAAGAAGTCAGCGGATTCAACAGGATCCTTCCAATGATGCTGCCAGCAAGGTGGCGGTGTGGTACCAAGATCTGGCACTCACATACTTAATTTTAACGCATCATAAGCATAAGAGGCTGAATCTGCTAACTCTAATGTTTGGCTTATGTTTACTCGCGTGGGACTGAAGACCAACAACGTTAGGTTATTTTCTTTTTCCATTGTCAAAATGGGATAGATTTTGAGTTTGTCACAATAGTGTGAGTATATTTCACCTTTGTTCCTGTTTTGGTGCAGTGTACGTTAATATGTAATGCTCCAGCACTGCAAACAGCACTGAGTGGACTTCGGATTCAAGTGAAAAGGTCAAATCAGACATGTAGGATGGAGGCAGCAGAGCTTGAATAAGGTGCAAACCGATCTTCGGCAGCCTAGCTGAAAAAGATTTGAATTAAAGTGTTGTGGATATTTCAGCCTCCCAAAAGGCTACAGAGTTCTGCGCCTACTTCCGCAGTGTTCCCATCACCATTCACCTCTTTTGGCTCACTACTGGATTTAGCTACTGTAGCCAGTGGAGCTGCGTACAATAACTCTTTGTCCAGAGTGCCCACCCCCACTATCTCCCATTGCTAGTTCCAGATTGAGGAGGGAGCAGCGATCTATGCCAGCCACACTCGGGGTTATTGTTTTGTTCTCCTGAACAGACCAGGCATAGGATGCGCATCTATAGAAGGCCTATGGTCCTCAACAATACAGCTGTGGTCGAGACATGACTCCTATTAAAACGCTGCCCTGTCTTTGCTCTTCAATGGCAGAGAGCCGTCATAATCAACCGAATGAAATAGCCCATGTCAACCAGCATCCAACCATCCAGTCATGATGAAACGCTGAACAACCTCGGAACCTGGCAGATTCTAAGGATATAAGTGTCATACGAGGAATCTGGATATCATGTGCAGACTTGCAGAACCAGTGTCCTGTGGCCACATGCTATCGGGACGTTAATCAATGGGAATCCATCACTGTTGATGAAGGCACACGACAGGTCCGCTGGCACCTTGATTGCCACATGTGTGCATTGGATTGAACATTGGATGTGGGGAATTTGAGCACTCACTGCAACGCCATTGGCTCGCTAAGCCTGGCAGCCCTCGTCCGTATGGAAATGAATAAATGTCATTACCCACGTGAACAGAGGTCCTGCAGCCAGCTTGATGCAACTGCAGTCGGCTGACTGGGACACTCCCCGATGATCCCACAATAGCCCCTGGAAAGAACCGTAGCAATAAAAGTTGCTGAACATTGTGATCTTCAGGTCCACACACATAGATTTTTTCGCTCAAACAGTTGGAAATTAGTCATGCCCAATCATCTGTCAAATAGAGGTCACGCTCTCCCTGGAGGTCTGAGCCTCGTTGGACTTGCAACCCGGACATATTGGCGGAGCTGCATCGCTTTAAACCAAGGCAGATGTACAATGGAATCTTCTGCTGCCCCTTCGGCCTTGGATTACCTGTTGGCACTGTTCGATTTATATCTATGCCACTCATCCCATAGTTATTTTCTCCAGAAGCTTCTTTGTGGCAACTGGTCTGCAGGCACTTCTAACCCTCTCTTCCATCTCAGGAGAGGTCCTACAAGTTGAGACAACAATCCCCATTAACAAATTAAGAGAAGCCCGATATAGTCGGGGAGCTTCGTGGGTACAATTTTGTCCTCTGTTGAAGCCTCGAAATGCCAAGAATTAAGCTTAGAACGTAGATGAACTGTAAACTTCAAATAAACAACCATCAGCAAACTAGTTCCAGTGCTCCACAGCAATCATGCCGGCGATGCTGTTGCGATTTTAACCGGGCCCCTGAATGAGGTTTTGCAAAATGTGAGCTGCCGTTTTGCCTGTACGATATGTATGAAAATGCCCTGGCAAAGAAAAATCTGCTTCAATTGTGTTTTTATTGGCCTTCCGTGGCCTCTTAATTGATGGTGTGCACTGCTCCGATTTCCGCATGTGAAAGCAGACCTGCAAATTGTGTGCATGCAGGATGATGACGCGAATTTCTGAGGATGTCATCTCATGCTATTTGCATCGCATCCGTTTGGGTGCTCAACGCCAGTGTGGCATAAATTTTCTTTTGGAGTAAGGGCATGGACGGGGCTGTCAGAGTGATTTTGGAGCCATAAGCCGCCGGCGATTGTGGCCATGCTGCGAGTGTTGGGCCAATTAATGTCATCCGCATAAACGGTGTTGAGGGTGGGTTAAGAAATCAGTAGCCTTCCAGTCCTCAACGAATTTGGCTAAAGGTTAAAGGCCAGAAATGAATGCAGGTCGCTCTTCAGATCCTGCAGTTTGCCCGTTGTGGGATACCCCTCTCTCGTTAGCCTGAACACCGTTCATACCTCAAGCTACCCAACTTGATCACACCCATTCCGTGTACACACACCATCTCCTGAAGGCTCGTAAACACATACAGTCCCAGAACCTGGAATTACCTGCTAGGACCAGGGTTTATCTCTTTATCCTCAGTCCTAATAGCTGCTATTGACGCTTTCCAGACATTGCGAGGATTGATGGGGAAACCGGCCAATGTGGCTTCTGAGCACTGAACTTCTGCCCCGCTTTTGGCCTCAAACGCAAACGTTAATGAACACCACAACTCTTTATTGCTGCAGCGATGGCCTGTGAGGACCTGATCCATTTGATGCTCATTTCTTTTAACTTCTTTGCACCCCCTTTTCACTCAAGTATTTTTTTGCCTTATGGCAAGCATTTTTATGATGACTGTTTTCACCTCCAACCATCTGGACAGTTGTGGTGTGCACATCCCCATTGAATCTATCTGCTCCCCCGCCATTTCACACTGCACTCAGCATTGGTTATTTCCCGGCCTCAACGGGGAAATCACTGGCTCATGACTTCGGAGGCAGCTTTCAATGAAGATGCAGTGGACCTCACTAGGACTGTTTGCGGTACCAGGATCCTAACTTCCAGGTTTCCAGTAAAACATAAATTTCTGAGCCTCAATCAAGGTTGTCAGTTTCGGCCAGGAAGTGATTTGGCGTGTGGGTGGACAGGGTACGGGCGGTTAATTCTGTAGGTCCAGCGGTTACCGTACATGAAGCAGGAGTGGTGCTGAAGTTAAAAGCAGGGCTTCTGTTCGTAGCCACCCCACCACCTCCCGCTCCAGGCATAAAGCCAGGTATTGTGGGACTTGCCCCAATCCTGGTAATTCCAGCCGCTAGCCAAAGAAATGAGACCAGATGGATATTGGCCCTCAACTGGTCACCAACTTGACATGTAAAAGACCCAGCTGCAGTTTGAGCACACCACAGCCTAAAATTACTGCGAGTTCACGGCAGGTGGGAATACGTTAGGAACCCAATTAGAACAACTTACACTGATATGCCAAGCGACAAACCCGCCGGCAGGAGAGCATAAATGTAAGGCCGACTGGGTGAAACTTCCTTCTCATTGCACATTTCCTCCATCTCTGAAATTGTTAGGTTTTCAAAGACTTGAAATGACCTTGATCTGACCAGCAGGAAACAGCAAAACGAAAACTGCTCTTATCATATAATGAGGCAATTAAGATAGTTCAATGCAAACTCAGCCTGTTTGCTCTTTTTCTTGAAATGATTCAGCACTAACCTTTGCCCCATGCTATCTGCATCCTGTTGGATTATGTTAATAAAAAACGTTGCAGATGAGGAATGCAATTTCTTTGAGGGCGCATGACTTATTCAACTTTTAGAACACCTTTTAAGTTTGATCCAAACTGAATCCGAGATGGCAGAAACAATTGTAACATATACATTCGGTATACATTCTGCATACGCATTCAGCATTTTTCATAGAAAGGATAACAAAATGATCAGAAACTTTCATTTTGAAGAGCCTGCATATCATTCACTTCAATATCTACATCAGATATCTGCATGCGAAGGGCCATTTTGTGGAACATTCTAAAAGTGGCTTTTATGACTTTAATCACTGACTGAACTTTACCCATTGTGTTTTAACTGCTGAAAGCATGATATTAATATCGCAGAACATTTTCAACCGGCATTGGAGTCTGTAGCACAAGGTAAGAGGTGAAATTTATTTAGCACAATTATTGAACTTTAGTGTGCCAGGCTGTGGCAATCGCTGATTATCCGTGCAATAATTCACTTCTTTGAAACAATTTAGTTATATATCGTGCACAAGGTCATTTATTATGTTTAAATAAATGCAGTGAAGTACTGTCATTTAACTGAGAAAAAAATCTTACAAATGCAACTTGACTGGTAAAATTGTGACAAGATGCAATAGGATTGACTGGTACTGAGCAGATCCAATTGAGTAATTAATCGTCTCAGAAGTAGTTGCAACATTGACCTGGCCCATCAGTAAATACTTGTCCGGAACTCTCTAGGCCTTTTTTCAGCGGAGTTCAGAATTATAAGAGGCGACTTGATTGTAAGATTTATGATGCTCAACGGAGTTTCACAGTGTGGTTGTCCAATTTTTTTTTCAGGGAAATCTAGAACAGGAGTTCACTGTTGAAAATAAGAGGTCGGACATTTAAGACAGAAATGGAGAATTTTAAAAATTTCTTACGACCTTTGTAATACTTTGGAGTTCTCTCCCTCAAAAAGTGGCAGGGGCAGAGATTTTGGAATTCCTTAATTTCTAAGTAAATGGATTGTTGATCAGCCAGGGGGAAATGTACAGCGGGTAGGCAGCAATGTGAAGCTGCTGTTAAAATTAGACCAGCCATGATCTTTTTGATTGCCTGAGCAAGCTCAAGGTGACGAGCGCCCTACTTTTCGGCTAAATTAGTATGATTGCATGTTCGTATATACCCCATCGTGTCAAGCGTTGATGCATTTTTGAAATGAAACTCAAATTCAATATGTCTATGTTATCCAATGATTTAATCAGGCGATTTAGATTCCAGGAATGAAATCTAAATTATATTTATCATTAATTCACACAGACTAAATGTTATTCCTTAATTGAGTTAATGGGGGACAATAATTAAAGCTCCGTGCTAACTGCAACACATTTAGTTGGAAAAAAAATGTGAACAGTTAAGGGAAATATGGCACGTTCTGTGGTGAAAAACGAGCCAAAACAAAGAGAAGCTCCATGTGCAATGAGTAGAAATTTACGAACTAATTCAATATTTTTATATATTTAAAGTAATTTATGTGAAGAAAAAAAAATGGCTAACGTCGAAAGGAAGTAACATTGGGAAATTAATTTATTCAGAACTTTGAAATGGCAACTCAGTGCTGCACATTGCTCCGTGCTGGGATTACCATAATCCACAAGTTGCATCAAATTTACATGTAAAAAAAAAAATATCCAATGGCAAACTTTGAAAATGCCAAATTGGGTATATTGTTCACACTGATGAAGTCTCAAATTGATTTCAAGATGCCTTCACAAAACTCGCAGATTGAACAGTTAAGTGACAAATTGAAACTATAGCAGGAAAATATGAATTGAGACACTTAAGTGGGGAAAACAGAATGTTCGGCTACAGCATTAATGCAAAAGGAAGTTAAAAATAAATTAAAGAGGGAATGCAAGCATAGATACAACTTAAAAATGGAATAGAAAGAGCCCCAAAGTTCCATATGTGCCTGGTTGTGCGTGTGCCGCAGCCTTTCAGCTGGGCAGAAGGCTAGCCAGTGCATCAGGTTGCTGGCAACAGCACCGAGTTTCTTAGTCAGTTCCAACTGAGTTAGTCTCATTGCCTGCCGCCACACTTAACACGTTATCAGCGTTCTTAGGCATGATGAGGTGAATAATTGACAAGGGCGTGGCAACTGGCACCGAAGCGGAGCAGAAGAATAATTTTAAATGATGAATTATGTAAAAATTGTATAGAATCATGGGCCAGTGCTTGTCCACAATCTGATTGCATGGCGAAGAAAATTTCCTGGGCGCTGTTACCTACCCCTCTCAATATAATGCTCCCATCAAGCCTCATTTGTCTTCACACTGACTTGTGCTACTCACTGGGAGGGACTTTCGCCCCAAACAGCTTTCGCCCACTCTGATTGGCTAGTACATCCCTGCTCCCTGTAGTAGCAGAAAGTGGAGTGCACACATTTGGGACTACAAGCAATCCCCATTGTCTTAGTACCACGTGTCAAGAAAAAAAAAGTAAGTTTTTCCAATCACAGTTTGCAGAGCTAAGGTGACGACTGGGGAAGCAGGGAGCGTGGATTCGAACTGTCAAATGGAGGAACTGATGCTGGTTATAGTGTATTTTGGCGGGCTCCCTATGGTAAAGGGAGATGCAATTTTTTGTCGTTAAATTCGCCATAAAACAATGGAAAGCTCAATGTGGAACAATCGGAAAAATTATGAACAGATTGTATTGTGTCAGATGATTAAAGGGTATGACAGGATAAAATAAATGCCTAGCATCAAAATGAAGTAACATCAGGAAATACATTTATTCAAATTGTAAGAAGAGACAATGAACTATTGCGCATGGATCCGTCTTTGTTTAATCTAACTGAAAAATTGCATTGAATATATAAAAAAGAAAGCAAACTAATAGCAAACTTCCTTCAGCAGACTCAGTTTATCACATGGCGGATACAAACAAGTCCCTGATCACTGCGGTAGCACCAAACCGGCCCTAGAGCTGACAATCCAATGTTATGCTGATGGAGGGCACCAATCCTGCTGGAGGGCTGAAAAGGGCGCTAATGCTATGTTCCCCTTTTGAAGACTTTCTCATCAGTGCAAAATTCCTCAGATGGTCCATGAGCTCAGTTCCCGTGCTCCGGGCCTTGGCCGGCCGGCCTACCCTTGACAGAATATCGGCCATTTGAGACCAATTATTATTGTTAAATGCCGATTGGGCCCAGTGTCGATATTTAGTCAGCTTGGAGGCGTACCATCATGTTAGGGAAAGCAGAAAACCAATGGGGGTAATCCCTTGGTCTTTGAAGTGTTGTTCATCTTATAAAATCGGTGACACCAGCTGCCCATTTCTCTTCCTGCACCGTGAAATGCCGCCAGGCTAAACGTCCTAGCCCAGACAACCTTTCGGGTTCCAAATTGCAACTGATCTGCTCGTGCTAGCATGAAAATTTAGGCTGGGTGGAAACCTTAAGTAGTCAATAATTGTCGCAAGGCTTCAATTGGAAAAGAGCAGAAAGGCCACGACCCTGCAAGCGTAAAATTGTGCAGTGGTTGAGGTGGCAGGAACCCATCAGATGTCCGTCGAAAACCCGTCCATTAAATTGTACACTTTACACCCCTCACCCATTACCTACCCAACAACACCCCACCCACTCCCCACCCCCCGCCCTGCCAACATCCTGCCAATTGATTGTCTACAGGTCAATAGATATAAAGCTCTGTTCCTTCTCATATATATATTCGCATCAAAGCATTTGAGATTATGCAATTAAACAAGTATTACAAGGGAGTTTTCATTTGACCGTGAATGATATTTTTGAGAGTTTTAGAAAAATCCCTTGTCAAGAGGCCTGGCTGACAAAATGAGGCTCATGGAATACGATAGTCAATGTCCAGAACGATTAAAAAAAGAGGCAGAAGGAGAAAAAAGAGTGAGTTTTAATTTATTATTTCTTAGACTGGCAGACTTTAGGTTGTTCTGCTCCTACTGCATCAGTGCTCATGCCAATGCAATTCATGCCAGATGTGAAAGAAATGGGTCCTGGCATACCTAACAAAATTTCAAAACTAATCAATTCTACCAAACTTGGAGCAGTACCAGAAAGAAATTAGTATGTAACAGGAGATAGATGGACTGTCCGAATAAGCGCACAATTGGTAGAATGAATTTAATTCAGAGAAAAAAAAACATGGAGGCCATTTGGTACCAAGCTGTTCCTGATTGTTATATCGCTGATAAAGGACACAGTGAGGTCCAAAGATTGAGCGGAGGATTCCACAGTCACCAGATTTTCAACGAGAATTCAAGGTCGTTTTGCGAAAAAAAGAAATCCACAGTTTCTAATGCAATGTTGCATGTCAGCTGTAATTGGATCACATTGAGGAAACAAAACGAATTGCATATATCTATGGCTCACCCTTTTTTGGTCTCAGAATGAGAAAGGAGGGAACCCTTTGTCTGTATTTTATAATGTGAAATTCCGTCGCATGTTATTTTAATTAGTTGCTGCGAAATCCAAGGTCTCTATGAGATTTAGCACACTCTTTGCAAAACGTTACTGTTTTCGATTAATTTTGTCCGTTTTTTAATCCAGCTTCTGACGCTTATGGCCTGGATTTTTAAAGTTAAATCTAGCAAGATTTCCCAGTGAATTTCAGTTTATCTAGTCAAAAAGCAGAATGGCTTTGTCAATACGTAAACGCTTTTTATTGGAACACAACGATTTGTCTGCAGTTGTTTTTCAGCAGCTTACAAAAGTCTGGGTGAAAGCATTGTCAAGGAGCTAAATTTGGAGTTGAGAGCAGAAGCTACAGACTAAAAAAAATAACAATTTAAGAAGCAAAGATTGCCATTCGGGGCAAGACATGCCCAAAAGAAATGAAGCACAACTTGATTTAGCGATAGTGCAGTTACCAATGGAACAATTTAAACATGATTAAATGGAGGAGGCTGAGTTAGCAGAAGAAAATTAAGAAGTATTGCAAAGGTCGAGCTCAAGTGCAAGGACTCAGTGTAAATGATTAAACAAGGTTCCAAGATTTAGCAAATAACAAACGAAGAAAGTGTTGAGAAAAGGTTCAAGAGAATTTAAGTTGCGAAAGTGGTCTGCCAGCAAGGACTGGGTAAATAATAGCTTTTGTTAAGGGATGAATGCAACGCTAATAGCTCAGGCGATTAATTAAGTAGCATAAAAGACCTGACTTGACAAGGAAAAAAAATGCCTGGCACCGAGTTGGAACGTTGCCTTATTTAAAAAACTTTACTGCAAATCCTGGGTCGTGAGAGGACAGATGGGCTCTTAGCTTGAACGTGTTTTGACGTTTGATAGGAGTTTATATTCATTAAAATCTTCCAGAAGAGCAAACTTCTGATTATGTGACTTTAAAAATTTTGGTACATGATACCTGCGGGGCACGCCTATTTAAGAAAAAAAATCTGCCAAAAAAAGTGCAGCAGCAAACATCCACTGAATTTGCTCGAAGTTGTTTCATATTTTGTTTATGGCAAGAAAATTAATGAAAAGATTTAAGATTATGAGCAATGCAATGAAACGGCATCTCAGTAGTGTATGTACTACTAGTGTATGTATTCACATACTGCTTGTATGTGAAATGAATATGTTTGGCTGAGGCAAATGCGGGTCAGGGTATTCAACATCGAAAAGAGAAAAAAGTAAGGAAAATAAACAATGATTTTTGTTTTTTGTCTGACACAATTGGAAATCACAATATATCCGCAAGAATTAGAGTTCGACGGGAATTGACGGACATCACAGTGCAAAATGCTGTTGATGCTGTACATCTGAAATGAAAACATGGAATCCCTGACAGGAAAAAGCTGAGGCCGTCTGGCAGCGTCAGTAGAGAGAGAAACAATGATAAGCATTCACATCTGTATGAAGCTTCTTCAGGGCTTGCTGCCAGAGATGCTGAGTTTCTCAAATATTTTCTGATTTTATTTTAAAAGAGATGTAGTGTAAGTAGTGTATGTACTACTAGTGTATGTATTCACATACTGCTTGTATGTGAAATGAATATGTTTGGCTGAGGCAAATGCGGGTCAGGGTATTTCATCAATGCAATGAAACGGCATCAAAATTGGAAACGGCATCTCAGTAGTTGCCAGGACAGCCCTGAAAAGATGTACATTCCTAATTCTGTGGAAAGCTGCTATTTTGCTTTATAGCTTAAATTTAATGCACAGATACACATGTGCCTATAAACCATTGCTTGAAAATTTTCACAAAAATTGAATGATAAAAAAAAAAATAAGATTGAACTGAAATTTAATTACTATAAACAGGATTGCGGAATGGAACAAAATAATTCAAGAGATGAAATATGTGTTGCCCGCAATGTGATGAAAAATTGGCATAGACCTTTTTTCATAATTCACAAAATATTTTCACTGTCATATTGCAAGTTGTTTGAAAGTAGGTCGTTGGAGCTTCAAAGCTAAACCTAGGGCGGTGGTAAACGTCGCTCGTGCTTCGCTAGAAGTGGCTACACAATTGAGTGAATCTTGTGAGAAACCAACAGTTTGCAATGTATTTGCCGTTGGTTTAAATAGAAACGTAATAGATCATTGGGGTTTTGTATCTTATGGGGAATTGATGCCACTTGTTATTGTTATCCGCAAGGAAGCCTATAAAGATAGATTGTTGATATTAGAGACACATATTTAGCTCATAATTTGTGGTTTGAAAAACATTGAGACATTTCTTCGTAAATAAAAATATATATATTTTTAAATGGTATATATGGAAATGCATGTATATTCCATTCTTTAAAAGGCATAGGTTAACTATTGTTCTTTGTGTAGATATTTTTTCCATTCTAAACTGTTACTAATCCTATGATTCTTAAATGATGGAAAGGCATATCGAGGATTATAGCTTTCCCACAGCGTGGGACGGTGTGCCACGAGTCAGAGGTTGCTATTGAGCATAAGGTATTCTCATCTATGTTGCAGTCCAGGTGAACAAATATTTGACTGAGCTAAAGATGAGGACTATCAACCCCATTTATCGAAGGGGCAGAAGTAGAATCCTGCCAAAAACTGAACAATTTTATGCGTAAAAAAATGCAGTTCCCAAAGTAACCTAACAATGAATCCGCTGATCCTGCCGCATTGGCAGATAAGGTGGGATATACCACAGGATTGTGGTCAAGTGGACGGTTTAAATTACATAAAGTCTAAACATCCAAAATAGTGGAATGATGTATTTAGTTATATTTGTGCAAGATACATGTGTCAGAAAGAAAAAGGACCGTCCAGAATTATGAAGCTTACGTCATTGATCGAGAACTAGTAAATGAGCCTTGCTCTGAATTGAATCAAAAAAAAAAACTGAAAGAATATAATTTGAGCTATTGAAGGATTTGCGAAAGAACCATTTTGAACATAATAACGAAAAAAAAAATCTCAATGTTTTTGGATCAGGTAAATGTTCTGAAATATGAGGTTACGGAATTTTAAGCAATACTCTGCATTCGTGCCTCTTTCCAAACTGGAAAATCTCATATTTTTCCACCTAATATTCCATATGTCATTTGAATTTCGCTCACTTATTTATCCAAAGTCTCTAAAGCCGATTTCCATCTTCCTCGGAGCAGGCATTCCCGACTAGTTTTGAGTCACCTGCGAAGTTGGATTCATATGGTCCTCATATCCAAATCATTGACGTTTGTGCATTTGTTCTGAACTACTGTGACCAAGAACTGATCTTTCTGCATCCTAAAATTGCAGCACGCCAAAATGGTAATGGCGTGATAATTCCTACTTTCTGTCTTCTATCTGTTAACCAATCCTTAATCCATGTCAGTATATAATCTCCTACCCTATGTGTTTTGATTTTGCTACATAAATTCCTGTGGGTATTATTATCAAATGCTTTCTGGAAATCCAAGTATAAACATTCACCCAATCACATAAGAACAACGAAACGAGGGACAGGATAGGCCATTCAGTCCCGAGCACCTGCTCCACCATTTAATCAGATCATTGTTGATCAGATAGTAACCTGAAATCTGCATCCCACCTGTCAGTTATCTCCCGCTTGCTTAATGAGAAACTATGCACCTCTCCCTTAAATTTTACAATTGCTCGGCTTCCAGCATCCTTTCAGGATGGGTTCCAAATGCTCATGACTCTCTGAGTGAAACAAAGTATTTTCTGTTTAAAGGTGGTGAACACTTATTTTTAAAAAGTGATCCCCATTACTTCATTCTTCCAGAGGAGGGAACATCCTTCACAAAGCCACCCTGTCCAGACCACTGAGGATCTTAGCTGTTTCAATTCAGTCGCCTTTTACTCTTCTAAAGTCCAGTGGCTGCAAGCATAGCCTGTGCAACCATTCATCATAAGACAACACACCCTTCCAGGTATTACTCTGGTAAACCTTCACTGAACTGCTTAACACGCATTTACATCCTTCATGCAATAAGGTGACCAAACTCTACACAGTACTATACGTTTCTTCTCACTCGTACCCTTTACCACTGAAGCATTTCCGCCCTACCTAGCATTCAGTGCCGCTTGCAATACATGATAACATTATATTAGCATTCCTATTTACTTGCTGTACTTGCACACTGATATCTTGTGATACCCCTTCATCAATAATGTTAGTAAAACCCTCAAAAAGGAACTAATTCATGTTAGACAAGCATGGCTTCCTTTTGTAACTCCATATTGACGATACCAAAACAAATATTTATTATGTAGGCGCCTATCACATTCCATGGATTGGATTCCAGCATTTTCAAATTTGCTGAAGTAAGGCAATCAGGTCTGCAGTTCCCCATCTTCTCTCTGCAGTTTTAAATAATGTGGTAACATTTGCTACCTTACAAACTGCTGAAACTGCACCAAAATGTAATGATTTTAGCAGGAAGGTCCACCTGCGTCCATTAACTCAAAAGCTTTCTCTTTCAAAGTTCTGGGATGTGTAGCATCGCGACCCAGCGCAGCTGTTTATCAACTTCCAGTCCCATTAATTTACCAAATACAACCCTGGTGTAAATGCTGAAATAAAATCAGAAAATATTTGAGAAACTCAGCATCTCTGGCAGCAAGCCCTGAAGAAGCTTCATACAGATGTGAATGCTTATCATTGTTTCTCTCTCTACTGACGCTGCCAGACGGCCTCAGCTTTTTCCTGTCAGGGATTCCATGTTTTCATTTCAGATGTACAGCATCAACAGCATTTTGCACTGTGATGTCCGTCAATTCCCGTCGAACTCTAATTCTTGCGGATATATTGTGATTTCCAATTGTGTCAGACAAAAAACAAAAATCATTGTTTATTTTCCTTACTTTTTTCTCTTTTCGATGTTGAATACCCTGACCCGCATTTGCCTCAGCCAAACATATTCATTTCACATACAAGCAGATGCTTCTGCAGTGTACTCTTATGTTGGTTTAATGCTAGTTTACATTCATACTGTATTCTCCCTTTCTTTGTCAGTTTCTTCAGCCAACTATGAGCCAAGTGCTGGCAAATGGGATTAGGTAGGTAGGTCTGGTGTTTCTCACTTGTCGGAGCAGTGTCAATGGGCCAATGGGTCTCTTCTGCACTTTGTGTTTCTGTGATTCTGTGGTTCTGTGATAATATCTACTCCGTTCTAGTGACCACTTTTCGTCCTAACTTTTCTTTCCTTGGGCCTGAATAATATTTACTATTTTGTTGTATTTTCTTCACATATCTGTTTACAGATTTCTTGCATTTTTAACGTGCTTTTTGATGTCTCTTTTAACCAGACCATTGTTTCCTGACATTAACTGCAGTGTGCTTTCCTAACTCATAATTTCTGCTCTATGGCTGCAATAATGATGCCCCTGCCTGCTTACTTTTCCATAGTTATAAGGAAAAAAAAATGTAGTTCGCTCTCTTGAACTTTTAAAAACATGTTTCCGATTCCATTCTACATTTTTTGCCAGTATTGTACTCTATCTTGTCGCTAAAAAAAAACATTCAATCTTTCAAAAACTGTGTTTGTGTTTGCTTAGATTATTGTTGTCATAACACAAGCTGATGTTACGACCAGACAAGCCTAATCCCAGGCTGGAACAAGAGTTGACAGATCTTAACTTCATTTGTTTCTTCAGATACGAGAAGAATGGTTAATGAACAGAGTCACCAGGGTAGACTAATGAACTTAATAAAAGACAAAAAACATATCTTGCAAGAAAAAGAGAGAACAATATTACAATACTGTTTCAGCCACTACTATAAATTAAGGAATATTTACAGATTGGTAAGGCTAACAGAAGTTATAAAAGCAAGTGTATACTGTAAATTTCCCACTAAGTACATAGTGTTTATGAACCAATAGGCTCTGTGGCCTGGCACACCAGACTTTAAAACCAAGTTATCGATGCCATTCCAATCAAGTGATACTGATCTGACGTCACATTCTCACAGGCGCTCATCACCCTGCCCGCCAACCGCCCTCACTGATATTGGCATTTCACATCTGGGTTGGCAATCTCCACAGCCCAAGATCACGTTTTAGAACCTCCCTTCTCTCCCAAGCCTTCCACAAGTGTCCACCTCGATTATTTTGTACTCTGCTTCCAATGTTCTTCTCCTCAGGTCACCACATGCACATGCATTCAAGCCTTCTTCCCCACATTCTATCCCAGTGACTGAGCCGTCAGAAAGACAAAACTGCTTCACAGGCCCATACCTTAAAGTCACAGAATTCCAGTAATCTGTTTGGAACTTCTGGCTTCTCGCATGCCCTTATATATAAATCTTTTTTACAATGCTTCCTGCAACTTTCACCTCTTTAAGCGTTGAGGATTTCTTTGCTCTTCACTCTCAACTTCACTTACCTTGGCCAGTTCAAAGTACCTGTACTTTCTTTGACTGGAAAGTATTCTTGGGGCTCCCTAATGTGTGTATTTGACTCCATTGGCCACTGGACCTTTTGCTTGTTTTGGGAAAAATATGTTCCCCCTGTGGACCCACTCCCAATATCGGGTCGGTCCTGGCTGCTGCCTTCAAACCAATTGAACTCAAATGGCTTTCTGCCTAGCTTTCCTGTGAACGTGTGGGTGCGGCCTGCTTCTCAATACCCTTGTTGCTAGACAAGAGCATCGGTTTACTATAAAAACTCTTCTTTGCTCTAACATCTCTCATAGTCTTTAAACTCTTAATTGGAAATGCAGGGACGTTTAAATTGAATGAAAAAAAAACGCATCTTGACCTTTCCTTAACACAAAAAGATGGAAATAAAAATCAAACTTAAACTTTAAATCTAAAACTCATTGCTAACGCACACACATGCAAACAAAAATTACATAAACTGTCTCAAATTCCATACATTTTCATGTATAGATATTGCAGACTTATTTTCGAAGCGTTAATATATTTTAGCCAATATTCACGAGGCTTTACCCTACTTTCACAAATATGTAAAAAAAAGTTAATTTATATAGCGAGCCAATGTGTGGCAAATTGTTTTGCAGTTTTGCTGCTTCACTTCATTCACAGCAATTGGTATAATATGGAATTTGGGGCAATGAATTTGCGCGAAGAGATTAACAATGATAACTGTATGATCTTTACATGATTTTTTTTTTATTTACGTGTTAATTCCAAATTTTCCCTAAAGAACAGCCCTGTGGACTGATTTAATCCACATGAGAATGGCTTCAGAATAATTCTCATTACAGAGATGACACGCACACTCTACAGATCAACACCATAACTCAACTGAACATTATTATTTTTCAAAATTGTTTTATAATTATATTTTGCTTTCCGATTTTATTTTTACCTTGTATAAAGCTAATCGAATGTTTCAACGCCCGGCTCAGTCTTCTGCACTAAAGCAGACTGATGCAGGTTTAATCGAGTTTTCTATATCTGATTTCCGCAAATGTTCAACTTATTCATTCTATTTCCCTTACTGTCCTGGCTGGAGTGGCTGAAATCTCAACGCTCAACTGCCAGACGTTTATGCCCAAATTTGATACTGAAATTGTCTCTCTCTGAAATCCAAGACATGATGAATTCTTCCATTCAAGGCAACCAAAATTCCCACCAACTGTATCGCGGGAGGTTCATGGATTTATTCGATATCAGAGATCAGTATGTTCATCTTGTCACTTGGTGGGGAAAATTGCCTGACGGTCTGATCAATCTCCCATTTTAAAATAACTAAGCCACGGATGAATGGAATGATCATAATTGTCTTTTTAAAAAACATAAATTACAGTAGTTTCTACCTCGACCTAAATCACTATGACTTTTCATTACAAGTTGATTGTTAATGTAAAATTTCTACTTTAATGTCATGGGCATGAATCATTATCCTGTTTCTTGATTCAAATAGAATTTCTAAATTGCCGACTATTTACACCAATCATAAATTACTTTTTCTGCGATCATAACATCCTGATATTAGGCAGTGCTAGGCGCTTTGTAAACCTCAAGTGTTTGTGACACATATTGCTAACTTCAGGTCAGAAAGAAAAATCGCTTCCATTTGCTTCCCTCCCACCTTTTTGAAAGTGCCTGGTATTCAGCGAATTATACCTTTTTATCGCCGGTCTTCGGCTGTTTGAATTACCTGCAATGTACAGCAGGTCCAGGCACAGTTCGTCAACTTCTGAATATTATGAAGATGGAATTGTTTGACTCATGTATTAAAGGAGACTTTGGAGAAGCTCAGAATGTAATCAATGTAAATTCTGCCAAACATTAAAATGTATACCAAAAATCAGAAATTGAATATAGGAATTCAAAACTTTTAAACATAGTTCGGCCAATGTACCATTTGAAATCTAATAACAGCATCTGAAATCTTATTTTATCTCTTGCAGTGATTGCTGTTGCTGCATCCATGCCATTTCGACACAGATATGTCTGGTTGCTACTAAGTTTTCTGCTGGGATTACTAATTGTAGTTTTTATGAAAATCAGTGGAGAAAATGATTGCTTTAAGGCAACACAAGAAAACAGAACCGGCAAGTTCATTCCTGCTACAGGAGTTACAGAAAGCGTCAAACTGGTTGCATTTCACGTCGGGAAAGAAATATACACTGGCTGTCTTCAGGAGAACGCATCTAATTCTTTAAACGACAGCTTAAACACACTGTTGACGGGACTTAATATATTTCACACTTAACTCAAGCCTTTGCTGCATCTGCTTTTTTTTAATTTTATTACTCCGTATTTGTTTGCAAATGTTTTCCTAAGTTTACCAACTTTAGAACAGGTTGCTTTTTTTTTGTTATAATTGTCCTCCGCTCCCCACTACACCCGCCACCCCACCTCATCAAATGTCAATATTGAATATTAAATTTATTTTGTAGCTTTACATCTCACGCCTTTCATCATCCTTGTCCCAATCGTTTAACATGTTCATATTGATTCAATGAACGAATTCCCTCAAACACATTCCGATTTTAGCGACAGAATTGCAAGCTTATTTAGCTTCCATTGTTTAACTAATCTGCAAATGTTATAACTTTTGAACACAGTATATTTGCAAGTATAGTTAACTTTTACTCTGATTTCTGTTAACTTAAAAAAATATGCATAAGTGGTATGATAAGTTGCATGACTTAAAATAATGCTCTATTCTTAACAAGTTCCAGTTTTTACTCCTATTTCTAGCAGCTTATGTCGTTCAAAAGCAACGAATACAGAAGGGCTGAGTTGATTCCACGGCACTTGTGCATAAATTGAAGTACAAGCAAATATCAACTGAATTTCTACTTTCAATATACATTTGTATAGAGATTGTGTTCATTGCAAAGAGTCGATAATTGTGCATAAATGTCTTGAGACTGGCTAATGATGGAGTAGGCTTATTAACAGAGATCCGCATTATACCAGCAATATTGATTTAGTTTCAGCGAACCATCAGAAAATAACACACCAAAGGCGACATCCATTCAATCCACAAGTTCCAGAATCCAAGTGATGATTGGATAAAAAATCATATTTCCTCAAAGGTTTATTAACACTTTGAATAACCACATTGTTTTGTCCAGTGTATCCCCAACGCCACCCTACCCTCGAGCCTGTAGCCAGGGCTGTTTACTTCAATGCTAAGGGCTATAGCTAATTTCCTCTCTACTGCATCTAAAACAGTCTACAACGTCATATGTCTCAATTAAATGTTCCCTCATATTGGGAAGAACCAATTCCTCCGATCTAACCTTTCCTTCATAGCTAAAATTCTCGACTTTTGTCAACTTACAGCTAAATATCTGCTGTGAACTGTAAAGTAATAACAGACCTTTGATGTAACACGCTTCTTGAAAATAAATATTAATTTGCACACTTATGAGACACCAACTAGATCTAACGTTCTAACCTTTGACCAATCAAGCATCGTTTCTGTTTATCACTTTGTCCATCTTATCTAGCTGTCCTTGTTAGTTAATTGTTCTGTGGACATATACTCCAAGGTATGGAGATTAATTTTCCCTTCTTCGTATCCTCTCAGTTACTGTGATTTTCATTGCCTGGTCTGTTTTCGCTAACTGGGCTACAACAATACCCTTTGGAATAAATGCATTTGGCAGTTTTATTCTCGCCTGAACAGTCCAATGATAATATCCTGTGATCAGAATCTTTCTTGCACAAACTGAGTGTCAAAAGATGCATAACATGTAAACTTCCATCTTAGTCTATCCAGATTAGCTATGTACTTAATTTGAATGCAATGATATATATGAGAATTTCATGAGACAATTTGTCACCGCTCGGTGGACTCACTTGAAACGGTTCCCTGATCACAAAAAATACAGAACAAAAATTAAAACGAACAATGTCCCTCTGTTCTTGTGACTTTATTATTTTTTTGTTAAAATGTATGTAATGGAATTATTTGACGACAAAACACCTGGACGGGGCTCAACGGCAGTAAGCAAATAAATAATAGCTTGCGTTGTTAATGGTAAATCATTTGGTGTAGCATGCTCACTTCTTTTAACATTAAAAGATGATCAATGCGAATTAAAATCAGTACTGTTCCACTTTTCCATTGGATAAACATATCGTACGCAAATCGTCAATGTGTTACATAAGACAGTTGAATAAATGTGCAAGGTTATTATCGATGGTCAACGAAAATCAGTTAATGCTTCAGAGGATATCAAAATAGAAGTTGAAATGCTATCCAAAAAGTAAACTTGAACATTAAGATATCGCACCTGAATTTTGAAATAATTCAGCTTGGTCTAGAATATACTAACTCTCAGTTGAATTATTGAGCATTAGCAGCTCAGAGACATGTTTTTTGTTTACCTAACAGTGGTTGAAGATACTGCAAAAATGATCGAGGGATGGATAGCAGCGCTGATAGCCTGCAGTACTGCAATCATTTCGGGAGTTGTCATTGGCTATGCAGCGTAGATATGTGCAAAACGGAAGTATCAACCGAATAAGGATTACAAGCAACTGCCTGAAGTGACCGGAGAACGGAATTCAGGTGAATTATTCAAAAGAAGACAAGTCAATTAAATTAAAATGATATAAAATAAAATAAAATAAAATAAGCACGTTGAGAAGTGAAGTAAAGAGGAAAACAGGGATGGCAGGAAGAAAAGAATGACAGTAAACATAAAAACGATCTGCAGATCATCTACTGGAATGTAAATTCGAAGTGTGTAGGAAGAGGCAGTAAGCTTATTTTCAGCAAAATATTAACAAAAAGTAGCCCAGATGGATTCCACATAACCCTCGACTGGACAGCTTGACATAAGGAATGGTAATG
The DNA here is from genome assembly GCF_017639515.1 of Carcharodon carcharias. NCBI lineage: Eukaryota > Metazoa > Chordata > Chondrichthyes > Lamniformes > Lamnidae > Carcharodon > Carcharodon carcharias. Next base: position 27,411,189 of record NC_054490.1, read on the forward strand.
TTTCCTAAACAATAATAAGAGGAGAAACAATAATAAAAATCCGAGCGTTTTCAGTTATTTAAGGAGAACCAGCTCAGACTTGCAGAACTCTCATTATGACTCAAGCTTAAGCTCGGAGATCGACAACGTTTCCTTCTTATGATGTGTTCCATGGGTCAAGTAGACTTCTGCCGCTGTAGAAACGTTATTCAGCCACTTTTTGATAAGATGGTAGGCGGGCACGTCATAAAGTCTGGAACTCGGACGCGTTATTTAAACGCCAACCCAAAAGGCAATTCAACTAGTTAAATGCCCATTTTACAGGAACAAAACGGCCAGAATGCAATAGTACGCCGTCCGGCGATATGAATGGCATGTGGGAAGCCCCTTTTTTAAGGGCAGTCTTCTTTGGACGGCTTCAACGCTTGCAGCTGAGACCAGGGTCTCACTTTGCAGTTCGAAATGTATTGCCTGCAGTCACTGCTCATTTGATTGGAGACAGCAACCTTTTGGGTATTTTTCTTGAGGAGACCTCTGCTCTACTTAAATGGGCTCCGTTGCTTAGTTTCCTGCCCAGTACGCTGGTCTGAGGGGTGAAAGAATTCTGAGAAAGATGGAGATTTTTGTGTCACTTGAGGCATGTCTTGAATGAGGAGGAAAGAAGGATTAGGAGTAGTAGGGGGCAAGAGTGAGAGGAAATGAGAATCGGGGGGGTGTGGGGCACAGGGTGCTGTTTTTACTTACAATGGGAAGAGTAAGGCTTCAGTTCCCAAAGGTCTTGATCAATAATGAAACACTCAGCGGAGGCGCCGCCAATTTTACTCAGCTGTATACAGGAAGAGATCTAGCTACCTGCAAGTGACCTCATGAGGCCCTTGTGGGGCACTGGGCCAATTTCCTCTTTGCCACAAGAACCCCTTTTATCTCGCTGGCCGTCTCCTCCCACGGAGCAGGGGTATGCCTGTGCTCCCTTATCTTCCTAGTGGTCGGCATAATTATTTGACGTCTCTCAGGTGCCACATGCAACAGGTCACTAAGTGTGGCCTTGCAGAATCTGTGGGCACATTAGCCCCTTTTTGAACGCCTCCCATCTCGCATTGTTGACGCAGAAATATCCATGGTTATGTGAAATAACTGTACAACTCCCCAGTGCCAAAAAGTGGAAACTTGCTTAAATTTAAAACTTCTGTCAACTTTCAAGTTTAACATGGCCTACACAGATTAGCTAAAATTTAAATTGACCTAAGGGGCCAAAAAGGAAATGCATTATACATAGTAGATGCAATCGACCATTCATCTGATGCATCGCCTGCCACTCTCTGTTAAAGGCAATCAAATAAAATACTGATGTTTATCTTGTCCCAAGCCACTGTCCCAGTCTCAGAGACAGGGCCCCAACAATTATTTCGTGGAATGACGGGACTGACTCCATGCGTGCTGCTAATTTTCTGAATTTCCCATTTTGCAGAGGGCACAGCGACTGCTGACCCGGAATTCACAATGCCGCCAACTTCCGGCTGCATAATTCGCTGCCAGTGAGCAACCGTATTATTCAGCCTCCTGTTTGGCTTTTCAAACTGGCATTTCCGACGAAGGAACTGGCAGCTTTCAAGCTGAGAATGAATTTGGTGCACTATGTGGATTTGAATAAATCATTGGACAAATATCACGTAAACATATGATTACTTCAATTTAGCCTCAATGAGTAGGGAGAACCGTAACAAAGTGATTTAAGACAGAGGAGATAATGCCAGAAAACATGGTAAATTGTCTTTCAGGTTGGAGGAGGTTAGAGAACGGTGCTCCCACAGTGACATTGTTTGAGAAAGTGTTCTTTAAAGCATAGACAGAGGGACAATGGATACGATGCGCATGGATCCTTGAAGGTTGAAAAGCATAGTATGCCAATATTTAGCAAAGCATATGGGATCTTGAAATTCATAAACTGGCAAAATAAGAAAATTGTCGAAAGTCTATAATGTTCTGGGTAGGACTCAACTATGCTATTGTTCTGGCAACAACATTTAGGATGGATGTTAAATTTCTTTCGAAGGCGCAATCTTTTTTTTTTCTCAGAATGTTTCGAGGAAATAAGTGATTCTTGGCTTTTGTAGACTGCTGTGGTATGCTATAAACTTTTCGCTAATAGCACAGGAAGACAATAGAGAACAATGTATTAAAAAGTATTCAAGCTTGCTTTAAGATTGATTGCCTATAAAGCCATTGTGCGAGAAGATGATAGGGCAGCTTGATCAATTAAAGGTTTTGTGAAAATTTGGATTTTAGACACAGAAAGACTGAAGTTATCCAAGGTGGGACAAATAACGAAGGCATAAATAATCATCAACAAGAAAAAGTGATCTGATTCCATTAAGCTTACTTAGTCAATGTTGTCATAACAATTTTATTTTGTCCTGAAGATCACCATATACAATAATGACACTGATTGTGACGATAATGATCAAAGTAATATAAATGATAAAGAACAAGTGTAATTGAATAGAAGCAGTACGAGGGTTGGGGATAGATGTTTCCTGACGCAAGACAAAAGCTTATTCTACCCGCTTCCTGACTCCGTTCAGCTCTGGGCACCAAATACCAGAATACATTATTGTTCATGTTTACACGTGAAAATAGCGGTCTTCATAGTGTGGGTTAATTGATAGGATTCTTAATATGAGGCCAAATTTTTAAGAAACTTTTGATTCTGGAAATCGCTTGTGCAAATATGACAGGATTCTTCAAGCGATTGTGTTTTGGAAGGGTTGCTGGCTGTGGATTTCCTAAACTTCTGCTTTCCATCTGCCTATTTCACGTGCTTGGTTTGGAAGGGGGCCGCGACATATTTATTTTTTTAAACCAGCTTAAGCGATCATGGTCTAGTGTCCTCCAGGCCTAGAATTTGACATCAGAGTTCCTTGGTAAAACGTTCAGGCTGTCCTGGCAGTGCTTCTTTTGACCACCACGAGAACGCACCCCAGGCCAAAGGCCTCCATATAAGATTTGCTTTGATTGTAATCGACAGGTAAGCCCGGGATGCAGCCAGCATACTCACCAGAATTTTTTCCTGTGCTTTAATGCCATTTTGGTATGTGTGTGGAATCGCTCCTGGAGTTGTCATTTGGATTTAAGCAGCAGATCTGTGAGGCGTAATTTAAACGTTGGATTAAGTTAAATGAGTACATTGATAATTTACTGCATTTATGATCTTGAATTAAGGTGGGCAAAAGCAATTCAGAAGATTGTTTTCGCTATTATTAACGTACATTGTGTAGGATAGATAGGAATGCAAGTTGGGAAACAGGGCATGGTAAAAAGTGATGACATTTTAGGAAGATTTTGGGAAATATTGCCAAGCATATAAGGCATGAAATTATGCAGATGAAAGCAAACATCTAAGAAATTTCTGAAAAAATTAACAGAAAGAAATTCAAGGGCCCCTTTTGGTCTAAGAGTAAATGGGATAGGATGACTGTCAATTCAGACGATGTGGAGCAATGGTGAGGAAGATGCACACATTCCAAAATATGTAAGGTAGTTTTGCCCTGAAGCCCTTTACCTGTTTGTTCAGATGTAAAATAACATGGTTAGGACGCAAGATTGAATTGAATTAGGAAAGACAGATGCTAAAGGTGTTAGCGGCAAGACAAATGAAGCACTCAACATGGAGGTAGTATGCAGGAGATGAAAAAATGTACTACACATTAAGATAAAAATAAAGGATTTAAAAGAGAGAAGAAGAAGCCAGAACAATGACGAGCAAACATGTAAGAATAGGCTTTTTCTTTCCTCTTATTACTTATGCCATTATTGGATGCGAGCTTTGCCGCCAGAAACATATTATTTTCCATCTCTAAACCCCTTTGTGAAATTGAAGCTTAGCAGCCTGCCTCAACTGCTGTAGACAGTGCTACATAGGAAAATGCACAAGAATAGAGATCCAGACTTTTTCCCAGTGATAGTGCAGGAGCAAAGACATAGCTCTAAGCCAGAAATGCGTCTGGCTTGAAGGGTAAAGCAAATATAAAAGGAAAAGAAACTTTGCTCCATTGGATCTGCTCCCTTGTCCTTCTGTATTGATGAGGTCTGGGTTTTCAAATGTTCTGCCGAAGGAGCCCAGCTGTGTTGCAGCAGGGCATTTTGGAGTTGGACACCCTGCTGCTAATATGCATCAGCGGTGGAGGGCATGAAGGTCAATGCGTTCTACATTGTACTAATCAAACCGGCAGCATTGTCCTTGATGTTGGCGAGCTCCTTGAGAGTTGATGGAACTGCAATAATTCGGGCAACTGCCTAGTGTTCCATCACAATTTTGACGTCAGGCTTAAAGATCGTGGATGGCCTTTGAGGCATCGGGAGGTGAGTTTCTCACTGCACATGTAACAGCTCCTTTCCTGCTGAGCTAACTGCATTAATCACATGGATTGGGCAGCTGATATCCCTACCAATGGTCGCTCCTTCGATGTTGACAGCTATTCAGCTATGATATTGCCACTCACTTTCAAGAGAAACTGAAAAGCTTCTGAAATGTTGGAGATGGTAATTGTCTGGAACTGGTGTGGCATGAATGTTTCTTGCAACTCAGCCAAAAACGAATATTCACAACTCTCTCGCTATGAGCAATAGCTGCATCTGCCTCTGAAAGGTCTGGTATGGTGCTTAGCATTCGTGCAATCATCAGTCATCACAACTGCACCCTCCCCGCCCTTTCACCCAACAAACTATTACCCCACCTAAATTTTTCATAGAGGAAAGTCATTGTAAAAACAATTGAGGGCATTCGGTCTTCAGATGTGATCCTGAAGAACTCCAAAAACAATGTCACTGGTCCGGGATTGTTGATGTCCAGGAATAAAAATCACCTTGCATTGTGCATGATTGGTCTCCAAAAGAATAAAACATTTGCCTTTGATTCCCATTGATTTCAGCTTCTTCCAGGGTTAATTCATGCCTCCTATGGTTAAAAGTGTCCTTGATGTCAATTTTTGTAATTCTCCATCATCTTTTAATTTCAGATCATTTATCCGTGTTTGAGCTTAATGTGTAATGCTGTGGGGAGCCGTGTGGCCTTGGAAGGATGTAAACTGACATCAATGAGAAGGTTTTTGATGATTACGTGCTCCTTCATAGCACGTTGCACAATACCTCTCAACTCTTTGCTGATAATCAAGAGCAGGCGAACGTAGCATTATTTGGCCACTTTCAATTTAACTTTTTTTTTTGTGGACAGGATATACCTTCACAGTTTCCAATGTTGCTGAATAGATATCAGTTTTATTTTTGCTTTTTTTAAAAATTTGCCTCAGGACAAGGCCCATCCATGAGTGCATGTTTTTTATCGGAATTGTGTTAGGGCCCATAGCCTTAGGTAGTATTTAGCAACTCCAAATATTTATTTGTTCTAGACTATTGATTCGAATTGGCTGTTGTCTGGCGGCTGTGATGTTACCCACTGCAGGAAGATGCCTAGATGGGTCAGCAACTCAACCCTCCTGATTATTTGTTTGCAAATGCTTCAGCATTGACATTTGTATGGATGTGCTTGGCTCCCCCATTATTGCCGTTGAGAATAATTATGCAGACTCTTCCTCCTGTTACTTGTTCAAGGGACGTGAGAATAAGGGAAGCAAACAGCTGGTTAAATGAGTGGTGCAGGGAAGAAGGTTCCATTTCGTGGAGCACTGGCATTGGTCTTGGAATAGGAAGAATCTGTACCATTTGGGACGATCACCACCTGAACCGATCTGGGACCAATGTTCTAGTGAGAAAGGTAAATAGGGTGGCAAACAGGAATTTAAACTGTAAAGTGGGTGGGGGTGGGGGGGTGAAGCGGAAAACTCCAAGAATTATGACTAATGTGAAAGAAAGCAGCGGGTGAGCGTGTGGGCGGAGGGGTGGGGGGTGGTTGGAGGTGAGGTTGGATTCAACTTCATGCAGAATTATGAAAAAAACTGAAAAGAAAGGACAGCCCAGGAGAGGCTATAAAAGTCTGCAGAACAAAAAAAAAACGGTCAGAGTGTTTGGAAAGGGCTAGGAATCTGTCTGCAAGCACATCCGATAAAGGGACGGTGATGAGAAAGGGGACATGAAATATGGGACTGAAGGTGTTGCACCTGAATGCACGCAGTATACAAAATAAGGTAAATGAGCTTGTGGCACAGAGTGAAATTGGCAGGTATGATGTGGTGGGCATTACGGAGGTATGGCTGCAAGGGGATCAGGATTTGGAGCTAAATATCTAAGGATATACATCCTATCGAAAAGATAGGCAGGTTTGCAGATGGGGTGTGGATGTTTTGTTAGTAAGAAATTAAATTAAATCAATAACAAGAAACGATGTCGGGTCAGATGATGTAGAATTTGTGTGGGGAGAGTTGAGGAACCGCAAAGGTAAAAAAAAAATAACATTATGGGAGTTATGTGCAGGCCTCCGAACAGTACTCAGGATGTGGGGCACAAGATACACCAGGAGATAGAAAAGGTGTGTAAGAAAGGCAAGGTCACAGTTAATATGGGGGGTTTCAATATGCAGGTACACTGGGAAAATCATATTCGATTTGGAATCTGTGGAATGTCTACGTGATAGCTCTTTGGAGCAGCTTGTGGTGAAGCCCTCTAGGGAACAGGCCATTCCATATTTAATGTGTAACGAGGCAGACTCGAAACGTCAACTCTTTTCTTCTCCACCGATGCTGCCAGACCTGCTGAGTTTTTCCAGGTAATTCTGTTGTTGTTTTGGATTTCGAGCATCCGCAGTTTTTTTTTCATTTGAATCAGATTTGATAAGGGAGCTTAAGGTGAAGGAACCATTAGGAGGAAGTGACAATAATAATATAATCGCATTTACCCTGCAATTTGAGAGCAAAAACCTGGAATCAGATGTTAAGGGATTACAGTTTAATAAAGGCAAGAACAGAGGCATGAGGGAGGAGCTGGCCAGAATTGACTAGGAGATGAGCCTGGAAGGAAAGACAGTGGAACAGCAATGGCAGGAGTTTGGGAGTAATTTAGGACACACAGCAATAATTCATCCCAAGGAAGAAGAAGATTACTAAAGGGAGGACGTGGCCACCATGGCTTACAAGGAAAATTAGGGACAGCATAACAGCTAAAGAGAAAGCAGACAATGCAGTGAAGAGCATTGGAAAACCATGATATTGGGAAGCCTAAAAAGACCAACAGAGGACAAAGGAAAATAAATAAAGAGGGAGAAGTTTAAATATGAGGGTAAGCCAGTAATAAAGAAGAAGATAGCAACGGTTTTTCTTTTAAATATAAATGGCAAGAAAGAGGCAAAAGTCGACAGTGGGCTGCTGGAAAGTGATGCTGGAGAAATAGTAGATTGGAACAAAGAAAATGCAGAGGAACTCATGAGGTACTTTGCATCAGTCTTCACAGTGGAAGACACAAGTGACATCTCCAAAGTTCAAGAGAGTTGGCGGGCAGAGGTGATTCTGGTGGCCCTTACCAAGGAAAATGTGCTAACAATACTGAAAGGTCTGAAGTTGGATAAATCACCTGGACCAGATGGATTACACCCCAGTGATCTGAAGTATATAGCTAAAGATATAGCAGAGGCGTTAATAGTGATCTTTCGGGAATAACTGGAGTCAGGGAGGGCCCCAGAGGACTGGAAAATCGCAAAAGTAACCCCCCACTTTAAGAAGGAAGTGAGGCAAAGGACGAGAAATTACAGGCTGATTATCCTGCCATCAGCCGTTGCTAAGATTTTAGAGTCCGTTATTAAGGATGAGATTTCAAAATACTTGGAAGTGCATGGAAAAATCCGGAAAAGTGAGTATGGTTTCATCAAGGGGAGGTCATGCCTAAAAAAAACAGCTAGAATTCTTTGAGGGGGTAAAGAGTGGTTTAGGAAAGGAGGGCCAATGGATGCTTTCTAATTGGAGTTCCAGAAGGCCTTTGACAAGGTGCTGCACAGGAGGCTGCTCAGTAACTTAAGAGCCCATGGTTTTAGAGGCAAAGTACAAGCATGGATAACAGTTAGTTGTCTGGCAGGAGGCAGAGAGTGGGGCTAAGGGGCTTCTTCTCAGGATGGCTGCAAGTTAACTTAAAGGTTGAGTCGGTAGTTAGGAAGGCAAATGCAATGTTTGCATTTATTTCGAGTGCACTAGAATAAAAAAGCATGGATGCGCGGCTGAGTCCTTATAAGGCTCTCGTTAGACCACATTTAGAATATTGTTAGCAATTTTGGGCCCAGTGAGTCAGGAAGGATGCGTTGGTCCTGGCGATGGTCCAGAGGATTTTCAGCAGAATGATCACAGGAAAGAAAGGCTTAACACATGAGGAAAGCTTGAGGACTCTGGATGTATACTCGATGGAGTTTCAAAGGATGAGGGGAAATCTGATTTAAAGTTCCAGAATACTGAAATGTCTGGATAGAGTGAATGTCGGGAAGATGTGTCCATTAGTAGGAGAGACTAGGACCCGAGAGCACAGACTCAGGAAAAAGGAAAGACCTTTTAGAACAGAGATGAGGAGAAACTACTTTAGCCAGGGACTGGTGTATCAATGGAATTCTTTGGCACAGAAGGCTGTGGTGGATAGGTCATTGAATGTATTTAACACGGAGATAGGCAGGTTCTTCATTGGAAAGGGGATAAGGAGGGAGAATGGGGTTGAGAAACTTCTCAGCCATGATTAAATGGCGCAGCAGTATCCATGGGCCGAATGGCCTAATTTCTGCTCCTACGCCTTATGGTCTTATGTTCACCACCAGTCACGACTAGACCTGTCAGAACTACAAAAAATTGATCTGACCGTTGCATTTGTGATCATTTATCCCTTTCTATGTCATGCTGCCTCCAATATTCACCACGCAGATGTTCTGAGTTGCTGCTGCATCAGTATTATACTGCATTGATAACCTTGTCTGGTGCTACAGCAAAAATGGTTTCCTGCCACATTCAGTGAGCCTGGGTTGATCCAAAAGCTTGGTGATAATGTTATATTCTGGGATCTGTCAGTACATGATGTGGTATTTTGTCGTTGAAATCATTCTACTGCAGCTGATGGCTCAGTGCACCTCATGCATCTTCATTTGAAGCTGCTTCATCTGTACTAAATCCATCCCTCATTGCACTGCTGTACCACACATCGACGTTATCTTCCAATTTTACGGCAGACTTTTTTTTTCTACGGAATAGCTGTGCTGTGATCACTCCTGCAGATACTCTCTTGGACAAATGCAACCGCGGCTGGTTGATTGGTGAGGGACCAACAAGTATTTTCCTCTCTTATTTGTTCCCTCACCACCTGCAACAGCCAGAATTATTCCTTTATTTTATTTTTCGGCCACTTCAGTCAGATGTTTTGCAGCCGAGCCACTGTTGTTGATTCACATGGTAGTCCAGTAGTATAACCTTTGCCTGGCAACTGTCAGCGCTTCTTCCAATTTGTGCTGAGCATGGAAGAGAACTGATTCATCAGCTGAGGCTGAGCGGTATTTGTAAATCAGTAGGAGGTGGAACTTGACAAGATTCTTTGTAACTTCTTATGATCCAGAATCAAAATGTTTGCCTCCCACGCAACTTTCTGCTGTTTGTATGTCAGAGCAGCGCAACTTTTGGTGGATCTGCCTTTTGGTGAAACAGAACATACCCAAGAGTGGTGATGGTGACGTTTGAGGCATTGTCCATGAGATATGACTCCACGAGTATGACTGTGTCAGGCTGCTGTCTGGCTAGTCTGTGGAACTTCAGATCTGGGCACACGACACAAATGTTAGTAATGTGGATTTTGCACGGTATGGCATTTGGTCCTGAAGCCCGACCAATGCCAGGATTTCTAATGGCTTCATTCCTTTCAACATCTTTGCAGCTTGATACAAATGTTAGCCTGTTAGACCATTTGAATGGCGATTTGAGGGTCAACTACTTTGAAAGTTTCATTCTTCAATTTTCATACACTATTTCTTCTTTCTTACTCCCAATGTAAAAATCACGCGCTCAGTGAATAGTCAAAATAACAGATGATATCCAACAATAAATATGAAAGGGATAGAAGCAAATTAAGAAGGAAAATTTGGGATTAAAACCTGGCAGCTCGGGCACCATTTATGGAGAGGGAAGCTGATTAAACATATTGTGTCTAACTTTGTTCAGCAGTGGAAAGTTGCAAATGTGATTTATTTCATACTGTTGAAAAAGTGGGAGTAACATGAGGGACAAATTTGAGTAATCAGCGCAGGAGAGACAATCCTATTGTATGTCATGGAACATAAGAACAAGGGCATGTTGTACTTTCTATAAGGAGTATAGTTGGCATTAATTGCTGAATAAATTTCAGCACTGCCTGAAAGCAAAGCAGCAAAACAGAATAGGGAAGAGGCACTAACAAGAATTTGGAGGATGGCGGGAGGATGGAAGAATGGGGAAACCGGGGGAAGGGGCAAAATGGCAGAGAGTCTCATTATTCTGAAGTTATTAAATTCAACGTTGACTCCCGAATCCTGTAATTTGCGTAATGTGAAGCTGAGGTTCTGCTTATCAGCTTGCCATGGTCTTCACTGGAAAATGTTAAGAGGCCGAGGATAGACATGCGCGCATACAGCAAAATTGTGAACTGTCATGGTTGGCCACAGGATGGTCGTGATCGTGCTTGGTGACTGAGCTGAAGTGTTCGGCAAAGCGGGTAGCTCCTTGGTGTGAGCTTTCCCCAGTTTAGGGGAGAACTCCGTTTTGAGCAGTGATTACATAGACTAAATTGAAATAAGTAAAAGGAACTGCAAGTAGCACCTACAAGGGGTGTTTGGGGCTTTGGAAGTAGAGGGGGTGCTGGAGGTAAATGGGCAGCTGAGATCTCCTGAGATTGTACGAGAAGACTCCAGGGATAGGATTCACGGTCTTGTTGTTGATGGAGGATTAGACCAGTGTTTCATGGAGTGAACGGTCTCTCCTGAATGTAAAAGGGGATTTTGAGAGTAGATGCATTTCGCGGAATTTACAAGTTATCTTTGGCAGAAAAGTTAACCATTTATCATTTGAACGTTGAGTCTGCTGTGTGTAAAGTCCGGGCAAGTGTACGCGATCATCACTTTCTGGAGGGAGAGCAAGGGGTGGGTGCAAAAGCATGGGAAATTGGTTGGACACAATCGAGTGCCGTGGCAACCACAGTGGGCGGGTTCGGGGAATTCCTCGGCAGAAAAAATGAAAATCATCTAAGAAGTGCCGTTTTGGAAGACAACTTCATCAGAACAGAAGAGATGGAGACGAAGAAACCGGAAGAATGGAATGGAGCGTTTATAGTAATCAGGGTGTGAGGAGGTAGCCGAGCCAGCTGTGGGAGTAGTTGAGCTTGTAATGGTTATTGATAAACAGTCTATCACCGAAAATTGAGACATAACAGTTATGGATGGCACCAGAAGGAGCAGTGCTGGGGTATATGATGTCGAGAGAGGAATGCAGATTAATGGTAAAGTTGATGAATGTTCCATTTGCAAATGAGAGAAGCAAGCGGCCGTTATATTAAAGGTCTATTTGATCACCATTCCAAATATTGTTAGATTAATTTACTGGCTATATGGATATAAGGTGTTTATAAATGTTCATAATGTCAGTGTTCTTTTGCCGAGTTTCGAAATGACGTTGGACTTTGCTGCTTATAAACTGCAGCTCTCCCAGAGCTTTGATGTTTAAATGCAAAATTAGCCTTCGCCCCAACATTTTTTATAAGCTATTCCTGTGTATTTGCGAATGCTCCATATTTCACATTCGGTATGCTATCAATTTTATGTACAAAGTGTTGGCTTTCCGTCGCGCTATCTGTGTTCTTGATTGTCTAATCGTCTGTTCCGGACACCAGTCACAATATTCAAACTGAATGGCTAGAAGTATCTTCCTATGGGCTCCCATCTCTCTAAGAGGCACTCATTTAAACAAAATTAAAATAATGAAATTCCGAAATCTCTATTCTTTACTGAACCCAAAGGATACACGTTATAATTAGCCTCTCCACTGCGTGGGTCCATGGGCCTTGAACATCTTTAAAGGTTGAACAATTTCCGCCCAAAGCACCTCGTTCAGCGAAATTACCTTTCTCAGGCGGGGCCAGCATAACAATCTATTCTCATTTACACCTTTACAGAATGTGCAGTTATCGATGAGCATCCTAAAGGATCGAGCCGCACGGATATCAAATGGTATAGAAATATCGAATCGTACCGCCAAGGATTAGAATTGGCAACTGAGAAATTCGTTGAGCATGTTTGGCAGAGCTGTTTCATTTCGGCTGTGCTCAATGAGGAGGAGCTGAAGGTGTGTCACATATATTTTGGAACCATATAGCGTTAGATGAATAATATGGTTAAATGTTTTAGATTGCATTTATTTTTTGCAAGCAACAGCATTATCACTATTTTAAGCAAGAGTGGTGTAAGTTGAAGAATGATGGTGAGTTTAAAAACGTTACCAATGTCATGAAAATTTGCTTTGCTATTCCGGGACATATTTCAGGTAAATTAATTTGTTCAATGAATTTAATTTAATGTATTAATTCCCACTGTAACGACGTCTCATGGATAACTGAATAATAAAAATCCGCCAGTGCATGCGTTTGGAGTTCAAACCTCGAAAAGTGCTGCACTAAATATCTTACACCAGACGGCAATATTCAGATTGTGTTCCGATGCATGCAGAGTGTTCAACCTCAGCGTTTGTTAAGGGAAAACGTCTGAACATATTGCGACTCGAGCTAAACTCCTAATTTAAGAATTATAATTTACATTTAATGCGGACAAACAATTCTATTGAAGAGGAACAGCATTTCTAAGGGCAATATATTGTACAATATGACTTTAGTAAACTTAAGGCCGTCCCAAATTCTGCACTACTAATGGAATTGTATGCATGCTTTCCGTACTGGGGCCTGTTTTCTTCTTTAATCATTTATACGTTACCTCTGTTAGCAGTTGCTGGCCAGTATAAGTTTCGACTTTCACTCTGATTAAACAAGTGAATACAAAAGAGCAATGTATAACATGAGTCACTTACGCAGGTACATGAAACAAAATTAACGTATAACGAAATGTATATTCCTCCAATCTCCCATTGGAAGCGGGATAATCCTTTTTGACCTTTAGCAGTATGTACGAGCTGAAGAGTCAGGCTAATTGCAAATGGTCATTCCTTAATTGTAACTTCCACACACGACACCACATAATCAGATATTCTTTTGTCTGCAGGAAGCTAAAAAGCAGAACCAAATAATCGCTGAATGCACTCACTGCCACGAGCTAACGAGAATATAAATTGAAAGGTTTTGAAAATTGATATGTGGCTTGATTTGAGGACCATTTTCATGCTTTGAGTGATTGTGAGCAGTTCTAGAGCAGGGGGCAAGCACGCAAATGGAAATGATCATGCAACATAAGATTCTGACGGAGAACAGGATGTCGATGAGGGGACAAGTAAATAATTTACATATATATATATGTTTATGTATTATTCGTTCATGGGATGTAGCAATTGCTGAAAAGGCCAGTGTTGGCGGTCCATTGCTGATTGTCTTTGTAAAGGTGGTTTTGAGTTGCCTACTGAAACCGCAGCAGTTCACGTGTTTCCGAGAAACCAATTGGGCTGCTGGCAACGAGTTTGACGATTTTAACAAGTGCATGTGAAGGGCTGGCAACATAATTATAAACGTCAGATGTGCGAATTAGAGGAGATTTTGCATCTCGCATTAGCTTTGCATCTTGAACCTGATACAAGCTAGTGCCACTGTGGGTCACTGATGCAGTGACTGAATGTTCTCCATGGTCACCAAGGTGCAAATCAAGCGGGCTGCTTTGACTTGAATATTTTCGGGCGTCCTGTGTATTGTTGGACCTGCCCTCATACAGGGAAGTGGAGAGTCATCAGCCTAGCTCAGGGCTTCTGCCTTGTAGTTGGTGGACCAATGTTGGGGAGTCTGGACGTGGCTTGCTAGCTGAAGAAATCTACGACTCTGGCCTGCTCTTCTGGCAATATAATTTTATGGCTGGCACTGTTCAGTTTTGAGTCAATGTTATCGCAAATGATATTGATGTTGGGGGAATCAGCGAGGGAAATGCAACTGTATAGCAAGTTGTAGATGGTTGAAAATAGTTTTATTGGATTTGGTCATTGCTTCATTGCTTCGTAACAGTGTGGCGGGAAAGGTACTTCCCTCAGCACAAGCCCAAATGTATCCCAGGAATTGCTGCATGTTAACAGGAACTGTTTCAGTGTCCGGAGAGCCACAATTATGCTGAACATTTCGCAACCAACAGCCACCATATCAGTTTTGACCATATCATGGCTGGAAGGTCATTGTTATTGTAAGCTGCAGGAGACTTTCAACATTGAAAGATAAATTCTGATGCTGTTAAGTGTACTGAAAATGCTTGGTTCAATGCCTGACTAATCTGCAGAGAACACGGCTTCATTAATATTGCTGGCAATATCAACCTCATCTTGATATCCAGAGGTGTGAAGCTAACAGGCTGATGAATTGAATCTCTGTTGCTGGGGACCTTAGGAAGAGGGTGAAATGCATCACCCGCTCCGCAATTCTGGTCGATTGGTATCAAATGTTTCAGGTTCATCTCTTGCATTGATGTGTTTGTTCCACCACCCCCCCCCCCCCCCCCCCCCCCCCCCCCCCCCCCCCCCACCCCCCCCCCCCCCCCCCCCCCACCCCCCCCACCCCCCCTCCCCTCTCAATGGAATGGGGATATTTGTGGTGCCTCCTCCTCCTGTTCGTTATTTAGTTGTCCAATATCATTCACGACTGAATGTTGCAGTGCTGAAGATCGTCGAGCTAAGACGTTAACTACGGGATCATTTTGCTCTGTCTTTTGCTTGCAGCCACCACTTTGGTATGAAATTATTCCTGCGCAGCAACATCACCACATTTCCCGAAATTCTTTGGGCACACTGGGTGTTAACCCTGACATGCCCTCAAGCAATTTTCTTTGAGCCAGGGTTGATCCCTGTGCATGATCATAATGCTAGAGTGGGAGAGATGCCTGGCCATCACGTGACTAATTACGCTTGTATATAATTCTGCTACAATTTATGGCCCACATAGCAAAATAGCTGACCAGGTATGCGATCCTAGATCTGTCTGCCAACTATCGCTGGCAATGCTATACAACAGGATGGAGGGAATGCAAAATGTGAACAATTGACCTCGTCGCCCTAAGGAGTGTGTACAAGTCACCCCGAGAGCTACTGTCATGGACCGGTGCATCTGCAGTTGGCATATTGCTCACGGGAAGGTCAAGTGGATTTTAAACAAAAATTGAAATTTTGGATAAAACCTTCAGCTCTGACAACATCTGCAGAGAGACATAGAGGTATCCTTTCTTTAAGGGGAATTTAACCTTTTCTTATTTCTCTCAGCGCCTTCAACATGCACAGACTAGCAAAGGTGTCCTTCAGGACTCAGCCAAATCAGTTAGTGGTTGTTCTACTGAGCGTATCTTGGTAATGCACAATGAATTTTCCCACCATATTTACATTTTGCACTCTTTCCAACCTCAATTTATGTTGTATTTGCTTTTCGAAATTGATTTGTTCTGATTGAGCTCAGTGGCAGTGCTCATGGGGCTGGTCTGGAGTGCGGGGTTTTGGGGTGGATGGAGACCGGGAATGAGTGTGTGGCACAATGTAAACAACAGAATGTAACCTCTCGATTTTGGCCTGAACCCATAAGAATTCAAGCATTCGATGGTGAGAACCCCCATGACAGCAACTTTCCGGCTGTTCCGCCAAATCTGCTGGAACTGTTCTCTCTGATTTAACAGGATATTACAGGATCGGTGATGGTCGTGTCTGGGAAATTTCCAATTAATTATGATGCGTTGTATATTTAACTACGGCTGACTGCTTCCTGATCAACTAGTCGGAGCTCTCTCCCAACTTTGGCACAAGCTTCCAGATATTAGTAATGAGGACGTGTTAGTTATGCATTGTTGGGCTTGCCATGGGCGTTTACGAAGTGTGGGATAATGTCACGTGATCCATCCCTTTTCAGTCCGTTTATGTTTTGGCAGTAGTTTAATGAAACTGTTTGGCTTGCTAACGTGTTTCAAATGGCAGTTAAGAGTCAACAACATTGCTTTGTGTCTGGAATCATATGCTTGCTGGATCACATCAGGACGGCAGGTATCCTTCCCTAAAATGCATTAGTGAAGAAGATGAGATCTAATGAATATGGATCCAGGATCAGGGTACTGAGATATCACTTTATTATTAGATTTATTGGAATTTATATTTTAACAGCTCCCGTTGTCTGTTTTTATCCTTACCCGCAGCCAATTAGCATCAGTGACTGGACTTAAAATCCAGTGACATAAAAAATGCACCACTGCGCTGGCGCATAGTTTGAATTTCGAAGTAAATTGATAATCATCACGCTAAATGCATGAATTCAGCATGCCCTCATGTAATAAGAGAAGCAGAAACGCAATTTTTGAAATAAAGCGGAGAATGTATTCACAAAATAAATAATTCTGAGGAAGAGCAGCAGCGCCATTGTCCAAGTTGTTCTCGTTCCATCTATCTAAGTAACGTTTCACACACAAATAGTGGGGAAGACTTTGCACGACTGGGCCAAGTGGACTAACTTCCTCTGATGTTTTAATCATATGTTTCAAGTTTTAAAATGACTGATGGAAGAACAATCTAAATTAAAATGTTTTTCTTGCAGTCATGTTAACCTAAATCAGATGATAAGCAATAGAACTTATGTAGAATAGAAAAAGTTATAATAATAATTTTAAAAAATAGTCAAATAAATCAGTGAGAGTTTCTTTAAGGAGAGCAGCATCTTGCTTCTATAGACTGAGCACATTCATACGAGGGAGGCAGCTATTGAAATTTCAAACCAGGGATTCTGGTATGATGCGGGGGACGGGGACTATGATGATACAAAGGAACAGAACATGTTATTCTGTCTGGAGGATTCAGCAAGCGAAGTTGAGATCAAATGCAATTAGTGGAAGCGAAATTCGAAGAGGAAATAGGAATGATAAGGAGATAGACAGAGATGGAATGGGAATTAACATAAAAGAGAACCCAATCATCTTCAATCAGCATGTATACCATAACCAGGTAGCATTGGTCTGGGTCTGATTGATTAGTGATAATAATGGTGTGTTACACTCAGAGCCGAAGGCCAGTGCTTTAATGCTCTCTGAATATTTTCTAAAAATGCTTAAGAACAATGAGAAAGCTGCTGAAGTTTTGCAAGATGTTCAAATTGGCCCACATTTCATGAACTCAGGCCGAAGCCTGGACTGCTTAACTCGCCCGATAATGGCAGCTTGAATATCATGCACATAAGAATATGGATGCCAATAGATTGGAAGAGTTAGCCATAATTTTCTAAGCTTTCATAAATATTTGTCGGATTAGTTGGCAGTAGCAACTCGGACACGTTTATTTGAATAGGGTGTAATGACATTCGTCGGAACTGAGTGTCATTTAAGGTAAGTGGCCCAAAACTTCCCTGTGTGGTTGCACCCCGCTGTTGTACACCGCTGGTATCCCGCAGAAAAGGTGCCGTTGGAACCAGGCCTCATGCCAATTCCCCGCATCCCCCAACCTCCCGCATCAATCCACCAGAATGACCAATGCAAGAACTTCACGGGAATCACTCAGGGAATTTTAAACCCAATGGACAATTTAAATGCACCTGGAATCATTCAAAGGGTGGAGCCTTCAAAAAATCCTATTTCATAGAAGGAAGAACACTGCTTCCAACTCCAACTATATTACTGACCCCTGGCAACCATCTGGACCCTCTAAATCCGTTCTTGAGACCCTGGCTATGCTCCAGGTAAACCCTCACCCCGGTCACCTGCCGAATTACCTCATCTCCGACTGACAACCCAAATCTCTCGATACTCATCCCATTGTACCCCCTCCAATCATCTGACCTGTCTCACACATCCTCACCCAGGCACAAACCAGCAACACATACTACCTACTTCCATGAAGTATTCAGCTTTGCTCTGGATTCCCATAGTGCTTTTTAAACAAAATGAATTTTTAATATTACCTCGTGTGCCGCAGCACGTTCTTAATGCATTCTGCCATTTGGCTTTTGGGCAGCACGGATGTACTGTTATATACTGCTATTAAAACGTAATCTGGGCTAATTGTTTGAGCCTTTCAATAACCATTGTCACGGTCTTCCCCCTATTTTGCATGGCAACTTTGTAATTGAAACTCCCCAGCCCTCCAACCACTCCCTGGCTTGTTTTTTTTTTTCTCTACAGCCACACATGCACTTTTACAAACACTCACGAAAACATCACATTCCTTACTCATTCCAGTTCCAAATAATTGTAATACTGAACTCGAAATGATAGCTCTGTTGCACTCCCCAGATATGCAGACAGGGCCTAACCTTTTCGGCAGTTTCATTTTTTACATCAGGCCAGAAGCATCCACAAAACTTTTTAATCTGGCTTATTGATTCCAGTTTCGTCTCCTAGCTGTTTCGTTCGACTAACAGACTTGTACATTCGTCTATTGGTATGTGAGCATTCATTACAGGATTTTTTACCAGGTAACTTTAGCCCTGATTTCACAACAGTCCCAATTAACAGTTTGTAATTGAGGAGTGCTCACATGCTGCTCTCTGAAGTCAGTAAACTTGCAGTAATCCCAGAAAGAGAGCTTGGATAGGTATGCATTGGGGAAAATTTTGCCAATCACATGCCAAACTATGCTCAGATCCAAAAGGAATGAATTGATCGCCTGCTCTTGAGAACTAATGGAATTATCATTGGAAAATATAACATTGCATACATTCTGGAGTTCAGAGGCGGTTAACCCTTAAGATCTTCTGGCAAATGGCTTGTATTGCATAAATTTAAATCAAAGTAATTCTGCAGTGTGTCGTCCTTGTTAAATGCCTGCAAGCAGACATATATGTTGTCGTGTGAACGAAGCAATTAACTGAAACTCAGGGATCGTAAGGACCACCTAAGCTGCGACAAAATGAATAATTCAGCAAGTTGCTACTAGAAGCATTAGTTTGAGGCCAAGATGGAAATGTGTGTGTATGTGTGTGTGTGTGTGTGTGTGTGTGTGTGTGTTAAGGAAGGTTGTGTTTCGGAGAGAAACAATTGCTTAAGTAAGATATAAGGTTAAGGTCGAGAGTGTGCTAGCATTAGGATTCGCATGAAATCTGGTAAGATATCTGGTATTGCAAACATACGCATCCCACATAACGAATTTCAATGAAAACAATAACTTACAATAAAATGAAACTAATTGCTTGATTGACAGGGCAACTATCAATAGCATCAATATTTACAATTTTAAAAGAGTAGAGAATGTTGACACAGGAAGAACGGATTACAACCGAAAAAAAGCTGCAAAGATTAGAATGTTCTGAACATGCATCGGAAATGATATATGTACTAAATACTAAAAGTACATTTGTAGGCTAATTCCATTTAAAAATCAGGAAACCATTGGGCATTTTGCGTTGAAGCAAATCGTTTCAAATTGCAGGGATGTTTGAATGAAAGACTAAATAATTTGAATGAAACAATGCATGTCGTAATCATGTCGAAATAGAACAGATTGTAAAATAAAAATGAGTTTCGAAAATATGGAAGTTTGTGTGGTAAGTTGTTTTTAATATTTCGATGAATAACGTAGAAACGTGAGAATAATTGCACATTTATTTCGGTTAATGACAATTAAGATGGGGCGCGTTGTAAAACGACAATGGCTTCTAAATTAATTAGTTTTTTTTACTGGAAGAGACCACTGACTTCAACTTCATCTTTATGACTTCTGGTCTGTGCAATTTTATTTTCCGAAACTCAGTTGTTTTCTTCCCATAACACTAATGGCCATAACAATGAATGCTGCTGACTGTTGACATTTAACTTCATGTCCAAATATGTCTCCCAGGTTTGGCTATTCAGGTGCCTGGCCCCTAAAGTATAAGACTAGGCCTGAAATGGCGCTCCATGCCTCTTAATTCCATTAAGCGGCTTCTTATGACATAACTCGTTGATTAAGGATGCTCCCTCTCCGATTGATGCTTTGCTGTTACTTCGTCCCGAAATTAATGAGAGAGATATTGCGAGAGAGAGAGAAAGCTGGAGTGGGGCGCAGATAAGCAGTGACAGAGATTTAAAGAGACAACGAATGTTTTTGTTTGACCCAGTGCATTGTTGGTGTATTTGTGAAAGGAATATCTTCTACTTTCAGAAAGTCAGAAACCTAGCTGAAAGTGACGAAAGGATGGAGGCTCGCCAGATCATTCTTAATACCTTGTTTGAAAATGGGACTCGGGGAGAACGAAAAACCCTTAAACTGCAGAACACCAAACAAAAAAAGAAAAATAAATATGATCAATCATTGAAGATAGACGGTAGGTCATATCCAAAAGATATACTTAACAGTCGTCACACATTTGTTGTTGAATGCATTTCAGATCTCTTCAGGGTATTGTAATTAATTGGTCAATGTAACATGTAATTTACATGTAACTTCAATTTCCATTTTAAAACAGCTTGAAAAGTTGATTTTTCACAAGCACAAATCCTTATGCAATTGTTCCAAATTTCCCCTATGATGATTCAATAGAACTGATTAGAAGTTGCAATTGGTGTGGCTTGCCATCTTGATTGACCTGAGCATCTGCTTATGCAGCTCAAAACGAAGGTTTCATCATTCATCTTTCTGATAATCGTGAGTTTCAGCTGGGACCCCTGTACTCCTATGCAGAGCTTGTTGTTATTTTTAGCCCTCGACACATTTGTCAAGAACACGATTAACCATAAATTTCCATGAATGCTGAATATTATCCTTAAACAATCTGTACTCCACTAACATGAGGCATAATCTCAGTGGACTGTCAACACAGGCATCTACCTGCCAGGCATTGGATGCACTTCTTGATGTTCATATTCACCTGCCAGGATACTGATAGGCTTTGAATTCACAAGCGTTTCTTTTGGATACTATGATGCTTGTAGAAACCTAGGATTTTAGAGAGAAGGATTTGGCAGCAGCTGTTGATTATTGTGGAAGGGCGAGTTTCATGTAATATGACTTCTGCAAAAAGCAATCAAACTCTGCACAGATCAAACTTTACTTAGCAGCACTGCCACGCTAAATGAAGTTTCTCTTCCTGTTAACTACAAGGCAAAATGGAGGAATGCTTCGCAGCCCATGTTTCTTCACCAATCTCCTGGCCAATATGCAGTATTTTAAGAATAAGTCCAAAGATACTCGCTGCTCTCCAGCAGGATAAATTTTCCCTGCTGCCAATCGACCTGCCAATCGACCTGAGATTTTCTTTTGCGATTTGGACCAGCAAAGTCCGCCACTGCAGCATCTTCTTCCTATGAGCTCTAAAAGCTTTGTATTTTTTAGCTCTTGCTTTTGATTATAATACTAATTCTTATGTGTAGTTTATTTGCGAACATCAATGCAGAACACCCTGCTATCACAAAAGTAGTTTATTTGTTTCATCAAACGGTTTTTATCTAATTATTCGCTAGTTCATTTTTTTCCAAAAAAATCTCATCCTTGAAGGTGTCAAGGTGCAAATCTTGAATGAGGTGGTGACATCGTAATATCGTCACTGGACCGTAATTTAAAAACTCTGGTAATACACAGGGAACCTCATTTCGAGTTTCAACACGGCAGATGGTGAAATTTTCATTTGAATAACTATCTGCAATGAAAAATAATCTCATCATGACAGTGAATGAATTGTCGGTAAATGCCCACCATTTCATCATCCTTCTTTACCTCATCTGCCATACATGTGAACAGTGATTCCACACAGGTGAATCTATAAGTACTGAAACCGGAAACAACATCAACCTAGGCAGCATAAACGCCACAGACGAAGTCACCCCTGCATACACAGAGAAGTCCACCTACGGCTTGTGGCAAAATTGGGAGAGCTGGTCACTGGCGTGACATAGTCATGCCTACGGATCATATCTCCAGAAAAAGTCCCATCATTTGTCCGTGCAGTAGTGTCGGCGAAGCAGAGGTGACAGAAAATGAGTTCCCAGCATGTATTCAGGTCGCCATGCAGTCCGATTGCAGCAGGTCAAACATGGTCAAGGAAACTTCAAATGATGGCCAGGTAACACTAACTTCCTCACGGCCTCTCCTCCGAACTACAGCAATTAAGGTGATGAATCTGTACCCCACCATGCCAAAATAAAATTTAAAAATGGAGTAATTACTTAGAGTGGCAAGATAATTGAGTAAACTCTGAGGGAGGGACTTGAAATCCTATCACTAAGAGTGCCTCGGTAGAACGACCACAGAAAGTGCTGGCTGAATCAAAAATGTCATTGTTGCTTGTCTGGGTCTGTGGCAAGTCTGAAGAAACCAACAAGGGCAAGCGATGACGCAAAAGACAGATCAGATCTAAGATCTGCAGCCCTGCCTCATCCAATTGTGAATTCTGGGAGACTATTGAAAGAAAAACGTAGGAGGAGCCTACAGAAATATACCAAATCTCAATCAAGGGGGAGCCTAGGACATCAGTGTGAAATAAATGATTGAAGCATTTGCAATAGTCTTCAGCAGAAATGCCAAGGGAATTATGCATTCCAGCCACTCTGGAGGTCTCCAGCATCACGGCGAGTCTCCAGCCATTTCCATTCACTCCACGTGATATCAAAAAAAGATGCTGAAGGCAATGGATAAGGCAAAGGATGTGGGCCATGACAGCATTCTGGCAATAAAGACAATTGTGCAAGAAATTGCCATGACACTCGTCAAGCTGTTCCAGTGCAGCTGCAACACTGCAATTTACACATCAGTGTCGTAATGTGTGAAGTGAAGCTGGCGACATCCATAATAGTTAGCAATAACCAGTTAGCTAAAATCACTGACGCTGAGTTCTGGCTAATCCTGGGCCCCTAGGCTCCTGACATCATGTCATCCTGGGTTCAAAGATGGACACAACAATTCAAATGCAGAGATGAGGTGAGAATGACTGCCTATTTAATTAAAAAAAAAAACAACAGTTGACCGATTGTGGGATTAAGGGGCCTGTGGAAACGTAGAGTCGACTGAAATCACGAGAATGCACTCCCATGTTTAGTTTCATACCTGACACAAAGGTTAATGCTGTTGGAGGCGATTTTTATCAGTTACATGGCATCACAGCAGGAGTTCCTCAGTTCAGTTTTTTTATGTCGCATCAACTTCCATGTTTCATAAAGAACCTTCCATCCATAACAAGGTCATATGTGTGAATGTTCGCTGATGATTGCACAACATTTTGCAGCAGCTGCGTCACCTCGGATACTAAAGCAGTAAATAACCCAAAGAGCAAACCGTGCACCATATCAGATTTGAGCTGACAGTTGGGAATTTACATTGGAGCTACACAAGTGCAAGGCAACGACTATCTACCAGACAGAATTTAACCATTGACCCTTGATATTCGTGGACATTACTATCATAGAATCCATAACCGTCAATGTGCTCCTGGCAACGATTGAGCAGGCACTGAACTAGGCGAGCCATATGAACACAATTGCTACAAAAGCAGGCCAAATCAAAAGTACAGAATACATAGCCAAAGAGACAATTAGCCAGAAAAGCAGGTAGCCAGACAGGCAGAGAAACGTATCGACAGGCAGGTAGAAAGATAAATAGACAGATAGGCAGTTGGATAGAGAGATAGATACATTCATAAATATGTATTATTTACATGGATAAATATAGAGATTTCTTTTTTGATTCATGGAACATGGGCTTCCAAATGGGACATGGTTCATTGTCCATTCCTAATGGGCGATAATATGGTCGTCGTGAGCTTTCATCTTTAGCCGTTGCTATCTGTGTTGGGTAGGTGCATAACCATGCTTTCAGGAAGGGGAACCCAGAAATTTCACCCGACAGTGAGGGAACAGTGATATATTCCCAAGTTAGTTTAGTGATTGGATGGAGGCGAAATTCCGGTTGCTGCCATTGCAATGCTCCTGCAGGCCTTGTCTTTCCCCAGTGTGGAGTTTGTGGTGTGTAAATTGCTCCCTAAGGGCCTTGGTGGATCTTGCAGTGCAATCTGTTGATGGTACACACTGCTGCTACTGTTCGCTGGATGTGGAGGATGTCAATGTCTGTGGATATATTTCCAGTCTGGCTAGTTCCTTTGTCCAGGCTGATGACAAGCTTCTTGATGGATGAGGGGGCTGCAATGACCCAGGTAAGCTCAGAGTGTTTCATCACGTTCCTGTATTTTGCCTTGTGTTGGTGGACAGGTTTGACTAGTCAGAAGCTAAGTGACTCGTCGCAGGATTCCCAGCCTGTGACCTGCTCTTTTAGCAATAGTATGTATATGGCTAATCCAGTTAGTTTTCTGGTAAATGGTTACCCCCAGATTGTTGATAGCGTGGGATCGACTGATGGCACTGACAGTAACCGCCAAGTGGTGATGGTTAGATGATCTCTTGCTGTAGATCGTCAATACCCGGCAATTGGGTGGCAAAAACGTTTCTTGTCTCTTGTTAGCCTAAGCTTGGACTTATTTGGGTGTAGTTGCATGGGAAATGGAGTCTTATGATGACTGTGAGTCGATGTTTGGGGAAAGCCTCTTTGGTTCCGCAGGGGATTCAGTCTAAGCCTGGACTTCAGAGGAAATATGAGCCCACACTGTTGCATTCAAAATGTGACTCTCTCAGCCCATATCTTACCTTAAGAATATCATAAAACAAGTTGATCTGGTCAATCTGGCTGCAGGCTAGCACGCCTATTTTCTACGGCTTGCTCATGCCTCCACTTCCCAACATTGACTATGGACACACAAGAAGATCAACAAACTATTGTTTTCAGGATTTCTAGTAACATAATTTCTTTGTTGTTCTTCCCTCAGTAGCCTGCAAACTCCCATTTACACATCGCAGAAAGCACTGTTTTTAACTCAGTAACAGTTCCTTACGAATAAACATGGAGGTAGCCCCAATCCATTTTCCTACACGACTGAACTAATTGCTGGTTTCCTGGAACATTTTTTTTCTACTGTTGTCCAGTCTTTTGCAACTGATATCCACAAAATATCCCAAGTGCTCTGGCATATCAGCACTTTGCAATTTCTGCCGCTAAAAATATCCTTTGTCTACATCGAAGGTGATCTATCTTCAAGAACTTTTATTTATGGTTTTATTAACAACGTACTATGTGGAAAAGCACAAAAAAGTTGAGCAGCATCCAAAGAGAGTAACAGAATATTGTTTTTTTGTTGTTGCAACTTCATCAAGTTCCGCATCTGATAATTGTCTGTTAATTTGGTGAATGGAGGTACAGCTAGTCTCATTGGTCACTGTCTGGTGTTTTGCCATTCAATCACAGCAATGGCAACAAATGAGATTCTCTCTCTTCCCTTTTCCGCATAAATGGCATAGAACGCACGTTCCTCGTGAAAGAGCAATACTCTTTACTTTATTTTTCTCAGCTTAATAAATCGTATTAATTGCTCAAGTTGTAGACTTCTCTATGATAATAAAACAATAAGCAGACTTTCTGACCGCATTGCAGTACAACGCCGTGCAGTCGATAAGCTTTCACTCGCTGCCAATTTGTTTAACTCCCATGCTTCTATTTTGAGATTTCAAGCCTTGCTTTCCTGAAATGGTCCAATGAATTTCCAGGTGAACGTGACGAGAAACGAGAAATTACTCGCATAGTGGGAATCATACCACTTTTGAATTCAACTCATTATTAATCTGCAAATTTTGCCTCTGTTGATTTTTAATTGTTTTGCTGATTTCCGTTTTCTTTCTTTTATATGTGGAATACCTTGCACCTGGACGCAACCATATCGCCATCCAAGCTTCTCCAACAGCAAATTTTATTTGTTAACTTGTTCCATAACATTTATTTGGCATTGCACGTGAACGTTTTATTGCCTTGTTACTTTTTCCTGTCCTCCACTCTCGCACAGATTTTTCCCTTTGATTTTTCCTACAGTCTGTCTTTTCACTTTTTCATTGTTTATGACAGTTCAAGCTTTTCACTCTTCTGATGAAACGTCACAGTGTCGAAATGTTAACTCAGTTTCATTTCACACAGGAGCTGTTAAAATTATGGACTATTTACCACGTTTTCATATTATTTAAATCTTCTAGCAATCCCGGAATTCCACTTCTGTGAGCTAATTCAGATAATGCCTTTCCAGCACTTAAAAGTAATGAAACTTTCTATAATTTATAGGGCTTGGCCTCAGGATAGTCCTTTATTTCATAGCTGCTGATATAATTAATTACTTCAGGGAATCTGTTAACAAATTGTCATCACTGTACTCAGGCACCATTCTGAAATATAAACTATGCGCTGCTCTGAAGATATTCCAATCCCATTGCATTTCAATAATTCGATAACATGGTGGCCTCTTATTTTGGTGTTATTCATTGCATATGTCTGTGCTATAGGCATGCGCCCCCCTAAGTATTCTTCCATGAATTGTGACGAGAAATCTAAGCATTGAAATTTGCATGCTATTTCCCAACAGTTTAACCTGGCATGATAAATGTTTGCATCCTCTGCCATAACGTGAGAACCCAATGTTCAGGTCTCGTTTTTAATCAACAGATTGGTTTCTTTAAACATATACCACTACAAGTTTACTTGCACGTTCTACAGAAGTGCTCTGTAAATATTTGTCTTCTAAATTACCATGCCTACACTAATAAAGTTGTTACTTATCTTTAATCAAGAAATAGCGCTACTGCACAAAGACAACCTTCGCAAGAAGAATATGATGGTGACAGCGAGAAATGTAAAAAGAGGCGAAAAATACAAAAAACCTTCCCTGGATGAAATATATGCTGAAATAAGGATTGTTTCTCCGATGCGTTCATGGAAACTTGTGGAAAATGAACAAAAAGCCAGAGGTAGAGAGTTGAAGCAAATTACCTCGGAGAAAGTTTCCACAGAAATTCAGCTCTCTCATATAATGGAAAACAGTTCGGCTGACACAGGAACCTCTTACACCACGGTGATCATCGGGGCCACCGGAATTGGAAAAAGCACCATGATACAAAAAATAATTCATGACTGGTCCAAGGGGAAATTATGGCAACAATTTAAATTTGTTTTTCCTTTTAAAGTTCAACATTTGAATTCAGTAGAGGGGAAAACAAGTTTGAATAATCTGATCCTTGATGCCTCACCCGATTTTGAAAACCGATTGGAGCATGTGTGGAATGAACCAGCAAAAATATTGTTTATATTTGACGATTTAGATCAAATTGAGCCACCCATCAATTTCGCCGATACACAACGTGACAAGGATCACCAAAATCAATGTATCGATCCTGAGTGTTATTACCTAACAGCTGATATTGTGCGCTGCATTATAAAAGGACAGTTGTTGAAAGGTTGTTCTGTGCTTGCAACAAGCTGTTTTTGGAAACTAGAATCTTTACAAAAGGCAAACATAAATCTATTGTGCGAAATACTGGGTTTCACCCCCGAGATGACAAGACAATATTTTCGGCGGTGTCTTGGCGATGAACAACCTGCTACAGATGCAATCAAATATATTGAGCATAATGAAACAATGTACGACATGTGTCATAACCCTCTGTACTGCTCAGTTGTTTGCTCATTATTGGAAATGCACTTGTCAAAAGGAAATTGGACACATCTATTCATACCCAGTACATGGTTCTTCTCTGCTTACTTCACATGCCTTTTAAATAAATGCGGCAGTGCCGCAGATGACACAGACAAGGAGTTGCGAAAACTAGGTGAATTGGCCTACGAGGGAATTTGCAAAAACGTTCTTGTGTTTAAGGCTGATGAAATCATTCGGCACGACATCAAACTTTCCAGAATTATGACAACATTTATGATGGAAATTCAAGACAAAGATCAGTCCAGCGTTTTCTACACATTTACCCATTCCCTGACGCAGGACTTTCTCGCAGCATTTACGAAAATTCGAATTACATCAGGAAAAGCTTTGGTACGATTTTTTCAGGAATGTTACACGTGCGTTGACAATAGATTCGAGATGATTTTACGATTTATTTGTGGTCTCTCATCAGGGGGTTCAGTTGCAAACCTTGAGTTTGTATTGTGCAAAGAGCCTCTGGAAACACCCTCATGTTTGTTGGATTGGCTCAAAGAAAGCTGTAAACGATTTGTTCATAAATTGGAGGATAGACGAAGCCAAAGCACGATCTTACAAATATTGCATTACCTTCATGAATTTGGGAACAGAAATCTGACGATGGACGCATTATCACCGCTGAAGATAATGAAATTCACAAAATGTTCCCTAAAACCATCTGATTGTGCGGTTATCGCAAGCTCATTAATGGACATTGAGCTAATTGAAGAGCTAGACCTCAGTACTTGTGATGTACAACAGGAGGGTATCTATCAGCTGGAACCCATACTGCCTAAAATACACATACTCAGGTAATTCATCAAAAATGTTAAATGACAGTTTTAATCAATAACTGTTGTACTAAATGTTGGCATATTTTCTGCCACACCAATTCCCGCTAAAACAACAGCTGAAAAATGCACCGGAGTAGATTTTTGAATAGCATACGAACACAAGCATTTTAAATACATTTGAATGACTGCTGGAAATATCACATCTGCTTCCTGTGCTCAATTATAATACATTGGAATCAGATTTTAGCACTGTGATGTACTGCATATTGATGTAATCAGATTATGCTAGTTTGTACTGGGAGAACAGCTCCTTCTCCAGAATCGGAGGGAATTCCACCAATTGTGCAGTTGTCAGGGCTTTGCACTCCACTTTGCTTTGAAGTAACTGAAAATTTCTGCATTTGGTTCATTTATTCCATTGCTTTTACTAATATGTTGTCTTCAGTTACACGGCAATTCACACAGCACCTTCCGAATACAAGTCACTACGAAGTCTAAGAATTTATCCTCATAAATCATAGTCATAAATTCATTACAGAACATAAGGATGTTGTTTCTTCCATCGTGTACGTGCAGAATCTAATATAGCCATTTAATCAGCCACTTTTCTCTGCGCTGAGTAATTTCCATTGAGGTTTATTTCCCTCAAATATTTGTTAACTGAAGGTTTGATTTCAGTGATCATGTGTACTGCTGCAAGTCTCGCAGGCAGTGACTTATTAACCAATCGTTGTGTAAAACTGTTCCTCCTCGCATTTTCACTGCATATTTATGTTAACATTTTCATTATGTGCCCCTTTTATCTTACTTAATACCAGCTAACGGGGATAATATATTTTACCCCATCTCAATAAACACATGTTCCAACTGTATCAACTCATTCCTCAAATTATTGGGTTCCAAGGAAAGCAGCCACATATTATTCAAATTATCTTTCTGAAATCCCCATACATGCGACCATTCTGGAAATTATGCCCTGCTCCCTCCCAAACACGCTCATAAAAGTGACATGCATTGGAAGTGCCATAGATATTTGCTCCCGCTATCGCAATTCTAGGGTTGTATTTGACCAGAAAAAAGAAAGGGACTATGCACGGACATTCTAGGCTTACAAGACCAGGTATTTATACGCAAACTTCGAGGTGAGTAACTCACCTCCGGACTCCTCAAAGATGGTTGGCCATTTAGGATGCTGAAGTCAGCAGTGCATTGGAACACCCACGAATTTCCTGTATGCATTCGGCAACGCAGCATCACTGAAGAATGTCGACATCATCCAGTTCAAAAGAATCCCCTGGGTCAGCACTGCACTTTCCTATTTAAACAAGCATCCACTCCACCATCGACGCAAATTGGCAGTTATATATATAATCAATACAATCTACTGCATCAATTCAACAAGCTTCATTTTGTAGCACCTTCCACACCTGCAGCTATGCCAACTAATTGGCTAATGGCAGTAGACGCATACGAACACCTCCTCAGTACAACACAAAACACACTACATGATATTCTAAATTGAAACTATATCTTGGTTCCTTCACTATCAAAGGATCAAAATTCTGCAACATCCTTCCGAATAATAATGTGAGAGTCCCTGTACTAAATCTGCTGCAGCGGCCCATGAAGGCAGCCAAGCGAATTTAATTCAGCGGTAATTCTGGGTGGGCAAGATATTTTAGTCTTGACAGTGCTGCACACAACCCATGAAAGTTTAAAGAATAATAAAAAAGAGCCCTCTTAAAGCATAGATATATAAGTTGGCAGTATATTTTAGTTGCGTCCCAACTAACGCTTCATATATGTTCAGCATAACGTTCATGCATGAAGGCAAAGTTCGTCCATTTATAAAACATACGGCACAATATGCTTTTCCAACTACGCTCTCAATATATGCTGCCAACGTTAAGCAACTATGCACATAAACAGTAACATATCTCTGTCCTAGCAGAAAACCACGGGATAGCACTTTCAAACTTGCTTCATCCTTTAAAAAAATATACCATAGACCACGGCCCAATCACTTTTGTCTTTGAGCTACCCCACTCACCACACCCACAAGCAGGCAGTGGTCCTGCATTAAGCTACGGTAAGATGCCTGGAACATGGATTGATAGACTGAAAGTTGGATAATTTGCCCAGCTGAAAAATATGTTATAACGCATTATGGCTTTGCTGAATACTACCGCCCCAAGCCCAATTAGCTATCTAATTTCAATGGAAAGTATTACACTCACTTCTCAATGACTCTCATGCCTCCAGTTAAACATATTGCTTACTTGAGAACATTTGCAAACTAAAGCATAATTCCGTAGCAATTATTCATTCTGCTTTTGTATGATTAGGCTGAATGGAAATGGAATTGGAGATTCGGGAATGAAACAGATCTGTGCTGCTCTGACGAAAACGTATTGTGAAATACAGAGATTGGAGTGAGTAATT
The DNA here is from genome assembly GCF_017639515.1 of Carcharodon carcharias. Lineage (NCBI taxonomy): Eukaryota > Metazoa > Chordata > Chondrichthyes > Lamniformes > Lamnidae > Carcharodon > Carcharodon carcharias. The sequence goes on from NC_054490.1 coordinate 27,442,004, forward strand.
GTTTTTAAGCATTGGGAACAAAAATATGCAGTGTAGAAGTTAGTCGATTGTTAGAAAAGTATAAATGGTGGCAACAATTATTAAGAAATACTGGTTTTGACATACCTTGGGATGGCAATATTTATGATGCTAACTAAATATGATTGTGCATGTGCAGGCTTTTCTTGTGAATGTTGAAATTTCACTATATCTTTTGTCCATAATATATAATTAGATTTGTGCTTGCCGTTATTATTATGCCAGTATTGTTTTTTCTTCACTACAGGTTAAAATCTAACAATCTCACAGATGCTTGCGTGGAGTACTTGATTTATTCTCTCATTTTAAATCGTTCATTGATACAAATGGACCTGAGTAACGCCAGTCCGAGGGGCGATCAGACGAACTTGCTGACTGACAAATCTATTACTGCATGGCAGCAACTCAGCCGTAAGAACGCGTATCTGAGAGAACTTATGTGAGTTTGCATTATCTGCTTAGTAATTTCATGCTGGTTCGAAAGTAGAATATATTTCTGTTCGATTTTCATATCAGATTTTTGAAATGAGAATTCATAATTCCATGGTGAAATAACTTACTTGGAAGGTAGCATGATGAGATTGTTGCTAGGCTATTCATTATATTTACAAACGCTGAGGTAACACTCAACGAAAAACATTGCAACAGTTTGCCTTTGTTTTTTTTTATGTGGATTGTTAAAAGCAAGAACATAGCCTGGATCCTGTCCCCTTCGTGTTCACCGAAGCTTAAGAAAAACAACTAGAAACAACTTGATGAACAATTGCCTTCATGAGAGTAAACCAGCCGTCATTACCTAGTCTCCGCAAAATGAGTTTCAAAATTTGCAGAAATATCTTTGAATCATAATTGACCTAGAATAAGCTGTGCTAAACATCCTGTTGTATCAACAATGCAAAAACAAACTGACAGGACAAACGTCAGATGGCCCTCCAAAGTCCTTCTCTCTAATGCTGTGATGCATTCCCCAAATTGGCAGAATTATCCAAAGTAATCATCAAGGAACAAGAGCCTGAAAGCAACATGCGGATCGATAATCTTAAATAATCCAATGAGCTGTTGTGTAACTTCCTTTCGATCAAGATTGTAGCATTTTGTTTAGCGGCAGTGCCAATGGATACGAATTTTTATCCATCATTAAGAATAGCTTGTTTCATTGGCACCTTCACGTTTTGTAGAAAGTGATAACAGAGTCGTTTTGTGGGTTATCGTTGTGTATAACTGGGTGACTTTGATTTTGCAAGTAATATCGTGGAAACACATGGCCGGGCCTAAGGTCACAATTTTTGCTTCTGAAACGTGCCCAGTCTATTTTAAGTTAAGATTAAATTATCCTTAAAAATTGATCGGCAGTTGAAGGTAGACGTTCCACGCTGCATTTGGGATACCAGTACTTTCAACCACTAACTGGATGCTACCGTACAAGTCAAAAAGACGTTCAATCTATCACACATGTGGGTAGCGTGGCATGTCAGTACAGGTGTCATGCAGGGTATGCACACCATAAGTCCCAATGACTGTGGCATTGCATCAAACAGAACACTCCATTCGATTGTTTGGAACATGCAAACCAATGACAGTATTTAGAGCTACTTGCAAAATTCGTAACGTTTGTCCAACATCAGACATGTTTTCGTGTTTGGACAACACTGATTGTGGTAAAAATTGCCCTTCAGGTAATTTAATATATCAGTCACACTCACAATGTGGCTCATTTAGGCTTGGTAGACGTGACATGGGTTTGCACACTGGGTCCTGCTCTTCACAAATAGAAAGAGTATGTCAACGTCTTCTCCCTGTGTGAACTAAATAAAGCTGGATCAACATCAATTCCTTGACCGTTTAGCAGTGGAAAGCAAGCATTTATTGAACATGTCGTACTGCGCTTTAGAAGTTGGTGCTGAGACACCTGCTGAAACACTGTGGTCCATGTGATATAGGGCATTGGTATTTGTTTTTAAGAAGGGAGTTCCACGAATTTGACCTCGTGTCAGTGAAGGAACGGCTTTCCAAGTCAAAATTATGTCTGTGCTGAAGGGGATATTGAAGGCGGTGAAGTTCACAAGCACATGCTGCATTGTATTTCTATTTGTTTGAGTTCACGGGATTGGATGATGCACTTACCAATAAATATCGAGCTCCTTGTTTGATTTTAAATGAAGCCTGACGTATAACTAGGCTTGGGTGTATTTCTGTATCAACAAGTCGCCCAAAATAAGTCATTTTGCTAAACTCTCATGAACCTTTTCCCATGCAATATAAATGGTAATTCCCATTAGATGTTGTATTCTTGGGAACATGACCTTATGAGTTCAAGAGGAAAAGCTTTGTCAGAATGTTTTTATTAAGCAATAATATGTATGCCTATGTGAATATGGTCTTCGCCAGCATCATCCAAACCCCTGAGCTCAACCGCATAGAAGGCCAAGGGCAGAAGATACTTTTGAACACCACCGCCTTCCATATCCACTTCCAGACAGATGTAATTGTGACTTGGAATGCTATTGCAGTTCCTTAACTGACATTAGGTCAATATCATGTAAAACCCTTCCTAGCAACAATTAGGGTGGCCGTTCAGCACTTGGGCGCAGTGTTTAAGCAGCTGTCTCAGTACCACCTTATTATGCGCAGATCAGCATGTTGAATAAATTCTAGTTTTCCACAGAAGCCTCATCACAAGTATCAATGAAAGCAATGCGCTCATTTAATGGGAAGATATGATGGATATAAAGGAAATATAAGGTTCAGACTGATGGATATCGGTGCGGAAAGCTGGGAGGCTCGACTGGAGCAAGACTGAGTGATCAGATTGGCCAATTGCTCTGTTCTGTACTATTTGTCAGGATGTGTCTCAAAAAAAAGTGGCTTGTGTTTCGGTGTCAGCGGTGAGTCATTCACCTCCTGATTTCGCAAAAGCATTCAGTATCTTAAAAACGCAAGTTAGTATGGTAAAATATTTCCCAATTACCTAATGATGTCAGCTTTAACCACACGCAAGCTGTTTTACACTAAATACGACAAATTGTACGCACCCCATGTGCCTCTTTAAAGATTCCCTCCCGCTCCTCCGGCGCACAGTAGCGGCAGTGTTTGCCACAACTAGAATGCACATTTTCAGGTCCGCAAGTCCCCTTTTAGTACATCTTGAAAACTTGAAACATCTACTAACAAGAAGGAGAATGATGCAGACATATCAGCATGACATGCAAGTTCTCATCTTTTTTTTAGCAGCAGCCTCCCTTGGAACAAGATACCCTTTCTCTCTTGATCTCATGATAAATTCGCAAGTTTCCCCATATATAGCTTCTTGTTCTGCCGACAGCATACATACAGTGTTTCAGGAAACTGAGGTGCAGCCATTTTCTTAACGGCTATGCGTGATAGGCAAAAGAAAAAAAACAAGCACTGGCCATGTTAGCACAGCGTGTGTCCTATTATCGAAAACAGAGTATATAATGAATGTGATAATAATTGTTTGGAATATAGCAGCATCATTATTCAGAATGCATGATTGAATGGATACCTTAATTATACTTTCCTTCTGTACGCTCCCATATTTTTCAGGTTGGTGAACAATAACTTTTCGACAGAAGGGCGAAGGTTCCTTAAGCCACCTCATATATCGGATACTTTGATTATTCATACAGAATGAAGCACTGTAAATATATTTCATACAAACAATTTAATTATGCTTGGTAAATTATACTCGATAGAATCAGTGCAATTTTTGAACCAATAATTATTTCATGCATCAATGCAATAAATAACGACAGGCAGGCCTATTAAAATAACAGCAAAGATTGACTTAGGAGTAAAATACTGGGGATGCTGGAAATTCAGTACAAAAACAAAAATACCTGGAAAAACTCGACAGGACTAACAGCATCTGCTGAAACAATCAAATTTTCGAGTCCGAATGACTCTTCACCAGAACGAAGGAAAAGTAGAAAAGAGATTAAATGTAACCTGGTTTAAGGGGGTGGGACAGGTAGACTTGGAAAGAGGGCCAGGGAAAGGTGGAGATTGCCAAAGGTTGTCATAGACAGATGAACAAAGAGGTGTTGACGTTGTTAATTTTAGCTCAGAAATGTGCTAATAGCGACATTAAGCGTAGAAAGCAAGACAAGCATGGTACAGGTAGCCCTAGTAGGGGTGGGGTGGGATCAAAATTGGCTAAACGGTAGAGATAAAATAATGGATGAAAATACATTTAAATATATTGGAAATAGGTGCCAAATTAAAAATATATATAAATCATTGGAAGAAGAGGGATCGGAATGGGGGTGCGATGAAGGAGAGAGTTATGATCTAAAGCTGCTGAACTCAATATTCATTGTGGAAGACTGTAAAGTACCTAGTCGGAAGATGAGGTGTTGATCCTCCGGTTTACATTGAGCTTCACTGGAACATTGCTGCAGGCCAAGGACGGACATGTGGGCATGAGAACAGGGAAGTGTGTTGAAATGGCAAGCGGCAGGGAGGGCTGGGTCATGCTTGTGGACAGAACGAAGATGTTCCATGAAACATTCACCCAGTCTGGGTTTGGTCTCTCCAGCCTTGACTTTCTCCTTTACAAGTATACAGGTCTGCCTACACTCTTCAAATGTCAAAAGGTAACTCACTTGTATTTCTATTTCTTTATTATTATGATGATGATGATTATTATTATGCTTTTGTCATTTGGAATTCGGTCTCCTTGAGGTTATGGGGGGCAAAAATAAGAATCACCTAATTTTCGCTTATTAAATCGGAAAACATCGTGTTGAGGTCCTGATGTCATTTAATTAATGTTTAGCCCTTCAACCCACTAACGCTCTGGTTTGTACTTCTTCTCCCAACGAAACGAATGTAATTCAATCAATGTTCAAGGTGTAGCAGCCCAACTTTTGATTTGACACTCTACCGTCCTCCACATTAAACTGGGATCACGACCAAAGTTTCTATTTGCTCAGCAAGTGCTCCTAAGACGCTTATTCATTTACTATGGAATGTCCCAATCAATGCAATCCTAACATTCAGACATTGAAGTTACCTCCCAGCTTTCCGTGTCGACTGTTGCCACTCTGCAAGTACTGATACAGGGGCACTGAATTTTCCCACGAATCTGAAGTCTGGAAATGAAGATGTGCTATTTCAGCGGTTTTGTGTTACTCTGCAAGACTTTTGGTTGTGATTTTTGGCATTGATCTCTTGACTTCATGTTATTTTTGATCATAACACAACTGCTGATAATTCGGCTTGCTAATAAGCATCATTCGCTAGAGACACATGATTACTTCCCATTGATTTAGGCATTAATATTATTAAATGGCTCGACTGATATCAAAGTGTATCACAATGTGAAAAGTAAGTTCTTGAAAAAGGGAGACATTTTTAAAAAAATGCTATATTGTCTGGCTCAAATATTGTATAAAGCAATAGCGAAATAAATATAGCTTACGCTGTTGACTGAATTATATTTGATCGCTGGCATTATAATGCCAATTACAGAAAATGGATGAACAGAAGCCCAAGTAGTTCCCGTAAACCAACCCCACTCGCACCATTACAGCTTGTAGTCTTCTTTAAACATTTCTCATTGAACATGCCTCACTTACTCCACATAATATGATTGGCATGGTGCCCGCATGGATCTTACTAATGCTTGTATTTTTCGTGCGATTTTTGAATTTTGACTATTTCCTAGTGCTACGCACCGCCCGAACCCTCCATACCCCTACACCCCCACATAACCCCCTAGCTTGCCCACATTGATGGCTCCATACGTTAGTATTACTGATCGCAGCCAGAACAGGAAATCGTCCTGAATTTTGGTACAAATTTCCACCCTTCTACGATCACATAGTCCAGATTAAACACTGCCCATATCGCCATCGACTTCGCTGTCTCCATCTCTGGGAATAGGCGAGCTAATAAAAATCATTATTAGTCCTCTGGCACCCACTGGCATATGAAATGCATTTCCTTGCACTATCTCACTTGTAGGCAGGCAAGCATATTCGCCATGTTTCTCCAACTCCACAACATTTATTCTGATGATGCAATCTGCCATCACAACAATGCTATTTCATCATTTTTTCAACCCATGATTTCTATGCAGTGTGTGTGAAAGGGGCGTCATGTGTGCAAATTTGATCCCCTTCTAAGCACACTCACCTACCACCTTCTCTCCTGGAAAAGCGACAATGTCCCTCCGCACCTCCAACATCATACCACCTCATGACACCACGGCTATACGTATCAAGCCACCTGCCCAAAAATTCACAATTAGCCCCCATCAATTGCACAATTCGCAACACGATGCCACAACAACAAGCATCTTCAACTACCCTGAAAAAATTCCCTCCAATTCACGCTTGTATATTCCCCAATCACGACCAACAACATGATCCCTCCCCACAGCATTTTCAGGTGATAAACAGTTAAATGAGGTAATTTCTCTTCAGGAACCAACTCCTCAAAAAATCCTTCCAGGTGAACGAGTAATTGACTTGTTGTCTTCAATTTGGCATGTGATATACAATTACTTCCAGTGCCATATCCTCTGCATTTGGATGAACAAACATCAATTTGTTAAAAATTTTGTGCAATACTTGCGATAAGTCACCAACCACAGCTCAGCGCTCTGTTCCCATTTCATTCTAAGTATCATCTCGGACAAACGCTCACAATTTTCTCCTCAGCCACCAGCTGTATTCAAGTGCATTTCAACACTAGCTCGAAGAACAGCAACTCATCTACCTGGTAAGCGTTATAGAGGCTTATGATTCAACACTGAGATTGACAATTTCAGTCGAGGACTCCTGTCCCACGCCAAATTATGTTTACATTTGTCAAGTTCAGCTTTGAATCACATCGTGATCACATCCGGGTGTTCTAATACTGCTACCATCCACGGTCTTTCTGACAAAGGCTTTGTTTCTTCATTGAAATAAGTAGCTCTTTCTTAGTCATCTCTTCCAAGCCATTTTTTCAATTAATATGTCCCTCCCTCTATGATGCTCATTCATGCCTAATCTGTTGCACATACTGCACTGACTCTTATTTTCTTACAGTCTGTTGCGCATAACAATGAAAATAACATGATATATGGGAGCAGGAGTAGAGCACTCGGCCCCTCGAACATCCTCCACCATTCAATAAAATCATTGCTGATTTTCTTGTGTTTAGATTTCCACATTCTCATCTATCACCGATTAGCACTGATTACCTGGCCTAATAAAAATCTATTTACCTCTGCCTTAAAATAAAACATCCAAGGAGCCCGCCCCCACCATCCACTGAGTTCCAAAATTCCTCAAGCATCTGAGGGAATAAAGTAATCTGCTCATCTGTGTCCTAAAAACGTTACTCCTAATTTTCAAACACTGTCCCCTCGTTCTGGACTCACCCAAAATAGGGAACATCCTTTCGACATGGAAGTTGTCAAGGCCGTTCAGGATATTGTATGCTTCGATCAAATCGCTCCTCAGTCTTCTAAACACCAGTGGAAACAAAACTATTCTTCGGAACCTTTCCACCTCAGACAACCCAGTCATCTCAGATATCAGTCTAGTGAACCTCCTTTGAACTACCTGAAGTGTATTTACATCCTCAAAAATAGGACAATAGAACTGCACACAATATTTGACTTGAGGGCTTAAAAATGTCTTGCATAACTGAACCATATCATGCTGACTTTTATTTTCAAGTGTGCTCGTAGTAAAGGATGGCATTCCATTCGCCTTCTTAATTAGTTGCTCTACCTGCAGAATAAGCTTTTGTGACTCATCCACTAGAAGAACTTCGTACCTCTCCATCACAGAATTATGCAGCCGCTCTCGATTTAAGTAACACTTTGCTAATTCCGATCATGCCTGCCTTCTTAAAGTAAGAAGATATTTCCATAGCGTGAGAAAAAAGGTCAATATTTCCCCAGTGTCATGTTGAGTATGGACAGCACAGTGCTATCAATCTCGATATGTCCCCCCATATCCTAGAAATCTGTGCAGTTTCCAACAGTGAGCTTTAAGTACAAATATGCAGTTTTATGTTGTTTATTTCCTCAACTACGGAAAGCCAGGCTATTAGCGAAGAACTCCGATTCATTTCATGCTGAAAGTTGAACAATCCTTCTCCTCTGGATTTATTTGCCTTCTCCCCACAAAATGCTGCTGCTTTTCAAAGAGAAAATAAAAGTTGTTTTTTATTATCCTCATGACATTCAATAATCTGGCTCTTCACAGAGAGCATGCTCTGCTCAATTACTCCAGTGAGGCCGCACCAGCTACAAGCACACTCCACATATTCAACATCCTAGATAACGTTGAAAGTTTGCATAGACGATCGTGCTCTAATTGTTTATGTGCACATTTTCATCACTGTTCCCTGAAAATACAATAAGCCTTTGTGTTGCGAACATCGAAAACCTAAAATCGAATATTAAATCCTGCGGTAGCAATTCCATTGCAAGTCAAGAGGGGATGGGGAGACACTCCTTCACTGGAGCTGATCTTTGCTAGGCACCTGTTGGCGCCAATTTTAATTGCCACTTGTTAGCCCAAAGGTGATATGAACAGGCTTTACTGTGTATCCGCATGGAAGCTTCAGTGTCTGAGAAATCAAGACCGAACACCTCCACTTCTGACTTTATCATAAATGGAAGGTCATTGATGAAGAAGCTGAAGATGGTTGGGACTAGAATGCTGCCATGATGAAAAACTGAAGTGCTGTCCTGGAAATGATATCTTTGACCTTCAACCAACAGAACCATATTTCATACATCTTGGCATGATTCCAATTTTGTGAGGACTCCTCGTTGCACTCTTGCTCAAATGTTGCCTTGATGTTAAGGGCAATCACTCTCACCTCATTTTTGGTGCAGAGCTCATTTCTCCGTATTCGATCCAAGACTGCAATGAGGTGAGGATCTGTGTGGCTGTACTGGAACGCAAATGAGAGGCAGTGAGCATGTGACGTTTGATGGCCCTATTAATTACCCCTTGTGGCATTTTGTGATGCTATAGGTTAGATGGATGGCACATTAATTGGCCGGGTTGGATTTGTCCTGATCTTTGTGTAAAGGAGATCCCAGGTCAATTTTCCACATTGCCAGTTAAACGTCAGCGTTTTAACAATTTAGGAACAGGTTGGCTAGTTGTGCTGCAACTTCTGGGGCACATGTCATCTGTACTATTGATGGAATGTTTTCTGGGACATAGCCTATGCTGTATTAAGTGATCTACGCTGTTTCTTGATATCATGTAGAGTGAATCGTTGTTTTGAAGTCTGGCATCGGTGATGTTGGGGCCTTCGAGGATGGCTGTATCAACCATTCACTTGACACTTCTTGCTGAAACTTGTTGCGAAGGCTTCAGCCTCGCCTTTTGCACAGTTAGCATGGGCTCTCCCATCAATGAGGATGGAGAACTTTCTGGAGCCTCATGCTCCTCCACTGCTTGTTAAACTGTCGGGTATCATTCAGGACTGCATGTTGCAGGACTGCTGAGATTATGCCTGATACGTTGGCTTTGGGATCGGTCAGTTCTATCTAATAATTGTTTTTTTTTTATTCTGCTGCTTGGCATTCAAGGAGCTCTCTGCAGCTGCTTTACAGGGTTACTAACTCATTTTTCAAATTATACCTGGTCTTGTCCCTGGTATGTCCTCCTGCAATCTTCATTGAAACAGGGTTGATTTTCTAGCTTGATCGCAATGGTAAAGTGGGGGATATGGCATAACATGAGTTAATGGATTTTGTTTGAGTTCAATTCTGCTGATGCAGATAGTAGCTCTACTGGCCAGATGGTAGATGCAGTTGCTAGATGTGTTTCAAAACTAGCCTTTGAAGCATGGTGCTCAGGGCACACAACACGATATTGGGCACCCTCAAAGTGAAGTGGGACTTCACCTTCAGAGGGAATGTGCTATTTGGCAAAGCAGAATGAGGTTTCTTCGCCCAGGCTATACCTGATACCATGTGACTTCTCGGGTCGGGAGTTTGTGCTGAAAACAGACAGGGCGACTCCCTCCCGACTGTATGCCACTGTATTGCCAACAATGTTATTTTTTTTTTTTCTTGTTCATGCGGCATGACATACCCAGCGATGATGACTGTGGTGTCAGGGACATGTTCCGTTATGTTTGTTTCCATATGTATGAGCATGTCAGACTGTTGTTTGTTTAGTTTGAGGGGCTGCTTTCTGAATTCGGACACTACGCCTCAAATGTTACTTCGGACGGATTTGCAAGGTCAACCTGGGTGGATTTGCCATTGTCATTTCGGATACAGAGTTTGAGGTTGTGTTGTCCATCCATATCGATACAGTTTTAGCGTATCTACACAACTCAATCGTTCACTAGGCCATTCCATAAGGCAGTTCTGGATCAACCGCATTATTGTGTGTCCAGAGTCACATGCAGACCAGACCAGGCAAGGGCAGCAGATTTCCTCCCAGAAAGGACAGCGAACCAGATAGGATTTTGCAAAAAATGATCTTGGTTTCATGGCCACTTCATCATTGCACGTTTATTTATAAATTGCTATTGAATTTAAATTTCACCATTCGAACCTGGGTTTGCTGAGCATTTCTCCAGGTGTCTGGATTATGCGTCGAGTGACAGCGCCTCCTTGCCTGGATTGACAAGAGATGTCTAAAGGCTGATTTACTAAATTATTTTACTGCTATGATGATGAGCAATACGTGATGTATTACTTTAAGGATAAAGCTGTAATTTATGTAGGATGCAGTAAAAAAGCAGGGTTAATTAGGAACGAGGGAGGGAAAGGCCTGTGGGAAAATCATAATAGAAAAGGTATTGAATTCCGAGTTAAATTTTAAAATGATACTCCCCAAGCACAAACGCACAAAAAAATCTTTAATATTAACAACGCCAGTGATGTAATTATGAAAGAGGAACTAGCAAATGTTAAGTAATTAAGTGGGACAGAAGTAATGAACAGTGGAGGCAAATAAAGAAATAATTCAATGTTTCAATAAAAATACATTGCAGGACAAGCATATGCTCAGCAAGATAGACTATAAATGTTTTGCTCAAGTTCTCAAGAATATTATCATATTAAAATAATATGCTTATAATTTAGCAAAACTGGTAGAATTCTGAAGATTGGAAATCGTTTTGAACTCACCATGGCGACACCCAAATTTTGATAAACATGGAACAGTAATAGAATATGGCAGTAAACTATCTGGGAATATAACAACAGATTGAAACATCTTTTAGAATCATATAAATAGTAAGTGAGAAGTTAAAGAAACTGTTGGCCACTTAGACGTAGAGGGAGGGGGAATTGTCGCAGAGAAAAAGTAATTTGCAGAACTTAAAATAATGAAAATCAGAAAAAAAAATCGAGTGACTTGGTGGCTCAGACGCTAGAGTTATACTGAAGTTCGTAGCAGAGGCAGCGGATGTGCTGGATGCAATTTTCCACAATTACTTAGATTCGGGAATGGCGGTATTGGATTGGCAGTTGGGATATGTTAAAACAGTTTTCAATAAATGCGTTAGTAAATAAGAATGAACTCTAGGTCATTTGGCCTAAATGCAGTAGTTTGGAAAATGCTACAAATAATTACTAAGTGATCCTTAAACACAAAGTTTAAAAGGTAAGAAAATGCATCATGGTGTCGGGTGTTATATTTGAGCAAAAATATAGAATTGTACGGAGACGAGGAAAACAGGAGTTTTAGAATTACTATGACTGATGGAGTTAGTATAGCCGAGTTATTTAAACAATCCAGTAGCAGTCTTTAAACAATTGTCATATCATATCATTTTAAATGTAATGTTCGAGATGCGAATCTAAATTCAGGAATTGGAACAACATTTCTCGAAGTTATACATTTAACCAATTGAAACATTTTGATAATTTACACAGGTTAAATTAGTTATAGGCGTTGCTGCAAATCATAACTATTACAAATATTAACAAATTAACAAACTAACCTCCATTAAGTAATAACTACCCCTCATAGACTAAATCAGACAACGAGCAAAACATCGGCACTTCTTACATTCAAATTAGGTGGTTTTCCTGTTGGTTCCTGTGGAGGCTTACAACTGTATTTTAACCTCGCATTTCATCCTATATATTAATGACTCAAATGAAGAGACAGAGAGCAATGCATTAATTGTTGCTAATGATGTGAAGTTATTTGGGAAGCTAAGCTTCAGAGCGCAGAGAGAGACTGTAGGACGTCATGGTCAAATTAACTAACTAGGCAACAAGATGGCAGATGGCGGAACATGCAGGGAAGTGTGAAGTTATTTGCCATTTTCTTTGATATTGTGTTGTTCTACTGCCCTTTGTCAGTACCTATTCGAAATCCAGCTTTACACTACCTTCTGTTGGCATCATGATATTGTTACTTCTCCCATTCCCCACACTTTTGGTCTAGCACTAAGAAGGCCTTCTTTTCCATTTGATTCTCTCCACCATTTGCACTATTAGAAACTAGCGCCGATATTATCCAATTTATCGGTGTTATTCAATCATTTTTGGACATTTGACATTCTCCAAATGTGTGCCTTAGTGATGATTTCTTCTACTTCGCCTTGGCTTTTCTTCTTTCACTGGCTAATTCCTGGTTGCCAGACAACTCCTTCCCAGAGGAGGTATTATTCTCCTTCGGTTAGCTGAGGGACAGTTCCTACTACAAGGGGGACTGAAAAAAGGTCAATCACTATGCGGGCCTCATAAAGAGGCTCAAACTGTGGCCCTCCTCCAACTACACGCACTGGAGCTTTGGCCTTCCTTGTGGCCTCGGTGTTTAAATTTAGTTTTCCTTCAAACATCAATAACTGTCTAGTCCCTGTGTTCCCGGGGAGTGCTTCGGAATTGCTAACAGTTTGGATCAAGAATGGGGCCACTTCTCCTGACAGGACTGAATATCATAGTCTCTCTGGGAGTCCTTCTGCATCCATTATAGATAAGGTCTTGCCCGCTAATGGATAATCTTATCTCACAAGTAGCTCTGCTGCACTGCGCATCTGGGAATCTTTCGGGTGTATCTCTTTTGAAGCCTTATGCACCAAATTGCCTTGCTTCGCCATCAGCAGCAATAGGGTCTGCAGTGGGAAATCACCAGCCTCCTGGAATTCTCCCTTTGGTTTGCAGGGGACGAAGGGCGTTGCTGGAGGGACTTCTCGCACCTCCTTCTATCTTTTCTTTTCAGTGCTGGGGTCATTTTTCCAGCACTCATGGTTATTGCTTGGAAGGTTTCTGCCTGAATATAATGCCCTATGTTCAAGATCGTAAATATCTGCTCCGACTCCTGCAACGCTAGCAATGATGATTCTCTCTGCTCCTTTAGACATAGTTGCATGTTTGAGGTTAGGTAATTTTGGATTCTTCCAACAATGCTACGACAAACAAATATTCAAATGTTTGTGGGATAATTAGGGCTCTTATCGATCAGTGAAATGTGATTTTTGTCACTCGTTAAAGCTTGTGTAGATTTTGGTTAGCATCTTAACGGGCGGTCTGTACTTGCTGGTGGCCTCTGGGACAAACTTGTATGCACTTAGGAAGGAAGGCTCAGGAAGCTTAACATTTTGATATACCGGAAGTAGACATCTCGGATTCTCCCTGACAGCTTCTCCAAATTAAAAATATCCAGACATCATAGGGCCATTATTTGTAAAGGTGGAAAAATGACTCCCCATTTGTCTCTTGAAACTTGCGAAGGTTCTTAGCATTTAGGGAGTGGTTTGTGTTAATCGGATAGGAAATGATGCCAGAGAGAACGGGATGTATCCTCCGAGCGCCAAAATGGCTGTGGTCTCTCTCTCTCTCTTGCTTTGAACTGGTAGCTCCATTTCTAATTTTGGGTACTGGTATAATCTTCCCAATAATTGTTTCCTTGTTGAAGCTCCAATTTAAGCTTTTGTATTTCGATATTAACTAGGGAACGAGATTTTGAGTCATGGGTGACTTCCTTTGTTAACTGCTCTCCTGGTAACGTCATCTGCAGACGTATACCACCGCCAGAAATCGCCAGTTTCTTTAGAATTCGCTGGGTGAATTCAATTGCAGCATCCGAGCTACAGCTTTCAATTAATCTGTGCAAAGTGGGTGCAAACATTTTCTGCTTAAATCATCTTTCTGAACACGCATTTAACCATCAGATGTTACCATTTCCTTACCTCTAAGGTTAATAAAACGCTGTATTTTATGTGTCCTGAGATTAGTAAAAAAACACCGAGTTCTCATTTTTGGAATTCCACTTAACTCATTTCGTTTTACTTTGGCTGGTAGCTTACTTTGGACGCCAGATGACTACAAATTGGATGAAACCGGGACGAGCCTACAATTTATGTTAAGGACAGGAGAGTGTTTAATTTAAACATCCATCCGCACCCTTCACCCGTCACCCCAACCCACCCACACAACACACCCCGCCCCCCACCCCCCCTTTTCGCCTCGCAATAAACGCTTGTGAATGCATTTATTTATGTTTTCCCACGTTTGGAAGTGGTGGCATAGTTTCTGTAATAGTCAGTTTGCAGTAATGCAATCGCCTAGTCATAGCAACACAGCACACTCGAGATAATGTAATCAAAGAGTGTTGGTTTACTTTACACACACACACAAAGCATGGAGAGGAGTATCAAATTACCCTTCCTTTTTGCACTGACACAATAACAGTTGGATGAGGGAAAGTAATGTGTGCAAGGCAAAACACAGTAAAATAAGACTTATGGTTTCATGAGAGTCCTGAGCCCAAAACAAAAACCTAACGGTGCTTATCTTCTAAGGGTAAACAGCTTAAACTGCTGCAAGGTTATCAGTATCCACAAAAGCAATATCTTCCCCGATGGAAGAAGGCATGTAGAGATGGTTGTGTCTTATAGACACAGATAGAGGAGTTCCAATGTTAAGGTACTGCACAGTGTATATGAGAGCCAAGAAATATACGTGTACAGAGTCATTTCTGCTGATGACTAAGAGGTGGTAAAATGGTAGACTTACACTGTTGTTTTCGACAGAGTAATATTAAAGCTTCAAATAGCTTTAATCGAAATCGTGTCACTAGCCTCTAACTTCTTCTCCTGGGTTTTTTGTCGATGAATGTATTTTACTTTTCCTAGTTTGCAATCCCGTGTGGTGAAACACATGATCCAGTGTCAATTTAACCCTTGAAGACATATAGTCTCCGTGGACAGAGCTCTGCCTTAGATATGTAAAGGGTTTTGGTGCATTTCATTGCAGTCTGAGCTTCAACATTGCTGGCGGCACTGGCATTTTATAAAGAGGTAGCAAAGATGCTGCTGGTTTCTGAATGTTTCAAAATCACGGACATGAGCCTCATAACAGCTTTACCTCGCGATCCTATGGTTAAGGTTATTTTAAATCAGAGCATCAGACCCTAGGAAGCATTTTTAGGGTTATGAAAGGAAGCAATTTCAGCTCTGTTGCAAATCAGTTGACTGGTATGTACAATCCCATCGCCACCTCCAACTCTGTTGTGATTAATTTGACAGTATTCTTTCCATAGCATAACAGAACAATCAACACCTCCGGTGTGTATTAAGCCAGGCCAGAACAATTCCCACCTTGTCCAACAGCTGGCGGTTTAGCTCTCCTGGATACTGTAAGGAAAATTTGAATTTAAAATTAATGGCCGATCCGTTGTTTGTACGATGTTCGTACCACTAAAGACGACCTGACAGGCAAAAAAAAAAAATCCTTAAATGAATGTACATTTTTTCTTGAAGTGAGATTTTGCATGGTGGATTGGCTTTATCAGAAACAAATATGTTTTAGATGCTAAGTTTTCACAACGAACTCTGAGCCCCTGAGAGTGAAATGCATTCCGTGTGAAGTGTGTGCCCCGATTGTAACTGCCTTAAGAAGATGAATTACTTGCTCATTGCTTCGGCCATATTGAGTCCGAAATCAACTCTAAATGGATAAATATCTAACCCATGCATAGGGAATGAGAGCTATCGTTTGATGTTCATCACCTGAGTGGATCACAATGAATTACATCGAAATGCCCATTGGGTTTGCTGACATTTCGCAACTTTTAATACAACCTATGGCACCGAGTGATTTGCCTGCTTTTTGATCAATATCTACCATATATTTTTGGAAAGAAAGGATTGAATGGGACTGTGTATATGTTTAACCAGAAGCATTAGCAACAACAGAATTGACACTTCATTAAAGTACCTCTCCACTGAAGCAATATCAACAGACATATTAGATTGATGAAAGAGAAGCATCTCAGGACATGTATCTTTATTTTTTGTTATTTTAGGAAAAGGTGTATAACTCTCTCGCAATTTATTTACAGTTATCTATCTACCCGACTTCTGCCTGTATATTTCTCTCTCTCTCTCTCTCCCTCTCTCTCTCTCTATCTATCTATCTATCTATTCTTGACACTACTTAGGGATAGTGAGGAGCGTACGTAGTTCTCCATCACTTCTGCCCAGCTGATGATCAACCTCCTCAGGTCTTCTGCCTATGTCAATTACTTATTCAGAAAAAGTTTAAAGAAGGCAACGCACCACCAACTTAGCAAAGTTTAATTATAGATGGGCAACAATGCTGGCTTTGCCAAAAATGACAATATCCCAGGAAATATATTAAAATAAACTGCTTCTTCCGTTTATTTTTATGGGAATATATTTTAATGTGTAAACACGTCTTTTAGTCGAACAATCAGATGACTATGACAATGCAATAATGTTGCTCTTAATGCTTATTAATTTCTACCACAATATTACTGACAAACTTTTTCAAATTTGAAGGAGTAACACAATACAATCCTTCCGTAATTTGCCAGAGAAAATCAGGTAGACATTTGCAGGCTGCGAATGTCACTGAATATTGAACACGACTTCAATAACATTGGGGAAGTGGTTGTGGTGGTAGAGTTAAACAAAATGTAACCCTGTGGGAATAACTTCACATTTGGAAGGATGTAAATATATACTACATAGGCACAGAATGCAAATATATAATGCTGCAAAAATCACAGATGTCGATAATGAACACACTCACACACATATTAGAAAAACGCCCCAGTCCTGGAACTCACAGAGAATCTACATGTTTTGGTGACAGTCGCGGCAAGTTTAAGGACGCAGCCACTCCTCTGATTAGATAAGTGAAGCGTATGTTGGACAAGTTTGATTTGAAGGGGGGTTACATGATAGTTCGGCCATAAAAATAAAACGTCAATTCTGACGTTTGGCGAGCTGAGAATGCCCCTTCCGAGAATAATGCATAGTAGGGGAAGGAAAGCCTAAGGCAAGCCAACATGTTTTCCTATGTTTTCTGATTGAGTATATTTGGGGAGATTGAATTATAAATGTTTCCTTTCTCATGCTGAAGCCTCACAAATGCAGTTTAGTGATGCAGGAAAGTTGCTCTTAGTCATATGAGAGAATGGATCAACACAGCACTGATGATAGCAAGTCAAATAAGACACTCTAAAAATAAAGAAACGAAAACAGGCTGCATAACAAAATATTGATTGATTTCATTCCGAATTGTTTCCACAGTTCTTTCTATAAGGTTCACATGATATGTGGGTATGCTAACGAGCTTGTTTCTGTCGAGGTGTTCCTTATTTCCCTATGGGATAGATGGGTACCTAATTCGAAATGACTTGGCTGTCGGTGAGTTATTGCTTCATGCAGTGATGTCAGAAAATCCTGCTGAAAGTGAAGTTTTACAAGGTTAGTTGAGTAATTTGAAACAAATTAAATAATGTTTTTGTATAAACGTGATGTTGAAATTTATATTCTGACTAACTAAGTGTTGGAAGTATCAGAAGATCTTCCTGCTATTTATATATTTTTTAAGCTCTAAGTGCATGAGGGTCAGGTGAAAAGCGGAATGACAGTTGTAAATTTTGCTAAATAGTCTGAAATAATAATGAAGAAATAGCACATGCAATTTGTTAGAAAACTAATGATGAAAAAAAAAAAGAGATATATGTTTTGTTTGTGAATGGAGAGACAAAAAGAAAAGAGTCCAACGTTACCGTTATAAAGCTGCAGCAACGAACACCATTTCCTGAACGCACGTTGGAACATCAGAAAGTGGAATTGACAAAATTTAACCAAAAACAATTGTGCAGAGTTTAATTTCAGTGTAACATAGTTGCAGTGGAGGTGGTTAAGATAATTTTTGAGCTGAATACAATGGTTATCAAACTCTCTCAGCTGAAAAATAATAACTAGGAGAAAAATCATTAGCTCTTATGGCAGCATGAGAGGACTTTACTCACTAGTGATGTTTTCCCAGAATGATACCATAATCAGAAGAATGGCACTCTCATTGACGGCAATTCTGATGTTCATTAGGCAGTTACGTTGTTCAGAGACCTGTGCCTAAAAGGGAAGACATGGCAGAACGGGAAAATATTGATATTAGGAGTTGAAAGTAAGAATGCGCAGAATGCTTCAGTGCCTATTTTCTATAAGCTGAAGGCCCCCATAAAAGCTAGAAAATATTGTGACATCCTGGTGTACGGGTTTAAAAAGAGAATCTGCAGAAGCGCTGATGTCCAAGGGGATGATGAAGTATGACAGGGAATTTTGTCTTTATCTCATAACAGCCAGCAGCCTAGCTCAGATGTATTGCCAAGAATGAACAATATTGGTGAAGGCAAAAGTAACCAAGGCTAACATTGTTATGTGCTTTGTTTCAATGCTATCCCAATTTAGATTAAGAAGGTAACCATGGAAAACAGAACTGTTAACCAAGTAGATGGATAGACTGGGAGAAAAACAATACCTAATTGGAAATGAGATTAGTTTAGTAGGTTGAAATAAAGTGTGCAAACCAGTATTTTAAGATATTTTGTTTACCAAATCATTGGTTCTGTAAGAAGCCACGTAATGTTTACCTTGAAGACTGTCACGTTTGGTCGGTTGGTTACTATTAAACATTACGGTGCTTCCAATTCACTAAGTTGAATTTTAAAGTAATGCAAAGTGGTGTGAGTGTGGGAGGGAGGTTATCTCTACAACATATAGTGGGATAGTCGTCAAGCTGTTTACAATGTTACAACCTCTTGCATTATGATAGCGTTGCGAAAAAAGTCCTATTTCAATAAAAAATTTTATTTCTTCTGGACGAGGGATACTCAACTTTAAGTGTATTATGGGAAGCATGCATTTTACTTCTGTTTGATGGTCTCTTCAGAAAAAAACGAATGGACAAGGGAGTATTCTCACAGAAAATATCTCTTTTTTTAAATTTTTGAGCATGACATTGTTAGCTTCCAAATGATACCCATGTTTCATTATATTGCAGTGGGAGCTGGCACCCAAAAATTAAAAAGAACAATAATTGCAGTTATGTGCCCTTTTATTTTGAGAAAATGTCATTAAAGAGGGAACAAACAAGTGTTTTTTTTTTTCCGAATAGAAAAGTTTAAATTTGGCAGTTTGCAAAATCATACTGGTGCTGAAGTTGGTCTCTGATTGTAGGGCAGGCACTTCTTCACTATATGTATGTCAATGTGTGAGTGTGTATGACTCAGAACAACGTAGCAATGAAGACAGGTAGACTAGGGAGTTGTTGATTGATAAAGTGCAATGTTTCTATTTCAGTTAAACGAGTTATCTGCTGCCTTTTGAAAGTCTCGAATTAGGGGTTGACTGAAGATTTTTTGACTTCAGGATCCGAGTGACTCCAGTCAGATGGCTTTCATACATATGCACCTTGTCGGTGGTAATAGTGACTGAGGACTTCAGATGGAGTACATCAGCTTGCGGTTTGCTATTCCATGGTTGTAATGATTGATTTCAAAATTGAAAGATGCTGCATTCTCAGATTTCAAGTTTCGATGATTCTGAGTAGCACCATTTTTGTTCATGAGCTAATGCAAGTCACTGTAACTACGTGAGGAATATCGTTGTACCATTAAAAAAAACACATTTTGATTTGAATAGCCCTCTACCTGTTTTAAAGTTTGAATCACAGAGCCACAGAAATGTTACATCACAGAAGGACAATCGTGTCTCCACCTGCTCTCCAACCCCGAGCAATAGAATTTAAAGCAATTTCTCCACTCCCCCCGGTAAAATTGTGCATTGCAACTAATCAGATAATCATCTAATGCCTTCTTGAATGTTTCGATTGAACCTGGCCTTACCAGACTTCCAGTGAGAAAATTCGAGACTCGATCCACACTCTACTTGTGTTTTTTTTTTTTTCTTGCATCACATTGCTTCATTTGCAAATAACTTTAATCTGTGCCCTCTCGTTATCGATCCCTTGACGAGTGGTACAGCTTCACCCTGTGTACTCTTTCCAATTTCATCATGATTTTGAACACCGCTATTAATTCTCCTATTAGCCTTCTCTGCTCCAAGGAGAACAGTCCCAGCTTCACCAAACTTTCTTCATTGCTCAAGCTTCTCATTCCTGGAAACATTCCCAGAAACTTCTTCAGAAATTTCTCTAATGCAAAAACAACATTTCCATAATCTGGGACACAGAACTGTACAGGATTCTCCGACTGAATTCTAATTAGGGCCCTATATAGGCTCAGGTTAACCTTCCTGCCCTTATAGTCTATGCCCGATTATTAACAGCCAGTGTTCTTTGTAACTGCTCTCTCCCCCTGTTCTGCCACCTTCAGTGAAATATGCATATGTGCTTCCAGACTTCTCTAACCCTGTACTCCCATAAACATGTACCCACTATTTAATATTGTCTCTCTATGTTCTTCCTACCAAATTGAATTACCTCATGCTTCTCCACAATAACCTTCACCCGCCACAAATCAGCCCACTACCACAACTTGTCAATTCCATTTTGACGTTCTAGGCTGTTTCCCTCACAGTTGACAATGCTTATAAGTTTTGACTCTGTCGGAAACGTTGAAATTGTCTTGTACACACTAATGCTTAGATGATTAATATATATCAGGAAAAGCAAGGGCGCCAATACCGGCCCTTGGGAAAATCCATGACAATCTTCCTTCGACCAGAAACATATCAGCTGACCTTTACACCCTGTTTCCTATTGCTCAACCAATAACCACACTGCCTTTGTCCCTTTTGTTCCCGAGCTATAACTTTTCTCACAAGTTTTGTGTGGCACTGTATCAAAATCCTTTCGAAATTCCATGTGCCCCTCATCAACAGCATAGGCTAATTTCAGCAGTTTTGCTAAAGTGAAATTTCATTAAAAACGTGTTGTTCCATGGCGGCTCCTTTTCATTGGTTTGGTCCTGATCGCTTTTGCATCAGCAAAAGGTTATGATGAATTGCAACGGTTTTTGGATGCAATCATGTACGTTGGTATAAACGTGCGATTAAAAGGCATTATATAATGACAGACATGACAAACTTATTCTAAAATTGCCATAACAGCAACACTGTTAAGTTCGAGTTCACCTGGCTGTGAGGGATTGTTCCAACATATAGAAACCTGGAAAACTCCTAATACAAGACGAAACTTAAGCACATCAGCCTGTCTTGTCACGTTGTTCCACCAGGTAAACATCTGCAAGAATTCAAACACAGTGTAAAATGAAACGAAAACTTGGCTAAAGTCTTAAGAAGTCGTATCTCTCAAAACCTGCTAAGACTTATGTATTTATTTCATAAGTGGCCTAGCCATATTAAACGTCAATAACCCATACACTTGTTGCACGATCTAAATCCACTCTGTAGACAGGAAAAAAAAAAAACATCTGAGTAAATTCTGATACACCATGAAGTAACGAAAAATGCAATATAATACTTCCAGATCCAACCTGATATTAATTGCTACCTCGTTTAACATCAACGCAGGCTATATAGTTAATAATTGCTTGTTTGATACAAATAAATGACGATTTGCAAGGTAGAAGGCTTTGACTTATCATGGCGCTGCAAGACGAACACACCAGTAAAATACTACATGTAACGTGGAGAAGGGCGGACTGTATGACATTTATTCGCAATTTCCTTCTCATGCATTCTATCATAATTTACCCCGGCAATTTCCCTGGAAATTGGTAAACGTGGGCTGTGACAAAGGGAAATTGATAACAGAGGCTCCAACTAGATATGGAATCTAAGCGTCAATGGAAAAACCATTATGTTTTTCCCATGCCTATTCGTAAAGGTGGCAATAAAACTTTCTCTTCAAACTTTGAAATCCGTCAGGCTGGGGCACAGCCTATGCTATAGCGAGAAGCAGGATTTTGATGCGGAGGCTGCAATGGAATCGTTGATATTGCGAATTAGAATGCTGAGGTGCTTAGGGGCGACCTTGCAGTGTATTTTTTTTCCCAGGCATTTGCATCCATTGATTTGCAAGCTGTCGAGAGTTTGGGAGGCACTATTTCAACAGGCATGGCGAGCTGTTGCGTTGCATCTTTTATTTGTGTACTCTGCTGCCACTGTGCCATCGGTGTTTGAGGGAGTGTCTTTTTCAAGGTGATCAATAGGGCGACAATGATAAGGCATTCTTTGGCCTGGAATATTAATTTATGATGGATGGATTGAACGTCCTGTGTAGTCTTAGTCGTCATCATCTGAACAATTGACGAACATTCCATTACATTCCCTAATTGAGCCCTGTAGATGGTGGAAACGCTCTTGGGAGACAGACGGTATGTTGCACGCCACACTATTCTCGCCCCTGTTTATCTATTCGGTCCACCATAATTATATGCATGTTCCAGTTACGTTTATGGTGAATAATTACCATGAAAGTGTTGATGGCTTTGTTTGCAGTGCTGACAAAGAGTTCACTATTTAAAGGATAATGTTGTTTTATTTATTTTTGGAACCAGTAATTGCTTGCATTTTTTGTGGCACGAGTAAATGCTGCTTATCAGCCCAAGAGTGTATGTTGTGCAGGTCTACCTGAATATTGTACAGATTACCTCCATACCCCCGAAGAATCCAATGTTAGTGGACACTGCGCAATCACCCGATGACATCCCTAATTCCATCTGTATGATGGAGGGAAGTCATTCATGAAGCAAAAAAAATAAAAAAATGCCTGTTTTGGAAATTTTTCAAGGAGCTCCTATGGCAATATTGTGTATGTGAGATAACCAGCTTGCTAAATTTTGAACCATTTTCTTTTTATCAAATATGGATCTGCCATTGCAATAAAAAGTAATATATCTGACATATTATTGCAGCTACAGAGGTTATCTAAAAATGTGTAACAGATTCGGACATGATGGAGCTAACATCCAACCTGATCTAATTTTGAAAACAAAACACACAACTATGGGGCACTCACGTACAAACCGAACAGTCACATTCATGTTCTTATTGCAGCCTTTCCCTTCCACGCAGCAGAGTGTAGGAAGTTTGCGCTTATCAGTGGGTTCAATATAAGATGTGTTGACGTTTAGGTTTCACTATTAGCAGATTACATTCTATATTTATTGTTTATAATGTTATTTAATAATTTTGGTGAGGTCCCTGAGAACTTTGCATTTGGGTAGCAAGCGCTCCTGCTGATGGATTCCAAAAGCCTCGATACATCAAACAGCGAGATCCTGCTCTTCCATCCGCTCCACATATATTAGCAGAGTTGACAGAACCACAAAGTCAGCGTATTTAGGAGGAAACTGTCTGAATGTTATTGTCTTCAATGGTTTTAATTTGACCGCCATCCGTTCGGTGTCTCCACATTCAAACAAAAAATAGAATATCTTTAAGAGACGACTTTGGGTTTTCCCAGCTTTCATGATTGGAAGAAGTGATTTCACTTTCTCCTTGAGCCAATCGGATAGCCGCGATTCTCTTTCGGTGTTAATTCTGGCCATTTGTCGGTCAAGCTGATCACTTAAATCTGCCGTAAATGCACATGTACCTTTCACTGAAAGTCTGATCCTTTCATTCATTGCGGTTCTTTGACGGTTCATAAGTGTAGCGATAAAGTCTTGCAAAATGGAATGAGTGAATACCTGTACAAGGCTGCCCCGAACTTCGTCTCGAATCTCCAATATAAAAGCAGGGACAACATTTAAAAGCGCTGGTTCTTGGTGATTTCACTGCCCACTATGGAAAATAATATTTTGGTTGCAAATCCCCTTGTAGGCCATTTCACCCTATTGCAACTAATTTTTGGCAGCGATTACCCAACCACAGATAGATCTCTCTAAAAGATTGGTGACGTAAGCAAGGAACACCCGTTTTCTGGTCATGCGCAAGGGAGATCAGATGTAACGCTAGTAATGAATTAAGGACTGAACAGTACAAACGGTTATAGCACAGGGTGTACAATGTCTCATTCTCTTCAATGTATTTGGTTACATCTCTCGCAAATTGCTCATCACCATAACATTGGCGAAAATATTGTTAAATTGACCAGGTTCAAATCCCACAATCTCGACCGTTTGATCGATCTGTACTGTTGCAAGTAGCTCCACTTTCCAATGCCGTGTTGTGATTAATACTGAACAGCCTATCAACAAATTCCCTTGTATGAGGCAACGCATCCTCTCTGAAATTTCACAAATGCATTCGGGATCTAAGTAATGGTTACGGTGATCTATGTTGCTCTTGGCATCACTGAATTCGATTTTTTTTCCCCAAATCGGTAGAAATCTTCAAACACAAACAATATTTTTCAGGGTTCCTGCCACACACGCTCCGACTGATCATCGAAGTGAGAGTAGGAATCCATAATGAGGTTAGATAGAGCGGTTCTGCCATTTACTAAATTTAAGAATGAAAGGATAAAATGAAAACGAAATGAAAACTGTGTGTATATTTTCCCACTGGCCAAATCCAGGATCATCTTCTGAATCGGGGTACATTTCCCAATCCCAGCAGCGCCACTTGTCACTTTTGTCCAAGACTCTCTTCTTTTGCAACAGGTGTTGGGCAAAAGTTGATGGAGTTCAAATGCCTTATGTTCATTAATTTATTTCCTCAGTATCTCAGCACGCATTCTCCTGTGGGCCTTCACTTCACATTCTACTTCTTGTTGCTCACGGGGTGAGGCAAAAATCACTATTCTGGTGTAACACTTACCCAGGAGGCATGCCCTATGACATTCTTTTCCTCTGGTGACAAGGGGTCCCAATCTCTTATTCCTTTCACGCATAAAATTTGTGTGCTTAAAGCCTAGGGAATAAAATAATGCATGCATTATAGACGTATGTGTCTTACTGGCACATCAATCCTGATTCTGAGATTGACATTTGTCATTTGAGATTGATATTAATGCATTGGCGGGAAACCATAATCAAGGAACCACATTAATACTTCACTGTGTGTGTGTATTGAAAACAACTTAAGTTATTTCGACTTTTTGTGCCCTGGCATCACTGGGAAAACAATAATATTCTTATTGGTAAAACTGTTCCAAAATGTTTCACGGAATTTTATGAAGCAGAATTAAAGTTTGTAGCCAATTTATGGAGGGACAACGGGATTTATGTAGTGAATCTTTCTAAATTAAGAAGGACATTCATGACGAATACCAATCACCTGATCTTAGAGAGAACTCTTGGCAGACGGGATGGTATAAACGCTTTTAATCTAAATTTTCAAATCATCCAAACACTTAATTTTACAGGCACTGTGAAACAGAACAGCCACTACAACACAGTGCGGACAAAGAGAAGAAAACAATGACAATAGACTTAATAAATGAAAAATGGCCAGAGAATTCCGTAGTAAGCGGATTTTGTGAAGGCTGCTGATTGTCGACGCCACACTAAAGTAACGTAAAAAAAACTAGTTTTGATCTTTAAAGCAGCTTTCTGTTTTGCAGAGTCTCAATTGTTCGTAATAGAGGTAAAAGTTTTGGCAGTCAATAATAGATATTTTAATCAATGCAACTAACTTAGATGGAAACTCAATAGTTTCTTTATTAATAGAGAAATCACGTGGAAAAATAAAGTCGATATTTCCCAGAGAGCATAATATTCGCCCATGAGCTCCAACATTTTCTCTGAACTATCGAAATGGAAACTTGGCTAATATTTCGACATTGGACCATGGGGTATTTTTTACTGATGCAATCTAAACATTGACAAAGCTTTTTTTTTAATACAACTTCCAGATTTGGAACGACATTTTTTGTGACAACCTGGAAATGAACAGCTAGTTGGAGCAGAAGCCGTAGTTGGCAGCGACTGACCATTAAGTTTCGCTTTTTGCATAGGGTGGTGTGAACAAAGTTTGGTTTCCATGCCTATATTCTACATTAGGCTCACAACCCCGCAGTAATCTTCTCAAAGCAGAAAAAAAGCCTGCACGATAAGTTAGTCAGGAATGCAACATCTGAAAACATGCTTATATATTTCTGCACTTTAGGATGCAGACAATGTTTATATTATACTTTCAGCTGTCGCTGTCTAAAATTACGGTTTTACTGCGTGCTTGCACTCACTCTACAGGTGGAAAGGTCATGAACTCTTTCTGAGAAAAGTAAACATCTACTATTCCACCTCAGGAACTCATCGACCTCAGCAGGTATGCTAAAAATATATAGCAGCTACCCACACCGCCCAACCCCCAATTCCACTACCCAACACACACCTTTTAAAATCTAAAACGAAAACAGAATTACCTGGAAAAACTCAGCAGGTCTGGCAGCATCGGCAGAGAAGAAAAGCGTTTACGGTTCGAGTCCTCATGACCCTTCGACAGAACTTGAGTGAGTCCAAGAAAGGGGTGAAATATAAGTTGGTTTAAGGTGTGTTGAGGGGGGGCGGTGTGGGTGGGGGGTGGGTGTGGGGGGGAGGGGGGTTTGGGAAAACGGAGAGAGAGATAAGTGGAGGGGGTTGGTGTGGTTGTAGGGACAAACAAGCGGTAATAGAGGCATATCATCAAAAGATGTCACAAACAACAGAACAAAAGAACACATAGTTGTTAAAGTTGGTGATATTATCTAAAATAATTTCTAATTAAGAATGGATGGTAGGGCACTCAAGGTATAGCTCTAGTGTGGGTGGGGGAGCATAAAAGATTTAAAAATATTTAAAAATAATGGAAAATGGTTGGAAAAGAAAAATCTATATAATTTATTGGAAAAAGTAAAAGGAAGGGGGAAACAGAAAGGGCGTGGGGATGGAGGAGGGAGCTCAAGACCTAAAGTTGTTGAATTCAATATTCATTCTGGAAGGCTGTAAAGTGCCTAGTCAGAAGATGAGGTGTTGTTCTCTAAGTTTGCGTTGGGCTTCACTGGAACAATGCAGCAAGCCAAGGACAGACATGTGGGCAAGAGAGCAGGTTGGAAAGTTAAAATGGCAAGCACCAGGGAGTTTTGGGTCATTCTTGCGGACAGACTGCAGGTGTGTTGCAAAGCAGTCGCCCAGTTTGCGTTTGGTCTCTCCAAATATAAAGGAGACCACATTGGGAGCAACAAATGTAGTAGACTAAATTGGGACATGTGCAAGTGAAATGCTGCTTCACTTGAAAGGAGTGTTTGGGCCCTTGGACGGTGAGGATAGAGGAAGTGAAGGGGCAGGTGTTGCATCTTTTGCGTGGAATGGGACGGTGCCGTAGGAGGGGGTTGAGGAGTAGGGGGTGATGGAGGAGTGGACCAGGGTGTCCCAGAGGGAGCGATTCCTACGGAATGTCGATAGGGGGGTGAATGGAAGATGTGTTTGGTGGTAGCATCTTGCTGGAGTTGGCGGAAATGTCGGAGGAGTATCCTTTGAATGCAGAGGCTGGTGGGGTGATAAGTGAGGGCAAGGTGGGGGGGGCTATCATGTTTCTGTGAGGGAGGATAAGGCGTGAGTGTGGTAGCGCGGGAGATGCGCCGGACACGGTTGAGGGCCCTTTCAACGACTGTGGGTGGCAAATCTCGGTTAAGGAAGAAGGAGGACATGTCAGAGGAACTGTTTTTGAAGTTAGCATCATCGGAACAGATGCGTCGGGGCGAAGGAACTGAGAGAATGGGATGGAGTCCTTACAGGAAGTGGGGTGTGAGGAGCTGTAGTCGAGGTAGCTGTGGGAGTTGGTAGGTTTGTAACGGATATTGGTGAACAGTCTATCACCAGAGATTGAAACAGAGAGGTCAAGCAATGGAAAGGAAGTGTCAGAGATGGACCACGTGAACATGATGGAGGGGTGGAGATTGGACGCAAAATTAATGAATTTTTCCATGTCCCGACGAGGGCATGAAGCAGCACGAAAGTAATCATCGATGTACCGCAGAAAGAATTGTGGAAGGGGGCCGGAGTAGGACTGGAACAAGGAATGTTCCACACACCCCATAAAGAGACAGGCATAGCTGGGGACCATCCGGTTACCCATAGCCACACCTTTTATTTGGAGGAAGTGAGAGGAGTTGAAGGAGAAATTGTTCAATGTGAGAACAAGTTCAGCCAGACGGAGGAGAGTCGTGGTGGATGGGGATTGTTCGGGCCTCTATTCGAGGAAGAAGCTAAGGACCCTCAGACCATCCTGGTTGGGGATG
This sequence comes from Carcharodon carcharias, assembly GCF_017639515.1. Classification (NCBI taxonomy): domain Eukaryota; kingdom Metazoa; phylum Chordata; class Chondrichthyes; order Lamniformes; family Lamnidae; genus Carcharodon; species Carcharodon carcharias. The sequence goes on from NC_054490.1 coordinate 27,470,385, forward strand.
GAGGTGTAGAGGGATTGGACGTCGATGATGAAGATGAAACGGTTTGGGCCAGTGAACCGGAAATTGTTGATGTGACGTAATGTGTCAGAGGAATCACGGATGTAGGTGGGAAGGGACTGGACAAGGGGAGAGAGAAGGGAGTCAAGATAACGATAAATGAGTTCTGTGGGGCAGGAGCAAGCTGACACGATCGGTCTACCAGGGCAGTTCTGTTTGTGGATTTTAGGTAGTAGATAGAAGTCTGAGGTTGGGCGACTATCAGGTTGGAAGCTGTGGGAGGAATTTCCCCAGAGGATATGAGGTCAGTGATTGTCCTGGAAACAAAGGCTGGATGTTCAGTGGTGGCGTCATGGTCCAGCGAGAGGCAGGAGGAAGTGTCTGCGAGTTGACGCTCAGCGTCCGCGAGCTAGAGGTCAGTGCACCAGACAGCAACAGCACCACCCTTGTCAGCGAGTTTGATGACAATGTCAGGGTTGGACCTGAGAGAATGGAGTGCAGTAAGTTCAAAGGGTGAGAGAGATTAGAATGGGTGAGAGGAGCAGAGAAATTGAGACGACTAATGTCATGCCAACATTTCTCAATGAAACGATCAAGAGAAGGTAAGAATTCAGAGGGAGGGGTCCTTTTAAAATCTAATTCAATATTTTTTCCTGATTCTTAAGCATGAAATTGCATGCTGGCAATGTTACAGAAAATTGCTTAAAAACAGTAGCAACTGCGTTACTCATTGCTCATTAATCTGCTGTTTTCAAATGCTCGAAATGAGACAGGTACTTGCCTGCACCTTTAAATACAGGTTCTGCGCCACTGTACGTACCTGCTGCGTAATTAGTGCAGAAAAAATCTACTTTCTCTCTTTGGTGTAATTGGATCAAAGTTACATTTGCTTTTCTTTAAAAAAGAAAATGATCACAATGATTTCAAATAGTGCTTCCAGTAGAAATGCCGCAATGAGTAAACTGAGAAGAGTTCTGACGTGTTCTCGCAGTATTGCTGAGCAGTTCAACCATGCAAGTTATAAAATGCAGTTTGAGAAGTCAAACAGTAAAACACGTCTAAAATATTATCTCAATATAATTAAATTGTAACAAACAGTGATGCAGAACGTAAATCAATCGTTTTTTTTTTTCCAGTGAATATATCAGACAACATTTTGCTATCCTCAGAATTTCTGAAAGTGTTTCTCTTTCATATCAGACATCGCGAATCTTGTGCATTCATGAACACCGCGAGAATATTTATCTCATCAATTGTGGATTGTATGTATAGCAGAGAATTACGCAAGATCTGCGTGAGCTAACTGAAAGTTTGTATAATATGTAACAACTCATCAAGTTTTTTTTAGAACTCGCAAGACGGATTGCATGTTTTTTTTTTGTGTGCTTGTTCTACAACACGAGCTGTAGCTTAAATTTATCGATTGGATAGAAGCGCAATTTTACGAGGTGACCAGGTTGCCCATTTGTGTGCCTTTATTCCATAATTACGGGTATCAAAATGACAGAAATACGATTAAAAACATGAATAATTATAAACAAAGTGGATATTTTCACCAGCAGAGTCCAGTTAACTACAAGTCTCTGATATCTAAGATAATCATAAAAAAAACACCGATTTCTCAAAAGAAAGATGCTACACATAAAAATCGTCGCTCCCGTTCTATAGCATACCAGACGTTTAATTGTGCTTCATGTGCGTTAATTTTTGTTGTTTTATGACACAAACTCAGCCGAAGGGTACACCCATTGATGTTAAGGGAAATATTTGAATTATACCAATGTTAATTGTTGTTAAATCTCTCTTCTCTCTGCCCTAACATTTACTGTGGGTTTAGATATTTTCTTCCTAATCACATTCCTCGTCAATATGCTGTATTGTACACCATGCGGAACCAGCCAGAATTTGCGATGTGATCTGCCTCTCTGCTTCCAGCGTCTTCCCTGCCCAACAATTAAAAACACATCTCCCAGGCAATGTTTCTGCCCCCGGTATCATCCGTAATTTCCGGTCGCGCTCCTGTTCCTTTTTAAACATTTTGGTATAATCGGGTACTGATTTATCTGAATCCAATTTGTCAGTTTTCCGAGGGATAACTCTCCTTTTATTGAAATCGCGGCCAAGTGTACAGGAAGGTTACAACACCAACTCCTGACGATTTGTAATCTTGTTTAGCGCCCCCCCCCCACCCCCCCCTCGTTCCATGGGCCATAATGTGAAAGGGAGAACAGTGAATATAATAGGCGAGTGGGTTATCAAGCTAGCTTGCCATCCAAGCCTAAGCCTGTGCAAAACACAAGGTGACAGCCACTTGGAATTCCTCCTCACTTGTGTCTTGGTCTGTTGCTCTAAATTTAATGAGGCACGCAAGAGATTGTGAAAGACGGCAGCATAGCATTCAGAAGATATGAGCCATTTTTAATCGTGTTTAACCAATCATTACTGTTGGACATGGACTTCTCATTTTTGAGCAAATCAACGATATTATGTCATTTGTGCAGCCAGCCACCACGGCTCTATACTCATTAATAACGTTGCTGGCAAAAGTAAAGCATTGACATCACAATTAAAATGATTATTTTAGCTTTCACCAACCTTTTTTTGTGAGCAAAATATGTTAGTACAAGACAATTTGCGTGAGTTTTTTTTTCACTTGAGTCATGAATGGCCTGCATTTCATTGGAAGGTCAATTGCTCTTTCCTAACTTGCGGTTGGAAATGGAATGTGCCTCTTTCCTTTATTTCAAATATCAAGTACTTTACATTACCTTGAAGCCTATGTCAAGTTCACATAGTATAAGTTTTTTATCCATGGATTACCTACCTTTCTTCTGAAGTATCTGCTATAAAATTAAACTTTAAGACCAAGGTAAACCTGGAATGCATCTCATCAAAGACCAAGCTATTATTTTTAAATTTCTCTTCCAGTGCTCTACACTGCAGCATCTGATCAGAGCAAGCTTATATTCTCACTCTTAGTGTGTTTGTCATTTTTGGCATGCTTAAGAGCAAGGTGCTGAAGAAGTTTTGAAGTGCATGGCTTCCTTTTTAAGCTGGCTGTGAAACAAGCCTCCATTAGAGCACCCTGAAGCTCAATTGCACATATCCTATGAGCTGTTGCCACGTACCCTGACGTCTTTCTACACCGACGCCATGTCATTTTGTTCTTTGTTTCTTCCATCAGAGGGGGCATCACGCTCCCAGAGATCCTCATTGTAGTTATTCTTGCTACCCTGTAGGATTCTTAGAGCATTGCGTACCACCTTGAGATACTGGGTACCTGCGGGGACATAATGATGGGGTCTATCAGATCCAGCCAGCAGCTGAAGTGTGTCTTCAGAAGTCCAACGTCTGCTTGAAGTCACACCTTGTCTTTGACAGGCTTTGCAATGCTCTTCTACATTGGCATTTAGTTCACAATAGATATTACTGGCCACATTGTGTGGGTGTAACCCCCCTGTTGCTCAATATGAACGCATGCAGATGATGTATGACGCTTTGTGTGGCGTTGGGCAGTGAGACTGCTAGGCTCTAGCTTCAGCGACTTGTTTAGTGTGTACTCATCACTGCGGATGCCCACAAAAGTGCTCAAGCTTACCGGAACCATTTTGTCAATCACAAGTAAAGAACAAACAGACGAATGGAATGCCTTCCTGTTTATGAAGGCTGCTGCCTCGTCAATGAAAGGCATAAGGTTGGCATACGTGGAGTCTATGCACCCGCATTGATCTAATGGAACCTCGAAATGTTATCCCCCTCTCAACATTTATATCAGCATCGTAATATAAGCTCATGCATTCGCTGGGGGCACAACATTCCAACATACGAACAATGAGCAAAAGTAGGCCATTAAAACCCTTAAGCCCACTCCACCATTCAATATAATCATGGCTGATCTAACTGTAATGTGGTCTCTGTTTCCCAGCTACCGCCGATAAGCTATCAGACAATTGCATCTAAAGGTTCCACTTTATCCACAGCACATGTTACTTCCGCAAAGAATTCTAATACGTTGGTTAAAGACAGTTTCTCCAGTAAAACACCGTTCTGACCCGGTCTGATTAGTTTGAGCTTATCCAAGAACCCTGTTGTTACTTCTTTATTAATGACTTCTAATATTTTACAACAACATATTTGAAGGTAACTGGGCTGTAATACGCTACTGTTTGCCTCCCTCTCATTTTGACTAATGGAGAACAACTGTTATCTTCGAAACTAAAGCAAGCTTTTCCGAATCTAGGTCGTTTTGGAAAATTAAAATCGATGCATCAACTATCTCGCTACACAGTTCCTTTAAAGCCCACCATTAAGTCCATCAGGACCCGGGCCTTTGATAGTTGGCAGCACCAAAAATTTGCTCAGTTCCACTGCTTTGGTAACTGTAATCTTCCTAGCTGCGTTACCCACTTCCGTTTGCAGTCTTTTTTTTAAACCTGGAGCTGCAAAGTTACTTGTATCTCCTTTCGTGAAAGCTAATGCAAAGCATCTGTTCAATTCATCTGCGACCTCCTTGTTTTCTTTCACTAATTTAACAGACGGACATTCTACAAGACCAACGTTCACTTAGATTGCTCTTTTCTTTTTAAAATATTTATCAATGTCCTAACTTACCGTTTTTTTTTTCTGGCTAGCTTTCTCCCATATTCCTATATTCCCCTCCTTGTTAGTCCCTCTGTTATTCTTTGCTGTTTTTTTATGTTCTGTCCAATATTATGGACTTCCACATATATTTCCAAACTACTATGCATTTTCCTTAAATTTGGCACTGCATTTAACCGTCAAGTTAACCATGGATAGTATGTCCTGCCATTGGATATGTTCTTACTCATTTGAATGCACTTATACTGTGAATTCTGAAATGTCCCCTTAAGTATCAAACACTGCATCTCTATTGAGCTCTCTGTTAACCTGTTTTGGCAATTTGCTTTCGAGAGCACAGATTTCATGCCCTCATAATATAACTTTTCAAACATTTAAAATGTAATTTCAGGCCCACCCCTTTCTCCGTCAAACTGCAAATACAAATCATTCATATTATGGTCACTGCTACATAGGGGCGCTTTCACTGTGACATCATTAAATATTCAGACTTCTTTGCAGAATGCCAGGCCTAATAAATCCTGCTTGGTTGTTGGCTCCAGAACTTGCTTTTCGAATAAACTATCCAGGAAAACTATAAGGTGCTCCTCCTCTAGACTATCTTTGTTCATCTGACTTTTATCTTCGATATGTAAATTAAAATCTCCCGTGATTACCAGTGTGTCTTTCTGACAAACTCATATTAGTGCTTCCTTTATGCACAACCCTTCCATTTGTTTCCTGCTATGGGGCAATGACAATGCTCCTATAAGTGAGTTCCTGCATTTAACTTTTCTCATCTCTTCCTAAACCTTTTCCACATCCTGTTTTCCTGAAATGGGATCATCCATCTACATTGTGTTAATATTATCGTTAACTAGTACAGCCATGTCTCCACCATTTCTTCGCTTCCTTTGCTTGCTAATTACCATATGCAGATCAATATTGAGGTCCCAACCCATCTCCACTTGAAACCATGTTTCCGCAATGGCTGTCAGATGACAGTTAATTATTTCTGTCTACACACTAAGTTCATTTGTTCTGTGTCAAATGCTACGTGCAATCAAATCTAGGTTTTTTTTGTGTTTTCTTTTGTTTTATCCTTTCCTTCTCTTTATAGCCTCTCGTTTCAACTGCTGATTCACTGTTAGATTTGTACTCTCCATCCATTATACCATAAAACGCAGGAGCTGAGGTAGACCATGACATAGTGGAATTGTCGTATGACTGGTCATCCAAAGACTAAGGGTAATGTACTGGGAACCCGGGCTGGAATCAATTAAAAAACAATAAACATCAGGAAGTAAAAAGTCTAATTATGACTATTGTTGATTGTTCGTTCTCTTTCTGCTTCTCTGACTCTCGTTTGGAATGGAAAGCAGCCTGGCCAAGATGTGATTCCAGACCCAGAGCAATTGGGCTGACTCTAAAATGCCCTCTAAAATGTCCAAACACGCCACTCAATTCTTAAAAAAAACACTACGAAGTCACAAAGAAAGTAACAGAAACGGACGGAACACCCAGCAACAACCGAAGCACAGGAAATGAAACCTGTGTCCAAAGCCCTGTCGATATCGCAAAAACCCTCGATAATGATATCTGGGGCCTAGTGCCAAAATTTGGAGAAGTGTCTCGCAGACCAGTCAAGTAACTGCCTGACATGAACAGCCTCACGATTTCATAACTTAAACATAATGTCCCCGATATTACCATCTCCATTCTTTTGTATATTCGATCCCACGGGCAGGGCAGACCCAGCAGATGTGGTGGCAGAGTGGTAAACAGGCGGAAGGGAGAAACAATATCAGAACTCAACATCGGCTCCGCACCATATGTAGAATCATGGCAGCAGACCAAACATGGGCAACGGAACCTCCCATTGATTATGAGGTTCCATCCTCGTTCAGTTGATGGATTATTGCTGCTCCACGTTGAACATCACTTGGAGGAGGCTCTGAGGGTGGCAATGGCGGAGAATGGACTCTGGGTGTGGGAGGTCAACGTCCATCATCAAGAGTGTCTCTGTACATCACTTATAATTCATTTGGTCGAGTCCTAAATGACATATGTGACAGACTGTGTCTGCAGCAGGTGGTGACGGAACCAACAAGAGGAAAATTAATCATTTTT